>NW_027507718.1:18546786-19746786 GCF_037356315.1 Lithobates pipiens
GCAATATCTCCTAAACCTATATGGTTTAGGAGATATTTGCCCGAAAACGGGCACCGCTGTCTACGGCGCATCCGCCGTAGACAGCGGCGCGCAGGCGCACTGAGACAGTGGCGGAGCTGCGAGACCCCACCAACAAGATGGATGCGGCAGACTACAGGGGACAGCGGCGACTTCGCTGGCTCCTGTGTCAGGTAAGTGACACATAATGGGCTACTATGCGATGCATAGTAGTCCATTATGCTTTGCCTTTGCAGGGAATGAAAGAGGAAGTAAACTCATCAGGGTTTACTTCCTCTTTAAGAATAAACTTATCAAATGGGATTTAGAGATCCAAAATAGGAAAAAGTAAAAAATTAGTGAGAGATCTTGATGACTTTGGAGGGGGTAACATTTTTAAGTGGCAAGTAGCCTCTAATTCAGCTACTAACATTAGTCAGAACCCCACAGGTGAGACTAATAAAAACACAGAGAAAGGCCCTCTGAGTGTAGAACCTATCCATACATATGCTTCACCCCAGCAATTTAGTCAGTTTCCAACACAGGGGAACAATTACGCTCAGGGAAATGGTAGGAGGGGTAAAAACAAATGAGGAAGAGGTAGAGGAGAGAATCGGCAATCATGGCCTATGAGGGATAATCATTATCCCCCCTCTCCTCATTATGTAAATCAATCTAATGATTGGAGGACAAATAACCAGTATGGGGAGGGAGGAAGTCAGCAGAGAGGAGGGAGACCTTATTTTCCCCCAGAAAGACCAATACCCACCTATAATAAGTATGCACCATTAGCTAGCCAGGCACCTTATGGAGGAGGGGATTTTCACAGGAGGCAGGAGCAAGTTCCACCAGTATACAGACCCAATGTAGGGGAATGGTGGAGACAACCCCCTCCTCACACTCCACCCAGTGCGGGTCCTCTCAGGAAATGAAAAGAAAGAGAGGAAAACGAGGGGGTAGGTGACTACAAAAGGTCCAAACCCAAATAGGTATGGGGATCTACAACCTGAGTGGTATTGCGTTAAACACTGATGAAATAAAAGTATTAGACAGAGGCCTGAAATTTGCACCCGTAAAAAATTTAAACAAATTCCAGACATATGTGAGTCTTCAGAAATATGTTAGCACCTTGAACATAAAAAAATACTTTTTGTCTAATTCACGTGTAGGCCCCACACGGGGTGGGGGTGAACATTCTAATTTACGTAATAAGTCCATTTTTAACCCTCCTAATGTGGAGAATAAATATATGGAAATATTCAAAAATATGGTCACAAAAGATCTGGAAGAATTAAGGGTTAAGAAAATTATGGATCCCCAATATATCAAGCGAGGTATGAAGTCTCTAGAAGCACGCAAAGAGATTGTCATAAGGCCCACAGATAAGGGGGGGGGGGGGTTTGGTAATTTTAAGTAAGGAGTATTACCAAAGGGAGTTGTCCCGACTACTAAATGACGAGGATACGTACAAAAATCCTAAATAGAGACTCAATGTTAATGTATAAAGATGAACTGCATTCCATCATAGAAGATGGAAAAGACCAAAGGATCTTATCCAAAAAGGAAGCAGCATATCTAGACCCTTTGTTTTGTAGAACTCCTATAATATATTTTCTCCCTAAAATCCATAAAGACAGTACCAATCCCCCAGGGAGGCCTATAGTGAATGGTATCGATTCCGTATCTGCTAGATTGGCTTAATATATTGGCTTTTTTCTTCAGCCTTTAGTGGTGAACACTACAGCATATCTAAAAGATACTAAACATATCATACAAATTTTGGAAGAATTGGGATGTTCCCCTTCCAGTATCTTGGTGACAGCTGATGTAGGCTCGCTATACACCATCATAGGGCATGATGACGCTATGACCTCAGTTGAGTGGGCCTTGTCATCATCAGCACTGTCGGGTAGACATCAGGAATTTTTGCTGACTTGTTTAAACTTTTGCCTGAGCCGAAATTATTTTTGGTATGGCAAGGAGTTTTATTTACAGACCAGAGGGGTTGCGATGGGAGCTCGTTTTGCTCCCAGTGTGGCCAACTTATTTATGGCCCACTGGGAGGAAGAAGCAGTTTTTAAACATCGCCCCCCAGGACTGGTGTGCTACCGTAGATTTATAGATGATCTTATTTTGATTTGGGATGGTACTAGATCGTCACTCGACATTTTTATTCAATCATTGGATTCCAATGATAGGAATATTTCGCTCACATGGAATGTGAGTCAAGATCATATAATCTTTTTGGATCTGGAGATCAACAAAGATTTGGGTAACTTCAGGTTGTTTAACCATTTTAAACCTACTGATCGTAACGCTTGTATCCCCCTGGGGAGTTGTCATCACCAATCTTGGTTGTGCAACATCCCCAGGGGACAATTCATTAGGTTACATCATAATTGTACGAGGAGTGAGGATTATATATCTCAATCTGAAGTGTTGATCTCCAGATTTGAACAAAAGGGATATGATAGGTTGGTCTTAAAGGCAGAATTTGCACAGGTCAAACAGATTGATAGGACTACTTTAGTCTCCAGTCAACCTAGGGAGACTAATAATAGTGAGCAAAATTTTAGAATGATTTTAGACTACAATGTTCAACATAAAAAATTTGAAAAGATAGTGTCTAAACATTGGTCCATTTTAAAGCAGGACAAAATTTTGGGACCCGTGCTAACTACTCGTCCACAGTTTATTTATAAAAAAGCTCCCTCTCTGAGGGACCGTCTTGCTCCCAGTGTTCTTAACCCCCTTATTCCATCAGAGAACCGATTTTTCTCCTTTTTTGGGGGGGGTTCTACGCTTGTGGGCGGTGTAAGCATTCTAAAGTCAACATTAAGAAACGGAAGAAGTTTCTGGCCTCTGCAACTAATAGGGAATATGATATTCGTCAATTGATTACATGTGACACGATCGGGGTGGTTTACATGTTAGAGTGCGAATGTGGGTTACAATACATAGGACGCACTTCTAGACCTTTACATGTGCATTTAGCAGAACATGTTGATAATATTAAAAAAGGTCTGAAAACCCACAATGTGTCCCGACACTTCAAACAATTTCATCAGCAAAACCCTAAAGTTTTGGGGGATTGAGAGGGTCACAAAACATTGGAGGGGAGGTAATTTCATACGCCAGTTAAGTCGTAGGGAATTTTACTGGATACATGAGACCAATGTATTAATGCCTGGTGGATTGAATGTCGATTTTGATATTAACTGTTTTATTACTGATCGATGATTTTATTGTTTACTTTTTATTGTATTTTTAGTACTATTTAATTTATTGGCTGCAGGTGAGGTCACGTTGATATATGTGTATTATACATATTTTAATATTCTTAATTGTTTTTGAATATTAAGTTCGAAACACATCTTTATATGCATTCTGTAGGAGATGGACTTTTGTAAACTCAAGTTTGGAGAAAAAAGTTCATGCTTTGCAATTTAAAAATGTGTTTAATAATGGGGTTCTTTAGTATTGGATATGAGGACCCATTAAGCAGTTTTTATTTATTTGATTACATTATATACATAAGGGGAAGGGATTCATTGTTGCAACGGCAATGTTTGCAAATATTGATATGATTCCTTTTTAAAATTCCGCTCGTTGTTGTGCTCATTTGCATAGTGCGGATAGGCATGATGGGATGAGCCGTTAACATGGTAACGTTTGTTTAAATTCACAAGGGCTGCCCCGAGGTCTTTGCCTGTTATCGTGTAGATTCGTACTACACGACAGGATGTGTGGTTACCTTGGTAACTTTCGTAAACATGGAGAGGTTGTCCGTCACGTCGTGCTCACAGTAAGCTTACTATAGGAACCCCTCATTGTCTATTTATATATCGGATATCACATAGTTTTCATGTCCGCTGATGAAGTCCTGCCCATAGAGACCTAATGTATGGACGGAGATCACGTGATGTCTTTGTTCATTTTAATTATCGTATGAAGCTTCGTTATTGTAAGTGTGTTTTTTATGCATATTCATCATTAAAACATGTTTCTATGGAGAGCACTATGGCCTGTCTTTCTATCCACATGGTCTGAGGAAATGTGAATACTGCTATATACCGATCCAGTGTGGGTATTCCACAAACGTGTCAGTTCATTTGACTCTGAATGGGAGAAAGCTGTGTTTTCCTTTGTGAACCGGCCAGATATTGTCTGAGAGGAGTACAGCGATTGGATGAGTTGATAAGCATTCGTTGATATTTAAGTGCATAAGACCCTCTCTAATTTAAAGGGTCCATACGATGAGGTGAACAGTCAATTTTTACCATCGGAGGTGGTTCCCCCCCCCCCCCCCCCGGCACTAAGTCACTTTATGCATGAACTGACTGTATACCACTGAAGATTCCTCACGTGGACTTTTTGACACAAAAGCTATCTTTGGACTTTTAATTAATTTTAATATGTTAGTAATCATTTTATTTTAGTTAGAGCGCTGTACCATCTGTTTGAAATATCTTCTGAAATGGGCAGAGATTTTCCTTGTCTGCCGCAAGATATCCTGGACCCCAGGGTATTTGACAATGAATCGGTGCAGGACCAAGTTTGACATGTGCCATGTATGGCACGTGTGTAATTTTGCCCTGTTTCAATGCGCTAAGCAGATTGGCACTGTTGTCACACATCACTTTACCAACTGTCAAATTGAGCGGTGTTAGCCACTGATCTGCCTGTGAACGCAAAGCTGAAAGGAGTGCAGGGCCAGTGTGGCTCTTGGCTTCCAGGCACAACAGACGAAGCACAGCATGGCAACGTCTCACCTGGCATGTCGAATAGGTTCTGGGGATCTTGGGCAGCGCAGCAGAAGAGACGCTAGCAGTGGAAAAGGAGGAGTTAGCCGAGGAGGAGAGGGAGGATGGAGTAGGAGGAGGAGAAGAAGAGGCAGGCCTGCATGCAATCCGTGGTGGTAAAACCAAATCTACACGGGTGCCACGGGTTACATGCTTGACGGCCGTCAGAAGGTTCACCTAGTAGGCAGTAAAAGTTATATACCTTCCCTGCCCGTGTTTGGTAGACCACGTGTCTGTGGTCAGTAGACATGTGCATTCGTTTTCGTCCAAATGCATTTTCGTCCGAATTTCAGCTCTTTTCGTTTTCGTTTTGACAAACGATAACGAAAGCTCAAAATCCGAAAAACAAAAGATCCGACATAAATAAATGCTTTATTTTCGTTTTCATTGTTACAACAGTTCGATATAGAATAGGAGATTCGACATTACTCTGACAACAATCTGTCTATAGAACCTGTGGTCGAATGTGCCTAACCTTACTTCTATTAGTCCAAGATTATATAGAGAAAATATTCGACAGAGAAAAAAGATTTGACAGAGAGAAAAGATTCTGCAAGTTACTGTCCTAAAAAGTGTTTGGGGACCCGGGTCCTGCCCCAGGGGACATTGATCAATGCAAAAAAAAGTTTTAAAAACGGCCGTTTTTTCGGGAGCAGTGATTTTAATAATGATTAAAGTGAAACAATAAAAGTGTAATATTCCTTTAAATTTCGTAGCTGGTGGGTATCTATAGTATGCCTGTGAAGGGGCTCATGTTTCTGGTGCTTAGAACTGTCCCTGCACAAAGTGTCATTTATGCAGGAAAAAAGTCCTTTAAAATCACTCGCAGCTATTATGAATTGTCGGCTCCCGTAATACAGAGAACACTCATTGAAAGTCATTGATAAAAAAATAAATAAATTAATTTAAAAAAAAAGCGTGGGGGTCCCCCAAATTCAATTAACAGGCCCTTCAGGTCTGGTATGGATATTAAGGGGAACCCTGCCTCAAATTTAAGAAAAAATTTGACGTGGGGTTCCCCCTAAATGTCCATAACCAGACCCTTCAGGTCTGGTATGGATATTAAGGGGAACCCCGCATCAAATTGAAAAAAAATTGACGTGGGGGTCCCCCTAAAAATCCATACCAGACCCTTTATCCGAGCACGCAACCTGGCAGGCTGCAGGAAAAGAGGGGGGGGACGAGAGAGCGCCCCCCTCCCTCCTGAACCGTACCAGGCTACATGCCCTCAACATTGGGAGGATGCTTTGGGGGTTTGTGACCCCTCAAAGCACCTTGTCCCCATGTTGATGAGGACAAGGGCCTCATCCCCACAACCCTGGCCGGTGGTTGTGGAGGTCTGCGGGCGGGGGGCTTATCAGAATCTGGAAGCCCCCTTTAACAAGGGGACCCCCAGATCCCGCCCCCCCCCCTGTTTGAAATGGTAAGGGGGTACAAAAGTACCCCTACCATTTCACAAAGAAAGTGTAAAAAATAGTTAAATAAGACAAACACACTTTTGAAAAATATCTTTATAAAAAAAAAAATAAATAAAAATTCCAGCGGTGGTAATCCACTCTTGCTATCCAGCGACAGACGGTCATCTCTCCAGCGATGGCTCATCTCATCCAGCGCAGCGTATCCATCCTTCTTCTGTCTCCGCAGAGGAGACACTGCAAGGATTCCGGCGGCCTGACGTTTCTTATATACGGAGGGCGGGGCCACCCGTCACCTGACCCCGCCCCCCTCGGACGCAAGGGGAAACCCAGGGTTCCCTGTGACGTATGGGTGACCCCGCACCCCTCTGATGTAACACAGGCAGGTTTCCGTTACATCAGAGGGGGGAGGGGTCACCCATACGTCACAGGGAACCCTGGGTTTCCCCTTGCGTCAGAGGGGGGCGGGGTCAGGTGACGGGTGGCCCCGCCCTCCGTATATAAGAAACGTCTGGCCGCCTGAATCCTTGCAGTGTCTCCTCTGCGGAGACAGAAGAAGGATGGATTCGCTGCGCTGGATGAGATGAGACATCGCTGGAGAGATGACCGTCCGTCGCTGGATAGCAAGAGTGAATTACCGCCGCTGGAATCTTTTTTTTTTATTTTTTTTATTTTTAATAAAGATATTTTTCAAAAGTGTGTTTGTCTTATTTAACTATTTTTTACACTTTCTTTGTGAAATGGTAGGGGTACTTTTGTACCCCCTTACCATTTCAAACAGGGGGGGGCCGGGATCTGGGGGTCCCCTTGTTAAAGGGGGCTTCCAGATTCTGATAAGCCCCCCGCCCGCAGACCTCCACAACCACCGGCCACGGTTGTGGGGATGAGGCCCTTGTCCTCATCAACATGGGGACAAGGTGCTTTGAGGGGTCACAGACCCCCAAAGCATCCTCCCAATGTTGAGGGCATGTGGCCTGGTACGGTTCAGGAGGGAGGGGGGCGCTCTCTCGCCCCCCCCTCTTTTCCTGCGGCCTGCCAGGTTGCGTGCTCGGATAAAGGGTCTGGTATGGATTTTTAGGGGGACCCCACGTCAATTTTTTTTTTATTTGACGCGGGGTTCCCCTTAATATCCATACCAGACCTGAAGGGTCTGGTTATGGATATTTAGGGGGAACCCCACATCAAATTTTTTCTTAAATTTGAGGCAGGGTTCCCCTTAATATCCATACCAGACCTGAAGGGCCTGGTAATTGAATTTGGGGGACCCCCACGCTTTTTTTTAAATTTATTTATTTATTTTTTTATCAATGACTTTCAATGAGTGTTCTCTGTATTATGGAGCCGACAATTCATAATAGCTGCGAGTGATTTTAAAGGACTTTTTTTCCTGCATAAATGACACTTTGTGCACAGACAGTTTTAAGCACCAGAAACATGAGCCCCTTCACAGGCATACTATAGACAACCCCCCCCCCCCCCCTACGAAATTTAAAGGAATATTACACTTTTATTGTTTCACTTTAATCATTATTAAAATCACTGCTCCTGAAAAAACGGCAGTTTTTAAAACTTTTTTTTGCATTGATACATGTTCCCTGGGGCAGGACCCAGGTCCCCAAACACTTTTTAGGACAGTAACTTGCAAATTAGTCTTTAAAATTAGCACTTTAGATTTTGAATGTTGGAGTCCCATAGACATTAACAGGGGTTCTAAAGTATGCTATATAATAGCTCCGTCGAATCTTCTTTATACATTCGACAGACACCATAAGCCTTCAAAGACAGATTCGACCGTAATTAATGTGGATTTTCGGACGAATGCAATTTTTGAACGAAAAACGAAATAAATAAAAACGAATTTCGGGAGTAACTAAATAAATTAAGTTTTCGGACGAAAACGAAATTCCGAAACGAAATATTTTACTCTGCACATGTCTAGTGGTCAGATGTATCTTGGCACCGACACTGTGTTCCAGAGATACATTCACTTGCCGCTGAACATGGCCATATAGCTCTGGGATGCCCTTCTGTGAGAAATACTTCCTTCCTGGGACCTTCCATTGTGGTGTTCCAATGGCCACAAATTTTCAAAAGGCCTCTGAGTCCACCAGTTTATATGGCAGTAGTTGGCGGGCTAAAAGTTCTAACAAGTCAGCGGTCAACCGTTGGGCAAGAGGGTTATCCGGCGTCATCATTTTTTTACGCTCGAACATTTGGCCCACGGAAGCCTGCCTTTTTTCCAGAAAAACGTGAGGACAGCGTGATGGAAGGTGGAGTGGAGGACAATTCTGAGGAGAGAGGAGAAGTAGAAGAGGCTGGACAGTGAGAGCCTGGAGTGTGGCTTTGTGGGTTCCGTTGCTCCCACTGTGCTCAGTGATGGCAGCTCTTGTGCCTTCTTAAGGTGGTCGGCCCTAGGTGAGTGTTGGGCTTACCGCGACTTATGCGTTGACTGCAAAGGCTGCAGATGGCAACACTATTGTCAGCAGCGGACACTTTAAAAAAAAAAAAGCCCACACTGCAGAGCTATGTGCCGGTGTCCAGGGAGCGCCAGATGTGACATTAGCAGTCTGGTTTGTCCCTCCTGTGCAATGTAAGTTCTGCCTGTTTCTCCTCCCTATCTGCTGGTCCATATCTCCCTCTGAACTCCCCTCCTCTTCCTTTCTTGTGGGCACTCACGTGACATCCCTAGACACGTCATCATCAATGTCACCTTCCCCACCGCTATAATTAGAGATCTCGGAGTAGGCAGCAACACCGGGGACCAACCTCCTTGGGCTGATCTGGGTACTGTCGTCAGACTGCTGAGTGGCAGTTGTTGCTACCTCTTCCTGATCCAATGCCAAGAGTGGCTGCGCATCGGCAATGTCTTGTGATGGATCAGAAAATAATTCCTGTGACTCAAGCAGAAGTGGTGGTGGTGTTGATGGTAGTGTCTTTGGGGGTACACACAGCAGAGAGTGAAGAGAGTGAAGATCGAGAGGATGAGGAGGGTGCAGAAGAGTTAGCCCTTGTACACACGATCGGAGATTCCGAAGGAATGTGTCAGTTTGGAGCGTTTTGTCGGATATTCCGACTGTGTGTGGTCTGCATCGGACTGTTTCCGTCAGAATATCCTTCGGACCAAATTTTCCAACTTGCCGGAAATATTTTCCGACAAAATGCTCCAATCGGACATACTCTGATCATGTGTAGAGAATTCCGATCGGACAAAGTGCCACACATGCTCAGATCAAATTCCTACATCAAAGTGATTGGCTACTAGCCTGAACGTAGTCCCATCGTAACAAAATTACGTCATCACGTTTTGAACGGTTGGATTTTCCGACAACTTTGTCCGACCGTGTGTATGCAACAGTTTCGGACAAGATCCGTCGGACAAAATCCGACGGACAAAATCCGACGGATTTGGTTGTCGGAATCTCCGACCGTGTGTACAAGGGCTAAGGCTGAGTGAGCCACTCAACCAAGTCTGGTGCGTCCTTTGACATAATCTAACACACCTTCTGCAATTTGCCACTTTGGCTCAAGCCTGTTGCTCCTGCCCTACCCCTACCACCCCTGCGGAAGGGCCTGCCTCTTCCTCTGACTGTCATTTTTTAAATGACCCTGTGACAAAAGTCTCTAGAGAAGTGCAGTATGTATGTAGAAGAAGGTATATAACACCCCGCTTCACTCGGTCATTTTGGGGGGCCACTGGTCTATCACACCAGTTATAATACTTTTTTTTAAATTGCGTTTGTCACTCTTTGTAGTATCGCTGCAGAACCGCTCAGCAGTCACAATGCTGCACAGTGAAAATGCACTATACTATGCTTTCTATATTTGAAAGTATTCTATACGTGTATTACACCCCTATATATTGCACACCAAATAGTACACCTATACTAGTCCTTAAAAGGACCTTTGTGGACCTAATAGTAGCTAGCTAGTAGCTAGTGAATTGCAGACTGTCCATGCTCCAAACACCAAACTGTCCCTACACTGAGAAACGACAGCTGCAGAATCGGTCAGCAGCGCTGCATGCAGTGCACTATAATATGCACTGCTTGCATATTATATGCATGCTGTCCCTATATACTGTACACCTATACCAGTCCTTAAAAGGACATTTGTGGACCTAATAGTAGCTAGCTAGTAGCCAGTGAATTGCAGACTGTCCCTGCTCCAAATACTAAACTGTCCCTCCCTACACTGAGAAAAGACAGCTGCATAATCGGTCAGCACTGCAGTGCACTATAATATGCTTTCTATATTTGAAAGAAAGTATATTATAAGTGTATTACAACACTATATACTGTACACCTATACCAGTTCTTAAAAGGACTTTTGTGGACCTAATAGTAATAGCTTGTGATTAGACTGACTGCCCCTGCTCCACACAGGGTCCTTTCCCTACAGAAGTCCGCCGGTTTGGCGAATCGCGAACAAGCAAAGTTTGCCGCGAACCGACCACCGGGCGAGCCGCAAGGCCATCTCTAGTCAGAAAGGGCTTTGTCTTCAAGTGGTTAGAAGAGTGGGTGATGTGTGACATAAGCGTCTAAATGTTGTGCATAACATGCCAGAACAGTTCAAAACACCCCCAAATGACCCCATTTTGGAAAGTAGATAGCCCAAGCTATTTGCTGATAGGCATGTTGAGTCCATGGAATACTTTATATTTTGCCACAAGTTTTGGGAAAATTACACTTTTTTTGCACAAAGTTGTCACTAAATGATATATTGTTTAAACATGGCATTGTTATATGTGTAATTGCACCCAAAAATTCATTCTGCTGCTTCTCTTGAATATAAGGATACCTCATGTGTGAGACTTTTTGGGAGCCTAGTCGGGTACAGGTCCCCGAAAATCAATCACTGCCTTCAGAATTTCTAAGCGTGTAAATTTTAGATTTCACTCCTCACTACCTATCACAATTTTGAAGCCCATAAAATGCCAAGATAGCACAAATCCCCCAAAATGACCCCATTTTAGAAAGTAGACACCCCAAGCTATTTGCTGATAGGCATGTTGAGTCCATGGAATATTTTGCCACAAGTTGGGGGAAAATTACAAACTTTTTTTTTTTTTGCACAAAGCTGTCACTAAATGAGATACACCTCAAAATAAATTCTGCTACTTCTCCTGAGTACAGGGATACCACATGTGTGAGACTTTTTTGGAGCCTAGCTGTGTACAGAACCCCAAAAACTAATCACTGCCTTCAAGTTTACTAAGGGCGTAAAATGGTGATTTCAATTTCTCACTACCTACCACAGCTTCGGAGGTCCTGGAATATCAAGATATCACAAAACCCTCACAAATGACACCATTTTGGAAAGAAGACCCTTTAAGCTTTTTGCTGAGAGGCATGTTGTGTCCATGGAATATTTGATATTTTGCCACAAGTTTCGGGAAAATTAAAAATTTAGTTTTTTACGCAAAGTTGTCACTAAATGATATATTGTTTAAACATGGCATGGTTATATGTGAAATTACACCCCAAAATACATTTTGTTGCTTCTCCTGTGTACGGGGATATGACGTGTGAGACATTTTGGGAGCCTAGCCGCGTACAGGACCCCAAAAACCGAGCACCGCCTTCAGGCTTTGTAAAGGCGTAAAATTGTGATTTTACTCCTCACTAACTCTTTCAGAGGCCCTGAAATGTCCAGATAGCACAAAACTCCCCCAAATTACCTAATTTTGGAAAGTAGACACCCCAAGGTATTTTCTAAGAGGCATGGTGAGTATTTTTCAGATGTCATTTATTTTTGAAAATGAAGAAAGAAAAGAAACATTTTATTTTCTTTTTTCAATTTTCAAAACTTTGTGACAAAAAGCAAGATCTGCAATATACTCACCATACCTCTCAGCAAATAGCTAGGGGTGTCTACTTTCCAAAATGGGGTAATTTTGGGGAGGTTGTGCTATCTGGGCATTTCATGGCCTCCAAAACTGTGATAAGCAGTGAGGAGTAAAATCAGAAATGTACGCCCTTAGAAAGCCTGAAGGCGGTGATTGGTTTTTGGGGTCCTGTACGTGGTTAGGCTGACAAAAAGTCCCTCATATGTGGTATCTCCATACTCAGGAGAAGCAGCAGAATGTATTTTGGGGTGTAATTCCACATGTTGTAACCATGCCATGTTTGAACAATAGATCATTTGACAAATTTGCACAAAAAGAAAATAGTAATTTTCCCAAAACTTGTGGCAAAAATCTTTAAGTGTCTTCTTTCCAAAATGGGGTAATTTGTGGGGGTTTTGTGATATCTTGACATTCCGAAACTGCGCAAAAAAAAATTAATTTTCCCGCAACTTGTGGCAAATATAAAATATTCCATTGGCTCAACATGCCTATCAGCAAATAGCTTGATGTATACTTTCAAAAATGGGGTCATTTGAGGGGATTTGTTGATTTGTGCTATCGTGGCATTTTTTGGCCTTCATAACTGTGATAGGTAGTGAGTAGGGATGAGCCGAACACCCCCATCCAGAACATGCAAACAGACTGAAAGTTTGCGCGAACTCTCGAACACCATTAAAGTCTTTGGTACTCGAACGTAAGAAATCAGAAGTGCAAATTTTAAAGGCTAATATGCAAGTTATTGTCCTAAAAAGGGTTTGGGGACCCGGGTCCTGCCTCAGGGGACATGTATCAATGCAAAAAAAAAGTTTTAAAAACTGACGTTTTTTCAGGAGCAGTGATTTTAATGATGCTTAAAGTGAAAAAATAAAAGTGAAATATTCCTTTAAATATCATACCTGGGGGGTGTCTCTAGTATGCCTGTGAAGTGGCATGTGTGGAACAGTCCCTGCACAAAATTACATTTCTAAAGGTATAAAAGTAATTTAAAACTGCTTGTGGCTGTAATGTAATGTCGGGTCCCGGCAATATGGATGAAAATTATTGAGAAAAACGTCATGGGTGACCCCCCAGCCCATTACCAGGCCCTTTGGGTCTTGTATGGATATTAAGGGGAACCCCGCACCCAAATTAAAGAAATAAAAGGCGGGCGCCCCCAGGCCCTATATACTCTGAACAGCAGTATACAGGTGGTCCCAAGAAGGACAAGGACTGTAGGTTTGTTCTTAAATTGAATCAGTTAATCTGAATCTGTAATTTAGAACAGGTACATTTTGTAAGGGTAGCTCCAGCCCAAAAATCTATTTTTAAGCTTTTTTGGAAAACATAGGGAAGGGTTATCACCCCTGTAACTTTTTGTTGCTGTCTGTGCCCCTATTCAGAAGATTTCACCTCACTTTCTGTCCCAATGACAATTGGATTTAGAAAATTTTAAGTTTTTAGCGAAACAAGGATTGGTGATAAAGCATCTGTGGAGGAGACACCTTTTTCCCATATTAAAGCGGGGGTCCACTCAAAAAAAAAAAAAATTAAAAGCCAACAGCTACAAATACTGCAGCTACTGACTTTTAATAAATGGACACTAACCTGTCCAGGGAGCCCGCGATGTTGGCATCCAAAGCCAAGCAATTGCTCGTCTCTTGGCTGCCCTGCCACACATCCTCGGTGAGGCAATCAGGAAGTGAAGCATTGTGACCTCACTTCCCGGTTCCCTACTGCGCATGTACGATTCGCGCTCTGCATCCTCACTGGTCCCCACTGTGTTCTGGGACCTGTGTGTTTCCCAGAACACAGCGGGGGTGACGCGAAGGGGCGTGACTCCCACGGGAGTCTAATCCGTATTATACAGGTATCTGTACCCCCTGCCCTGAAAGGTGCCAAATGTGACACCGGAGGGACGAAGGGTTTCCGAAAAGCGGAGGTTCACTTTTTCTGTGAACCTCCGCTTTAAATCTTACAGGAGAGAATTTCCTTTCCTAGGGGTAGATTTCCTCTCACTTCCTGTTTTCTCCCTCCGTTTGTAAGTAAGAGTCGTTTGTAAGTCGGATGTTTGAAAGTAGGGGCCTGCCCTATATACTCTGCAGAAATTTGGCCCTTAGGTGTTGGTGGTACCAGAACACTGTAAGCCCTCACAGTTACTCTCGGTGGGCACTGGAACGGACCTTTCTGTGAAATATTATATCAAGAATTGTAATTACATGCCCCTGTGGAACAGGTTCAGAAAAATTGGACCTTTGATAGTGGTGTTGCCACAACACTGTAAGCCCTCACAGTTACTCTTGGTGGGCGCAGGAACGGGCCCTGCTGTGAAATATTAGATCAAAAATTGTAATTACATGCCCCTGTTGAACAGGGGCGGAAAAATTGGGCTTTAGGCACTGGTGCTCGTGCCACAACACTGCAATTCCTCACAGATACTCTAGTTGAGTGCAGGAACAAGCCCTTCTGCAAAATATTACAGCAAAAATTGTAATTACACACCCCTGTTAAACAGAGGCAGAAACATTGGGCCTTAGCCACTGATGGTGGTGCCCAGAACCAAAAATTTTCTTACAAGCTATCAACATGAACATTGAAGAGGAATAGGATAGTCCCTCAGCATAACAGGATAGTCACTCAGCATCAGCATAGGCAGTCTTGAAGGGATCTCATATTCATAAAAAAATACTCAGTTACATCAGCATCAGCTGGTGATCCAAGACTGGTTCATTTTTATGAAGGTGATCCGATAAACCAAGTCGGTGGACAGGCACACTCTGTGATTGGTTACAAAGCCTCCAGCAGCACTGAATGTGCATTTCGAAAGAATGTTGGATACAGGAATGCATACTGTGCAAGCTCTGGCCAGTGATCCATCCTCAAGACCCAGTAACCCAGAGAATTTTTGGTTGAAAAGGTCTCCAAGTCTGATCTTGCCCCTAGGTATTCCTGCACTATGTAAATCAGATGCTAGCGATGGTTGCTGGAACTGATCAGACCTTGGGATTAAAAAATTGTCTGAATGCATCTGTCAGACGGCCACCTTTTCCACCGCTCCTTCTTTGACTGATCAAAGCCTCAGCAACACGTTGTCCAGGACCAGGAATTTGTAACCTCCCAGGCTCTGGAAACACGTTGCACAAACCTTTCTGCAAGGCCTCTCAAAGATGTTTCATCTGTACTGATCCCTCTCCTTGATACCACAAATCCGAGAGTCCTTTCGCAGGCTTTGCAGGATCAGGGAGGCCATGCAGCGTAGGTTTGCTGAGGCAGTCGGTCCGGAGTCCTCTGGGTCACTAAGGATGACCTGATCTGCAGCCACATCCTCCCAGCCACATACACCTCCATGGGTTTCTGGGAACTGTAAACGATCCCTTGAAGACTGCTGCTGATGGTGAGCCTCCACGCTGACACAATCCTCCTCCTCCTCTTCCTGTGTGATCGGTGGGCCCGCAGGAACACTGCCTGGATAAAGGGGACCTTGAGAGGTAAGGAAGTCCTCCTCTTCCTGCCTCTGTTCTGCCTCAAGTGCCCTGTCCATTATTTCACGCAGTGTGTGCTCCAACAGGTAGACAAGATGGACAGTATCACTGATGCTGCACTGTCACTGCTCACCATCCTCGTGGTCTCCTCAAATGGTGACAGGCACTGTCATGCATCCTTGATCATGAGCCACTGGCGTGGCGAAAAAAAAGCCAAGCTCCCCTGACCCTGTCCTGGTGCCGTAGTCGCACAGGTACTCATTGATGGCCCTCTACTGCATGTGCAGCTGCTGCAGCATGGCCAACGTTGAGTTCCATCTGCTGGGCATGTCACAGATTAGGCGGTTCGTTCTTGGGCAGGTTGTTTTCCTTTTGGAGGTCAGCCAGCCAAGCACTGGCATTTTATGACCGGCGGAAATGCACACAGACTTTCCTGGCCTGCCTCAGGAGATCCTGTAAGCCAGGGTACCTGAGAACCGCTGCACCACCAAATTAAGGACGTGAGCCAAACAGGAAACATGGGTGAAGTGTCCTTGTTGGAGGGTGGAGAGGAGGTTGGTGCCATTGTCCCAAACCCCCATTCCTGCCTGAAGCTGGCATGGCGTCAACCACCTCTGAGCCTGCCCTTTCAGAGCTGACAGAATCTCTGCCCCAGTGTGGCCCCTGTCCCCTAAGCACACCAGCTGAAGCACCGCATGGCATCTTTTTGCCTAAGTGCTCGCATAGCCCCTTGAACGCCTATGGAGCACCGCTAGTTCAGAGGAAAAAACTATAAGGAAGAGGCCTTGGAGGAAAAAAAGAGGAGAGGGTGGAGGAGAGAGGTGTGGCAGAATTACTACTAGTAGCATTTTGGAGGCGTGGTGGTGGAACAAGCTCCAACAATACTGCACCCTGTCCTGCATCCTTCCCAGCTGCCAGCAGGGTCACCCAGTGCGCCGTGAAAGATAGGAAAGGTCCCTGTCCATGACTGCTGGACCATGAGTCAGCAGTAATATGCACCTTACCGCTAACCACCCTGTCCAGCGAGGCCAAGACATTGCCTTCCACATGCCGGTAGAGAGCCAGAATCGCCTTCCGTGAAAAAAGTGGCACTTTGGGAACCTGCCACTGAGGTACCGCACATTCCACAAATTCACGAAATGGGCAGAGTCTACCAGCTGAAAAGGCAGCAGTTGGAGTGCTAGCAATTTAGCCAAGCTAGCATTCAGCCACTGGGCATGTGGATGGCTGGGGCCGAATTTATTTCACTGGTTTAGCAGGTTTAGCTACTGGGGTAGGGAAATTTGCCTGCTACAACCGGACGTAGGTGTAGCAATAGCAGATTGCCCGCAAGTACTTGGCACGCCTAATTCTACATCTTCATTCCTCTCAGTGCAGGTTTCTGAGAGAACTGAAGGTATTGTGGGGTTGGAGATCCCAGCTGATGAGGAGCAAGGAGAGGTCCTCCTTGTTCTTTGGTGTGGGTCTTTTAACCACTTGGCTACTGGGCACTTAAACCCCCCTCCTGCCCAGGCCAATTTTCAGCTTTCAGTGCTCTGACGCTTTGAATGACAATTACTCAGTCATGTAACACTGTACCCAAATGTATTTTTTGTACTTTTTTCATACAAATAGAGGTTTCTTTTGGTGGTATTTGATCACCTCTGGATTTTTGTATTTTTTGCGCTATAAATGACAAAAGACCAAACATTTTGAAAAAAAAAAATATTTTTCTTTGTTTCTGTGATAACACTTTGCAAATTATTAATTTTTCTTCATGAATTTTGGCCACCATTTATACTGCTACATATCTTTGGTAAAAATAACCCAAATTAGTGGATATTATTTGGTCTTTGTGAAAGTTACAGAGTCTACAAACTGTGGTGCAAATCATAAAAAATTGATCACACCTGATGTACTGATGGCCAATCTCATTTCTTGCTACCCGAACAAGCCAGGAAAGTACAAATACCCCCCAAATGACCCCTTTTTGGAAAGTAGACATTCAAAGGTATTTAGTAAAAGGCATGGTGAGGTTTTTCATGTTGCAATTTTTTCCCGCAATTCTTTGCAAAATTAAGATTTTTTTTCCACAAAATTGTCATTGTAATAGGTTATTTCTCTCACATGGCATGTGTATACCACAAATAACATGCGAAAATACATTCTGCTACTCCTCCTGAGTATTACAATACCACATGTGTGGGACTTTTTCTCAGCCTAGCCACATGGAGAGGCCCAACATGCAGGGAGCACCATCAGGCGTTCTAAATTACACATCTAACTTGTTGACTACCTATTACACTTTTAAAGGCCCTGGAGCACCAGGACAATGGCACATGACACTGACGTGGAACTGATGGCACGTGACACTGATGTGATACTGATGACAGATGGCACTAATACGTGGCACTGATGACAGATGGCACTAATACGTGGTGCTGATGACAGATGGCACTAATACGTGGCACTGGTGACACATGACACTGAAGACAGATGGCACTGATACGTGGCACTGATGACACGTGACACTGATATTATAATATACTGCAGTTAACTGAATGAAATGCCTGCTTGTAGTATTTTAGGAACAGAACAACAGGAACAGTCTACAGCGAGATCTAGCTGCACAGGATACAGTACTGAATATACTGCAACTAACTGAATAAGCTGCCTGCCTGTAGTATATTAGGAACAGAACAACAGGAATGGTCTGCAGTGAGATCTAGCTAAACTGAATACAGTATACTGAATATACTGCAGCTAATTGAATGAACTGCCTGCCTGTAATATATTAGGAACAGAACAACAGGAATGGTCTGCAGTGAGATCTAGCTGCACAGGATACAGTACTGAATATACTGCAGCTAACTGAATGAACTGCCTGCCTGTAGTATATTAGGAACAGAACAACAGGAACAGTTTGCAGTGAGATCTAGCTGCACAGGATACAGTACTGAATATACTGCAACTAACTGAATAAACTGCCTGCCTGTAGTATATTAGGAACAGAACAACAGGAATGGTCTGCAGTGAGATCTAGCTAAACTGAATACAGTATACTGAATATACTGCAGCTAATTGAATGAACTGCCTGCCTGTAATATATTAGGAACAGAACAACAGGAATGGTCTGCAGTGAGATCTAGCTGCACAGGATACAGTACTGAATATACTGCAGCTAACTGAATGAACTGCCTGCCTGTAGTATATTAGGAACAGAACAACAGGAACAGTTTGCAGTGAGATCTAGCTGCACAGGATACAGTACGGAATATACTGCAGCTAACTGAATGAACTGCCTGCCTGTAGTATATTAGGAACAGAGCAACAGGAATGGTCTACAGCGAAATTTAGCTAAACTGCATACAGTATACTAAATATACTGCAGCTAACTGAATGAACTGCCTGCCTGTAGCATATTAGGAACCAGGGGCGTAACTATAGGGGGTGCAGCAGTCGCGACCGCAACCGGG
This sequence comes from Lithobates pipiens, assembly GCF_037356315.1. NCBI lineage: Eukaryota > Metazoa > Chordata > Amphibia > Anura > Ranidae > Lithobates > Lithobates pipiens. The sequence continues at coordinate 18,565,759 of NW_027507718.1, forward strand.
CCCTGTGATGAAGGGGGCCCATGCAGCCCCCTCTACATATGGCTGCTCTTTAGTTGTGCATTCCCCGCATGACCTGTGTCCTCAGCCGGCTCCTCAGAGTACCCCTCTCCTGCTCCATGCATTGCCGCTCAGTCCGATGTCTATTCTCCCCAGCCAGAGTCCCGCCCACCCCGAGTCTGGCCCACACTGCACTGCATACTTCTCCCGGGTAAACAAACTTTAAGCACACAGATGCAGTGCAGCCCTATGAGAGCCCCCCGGAGGACACTGCAGGCTTGTCTGCCAGCCCCCCTCCTCCCCCGTCATACACAGATGATGAAAGGTCTTTCTGGGAGATATGCTGATCGCCCGTCCAGCACACTGGATGGAGCCCAGGCCAACATGGATGAGTGCGCGGCCTAGAGCTTGGTCATGGTAAGTGAGTGGACCCCATCCCCCACACACCATTACATACCCCCTTCTCACCTGGGGGCAGTAACTTCATCTGCCCTGGATAAAAGAACCTCATCTCTTCTGGGGACGGGGACCTCATCCTGCCTAGGGACAGTTCCCCAATGAGGCACCTAAAAAATTAAAAAATAAATACTGATACCAGTGGTGGAACTACAGGGCTCACAAAGGTCATACCTGTGAACATGCCCTGGAGTTTCACCGCCGGACTCGGGGGGAAGGGCCCTGGCTGGGGTTCAGGGGGGCCCTTCATGGTTTCTTGCATCGGGGCCCTATAAGTTCTAGTTACGCCACTGTTAGGAACAGAAAAACAGGAACAGTCTGCAGCGAGATCTAGCTGCACAGGATACAGTATGGAATATACTGCAACTAACTGAATGAACTACCTGCCTGTAGTATATGAAGAACAGAACAACAGGAACGGTTTGCAGTGAGATCTAGCTGCACAGGATACAGTACTGAATATACTGCAGCTAATTGAATCAACTGCCTGTCTGTAGCATATTATCAACAGAACAACAGGAATGGTCTGCAGCGCGATATAGCTGCACAGGGTACATTACTGAATGTACTGCAGCTAACTGAATGAACTGCCTGCCTTTAGTATATTAGGAACAGAGCAACAGGAACAGTCTACAGCGAGATCTAGCTGCACAGGATACAGTACTGAATATACTGCAGCTAACTGAATGAACTGCCTGCCTGTAGTATATTAGGAACAGAACAATAGGAACAGTTTACAGCGAGATCTAGCTGAACTAGATACAGTACTGAATACACTGCAGCTAACTGAATGAACTGCCTGCCTTTAGTATATTAGGAACATAACAACAAGAACGTCTGCAGTGAGATCTAGCTGCACAGGATACAGTACTGAATATACTGCAACTAACTGAATCAAATGCCTGCCTGTAGTATATTAGGAACAGAATAACAGGAATGGTCTGCAGTGAGATCTAGCTAAACTGAATACAGTATACTGAATATACTGCAGCTAATTGAATGAACTGCCTGCCTGTAATATATTAGGAACAGAACAACAGGAATGGTCTGCAGTGAGATCTAGCTGCACAGGATACAGTACTGAATATACTGCAGCTAACTGAATGAAATGCCTGCCTTTAGGATATTAGGAACATAACAACAATAACAGTCTGCATCGAGATCTAGCTGCACAGGATACAGTACTGAATATACTGCAGCTAACTGAATGAACTGCCTGCCTGTAGTATATTAGGAACAGAACAACAGGAACAGTTTGCAGCGAGATCTAGCTGCACAGGATACAGTACAGAATATACTGCAGCTAACTGAATGAACTGCCTGCCTGTAGTATATTAGGAACAGAGCAACAGGAATGGTCTACAGCGAAATTTAGCTAAACTGGATACAGTATACTAAATATACTGCAGCTAACTGAATGAACTGCCTGCCTGTAGTATATTAGGAACAGAAAAACAGGAACAGTCTGCAGCGAGCTCTAGCTGCACAGGATACAGTATGGAATATACTGCAACTAACTGAATGAACTACCTGCCTGTAGTATATGAGGAACAGAACAACAGGTACGGTTTGCAGTGAGATCTAGCTGCGCAGGATACAGTACTGAATATACTGCAGCTAACTGAATGAACTGCCTGCCTGTAGTATATTAGGAACAGAACAATAGGAACAGTTTACAGCGAGATCTAGCTGAACTAGATACAGTACTGAATACACTGCAGCTAACTGAATGAACTGCCTGCCTTTAGTATATTAGGAACATAACAACAAGAACGTCTGCAGTGAGATCTAGCTGCACGGGATACAGTACTGAATATACTGCAACTAACTGAATCAACTGCCTGCCTGTAGTATATTAGGAACAGAACAACAGGAATGGTCTGCAGTGAGATCTAGCTAAACTGAATACAGTATTCTGAATATACTGCAGCTAATTGAATGAACTGCCTGCCTGTAATATATTAGGAACAGAACAACAGGAATGGTCTGCAGTGAGATCTAGCTGCACAGGATACAGTACTGAATATACTGCAGCTAACTGAATGAAATGCCTGCCTTTAGGATATTAGGAACATAACAACAATAACAGTCTGCATCGAGATCTAGCTGCACAGGATACAGTACTGAATATACTGTAGCTAACTGAATGAACTGCCTGCCTGTAGTATATTAGGAACAGAACAACAGGAACAGTTTGCAGCGAGATCTAGCTGCACAGGATACAGTACGGAATATACTGCAGCTAACTGAATGAACTGCCTGCCTGTAGTATATTAGGAACAGAGCAACAGGAATGGTCTACAGCGAAATTTAGCTAAACTGGATACAGTATACTAAATATACTGCAGCTAACTGAATGAACTGCCTGCCTGTAGTATATTAGGAACAGAAAAACAGGAACAGTCTGCAGCGAGATCTAGCTGCACAGGATACAGTATGGAATATACTGCAACTAACTGAATGAACTACCTGCCTGTAGTATATGAGGAACAGAACAACAGGAACGGTTTGCAGTGAGATCTAGCTGCACAGGATACAGTACTGAATATACTGCAGCTAATTGAATCAACTGCCTGTCTGTAGCATATTGTCAACAGAACAACAGGAATGGTCTGCAGCGCGATATAGCTGCACATGGTACAGTACTGAATGTACTGCAGCTAACTGAATGAACTGCCTGCCTTTAGTATATTAGGAACAGAGCAACAGGAACAGTCTACAGCGAGATCTAGCTGCACAGGATACAGTACTGAATATACTGCAGCTAACTGAATGAACTGCCTGCCTGTAGTATATTAGGAACAGAACAATAGGAACAGTTTGCAGCGAGATCTAGCTGAACTGGATACAGTACTGAATACACTGCAGCTAACTGAATGAACTGCCTGCCTTTAGTATATTAGGAACATAACAACAAGAACGTCTGCAGTGAGATCTAGCTGCACAGGATACAGTACGGAATATACTGCCGCTAACTGAATCAACTGCCTGCCCGTAGTATATTAGGAACAGAGCAACAGGAACGGTCTACAGCAAAATCTAGCTAAACTGGATGCAGTATACTAAATATACTGCAGCTAACTGAATGAACTGCCTCCCTCTAGTATATTTGGAAAAGAACAACAGGAACGGTCTGCAGCGAGATCTAGCTGCACAGGTTGCGGTACTGAATATGCTGCAGCTAACTGAATGAACAGCCTGCTTGTAGTATATTAGGAACAGAATACAGGAACAATGAGATCTAGCTAAACTGGATCAACTTCCTGCCTGAAGTAGATTACAAATAGTACAGCAGGAATGGTCTGCAGTGAGATCTAGCTAACTGCATCAAATGCTTGCCTGAAGTATATTAGATATAGCACAGCAGGAACGGTATGCAGTGAGATCTAGCTAAACTGGATCAACTGCCTGCCTGAAGTAGATTAGAAACAGTACAGCATGAACGGTCTGCAGTGAGATCCAGTGGCGGCTGGTGAAGTTTTTGGATGGGGGGGCGCCAGACCCCACCCATCATGACCCCGCCCATCATGTTGGCCCCTCCCACTTCTCATAAACCACACCCCTTATGTAATCTGAAAAAAAATTTGGCGTGGGTTCCCCCCTCCGAGAGCATACCAGGCCCTTAGGTCTGGTATGGATTCCAAGGGGAACCTCCTACGCCGAAAAAACGGCGTGGGGGTCCCCCCCAGATCCACACCAGACCCTTATCCGAGTACGCTACCCGGCCGGCCAGGAAAGGGGGTGGGGACGAGCGGGCGCCCCCCCTCCTGAGCCGTACCAGGCCGCGTGCCCTCAACATGGGGGGGTGCCTTGGGGGAGGGGGGGCGTGCGCCCCCCCACCCCAAAGCACCTTGTCCCCATGTTGATGAGGACAAGGGCCTCTTTCCGACAACCCTGGCCGTTGGTTGTCAGGGTCTGCGGGCGGGGGGCTTATCGGAATCCGGGAGCCCCCCACCCTATGTGAATGAGTATGGGGTACAATGTACCCCTACCCATTCACCTGTGAAAAAAAGTACAAAAAAAACACAACACAGGGTTAAAATATTTTATTGCACAGCTCCGGGGGTCTTCCGTCTTCGGGGGTCTTCTCGCCGGACTCCTCCGCTATCTTCTTGTAGCTCTTTTGCTAGCGGAGGAGCCCGGCTTTCTTACTCGCCGCCGGCCTCTTCTTCCGACTTCGGGGGTCTTGTCCCCCTCTTTGGTTCTTCTGCCGGGCCACCCCTGTCGCCGCCTGCGGCCTGGTACGGCTCAGGAGGGGGGGGGCCCGCTCGTCCCCACCCCCTTTCCTGGCCGGCCGGGTAGCGTGCTCGGATAAGGGTCTGGTGTGGATCTGGGGGGGACCCCCATGCCGTTTTTTCGGCGTAGGGGGTTCCCCTTGGAATCCATACCAGACCTAAGGGCCTGGTATGCTCTCGGAGGGGGAACCCACGTCAATTTTTTTTTCAGAAATTTGGCGTGGAGTTCCCCCTTCAGAGCTCATTCTCTGATTGGCCACGGCAAAAGTCGCCTGGCCTGGGGAAACCTTTCTGGCTGTGAAAGCTTTTTTTCCATTCATTCAGCTAAATGCATGAACATTCTCAACAAAGTAGAAACTAGAAAGCCTTTATGCGGTGACTCACCTCCTGCCTCACTATCTTGCAGCTCCGCTCGGGCTGAGGAGTGGAGCTGCCGACGTCACTTCCGGGTTTCGTGAAGCAGCCGAAAGCCGGAAGTGACCTGCCTGTCTAAGAATGACAATGCTCCCGCCCGTAGAATCACAGTGATTTTACAGGCGGAAGCTAGTCGGCGTTCTGCAGTGCGCCGCAGGGCGGGTTTTTAACCCGCAAATGAAGCGCCATGGATGCAATCTTGTGATTGCAACGACGTGGCGCTTCTCATAGTGCACTGTGACCGGTGCCACAGTGCACTATGTTAAATTGTTAAATGACATTTTTTTTTACTTTTTAATGTCTTAAAGGGCCCGTTTTTTTTTTTATTATTGTTTTTTTAACTTTTTTTTTTAACTTTTTTTTTTTTTTACACCTAGGGGGAGGGGGGGCGGTGCCCAGGCGCCCCCTATGGGCGGGCCGCCACTGGTGAGATCTAGCTAAACTGGATCAAATCCCTGTCTTAAGTAGATTTAACAATAGTACAGCAGGAACAGTCTACAGTGAGATCTAGTTAAACTAGATCAACTGCCTGCCTGAAGTAGATTAGAAACAGTACAGCATGAACGGTCTGCAGTGGGATCTAGCTAAACTGTATCAAATGCCTGCCTGAAGTAGATTAGAAATATTACAGCAGGAACGGTCTGCAGTGAGATTTACCTAACTGAATAAACTGCCTGCTCAAAGTAAATGAATTGAATGACACACTCTTTCTCTCTCTATCTATCTCTCTATAACGCCAGCAACACACTACACAGGGCCGACATGCAGTCGGCCATACATAGTGTGGGCGTGTACTTAACCCCCTGAGCCATAGTTGGCCAAAGGCACCCTGCCTTTGGCCGATTATGGCTCTGTTTGCTTACGGTGCTGTGATTGGCCAAAGCATGTGGGCCATAGTGCATGCTTGACCAATCATCAGCCAGCAAACCACTGAAATGATGCTCAAAGCTCATCCCTAGTAGTGAGGAGTGAAATCAAAAATGTACACCCTTAGATATCCTGAAGACAGTGCTTGGATTTCAGGGTCCTGTACGTGGCTAGGCTCCCAAAAAGCCTCACATATGAGGTATCCACATACTTGGGAGAAGCAGCAGAATGTATTTTGGGCTGCAATTCCACATATAACCATGGCATATGTGAGCAATATATCATTTAGTGACAACTTTGTGTATTTTGTTTGTTTTTGTCATTTTTCAATCACTCGTGACAAAAAAATAAAATATTCAATGTGCTCTCAGCAATTTCCTTTGGGTGCCTACTTTCCAAAAGGGGGTAATTTGGGGGGGGGGGGGGGGGGGGTTGTACTGCACAGCCATTTTAGCACCTCAAGAAATGAGATAGGTAGTCATAAACTATAAGCTGTGTAAATTCCAGAAAATGTACCCTAGTTTGTAGACACTATAACTTTTGCGCAAAACCTATAAATATAAGCATATTGACATTTTTTTTTTACCATAGACATGTGGCTGAATACATTTTGGCCTAAATGTATGACTAAAATTGAGTTTATTAAAAAAAATTATAACAAAAACTAGAAAATATTATTTTTTTCAAAATTTTCGGTCTTTTTTACGTTTATATCTGTTGTAGACACGCACACTCACTCAGGTTGAACTGGATCGACTGGTGTCTTTATTTGAACTTACTAACTATATATAACCCAAAAAATAAAAACCGCAGAAGCAATCAAATACCATCAAAATAAAGCTCTATTTGTGGAGTACAGCATTGCATGACCACGCAATTACCAGTTAAAGCTGCGCAGTGCCAAATTGTAAAAAGTGCTTTGGTCATTGAGCAGCCAAATCCTCCGGGGGTTAAGTGGTTAATAACTACATGTATTCATATGGTGCTGACAAGTTATGCAGTGGTTTACATACTATTCCTTTGCATCACTCTCTGCCTTCAAGGAGCTAACAATCTATGATCCCTATCGCACATTCATCTACATACTTACTAGTGCCAATTTATGTTTAACCACAAAGGGAATTGGTGCTGACAGAAATATAAGAGGATTGGTGCTGCTGGCAGAAATATATGATTTATCATTCCTGACCTCCCTGGGAAGTATTAAGCATAGTGTCTAGGTGATCCAATCAGGGCTGTCTTTAAGACAGGGCAAAAGGGGCAGCTGCCCTGGGCCCTGTCATTGTTGTGGGGCCCAAAACAGCTGTCTCATACTTGCCAACTATCCAGGTTTAAATTCCCTGATCCCTTGAAGTTTTATTCCTGTGCTGTGTCCCAATATCTCAGTGTGAAGTGCTGGTACTAATGCTGCCCAGCTCTGACCTATTGTTGTGTGCAGATGACTCACCTGCAGATCCTATGTTTACATGTAAATAACCGGCATTCGTATGTAAATAGCGGCAACAATACTAAGTAAATAGCTGCGGCCAGTGGCATTGGTATGCAAATAAAGGCGGCATTTATATGTATATCATGCTTCCCTGCTGTGAGGAGGTGATGTGCTGTAACCTCTATCAACTAATTAGTGAGCCGTAATGTGTGCTGTAACCTCTAGCAACTAGTCAGTAAGCAATAATGATATGCTGTAACTGCTGGCAACCAATCTCAATTGCTGCCTGATCTGATACAGAAAACAGATTTTAAGTCTAGCTGCTATTTTTTGTATGTCTCAGAGTAGGTGGAGAGGGAAATTGCATGGGGGGGCCCCAAGAAAAATTTTGTCCAGGGTCCAATCTATACTAAAGATGGCCCTGGATCCAATTGCTTTAATATGTCTTCAATCACTAACTAAAAGTATTCAGTAAGTAAAGAGAGCTCCTTATCTGAAAAGCAAATCCCTTTCGTCTTTTTAATCCCCTACGCACTGGGATTCAAAGTGGGCATCACTCCCTTTACTAATTTAACTAACTGGACATTTAGTTTGACTGGTGATTATGTTCTACTTCTTTAGTAAATCACATCATGGGTCAGCATGATACCCAGAAAACTAGCATTTTTAAATTGAGGTCAATAGTGGCACCCTACAAGTTTCTCTCTGGCAAATAATTTCTTTCAAATGAACACTGAAGACCTGGACCCTTTAAAGATGTGTAGCGGCCATAACCCTTAGCAGAGCAGCCTTGACTTTTTGGGCTTACTGGTTACCTCCGCTTGGCTTGTTCTTCCACGTATAGGGGTTCCGAGGGTTGACACCCAACAACTTTGGACGCTGACACCAATAAAGTCCTTTTGAAAGGTTTTATTTTGCAGGGGTAACATCCAACAACACAGTCTTGTATAGGAACAGAGGGCAAGGGTGAAGAACTCAGGCACCTTGAACTGCAGACATAACAAAGTCTCTAGTACCACCCAGAGAGTAGCCACTCGCAGCTGGGCGCTTCAAGGCTGAACAAATCTCTAGCCAGAGATTATGGCAGTCAGCACTTTGATTCAGAACTTGTAAAATCTCTGACCTTGAACAAGTTGTAACTGAAAGTGAACAGGAACCTTTTTCCTCAGTACCTGGAACGTCCTCTGTCTCCTTGATAGTACTGAAAAAAATATGGATTCGTCAATGTCCTTCCCAACTCAGTAACCAGGCACTTCTCAGGATGCCAGCTTGTTGGCCCTCCTCCAAAGAGTCCTCCCCTGGTCACCTTCACAAGCTGTGGTGCCTCTCCAAGCCGAGAGCACACCCGGACACCTTGAATCCTCCTTCGGTTATTGCGTCTCGTACCAGCCGGTTCCGAGATGTTCCGAGACTCGGGAACAGACGGATCCCTACCCCAGACCAGGTGGGTCTATTGGGGGTAACCAACAGAAGCATGTTGCAGAGCATCGAATGCTCCATGACCAGGACCCCTCGCGGGGCTACCCCGGTCCAGGAAACAGGAACAGACCGCTAGGGCCTCAAAAACGAACCACCTGTAACACGTGACCTCAACATCTTAAGTACCCCTCCGCAGACTCCTCAGCGGGGCCCGACACACCCACTGATTGGCTCAGAGGAAGCTGATACCCAAAATGTCCAACCAGGCCTGGTTCTGGCCTGTCATGTGCACCTCACTGTACACATGACCAGGCAGAACTCTAACACAGCCCAGTCAAACTGAGGTCAAAGTTAACCTACATAATTAACCCTCAGAACCCCATTACCATTCTGAGGCAAAAAACTAAATGTACACATGAATGACACTTTGTCCAAAATGTCATCCGCTACAGATGTTTTGATCAAAGATTGTATGGCTCAGAGCAGTGGGAAACAAAACTTACTTTGGAAGTTTGCAGTCAGGGTGTCCATTAAAGATTCTCTTATAGAGCTTTTAATATATGTTTCTTTTCACATGTCAAGATAGTCTTCATATTTTTTGTATCTCAAGTGTTGTATTATAGCTAGACTATTTGCTTCTCATTTGTCATCTACACATCTGTTGACAATTTGTAATCATTCACCTGACTTAAATTGAACACACTGTTGATTGGAGAAGAGTAGTAGTCATGTGACAGTCTTTTATGTATAAATGTCCATGCTTTTTAGCATACATGAGTGCTGTGAACAAGGCTTATCGCCAAAACTAGTCTGCTACTGACTGTACTCACTGTGAAGACTTGAAAATAAATACGCTTGATGTTAAGTAGTTGCCGGTTGCTTCTTTTATTCGATGACCGTTTGTCTATTGGTGTGTGGGTCGACACCTCAGCTTGAACACCCTGACTGCAAACTTTCAAAGTAAGACTTTGGAACAGGAAATAATAAAAGTAAGGGCCTCGTTACATCAATTAGTTAGAAAGATAATTGGAATGTACCATCATCCAAAATTAAACAGAAAAAAGGGGTAGGAGGCCTGGTTCCCATATCACACCACCTAAGGACAAGAATGAGCTAGCGGACTGTTGCGGTACATGTAAAAATGTGGATAACAAAGTAATATAACACAAGTAAAATACAAAGTTTATTTAAACAATAAAATAATTTCACAGCAGATAGGTTAGTACAAGTGGTGACGTATTTCTACTAGTTTCACTTAACATGAGCTTCTTCAGGAAAAACATACATCCCCAGCGGTGTACCAGCACAATGCTTAAAAGACGCCAAGAAGGTCTCCCCCGGTGACTGGGGGAGGCATTAAAGACAGGCAGATCGGTATTAGTATAAGTATTGGAGACAATGTTCACCGGTGAATGACCCTTGGGCATGTTAGGTCGGCTTGCTGTCAGAATTACCACTAATATACCATATTACCATTATATATGAGCACCATATACTTTATATTTGTGGATATCCAATTGAGCACGATTTTTGCAATCTAGTAATTTCACCGAAGTGGGCAATCTTACCAGCTCTAAACGCTGGTCACCTGCCTTCCCCGGGGTCTAACATTGTCTCTAATACTTATACTGCTCATATATAATGGTAATATGGTATATTAGTGGTACTTCTGACAGCAAGCCGACCTAACATGCCCAAGGGTAATTCACCGGTGAACATTGTCTCCAATACTTATACTAATACCGATCTGTCTGTCTTTAATGCCTCCTCCAGTCACCGGGGGAGACCTTCTTGGCGTCTTTTAAGCATTGTGCTGGTACACCGCTGGGGACGTATGTTTTTCCTGAAGAAGCTCATGTTGAGCGAAACTAGTAGAAATACGTCACCACTTGTACTAACCTATCTGCTGTGAAATTATTTTATTGTTTAAATAAACTTTGTCTGTATTTTACTTGTGTTATATTACTTTGTTATCCTCATTTTTACATGTACCGCAACAGTCCGCTAGCTCATTCTTGTCCTTAGGTGGTCTGATATGGGAACCAGGCCTCCTAACCCCTTTTTTCTGTCAAAGTAAGACTTTGTTTCCCACTGCTCTGAGCCATACAATCTTTGATCAAATCATTATGTATCTCCTGTGATGTGCTCTGTGGAAGTAAGGTTTTCCTTAACTATATATTTTATGGAAGTTGCTGACTTTTATATGCACTACTATAAACTATAACATTGAGTACATGTCATATAGTTTTGAACATTTTAGCTTATAGAACACAGCTATAAGGACTATAAAATGGATAGACAATCCAAAATTTCACAAGTATATACTAAGGATCCCAGAGGAAAATGCATGTACAACCTTGTTTAATAATTTAAAAACGGCTTCCATGAAAGAAATCCGGCTGTGGTTCTACTGGTTTATAGCAATATATAGGAGACAATATGATTCCACGAGGATTAAGAATGTATAAGTTACCCTCCACCACATACATGGAACAATTTACAGCCGATTGGAATAACGTTTTGTGTAAATGTTCTCATGAAGACACCCTGCTGCATACAATCAGTAAAGAGATTGATATAATGAAAATGTATTTACAAGATTTTCAACTATCACCAATTTATTCCTCATTGAATGAAGATCTCCCCACATCACGTAATTTATTGGAACAGACAGAAGTACCTAAGAGACTTACAGGACTATCAAATAGGTGCAGTCTATGTTCGCAACAAGCAGGGTCGTCTTTAATATTGATTGGACCATGGGCAAAAATTTTCTTGGGCCCCCCCTCCCCATGCAATTTCACTCTCCACCTGCTCTGAGACATACAATATATAGCAGCTAGACTTAAAATTAGTTTACTGTATCAGATAAGGCAGCAATTGTGAATGGTTGCCAGCTGTTACAGCATATCATTACTGCTTACTGATTGGTTGCTAGAGGTTACAGCACACATTACTGCTCACTGATTAGTTGCTAGAGGTTACAGCAAATGATTTCTGCTTGTTAATTGGTTGTTAGAGATTACTGTACAGTAATACTGCTCACTGATTGGTTGCTAGAGGTTACAGTACATCATCTCCTCACTGCAGGGGGGCATGATATACATATGAATGCTGCCTTTTTTTACATATCAATGCCACTCACTGCAGCTGTTTACTTATGAATGCTGTCACTATTTACATATGAATGCCGGTTATTTATATAGGTCTGCCGGTGAGTTATTTGTACACAACAATAAGGCGGAGCAGGGCAGCATTAGTACCAGTACTTCACACTGAGATATCAGGACAGAGCATGATACTTTTAAACTGGGATAGTTGGCAAGTATGAGGCAGCTGCTTTGGGCCCCACAACAATGACAGGGCCCAGGGCAGCTTCCCCTTTGGCCCTGCCTTAAAGACGGCCCTGGCAACAAGAACGATAGACCGCACTCCATCCTCAAAAAATGAAAGGAGCTATCGGCAGAGAGTCCAGAGTAAGTTTCAGTTCCCCTGAAGTGTCAGATTCACAATCAGAATTATCAGACTGCATGAATGATAGGGGGGCATCTGATTCTAGAGGTCCGGTGTCATCAGACTTTTCAAGGGAATCTTCAAAAAACCAACATGGTACAGTGACAAACAGAAAAAGAGAGAGCAAGGAACAGAAGAAAACAAGGAGAGGGAGACAGAGCATCAAGAAGAACCATCCATTCCAGGCAAACAAGAAGCCAACGGAATTGACATAGGGGTTTCAGGACCAAAATGTGGTAAATCTCTCAAAGGCCTCTCTTACACCTGAAGAAATGTCCCTGCTCTCTAAAGGACTTTCTTTTGCTCCGCAATCCCATTTTGATATTTTTAGTACCTTACTACTGTACATGTTAACAGATTTATATGCAATATTGTTTTGAGGAAACATTTTCCTTCTCTCATTTTCCAGGATCAAACTGTTATATCTACCCTGGAAAGGCTTCAGTCTGAGTCCACAGGAGGTATGTATGGTAGCGATAAGGATTGTGTATGCGGGGGAGACAGATATTTTTACCCATTCAATTCCAGAAATGCAGCAATAGACACCTTTCAAGCCTTGGTAGAGCAGGATCTAGTCCATCTTGCGGATATAGTAGCGACGCAGCCGATCAGACACAAGGACAATCTCACTAAATTAGAAAGAGATGATATTATCAGTCTCAAATCATGTTTTGATCTAATAATAAAGAGGCCAACAAGGGGGGGCTCAGTCATCATCCTAAACGCAAGTGACTATAAAGAAGAGGCTTTGTGCTAGTTGCAAGATACCTTCACATTTTGAATTTTGGATAGGGATCTCACTCCTGTCTTCAGACATCAAATGGCCACTCTTCTGGACATAGGTGTAGAGATGGGGGTTTTTGACAGGAAAGAGACAGACCATCTTTTAGTCAATTCACCTATAGTCCCCATAGTTCCCGTACAAGGTAGACCAATAGTAGCAGGTATCAGTTCCCTCTTTGAGCATTTGGGTTATTGGTTATACCAGTATCTTCAACCACTGGTTGTAAGATTACCTGGCTATATCAAGGACACCACATCAGTACTGGCATCTTTACAGGAAGTAGTGTTGAAAGAGGAGTACCAGTGGCTCACCATGGATGTGAAATCACTATATTCCTGTATTCCACACAACCTTGCGATTAAAGCCACAGAACATCATCGGACATGCTATAGCACTTACGACACCAATTTATAATTATGACAGTTGAATTTCTGCTTAGCGGTAATTATTTTATATTTGATAGAGTTTTTTTATCTGCAATGTTACTAGTTGCCATCCTGCACACACCAAACAATCCATCCCAATGGGGGAGTTCACCAGGGCCAGACGTAACTGCTCCTCTGAGGAAGGTTTTAACAAGGAGTGCAACATTATAGCCTCACGACTCCATTCATGAGAATAGGATAAATGGAATATAGATAGAGCAGCTTGTCTGGCCAGGGAGAAAAATAGAATTACCCTCTTGGGAAATGCTGGTCGCAAAAAGAGCCATAGCAATAGTAGGAGTTCTAATGACAGGAAAGCAAGTTCAGTCACTTTTATAACAGCCTTCTCCTTGGAATTTAACAAAATAAAAAACATTATAGATAAATACTTACCAATACTTTCCACAGATGGAGATTTGGCACCAATACTTAAGTCGGGCTGTAGGTTTTCAAGCCGAAGTGCAAAAACGCTAGGAGGCCTTTTGTTCCCAAGTCTGTTTGAGTGGCAGCAACATAAAAAAACTTGGTTGAATACTGTGGGCTCTTACATTTGCAGGAATAACACATGCCGTTTCTGTAGTAAACACTCCAGACAACATAAGACAGTAATTTCATGTGCCACAGGACGAGAATTCACGATCCGTGAATATATCAACTGTAGCACTATTAATATTGTATATGTTGTGGAATGCAATAAATGTAACAAACAATATGTGGGTTGCACCATGAGACCACTGAGAACTTGAATCAGCAAACATTTTCATGGTGCATCTTCCAGCACAGATAAAGGCTTATCAAATGTGTCTAAGCACTTTAAGTATGAACATAATGGCAATATTAAATTATCCTCACGTGGTGGGGACATCCACCGTGCACTGCTTTTATGTGAAGTTTGGTGGATTTTCCACCTACAGACAAGGGCACCTGCGGGAATGAACCACCGTTATGACATGGACCTTTTTATGAAATAAGTTTTATAAAGAGTCCTGGAGCAATGGATATTGTATTATGCCCATCGCTTGTGATACACTTTGGGGTCCCATTCACACTGCTGCGATTTGGGAGCCCTGCGAATGCACTGCGGATTTCCGCATCGCACCAACTCACACATCGGTTCACGCTGCCATATGTGAACTCCTGGGGAGTGCCAATACATAGTTAGTGGAGCCCCCATTTCAGCTTGTACTACGAGCTGTCAGTTTGGGCATGAATCAGATCTTAGGTGCAGTGCGATTCTAGCCCGAATGCAATGCGATTTCAGCCATACCTCTGTGTGGCTGGAGTCGCATCGCACGGACATCGCATGTGATTTGCACTGCATTGTGGTCCGAATCGCATGAGATCTTGCATCACGCAGTAGTGTGGGCCGGCCCTGAATGTGCACTATCTTTTATGTATAGTCTTTATATTTCACATCAAGCAACATGCTTTTTTAATCTATACATTTTTCATTAAAGATTCTCTTATAGAGCTTTTAATATATGTTTCTTTTCACATGTCAAGATAAACTTTGTATCTTTTGTATCTCAAGTGTTGTATTATAGATAGACTATTTGCTTCTCATTTGTCATCTACGCATCTGTTGACAATTTGTAACCAATCACCTGACTTAAACTGAACACACTGTTGATTGGGGAGGAATAGTAGTCATGTGACAGTCTTTTATGTATAAATGTTCATGCTTTTTAACATACATGAGTGCTGTGAACAAGGCTTATCGCCGAAACTAGTCTGCTGTTGACTGTACTCACTGTGAAGGTTTGAAAATAAATACGCTTGATATTATGGAGTTGCCGGATTCTTCTTTTATTCGATGACCCTTTAAAGATGTTACTGCAGTAGGGTGTGCATTACCACAACACATGTGTTGGTGTGGTGTGGCACCACAGTTCACTTTGCCAACTGATGTGCAAAGTACAGTAAAGCACTACTATGCCTTGTAGAGTGATGGGTTACAAAGCATATTGCTTGTACCTTCTTTGGTGCATGTGTCAGGCATTCACATGTATGGGTTGCCTTAATTTAATAAATGTTGATGCACAGAATAGCAAAGATTAGCGCTTGTGCACTAACACAGCACAACAATGTGGACCCCATCACATTTACACCCTGGCCAGGAGTTACGTTACTCAGAATGATCAAATGAAAATATGTCTTACTTAAAAAATGCCATATCCTTAGACTATAACTCCAACCTGAATTCAAAAATTCTGCTTGACAAAATGTGGCAAGATTTCTCAGTGGCATTTTTAAGTAAGCATGCAACAGAATGTTTTTGCTTCGGAATGCATAATTTGTATGACATCAAATATCAAAAAATAGTTTATCCATTTGGTCTTTTATTTATGCATGAGACCTTTGCTTCAACTTTGCTCTTGAGTGCCCTTTCAAATCAAAGCTCTTTCAGACATGTTACTTTACAAGGAAACACATAGTATATGGAAGTGTTTTTTCTTTATTTCCCTTTCAGACATAAGGAAGCCAGAATATAACTTTTCACTAAGTATAACTGTGAAATATAATGGCTGGTCTGTGCCATATTTGTCCAAGTAGAGAATGCTCAGATTACTTTTTCTACACATTTATATTTTACTATGCATGAATATTGCATGCAGGCACATTTATTTTTTTGATGTGGTGTTCTACATGATTTGTTTTCACTCGTTTGGATGATTGCTTCTCTCACGAGCAGAAGAATGAGGCAGAAGCATGAATGACTAAGGAAGTCAGCCATGCAAGGAGAAATAAATCTTGTTTAACATTCCATGGAGAGTTGAATTCTGCTTTCCGCTAATATAAAGAACCTATGACGAAAGCTTTAAGAATGTCATCATCGTAAAATTGTAAGCTCCATACAATTTTTTCTGCTGTTTAGCTCTTTACATTTGTTCATTGTTACAATATTCTAAAGACTGGATACAACTGTGCTATATAAAATATATGGATATAATAGCTTTGCTTGTGCATTGCCAAACTTAAATGAATTGAAACACTCAAATACAGTACATAGTCCTTGCTAATTTTTTTTATGATTTTAAAGGTAACCTCCATCCAAACTAGACATGTTTGCATTGCTCTATTGTTGGTCACTTAGGTATATTTGATTTCCAAATGCACCTGTGAGTTATTTAAAACTGAGCCTCTGCAAAATTGGGACTATTGGGACTTCACTAAATACTTTCCCTGCTGTGCCTCCAGATAACTGCAGCAAACACACCACATTTACTTTAGTATCCCAGGCTCCTTCTTCCTCAGAAGAATCAGCATGGGTAAAGCTCTCACCCATGACCTCCATTTCATGCCACAGACAACAGGCAAAGTTCCTTTCAGAAGCATGCTCCAGATGTTTATGATTAAGATCAGACCCATCCCACTGAGTCAAACTCTATAAATTAAACAGCTAGTACACCACAAACCTGTACTCTTTAGTTCAGGACCAACAAAGACTTTCATCCAGTACACAGGACTTTCTTTCTACTTTTAGTCACAAAGTGTAACTTAAGCCCCAGAACCACCCAACAGATTCCTGATTAGTCTCACTTGAGCCCCTCTTGTTCCCAACAAGGAATTCAGATTCCCAACTCACTTGGAGCCTCAGGAACATAAAAAGCCACCAACCTGGCAATACCAGCTAATCTGCACCATTATGTCCACATTCATAAACATGCCAACCTAGGGCTTGACAAATTTGCTTTGAAACGAGGAGTCAGCTTAAAAAAAGTTATTTTTAATAATAGGGCTTTATTTTTGGTTACAGAGATGCCAGATCTTGAATTTGCACATGGAGGGGACTGAAGCCTGGCATACTGCTGGGTGGGACGGCTTTCTCACTGGGTGGTTTCAGGGGGTCAGTGTCCCTTTGGGGCTCTTGGAGTGTGGGGATTTGACACTTGATGTTGTTGGGGCTGAAGTTCTTGATGTGTGTGTGTGTCGTGCTGTGTGGGTTGGACTCTGCTTGCTGCTTGCCTCCCCGCTTGTCTCCAGCGTCACGCGTGGAGACTGGCGAGGAGAAGGAGGAGGGGTGGGCTATAGTGCATACAGATTGGCTAGTGCAGAGTAAGAAAAAAACCTTTGGCTCTGCTGTGGCTAAGCAACACAGCTAGAGTTTTTTTCTTATTTGTTTTTGGAATGTTGGAGCTGGATCGGCTGCCCGGTGCCCAGAGCGGCATTTCTGGGTTGTCAGGCAATGGTGGCTTCTGGTCATCATGGCGACCTGGAATTTGTTGTTCCCTGCCCCTCCATATACACCCCAGTTCCCCCCTCCTCTGTATACACACTGGGTCTGCTCCCCCCTCTATATACACCTTGCCCCCCTCCTCCTCTGTATCCACACTGGTCCTGTCCTCACACTTCCCCTCTTTATACACTCCAGCCTCAGATCCTCCCTGTATACACCCCAGGTCTGGCTCTCCCCCTGTATACACCCATGGGTCTGGTCTTCCCCCCTGTATACACCCTAAGTCTGGCCCTCCCCCTGTATACACCCAGGACTGGTTACCCCTCTGTTGCAGTTGATGTGGTAGCTCAGGCCAATGTAGAAGGAGCACATCTGTCCCAGATCCAAGGCGTTCCCGTGTGAGAAGAGTGTAGCCACTCCCCAGGGCACAGTGGACTAACATACAGCCCAGGCAGCACCCCGCTCCATCCACACCTCCACTGCACTCAACTCCTGTCAGTCCGCCTGCTTCATCAGGTGGAGGCTGCTGGGTCACCCCCCATTGACCCTTTCTTCACCATCTAGGTGGGCTCTGAGGGGAGGAAGGCCAGCTAGGTGGCAAGGACATGGCAGGCAGCAGAAGAGCCAACACATCTCCTCCAGAGAGAAGCCGTTCATCCTCTGACCCTGCTCAGGCATTGAAGAGGAGATGGGGACAGTGGCCATCTGAAGAGAGGAGACCAGCACCCCATACCCCCCCCCCCCCATATCCGATTCAGTTTAAAAGAATAGGAATGTCCAAAACAGTGGATTATAATTTGTGTTGCCTTTTACTTAGAAAAATAAATATGTACAAGATATCAAAAACAACAGGGTCTATGATTGAATTGAGATGACTGAGTTACCTGTTTGGCTATAAAGCTGAGGTATATTCCTCAAACTCATTAGAACTGAAGTCATGGCTTAGATAGGATGTGAAATATCTTTAACATTACAGAACAAGTCCAGTTAATTTGACTTACAATCACTAGATGAGATTTTAAATATTTCTCCTTAAAAACGAATGCCAATTCAGCAGACCATCATACCTCAACAAAATTGGAGGTCAGTATGAATTTATGTCAAAAAAATCCAAATAGCAATAGTGCTGAACTAGTAGTGAGACTTCAGTGGAATGTGAAAAAAATCACCACTAGGGATGAGCTGAACACCCCCCCGGTTCGGTTTGCACCAGAACATACCAAACGCAAAAAACTTGGCAGAACACACAAACATACCAAACGCAAAAAACTTGGACAAGAACATGAATAATCAAAAGTACTAATTTTAAAGGCTTATATGCAAGTTATTGTCATAAAACATTTGTCCCCTCCCGCTCCTCTGGGATAACAGCCAAGTGAGAGTTCAGTTGTTATCCCTGGATAGGCGATTGCCCGGTATAACCCCCGAAAGCCGAGTACGCACATCTGCATATGCTTGGCAGGAATGGGGTTAATAATGCTTAAAGTGAAACAATAAAAGTGAAATATTCCTTTAAATTTCATACCTGGGGAGTGTCTATATTATGCCTGTAAAGTGGCACATTGTTCCCGTGTTTAGAACAGTCCCTGCACAAAATTACATTTCTAAAGAAAAAAAGTAATTTAAAACTACTCTCGGCTATAATGAATTGTCTATGGGAGAAATCAAGAGTGCTAATTTTAAAGGCGTATATGCATGGCATTGTCCTGTCCCAGGGGACATGTAACAATGCAAAAAAAAGTTTTAAAGATGTCCATTTTTTCAGGAGCAGTGATTTTAATAATGTTTAAAGTGAAACAATTAAAGTGAAATATTCCTTAAAATTTCGTACCTGGGGGTGTCTATAGTATGCCTGTAAAGTGCTACATTTTTCCCGTGTTTAGAACAGCCTCTGCACAAAATGACATTTCTAAAGGGAAAAAAAGTAATTTAAAAGTACTAGTGGCTATAACAAATTGTCAGTCCCGGCAATACACATAAAAGTCATTGAAAAAAACGTCATGGGATCCCCCACAGTCCAATACCAGGCCCTTTGGGTCTGGTATGAATATTAAGGGGAACCCCAAAATTGAATTTGTTTTTTTGCTTGGGAGTCCCCACAAATTCCATACTAGGCCCATCAGATCTGGTATGGATATTAAGGGGAACCCTACGCCATTTTTTTTTCAAAATGGCGTAGGGGTCCCCCTCAAAATCCATACCAGATCCTTCAGGTCTGGTATGGATTTTAAGGCGAACCCTGTGCCAAAATTAAAAAAAAATGGAATGGAGTCCCCCCAAAAATCCATACCAGACCCTTATCCGAGCACAAACCTGGCAGGCCACAGGAAAAGAGGAGGGACGAGAGAGTACCCCCCCTTCTGAACCATACCAGGCCACATGCCCTCAACATGGGGAGGGTGCTTTGGGGTAGCCCCCCAAAGCACCTTGTCAGCATGTTGATGGGGAAAAGGGCCTCATCCCCACAACCCTTGCCCGGTGGTTGTGGGGGTCTGCGGGCAGGGGGCTTATCAGAATTTGGAAGCCCCCTTTAACAAGGGGACCCCAGATCCTGGCCCCCCAGTTTGAAATGGCAACAGACCTTTTTGAAACTTTTTTTTGCATTGATACATATCCCCTGGGGCAGGACCCAGGTCCCCAAACACTTCTTATGACAATACCATGCATATAAGCCTTTAAAATTAGCAATTTTGATTTCTCCCATAGACAATTCATTATAGCTGCGAGTAGTTTTAGATGATTTTTTTTCCTTTAGAAATGCAATTTTGTGAAGAGACTGTACTAAACACGGAAAAAATGTGCCACATTACAGGCATACTATAGACACCCTACAGGTACGAAATTTAAAGGAATATTTCACTTTTATTGTTTCACTTTAAGCATCATTAAAATCACTACTCCCGAAAAAACATCCGTTTAAAAAAAAATGTTTTTATTGATACATGTTCCGAGGCAGGATCTGGGTCCCCAACACTTTTTATGACAATAATTAGCATATAAACCTTTAAAATGAACACTTTTGATTTTTCATGTTAATGTCCCATAGACTTTAACAGTGTTCCGTATTTTCCCCGAACACCGCATATTGTTCGGTCTTCGAAGAACATCTGAACAACCAAAGTTAGGCCCGAACTTATGTTTGGGCTGAACCATTCGCCCATTCCTAATCACCACCACAAATATAGGTGGCAACTCACTGGAGGTCAGTATAAGCTTCTGTTTAATATGTCCAACCTGAGGTTATCCACACAGTGTATGATGCCATTCAATAATTGTCAGCCATATGACTCCCCACTTCAACCAAGTGGTAAAAAGTAATTCTCAGATGTCCCCAAAAAAGGAAACAAATAAATAACCCAATGGTACAGGTTGTCATATCACATTTATTTAAAAAAAAAAGGTAAAATACCAGCCTAAATATAACAAATCTGCTGCTCTCATTGGCACCAGTAACATGATGTCCTTAGTACCTGCAGTTTTTCCCTACTGTCCTCATGTACTATGGGAGCAGGCTTACACTGGAATCACTTCCCTGCACCATAGAAATGGGCACCTCCCTGAGGGCAGTGATCCTGCCGCATCAGTTCCTTCCATACAGAATCTTAAATGCATATCCATATAAGCAATATATAACTCAATATATACACATCACTGGGCAATTTTAAAGAATAAGTTCACCATTAGTAGTATCAGTGGCAGCTGGTGCTACATTTTCTTGGGAGGGGGGCAGCTTGTGTTCTCCCCAGCCAGCCAGCCAACCAATCATACCCCACCCCCCACCCTGGCCCTCGCTTGATCACCGTTTCCCCGTCACTCAATTGCCACATTGCTCACCCATTGCCTACCAGGCCCCTGCACTTACCTCATATAAGTCAAGCCCCCCCTCCCGAGTATGGTGGACCAGCTTCCTGATTTGCCAGGAGGAGAAACAGGAAGACATATTAATTTGCTAATGTCACACAACTGGACTTCGGGCGCAATGCTCTGTGCCTTGAGCCAACCCTTTTTGAAGCCAATTAGAGCCACTGGTTCTAATCATGTGGAATCCATGCGTCTGGCACCCTGCATGTAGATTAGGGGCCGGGCGCATTGATTAGGGGGGCGGTGCCCTACATGAGTGGCCACCACTGAGTAGTATGGTACATGTTACGCCCATATTCAGGGTGTAACATGTTACTGAAGCAGCAGTCCCCCATGATCCCTCAGTGTGACAGTAGGTGGGGATCCTCTCCCTGCACCTACTGTCACTATTTAAAAACAATGTAAATACATGCGAGCGCCCCTGCTGATTGTACACAGCATGAGTTTGCCAGCGGGTTGCAGCCAATGATTATGGCTGTACACCTGCTAATTGGCTGTGGCGAGACACAGCACAAAGTTCTGTGTGCATAAACACACAGAACTCTACACAGAGATTGATCTGGCTGTTTCTTCTCCCTGAAATCAACTCTGAGTTCAGGGAAAAAAAGCAGCCAGATATGTGCGTAATGCAGCACTCATTACACATGTAGCAGATGACATTTGGGATCAAATGTCACACGCATTGTAAATTTAGTTTTTGCCTCATGATGTTACAGTACTGAAGGTTAATTGTGTAGGTAAGCCTTAACACCAGTCTGGCCAGGCCATGTTTGATGTTCTGCCTGGTCATGTGAGCGCTGAGGTGCACATGACAGGCTAGAACCAGGCCTAGTTGGATGTTTGGGTATAGCCCTCTCGTTGCCAATCGGCGAGAGTGCAGGGCCCACTGAGGAGTCTGGGAGGGGGTACTTAAGAAGGTGTGGGTCACGTGTTGGGGTTCCGGAGTTGTTCGAGAAACCCGTGTGGTCTGTTCTAGTTCCAGGACCGGGGTAGCCCCGTGAGGGGTCCCGGTCATGGGGCATTTGACATCCTGCAGCATGTTCCTGTCAGTGGCCCCTGATAGACCCGACTGGTCTGGGGTGGGGATCTGTCTGTTCCTGAGTCTCAGAACCTGTTGGTCCGAGGTGCTGTA
Source organism: Lithobates pipiens (assembly GCF_037356315.1). NCBI lineage: Eukaryota > Metazoa > Chordata > Amphibia > Anura > Ranidae > Lithobates > Lithobates pipiens. Next base: position 18,588,468 of record NW_027507718.1, read on the forward strand.
TCTGAGGGAGGATTCAAAGTGTCCAGGTGTGCTCTCGGCTTGGAAGGGCATCACAGCTTGTGCAAGTGACCGGGGAGGACTCTTCGGAGGAGGAGGCCGGCAAGTGGCATCCTGAGAAGTGCCTGGTTACTGAGTTGGGAAGGACATTGACGAGTCCACACTTTTCCAGTACCTGAAAGGAAGTGGGGAAACGTTCCAGGCACAGTTGGAAAAAGGTTCCTGTTTATCTTCAGTTGATTGTTCAAGTTTTGAGTCAACGTGCTGACTGCCATGACCTCTGGCTAGAGGTCTGTTCAGCCTTGAAGTACCCAGCTGCAAGTGGCTACTCTCTGGGTGGAAGTAGAGACTTTGTTAAACTTGCAGTTCAAGGTACCTGAGTTCTTCACCCGTGCCCTCTTTTCCCAAAGAGACTGTGTTTTGTGAAAGTTCTACTGCAAAATAAAACCTTTTGAAAGGACTTTATCTGTGTCAGTGTACAAGTCGTTGGGTATCAACCCTGGGAACCCCTAGACGCGGAAGAGCAGGCCAGGAGAAGGTAACCGGTAAGCCCATTAAGTCAAGGCTGCCCTGCAATGGGTTATGGCCGCTACACACACATTACACTTGTTAGGCACACAATTAACTCTTTGATTGTCCCTTGGTGTTAACCCCTTTCCAGCAAGTGTCATTAGTACAGTGTACAGTATTATCACTGATCACTGTATTAGTGTCACTAGCAATGTCAGTTAGTGATCCAGATTGCCTACCACACTAACACAGTCACAATATAAGTCACTGATCACTGCCATTACTAGTATACATACACAATGTACAGATCAATATCATGATCATGATTAAAACTATACTAATGTCCCCAATCAATCCACTTTTGTTTTTACCAAAGACATATAGCACAATACAGTTTGTTCTAAATTTATGAAGACATTTGATTTTATTGGCTATGTTTTGTAGCCAGGAGTGGACTACTGTTATCTGATTCTGCAGATTTGCCTTCTATTATTCCGGCTTGCTCCTATGTCCCCCTAGTTCTGAAAGCATTGTGTGTAGTCTTCTGGATAGACATTGCTGAATTGCAGAACTAACTATGGACTACATTTCCCAGCAGACCATCTGCTCCACAGGAGAATAGCAGGAGAGACTATAAAGGGATCTGCTGACCAGGCCCACACTCTTCTACTTCCTGGATCCCATCGTGTGAGCACCACTCCGCCTCTGTGTGAGGAGATCATGGCCTATCACGTGGCACACAGCCTATATCTCCTGCGATTCCAGCCATTGCCTGCTTTCAGAAGGATGCTCTGCAGCAGCGTTGAACACCGCGGAACCAGCCAGTTCACTGAGTTAGCAGACTGATCGCCATCTCTGCCCATCTGCAGTAAGAAGAATGGTTTGTCCCTCCGGGATCAGGATTGGTGAGGGGGCTTATGCCCACAGATCCCAATGCCTTGTTAAGTACCACACTCTGAACACTATGCACAGGCCACATTCCTTTGGAATACAAATAGTATTGCTATAAAACAGGATCAGCTATCTTGCCTTGTTTATCATCACTTTGCCACAGTCAGGAATCTTTGTTCTATGAGCGCCAACTTTGCTGGTGAAGACAGTGCAAGGCCTTGCTTTTAAGACATTATTGTTTATTGCTCTTAAAGGGGACACTTTATTGGTAACTATAGTGCATTCTCTCTCATTATGATTAAAGGTATTATAGGCCAGCCTGGGGTTTCTTCTTTAAGGCAGAAACATTTCCTTATATCCATTTATAGCTTTCTCAAGGTATCCAACTGTGGCTGTGTATATTGTCATCAGACTTACATTTCTCATTACTAACGGTCATTGCTGCAAGTATTATTACAACCTAATCTTGGCTGTAACTAGGATTTGGTTGACTAATCCTTGATTTAAACCTTTCTTTTCAAATAAGTAAAATCAGAGAAAGTTGAAATTAGGTGCATGCTTTGGTCAATCAGCAGCCGTCAATGCACTGCGATCAGTGCATTATGAGGCATTCCGCGGGCACTCAAATTTCCCGTGAGTGCCCCATAATGTTTGGATTTCAGCAAGTGGGCTAATCCCTAGTAATTACTGTTATTGCAGCAAGCATTATTTCAACCTTGGCTGTAACCAGGATTGTGCGGACTAATCCTTGATTTAAACCTCTCTTTTCAAATTAGTAAAATCAGAGAGAGTTGAAACGACTTGCTTTGTGTCTGTGTGTCATTTAAAGGTGTACACAACATGTCTGAACCTAGAGTGTCAGAGGGGCTGGAGAGTTTACAGGGTCATGGCTGCACAGGAGAACATGAATTACCAAGCAACCCCTGAGGGGGCAGTGCTACACTTTTATAACAGGAAGTAGTAAATATTGTGTTTTTTTTCAATATTTTCAGTGTTTTTTTAATGTATTTAATAAAAAATAAAAACCCGGTGGCGATCAAATACCCCCAAAAGAAAGCTCTATTTGTGTAAAAAACAATTATATAAATTTAATTTGTGTTCGGTGTTGCATGATTGAGCAATTGCCACTGGTCATGAAAGGGGTAAAACCTTCCAGTGGTCAAGTGGTTAAATTGTCACAAATTGTGGGATTGTTTTTTGAAGTTTTCAAATACCACTGACCTCTAATTTGCAAGATTATTTTGGGAGGTGGGTATAAAGTGTCAATGACCACCTATACTTGGGTGATTTAAAATGCCACTGACCACCAATGTAATTATAGTGCAATTCAATTTCTGTTGCCTTCCTCCAATAACAGAAGGTTTTCACTTGGCTTCAGTGGGCAATTTTTAAAGGCTAATGCCGCGTACACACGATTAAAGAATCCGGTGGAAAAGTCCAGCTTTACCGTTTCTTACAACTCTACTTCCTCCTCTGCCCTTCCTTTCTCTGTTCTTGGACCGCTCCTATTTTTTTTTTTTTTTTTACAATAGAAAAACCTAGAAGAAATGAAAGGAGATAGAAAAGGGAAAAGTAAAAGGTGGGTGAGCAGAAAGAAGCGTAGTAAAAGTGGACAGAGTTTACCGATTAAACCACCCTGCGGCACCGCAAGCCACCTCCTAGCTAGGCCTGCCAGGGACCAAGTCCCATGTCTTAGGACATGTCTCAATCTCAACTGCCAGACATTCATCCTACGTACAGACCCTGAAAAGCATCAGAATACTTAAACTGGACCCATGGGGACCTTGTCTTGTGGAATTTATCAGCCGTGTCTTTAGCAGTAGCAAGCATCTCTTCCAAGGAGAAAATATGGTTAACTGAGTGTACCCATTCCCTGACCGAGGGTACCGTAGTGAGTTTCCAGTATCTGGGAATCAGGGATTTGGCCGCTATCAGCAGGTACTTAGACAAAGATCTATTATATCTGCCCAGCGGCATGTCCGATATATGCAAGAGACAACACTCCGGTGAAAGATTTAGTGTGGTGTTGGTAATATTTAAAATTAATTTGCAGATCTCGCCCCAGAAACTAGCTATCCGGGGGCAACTCCACCAAATATGCAGCATGTCTCCCGCTGCCTCCCCGCAGCGCCAGCAGAGGTCCGAGGACGTCGGATACCACCTCTTAACTTTGGTCGGGGTTGCGTACCAATGTGAGAGTAATTTGTATGCATTTTCTTGTAGCCTGGTGCTTATAGTACCTTTGTGGGCCAGGATGCATGCATTGTGCCATTGTGCGTCCGTAAAGCGGGTATGGAGGGCCTTCTCCCACACCTCCCTAAATCTGTCCGACTCCGTGTGGGTCAACTGCTGGAGACATGCGTACATAAAGGAGGTCGTTTTTTCCAAGGGGGCACCTTGGAGGCAGATCGTCTCGAAGGGTGTAGGGTCCCTAAGCACCGCCTCTTTCCTTATAGGTGCCAGGAGATAATGGCACGCCTGCCTATAATTCCAAAATGACAATGTTGCAGGAGAGAGGGCACCTATAAGGTCGTCAAAGGGGAGAATCTTTCCATGTCGTACCAGGTGTGAGGCCAATAGCGGGGAGTTTATGGTTCGTGAGAAGTTATTTGTGGATATTCCCGGCGGAAAATCCGGATTACCCCGGAGAGGTGTAAGAGGGCCAGGGGAGGAAGTAAAGTTGTGGTGTGAGGTCAGCTTATTAAAAATCCTCAGTGAAGCCCCAATGAGAGGGTGTTGTGATAGTTCCTTAGGACATCTGGTCCAAGGGATCCAAGGGGAGAATCTCAATGGTGTCTTTGACACACATTCTTCTATTGAAACCCAGTCTTTTCTATCTGCATGGCAGTTCCAGTCAACTATTCTGGCTAGGTGGGTGGCATAGTAATACAGTTTGAAATTCGGGAACCCCATCCCTCCCGCTGCCTTTGGTTTTGTCAACAGATGTAAACTAATGCGCACTCGTTTTTGAGCCCACAGAAATTGTGAGGATTGTAATTGTTTAAAAAAGGTGACCGGGAGCTCAATAGGTAAGGTGTGAAAAAGATAAAGAAGTCGTGGGAGTGTTATCATTTTAATGAGGGCGGCCCTTCCAAACCATGAAAAGAGGCCCCGGGACCACTTCGTCAGGTCCAGTTCAATCTGCCTCAACATAGGCTTAAAATTAAAAGGGAAGATATTGCTTAACTGCGGGGTAAGTTTGATGCCCAGATATGTCAAGGAGTCCGTCACCCATTTAAATGAGTTATTCGATTGCGCCTGCGTCAACGCGTCTGGGAGGATTTTTAAGTCTAAATTGAGTAAGGAAATGGGACGGTAACTGGCACAAGCCGTGGGGTCCTTCCCCGGCTTGGGGAGCACCGTTATGTAAGCCCCCAGAAAGGAAGCAGGGAGTTGGTGGGGCTCTCTAAGTGAATTAAGACTTCTCAAAAGTGTTTTTTCTAACAGATCTGAAAAAGCCTTGTAGTAGTGCGATGTCAGCCCATCGGGACCAGGGCTCTTACCTGGTTTAAGGCTCTTTATCGTCCCCAATAATTCCTCCGAGGTGACCGGACCCTCCAAGGAATCTGCATCATTAGGGGAGAGCGTAGGCATACCACTCTGGGACAGGTAATCCCGTATAATATGGCCTCTCTCACCGAGCAACCCCCCTGGTTTATGTTGAGGTGGAATGTTGTAGAGATTGCTATAAAACCGGTGAAAGCTGTCGGCAATTTGATTTACACGGTTCGTCAGGGAACCATCCGCCGTCTTGATCGCCAGAATGTTATTTGCAAGGGCAGCATCTTTTACTGCCCTGGCCAATAACCTACCCCCCTTATCTCCGTGTTCATAATACATTTTTTGTTTTAAAAAAAGGGTGTGTTTAAGTTTGGTCTCCATAATACTTTTCAGCTCTGACCTCGCCTCAAGCAATTCCTGGGAGGCTGAGGCAACCAGGGACTGCTTATGTTGGGATTCAAGCAGGGCAATTCTCGAGGTCAGGATAGCAATCTGAGATTCCGCCTTCCGTTTACGAGACAACCCTGCTCTGATAAACTCCCCCCTCATTACACACTTGTGGGCTTCCCAAATGGTCAGGGGTGAAAGCTCATCCGAGACATTTTCTCGGAAGTAGTTACGAAGGGCCTCCGTTAGTGTTGGGAGAAGTTCAATATCAGTCAATAGAGAGGGGTTCAGTCTCCACATGCAGGACTTAGGCCTCAGGTCTAGGCGGGTCAAAGAAACCGAGACCGGTGCATGGTCTGAAAGGGTCTGGAGTCCAATATGAGATCCCTTAACCTCCAACAGGTCCCGCTGCGTGATGAAAGTGTAGTCAATGCGAGTGTACTTATCATGAGGTGCCGAATAGCAGGTAAAATCCCTACCATTAGGGTTTAAAGTGCGCCAAGTGTCTATCAAAGTCAGAGAGTGCAGCAGCTGTTTTATTTGTTTCAGAGTACGATAAGTTAGGCTCGATTTACCCGTGGCGGTGTCCTGGATTGGGTTAATCGGAACATTAAAATCCCCCCCCAGTAAGATGCAGCCCGTAGCAAAGCTCTTTAACTCCTCTACTACTCGCTTACAAAAGGATACGTGGGCACTATTGGGAAAATAAACGTTGGCTAACGTTAAGGGCGTAGAGCCCCACATGCCCTTCAGGAACAAATATCTGCCGTCAGGGTCTGACAGCTGCTGAGTTACTTCAGAACCCGCTGACCTGTGGAGGAGTATCGAGACTCCTTTCGTTTTAGCCTGTGGATTCGTCGCATGGAACACCCGTGGGAAATTTTTGTTAAATAACCTGGGAATTTGACTGGATCGGAAGTGCGTCTCTTGCAGATATACAAACATAGGTTTTACCTTATTCAACTCCCGGAGAATGGAGATGCGTTTTTCAGGTGTATTCAAACCTCGGACATTATGGGATATCAAAGTCGGGCAGTGGCCTAACAATGAATATGCCATGGTTGAGATATCGGCACCCTCTGAAGGTGGGTCGCTCTGTGGAAATAAACAAAAAAGAAAGTGTGAGAGTGAGAGAGCAGAAAAAAAAAAGAAAGAGGGGAAGTAGGGAGAAATCAGGAGGAAAGAAGAGAGGTACAAGGGCAAGGGTGGGGGTAGGGTGGGGTAGGGGAACGTCCTAAACTCAGGGCGTATCAATGGGGATTGGCTTCTGCCTGCAGATCTCCGAGCTGCAAGCTGATAAAAGAGCGGTGAGCGGTACACGCAGCAAAATCCCAGCGGTACTGCTTTGCCCTTTTGTGGGGTATGTGGGAGGAACACCACTGAAGGGGTAAGTGTTCACAGTATTACCGTGAAGATGGTCATAAATGTAACAGTAAACACAAATAATCATAGAAGATAAACCCTTAACAAAAAAAAACAACAGTAATACAAAAACACAGAATCACCATAAGGGAGACTCACAGACTCTAACCTAAAGCATAACATGGCAAGTGTGTATTCCCTGGCCGGGAAATATCAGCCACTGAGTGGCTTTGCAGACAACCTAAAACTGTTGACTCGAATCATCAACCAACAAAAAGAAAAAGAAAAAGAACCGGGTGCCATACTGAAAGAGGTAGTACACTGACACCTGACTTTTGAAAAAAAAAAAGGGGGGGGGGGAAGTCCAGCACAAGGGTGCCAAATGTCCAGTGCATTAATGTCCTCAATGGCAAAAACGTACCCATAAAAAAGCACCCGGGCAATGGTAAGCATAAACGTCTAAGTAATTTGAACTATACCGAAGTGGATCTCGATCCATCAGTCTCTCAAGTAAGGTCCCGGCTCCTGGACTGCCGCCTCTGCTCTTCTTCGTTGGAGGTTTGGCAGGTGAAGAGTGGGGAGAGCTGTCCGGGTGGACGTCCTGCGGGGGGGGGGTCCTGAATTCCGCGTACCAGTCGGGGAGGTTAATGCAGGGGATGTTCAGTGCTGTGCAGAAATCTGGAAGTTCCTCCGGAAGCCTTAGTAGAAGTTGTCTCCCATTAAAAGTAACCTGCAGAGCAAAAGGGAAACGCCATTTGTAAACAATGCCTCTCTCCCTTAACACCTCCAAGAGAGGACGTAGGGCCCTCCTGTTCTGCAGGGTGATGGGGGACAAGTCTTGAAAAAGTGACAGCTCACTATCATTGAACTGGATTCAGTCATTCTTCCGTGCTTGACTGAGAATCTCCTCCTTCAGAGGGAAGTTCTGGAGGCAGCATATGATGTCCCTCGGTGGGGCGGCTTCTGCTAGCCTTGCTCGGAGGGCCCTGTGCGCTCGCACAAACTCAATAGGGGTGTCGGCCGGGTTCTCCAGTAAGTTGTTAAATATGGAGCGTAGGGTGGAGGGTATTTGATCAGGGGCAACTGTCTCTGGTACCCCTCTCACTCTGACGTTGCACCGCCGACCCCTATTGTCAAGGTCTTCTAAGTGCCTGTTAATAGAAATCAAATGCGCAGTGTGTGAGGCTGTTGTAGCTTCCAGTCTATGCACCGCCTTGTCTCTCCTATCCTCTGCTCTCTCCATGGTGACCATTTTTTCATTCAGTGAAAGGAGGTCAGCTTTAAGGTCGGTAATAGCAGTGAAGAGAGTATTCTTAATGTCTGAGGCTATAGCAGTCATGTCGCCCAGAGTAAGGGGGTGGTCAGGGTTGCCGTTCCCGCTTACCAAATCGTCCGCGGTGCATTGGGAGCCGTCGCTCATCTCCTCCTCGTCTCCTCATGGCTGCGCCATCTTGCGCGGAGTGGAGCGGTCGGAGCAAGCTTGCATTAGGAACAAATCCTGTATGTTGCGGGTCTGGGACGAAGCGGATTGTCGCCGCGATCTGGTCCCCGGGTTATGCCGAGCCTGTTTGCTCATTGTCAGCTACTTATTCGGCCAGGAAAGACTCAAACGTGTCGTGAGTCTCCGGGAGCTCCTCTCTAAGCGACCATTCCTTCCGCGCGCCAGGCCATGCCCCTCCTATTTTCAATCTACATCCCTGGGTCAACTGATATCCTTACATGGCTTCCAATACCACCTTTACGCTGACGACACCCCTCAGCTCACTCCCTCTGTCTCCTCACGTATCACTAATTTACTATCAGATATATCACTCTGGATGTCACACCACTTCCTCAAACTCAATCTATCCAAAACCAAACTTGTAATTTTTCCTCCCCCATATGCCCCTTCCCCTGATTTAACTGTCCAAATTGATGGCACAACCATAAGCCCATCCTCACATGCCAAGGTTCTAGGTGTAGCCCTGGACTCTGGCCTCTGCTTCAAGCAACACATCCATCACTGTCCAAATCCTGCCGCCTCAACCTCCGCAACATCTCCAAAATACGCCCCTTTCTAACCAATGACACAACAAAGCTCTTAATTCACTCGCTGGTCATCTCTCACCTCGACTACTGCAACTCCCTTCTCATTGGCTTACCTCTACATAGTCTATCACCTCTTGAATCCATCATGAATGCTGCTGCTAGACTCATCCCCCTTATCAATCGCTCTGTCTCTGTTACTCCTCTCTGTCAATCCCTCCACTGGCTTCCGCTCAGCCAAAGAATTAGATTAAAAAAACTAACAACTACGTACAAAGCCATCCACAACTCTGCCCCCAGCTACATCACTAGCTTAGTCTCTAAATACCAACCCACTCGTTCTCTTCGTTCCTCTCAAGACCTCCTGCTCTCTAGCTCCCTCATCACCTCCTCCCATGCTCGCCTCCAGGACTTTTCCAAAGCCTCTCCAATCCTATGGAATGCCCTACCCCAATCTGTCTGCCTATCTCCTACTTTATTCGCTTTTAGGCGATCCCTGAAAACCCTTCTCTTCAGAGAAGCCTATCCTACAAATACCTAACAACTGTATTTTCATTTTCTCCATCAGCTCATCCCCCACAGTTATTACCTTTTTTGTTTCAACTTGACCCTCCCTTCTAGATTGTAAGCTCTGACGAGCAGGGCCCTCTAGTCCCTCCTTTATTGATTTGTATTGTAAGTGTACTGTCTGCCCTCATGTTGTAAAGCGCTGTGCTAACTGTGGGCGCTATATAAATCCTGAATAATACCGTATATACTCGAGTATAGGCCGACCCGAATATAAGCCGAGGCCCCCAATTTACCCCCAAAAAAACTGGCAAACTTATTGACTCGTGTATAAGCCGAGGGTGAGACATGCCTGTCCATCCCTGTGTGTGTGTCCGTCCATCCCTGTGTGTCCGTCCATCCCTGTGTGTCCGTCCATCCCTGTGTGTCCGTCCATCCATCCCTGTGTGTGTGTGTGTCCATCCATCCATCCATCCCTGTGTGTGTGTGTCTCCATCCATCCATCCATCCATCCCTGTGTGTGTGTGTCTCCATCCATCCATCCATCCCTGTGTGTGTGTGTCTCCATCCATCCATCCATCCATCCATCCCTGTGTGTGTGTGTGTCTCCATCCATCCATCCATCCGTGTGTGTGTGTCTCCATGTGTGTGTGTGTGTGTGTGTGTGTGTGTGTGTGTGTGTGTGTGTGTGTGTGTGTGTGTGTGTGTGTGTGTGTGTCCAGCCTACCTGTGTCCCGAGCCTTTGTCCCGAGCCTCCGTCCCGTGTCGTGCCTTGCCTTCGTCCCGTCCCGTCCCGTCCCGTCCCGTCCTGTCCTGTCCCGTGCCGTGCCTTGCCTTGCCTCCGTCCCGTGCCCTCTTCGTCGGCGGCCATTGTAAAATTCAAAAGCCGCGCCTCCTCCTTCGCCTGTGATAGGCGGAACACTGAATTTCCCAGCAGCCTGTGTTCCGCCTATCACGGACGTCGTATCATCCTCGTCCGTAGTACGAGGATGAGAAGATGCCCGTGATAGGCGGAACACAGGCTGCTGGGAAATTCAGTGTTCCGCCTATCACAGGCGAAGGCGGAGCCGGAGGCGCGGCTTTTGAATCATAGAATGGCCGCTGTCTGTCTGCTCGACACGCTGATCGAGCGGGCAGACAGCGATGACTCGAGTATAAGCCGAGGGGGGCACTTTCAGCCTCAAAAAAGAGGCTGAAAATCTCGGCTTATACTCGAGTATATACGGTAATAATAATAATAATCTACAGGCCTTCCTTTATCTAGATGGCAACTCACCTCCTCATAGAAGGTTAATAGATTGGTTTAGCAAGAACGATTTTTTCACTTTTTTTTTGCTACATTTTTTGGCAGCCCAAATCAGTATATATTATTTAGTCTCTGAAATGTATCCCTTTCACCCCTAAGCCTATTTCTGACATTTGTTGCTTACAAGTTAAAATCCATATTTTTTGCTGGAAAATTACTTAAAACCCCCAAACATTATATATATTTTTTAGCAGACAATTTGGAGAATAAAATGGTGATCATTGCAATATTTTATGTCACACTGTATTTGCGCAGTAGTCTTTTAAACGCAATTTTTTAGGAAAAAAGACAATTTCATGAATAAAAAAAACAAACAAACAGTAAAGTTAGCCCATTTTATAGATACAAATAGAAACCTAACATGTCATGTTTTGAAATTGCGCACACTCATGGAATGGTGACAAACTACACTACCTAAAAATCTCCATAGGTGGCACTTTAAAAAAAATAATGATTACCAGGTTATAGTTACAGAGGAGTTCTAGTACTAGAATAATTGCTTTCACTCTGATGATCGCGACGATACCTCACATGTGTGATTTGAACACCGTTTACACATACAGGTACAACTTACGTGTGCACTATCTTTGCTGCATGAACTTGCAGGAATGGGGGCGCTTTAACATTTTTTTTTGTTATTTATTTTATTTTTTTAATGTTTTTCATTGTCACTGAAAAAAAAAATTGATCACTTTTTTGCTGTCACAAGGAATGTAAACGTCCCTTGTGACAATAACAGGTGGTGACAGGTACTCTTTATGGAGGAATCAGGGGTCTATACCCCAAATCCCTCCTTTGCACTTCAAAGTATTCAAATCATCAAAATCAGTGATTCTGAATACTGTATTTTTTTTTAAAAAGGGCACCATTGGCAGCCGAGTAAACTGGAAGTGATGTTGTGACGTAGCTTCCGCGTTTACACAAAGCAGACTGGAACGAAGCCATTTCTGGCTTCCTTCCAGTCTCACTCTAGCCGCCGGAAGTGTCAGATCATGGATTGGGAGGCACGGAAAGAGTGGCGGAAGGTGGCAGAAGGGGGAGATGTCCCCTCCCGCTCCTCCGGGATAACAGCCGAGCGGCTTTTAGCCACATCAGTTGTTATCTGACACTGAAGAGCAGACGGCCCTCTCTAAAAAATGGTACCAGGATGATGCATGCAGCTGCATGCATCATCCCGGTATAACCCCTTAAAACCAAGTCCGCATATTTGTGTACGGTCAGCGCTAAAGGGTTAAACAGTCTAAAAGCTATGGTATATATATTTGAAAATTGATCAGTCGGATGTGCTGACTGCCTATATCATTTTATGAGGCCCTAAAATGCCAAGACAGTACAGATACTCCCCAAATCTCCCCTTTTTGAAAAGTAGACAGTCCAAGGTATTAAGTAAGAGACATAGGGGGTTATTTACTAAAGTCAAATCCACTTTGCACTGCAAGTGCACTTGAAAGTAGAACAGAGCTTTCACTTATTTTAGATCTACCCCTTAGATTTAGAGCGACTGCACTTCCAAGTGCTATGTCTCCTGAGTATGAGGATACCACGTGTGAGACTTTTTCACAGCCTAGATGCATAGAAGGGCCCATAATCCAAGGAGCACCTTTGGGCTTTCACATAGCATAAATTAGGCATCTAATTTCCTGACTACCTAACACATTTTTGGAGGCCCTGGAGCACCAGGACAGTAGAAACAACTACAAAATGGCCCCATTTTGGAAAGCAAACACTCCAAGATATTCCTGAAAGGCATAGTGAGTCTTTTGAAAATTTTATTTTTTTGCCCAAAGTTTTTGGAAATTTCAGGATAGAAAATGAAAATTAATTTGTTTACACAAAAGTGTCAATTAATAGGATATTTCTAACATACATAATAGGCATACTTAGATTTAATTTCATTTTTTACCTATCACATTTTTAGAGGCTCTGGGGCAACAGAACAATAGAAACACCCATAAAAGGATCACATTTTGGAAAGCACACACTCTAAGGTATTTTTGGCACAATGTGTCTTTTGAAGACTTAATTTCTTTACCACACGTTTTTGGAAAAAGCTGAAAAAAATGAAAAACCTTTTTTATACACAAAGTTGTCAATTTAATAAGATATTTCTCACACACATCATGGGCATACATAGAATAACATCCCAAAGCACATTCTATTATTCCTTCTAAGCCCTTGTACACGCGGTCGAAGAATCCGTCGGAATGTGTCCTATCGGACCGTGTCATCGGATAATCCGACTGTGTGTGGTATGCATCGGACTGATTCCGTCGGAATATCCGTTGGACCCAATTTTCCAACATGTTGGAAATATTTCCCGACCAACTGGGCCGGTCGGACATACTCCGATCATGTGTAGCGAATTTTGATCGGACCAAGTGCCACGCATGCTCAGATCAAATTCCTACATCAAAGCTATTGGCTACTAGCCTGAATGTAGTCCCATCGTAACGAAATTACGTCATCACGTTCTGAAAGATCGGATTTTTCGTCAACTTAGTCCGACCATGTGTATGCAACAGTTTCGGACAAGATCCGATGGACAAAATCCGACTGAGAAAATCCGACGGATTTGGTTGTCGAAATCTCCGACCGTGTGTACAGGGGCTAAGTATGGCAATACCACGTGTAAAACTTTTTCACTTTGTGGACTAATTATATACTAGACATTGTATTTCATGTATTACACAAATCAACCAATTGTATCAAAACCAATGTACTGTAACAGTTGTCTCTATACGAGTGATCAGGGAACATAGCTTAGTGTAACATTGCCTATAGCAATGCCAGTTCCTATAAGCAAAGCAAGCCTAGCCTACTACCCAGGAATGCCATGTCCACTGACCAGGAAGTGCAGGAGGCTGGAGAAAAGAAGAACAAAAGAGTCCCTGTGGTTCCAGGAGTGCAGTTGTCTGCAGGGAAATATAGTCAGTTGGATGTGCAGATGAACTAGTTCAGGCCACAGGCAGAGACATGGTCAGCAAATAGGCAAAAGCTAGGTTCAGGCAAAAGGCAGAAATGTGGTCAACAAACAGGCCAGGGTCAGTACTGGTGGCGGGCAGAGGCAATACTGCAGTGCATTAGTGTGGGGGGATCATTGTTGCTGGCTGTACTGGTCTGGTGAAACTGCGGACTATTGTAGCAACAATCAGGAACACTTCTTCTTGCTTACACTGGTCAGGGACTGGTGTATTGACAATCAGGGACACCACTGTTTGCTTACACTGATGTAGTGACACTAAGACTAGTGTGGCAGTGATCAGGGAAACTGTAACTAGTGTGGTGGTGATCAGGGGCAATATGACTGGTATAGTGATTATCAGGGACACTGTGACTGGTGTGGTGGTGATTAGGGACAATATCACTGGTGTGGCAGTGACCAGAGACACTGTAACATGTGTGGCAGTGGTTAGGGACAATATCACTGGTGTGACGGCAATTAGGGACAATTTGACTGGTCGCATAAAATATGTGGATTTACTTTTAAGTGGTATTGTACGTGTTTTTCATAATTTAATTTGTGTATAAGCTGAACATTTTTAGGTGTGGTATACATTATAAGCATTGTCTTGCCCTATATAATTTTTGTGTAGACGGTTATAATCTGGAGTGCATAAAGTCTGAAGTAACCTAAATTTAAAAAAGAAGTTTTAAGATATGCACGCATTGTTTCATATATGCTGTTATTATTATTATACAGGATTTATATAGCGCCAACAGTTTGTGCAGCACTTTACAACATGAGGGCAGACAGTACAGTTACAATACAATTCAATACAAGAGAAATCAGAGGGTCCTGCTTGTTAGAGCTTACAATCTAGACAGGAGAGTCAAGTGAAACAAAAGGTAATACCTGTTCTGTTATATCCAAATATGCTCTTCAAATAAAGCTGTTTTGGAACTTCTTAAAGGGAGACTTTATCATAGTTTTTTTTTTTTTTTTAAGTTAACATACACCTATTGTTTCACTTTATGTAGCTGTTTGTTGCTAATCACCTGGCAACTGTTATTTCCTATCCCAGTTCTTCCTCTTTTGAATGGTACAATCGGCTTTTCTGTAAATTGATTAATGAATCATATCCCCTTACTGTGAAAAGACAAATCAATAGGTTACACTGAGATCAACAATAAATACCATCTGGTTTGCTTGGCAGGAATTACAGAATATGGAAAACTGTTTAGTAAAGCTATTTTTAGTATGGCAGAAAGGTATTCTTTGTGCTAGTTAAGCAAATATTGTAACATCATCTGTTCACAGTATGCAGTTCAGCTGTTAGTGTGATATGGCTTTTATTGTTGCGTTTTAAGTGTGAATATGTGTCTTATTCATATATAATCAAATATTAACATCTACAGGCCACTTAACAGGATCCACAGTCAGGTTCTAAAAGACCACTGGCTAGTTCACTTCATGTACAGTGCATCCAATGAGCCTTAAAAAGAGGAAGTCCATGTTTCGAGTGACTGTCCACATACAGTTTGTAGAGGTGAAATTGAACAGATATAGGGATTTGTGGAACAAGTTCTATATCATACAACATACCAAATAGTCCTGGACACCTTTTTCAGCTAATACAGTATATTGTACAAGTGAATTTATTGTGTGAATTTAAAGTAGAACGTAAGTTATGGTGACACAGGTTGAAAAAGGGTTATCTATTACTGTAAGGAGTTTCTTCTAATTTCCTTTTGAGCCAGGAGGTGAGCGATCATCTCTCAGGTTGGAAAAAATAGTTCCAAACATTTCACACCTGGATTGATTGTCCCATATTGCCTAGTACATAAGTGGCGAGCCTTACAATCTGTTGGAAAAATATGAAGAAAAATGTGAGCATTTTTGATAAATTCATAAATTACGATTGCCTTTTTAAGTATGTTATATTACATCACATCATGTTATTGAAAGCCAAGTCCTGGTTAGGCATTCCTCATACCTATGGCTAACAGTCTCCCCTTCCACATTTTTTTATTAAAATGTATTTCTTCTTTTTAAAAAGATGCTTTATTCAAATTTTCCAAGTAGTACAGCTGCAAATTACTCATTATTCAGGGGTAAAACAAACAATTTAAAGAATATATGAATGTACATTAAGGAAAGACATGGTTGGCTTACAATAGCGTGACAAATGTTTTAAACTTAGGTAACACAGTAGACATTTCACAAGCAGTATAAGGTGTGAAGAAAGTAATAAATAATGTAATATAAAATGGTGTTGTCTGTATCATAGGATGTTGTAGTATAGATAGACGTGAAAGAAAGGTGGTCTTGAGAATAGAGATCACTTCCATAATAGAAGGCGTTTTGGGAGATTTCCAGTTCCTAGCTATTGCTAGTCTGGTGGCAATAAGTACGTGAGATAGGACGGTGGGCATGGATGGAGGCCAGGAGTCAATTTCCAAACCCGACAGTACCATTTGTGCAGAGAGGAAAACAGGGAATGAGAGGTTGGAGGATATATACTTGGAAAGGATAAGTCAGAAAGGAGAAATTGCCGGGCAGTTCCACCATATATGAAAGGAGATACCAGGGTGACCACAGTTTCTCCAACATAAGTTATACGTTTAGATGAGGTAAGGTACCATTTGTGTCGATTTTTTTGGATAGATTCCCAAATATGCATTGGATGTTTTTGTTGGTAGAAGAAGTGCTTGGTACCATTGTTGGGGTAAATAGATTTTCCAAGTAGAGCATCACAGAGGTTTTGTTTTGGAGCCAAGGGACAGTAAGGAGTTTGTAGATGAAGGAGATACCTTTTGGTTGTGGGTTTCTGTGACGTAGAACTTTAGAAGGTGCCAGAAGAAGGGGTTTTTTTGACCATTGTATCCGAGAGAGGACTGAGCAGAGTCTGATGTATTTGAAGAAGTCTTTGGAAGCAATATTGTAATTGGCTTGTAGTTGTTGGAATGTAAGTAATATGGAGTTATGGCATAAGTTCCCAATGTTGCGCTGAGGTGCAACTTGGAACTGGAAGATAAGACTGTTCTTTCAATCTGTAGCCAAGTGTGTTGTGAGGCATGTTTCCACCAGGTTTTTGCTTGATCCAGAATGATTGCCTTGAAGTATGCTTTTATGTATGGGGCTCCCATTCCACCAGCTGATGTGGGTGTGCACATTATGGCTCTTTTGATCTTGGGATGTTTCTCTTTCTAAATTAAGGTGGTTATAATGACTTGTGTTTTGTTGATGTGGGATTGCAGAAGGGTAATAGTGGTAGTTCTAAATGTGTACACCACATGTGGCAGAAGGTACATTTTGGATAAGGAGATGCGACCAGCCCAAGAGGCTTGCACGTGTTGGAGATCCTGTGTCGTTTTTTGGAAAATGAGGTGTGAAAAGTTAAGAGAGAGTAAGTAAGAAGTGGGAGTAACCAGTTGAATACCTAGGTAAAAGAGGGTAGAATTAGTGACCTATGAGAAGGAGGTGTTGGCATTGATATTGTGTTTGGTGTTTGGGTGAACCTGGGCACCCAACATGCAGGATTTTGTGTAACGGATCTTGTAAATTAAAGCTTTGCTAAAGAGGTCTAGGGTGTGATGGAGGTGAGGGAGGGATTCAGCCAGATTGGTAAGTGAGATGATTATATAGTCAACAGGCGGATCTTATGGTTGGATTCTACCACTTGAATGCCAGAAATAAGAGGATTTGTGCGTATGACGTGGGCATGTGGTTCCATAATTAGTGTAACAAATTAAGGGGGGGGGGAGAGGGCACCCTTGCCGGGTCCCATTAGGTAAATGGAAGGGGTCGGATAGGAGACCTGTTGCCATTATGGCTTTAAGGGACTCAAAAAGCCACACTTTATTAAGAATGCTTAGAGAAAGCTTCAATCTACCCTATCAAATGCCTTCTCTGCCTCAAGTGAAATGAACAAAAAAGATGTTTGGTGATGTTCAACCCACTGAAGTAGATCTATTAGACGTCAAGTACATTCTGGCATTTGTCTGCCAGTCACAAATCCCACTTGTTCAGTATGGACTAAATGCGGAATGATGTTAGACAGACGAGTGGCTATCAATTTAGCATAAGGTTTGGTGTCTATATCCTAAAGAGAGATGGGTCGATAGCTGGCAGGGTCATCAGATGGTTTGTCAGGCTTTGGAATTGTAGTGATGGTGGCACCTAGGGATTCTGACAGGATAGAACCTGTGAAGGCAATATGGTTGAAGGAACGGCAGAAGTGTTGGATGAGTAGTTAAGCAAATTTTTTATTGTATTATTTGCTGAACTCATCAGGGCCACTTGCTTTGTGTAATGAAAGGGAGGCAATAGCTTGTTGGGTTTCTAGTTGGGAGAAAGGTTCTGAAAGAGTTTGTAGTTATTCTGGTGAAATCGTTGGTAGCTGTACGTGGTCTAGAAAACGTGTTATATCTTCTGGAGAAGGAGCTGGGACATAGCCTAAGGTGGAGAGGTTGTATAGGTTGGCATAAAACAAGCTAAATGGATTATCTATATCCTTAGTGTTGGTGAGACAGGTACCTGAGGGGGAAGTGAGGTACTGGATTTTAGAGTGGGTTAGGCGATGTTTGAGCTGTCTAGCATGACAAGCTCCTTGTTTGTCATTCTGCGTGTAGAAATGTAAACAAAGTTTTTAAAGAGATAGATCAAAATTGCTGTAGAGATGTTCACTATGTGTGCATCTTGCTAAACCTGGTTCGTCGTCAAGAATTAGTGAGGGCTGTGCTTTGTTGGCAAGTTCAAGAGTACGTATGCAGTCTAAGCCCTTGTACACACGGTCGGACATTCTGACAACCAAATCGGATTTTGTCCGAAACTGTTGCATACACACGATCGGACAAAGTTGTCTGAAAATCCAATCGTTCAGAACGTGATGACGTTATTTCATTACGACGGGACTATGTTCAGGCTAGTAGCCAATAGCTTTGATCTAGGAATTTGATCTGAGCATGCATGGCACTTTGTCCGATCGGAATTCTCTACACACAATCGGACAAATCGGATCATGCTGTCGGAAGGTTTTATAGCCCAGCTATAAAACTTTGTCCGTCGGAATATCAGTCCGTCGGAATATCAGTCCGACGGAATAAACAGTCCGATGGAGCCCACACACAGTTGGATTATCCGACAACGCGGTCGGATTGGACATTTTCCATCAGAATGTCCGACCGTGTGTACAAGGGCTTAGAGGTTATTGGTGGTGGCAGTGCGTTCTTTTTTTCTCGTGAACCCCCTATTTGGATAAGAAGTCCCTTTAGGCAAGCCTTGTGGGCATTCCACAAGAGTGTAGGGTTAGTCACAGAACCAGTATTGAAGGCAAAATTATTTTCAATCTCGAATGCAATCTGCTTCTGGTAGAGGGGATGAGAGAGAAGAGAGCTGTTGAGTCTCCGCATATTACTTTTCTCAACCTTTGGAGAGGGAATATTTTCAAAGAAATGGGAGGGTGGTTGGACCACAAAATAATATAAATTTTAGCTTTTTGAACCAATTGGAGCATGTGCTTGTCAACCAGGAACAGATCTATCCTTGAATACATTTTTTGCTTATGAGAATAGAAGGTGTAGTCTCTCTCTGTGTTGTAGAGACACCCTCATGGGTCATAGAGGTCCTCCGAGTGCAAAAGAGAAGAGAGAGTGGTGGATTGTTTACGCATGGGATTGGAGGAATCCAGTAGTGGATCCACTATTTGGTTGAAGTCCCCACAAATGACATGGGCAGACTGTCGGAAAGATTCCAATTTCTTCATTACAGTTTTATAAAACTGTTGCTGGTGTGTGTTTGGGGAGTATATGTTAAAAATGGTCAATACATGGTTATTGATGGATGCATTTAAGATTAGGTTTCTACCATTGGGGTCAACCTCAGAATAAAGCAATTTTAAAGATACAGAGGAACATATGGCAATTAAGACCCCAGCTTTCTTTTTAGGGGAGTTATCAAAAAAGCAACATGGGAAATGCTTATGTGAGCAGCTGGGGGGGCTTCCAGTAGGCAAAGTGGGCTTGTTGAACACATAAAAGGTCTGTATTTAACCATTTTATGACCGCTGCACGCTGATATACATTGACACAATGGCAGCGGGTGGCAAATGGGCATACCTGTATGTCCCCTTTAAGAGTCGGGAATAGCAGGCTCGTGCACACACGCCGACCACATGCAGCGTGACCATGCCCACAACCAGCAGACTCGATGTCCGGCGGTTTCCCAGCATTCGTGTCACTCAGCTTCAGAACGAGGAAGTGCCTATGTAAACAAGACATTTCCCCATTCTGGCTTGTGTCATGACAGAGATCACCGCTCCTTGTCAGTGGTGATCACTGTCATGTGACTTGAAGCCCATCTCCCCACAGTTAGAATCACTCCCTAGGACACACTTAACCCCTTCATAACCCCCTAGTGTTTAACCCCTTCACTGCCAGTGTAATTTACACAGTAATCAGTGCATTTTTATAGCACTGATCTTTGTATAAATGACAATGGTCCCAAAATAGTGTCAAAAGTGCCCCATGTGTCCACCATAATGTCACAGTCCCTATAAAAATTGCAGATTGCCTCCATTACTAATAAAAAAAAATGCCAAAAAACTATCCCCTATTTTGTAGACAATATAACTTTTGCGCAAGCCAATCAATATACACTTTGTGTGATTTTTTTTTTACTAAAAATATGTAGAATACATATTGGCCTGAACCAAGGAAATGTATATATATATATATATATATATATATATATATATAATATATATATATTTTTTTTTTTTTTTTTTTTTTGTGGGGGAAATTTATTATAGCAAACAAAAAAAAATAATGTGTTTTTTTCAAAATCGTCACTCTTTTTTTGTTTATAGCGCAAAAAATTTAAAACGCAGAGGTGATCAAATACCACCAAAAGAAAGCTCTATTTGTGGGAAAAGAAGGATGTCAATTTTGTTTTGGGTGCAACGTAGCATGACCGTGCAATTGTCAGTTAAAGCGACGCAGTGCAGAATCGCAAAAAGTTCTCTGGTCAGGAAGGGGGTAAAATCTTCCGGGGCTGAAGCAGTTAAGGGCTTATTTCCACAATAGGTTTCTTTTAAAAAGGGAGTTTCGTACCTTTGCGTTTAAGGATGTAATGATGACCGACTGGGAAGTCATCAAAACAATCAGAAAAAGAGGAAATAGACAACACTTTCTATAACCGTACAGTTTAATAGCAATAATTTGAGTGCAAATACTAATGGTAGCTGATGCTTGCACGTAATGCAACAGATATAACAAAATGTAAAACAAATGAGAATTTTGACTTATGTTAGAATGCTTAGCATCCTAATATCTTCTCCAGGGGTAAGAAGAACAGAACAAAATGAAAAGCACACTTGGAGTGTCGCTCACCTGGGACATTGTATTGTTAGAACAGAGGAATCAGTCAGAATGCTATGCTAACACCTGAGCAACCGGAGGCATGGTCAGAAGTAAGGATAGCGACCTTGGTTAGTATGAGGAACATTTTTTTGAGTATTCACATTCTTGGCTTTGTATGCGAGGGCCCTGTGGTTTAGTATACAGTGGAGGTGAGGAAGCCTCATTTTAGCAGCCTTTTGATGCCATCTTTTGGTTTGAGATGTTGGATTGTTGGTTTTGGTAGGTCACTGCTAATTTGGTAGGGAAGCTCCATTTGTAGGTGACATTTTTATCTCTGGGTACCACAGTGATTTGCACAAACTCCCTGTGCTTCTGAGCTGTTGCAGCGGATATACTGTATCTGTGAAGAGGGAGACAGAGGAATAGGGATCTGGTAATGTGGAGGCAGAGCGTGCTGCAGCCATAATTCGCTCTTTTATGTGAAAAAAAATGAATGCGCGCCAGCACATCTTGCGGAACAGATGCAGGGTGGTGGGTAGGCTTAGCGATCCTGTGAGCACGGTCTATAATGATATCAGCTTGAGTTAGTCGGCCAGGAGTTTGAGAAATAATTGTTGTAAATAGGGAATTAATTCAGGAGGTTTGATGATTTCTGGAATCCCTCTAAATTTGATATTGTTCCTTCTGGAACGGTCTTACAGGTCAGTCACTTGTGCCTGTAGGTAGCAGATTCCTTCAGCGTGGTGGTCCTTGACCTCTCTAACTTCACCTCTGTAACTCTGTGAACTGCTGTTTGCTCAGTAACAATTTTTTTCAAGGTTCTCTGTGCGCTCTTCCACATGATCTATTCTGGAGTGGAAAGAAGATGTGAAGGTGTGGAGTTCATTGCAGAGGTGTTTTTGTAAGGAAAGTAGCATGAGCTCCACTGTATATTCTGAAGCAGGCTGGTCACTGGCAGGGTATGCAGCAAGGGAGACAGTGTAATTTTCCCCCTGAGGTGGATCGTCAGGGTTATGCCAGTGCTGCTTATTTTAAGAAGGAGCTTTTGAGGGAGAAAGCACAAGTGATTGAGCAGCTCTTTTACCTCTGTGTGCAGGTGAGCCTTGTCAGTGCGCTGATGTGGGCTCCGTGTTGTCCATATCCTCTTGGTTGCTGGCGGTGTCCTGTGAATCGCCATCTGATAGTGAGGAGGGGGAGGAGGAGGCACCACTTTGGCGACATCTTGGCGTTGCTGCATGGACATGTGTGAGCAATAAAAAGTCAAAAGTGCAGCGCTCAAATAAATCAAAAATTAAATGATTGTCCATGTGAAAATCAAAATAACTTAACTATTAAATGTGATTGTCCATATAAAAATAAAGATGACGTAGATCCTCCACCAAGTTTCAATGTGCATATGAAAAGCACACTACACCCAGGTGCTCTCAATCTGCTTACCAGAATGATAGGAAAACAGCCAGCTTGACTTGTTTCATCCTATGCGGATATCATCAGAAACGTGGCCAATGATGCAAGTACACTAAAATATATAGCAAACATCTCAAACATGCTGCCCAATGATGGGACCGCATGACATAAAAAAACAGCTGATAATCATTATAATCGCCAACCGCGCATGCGCAATACGGGCGCGTCGGCAATTAGAAAAAATGCCCGGCCGCACATGCGCAGTGCGGCTATGCGGTTCACTATAGACAGGAAACAGAACCAGATATGGTTACTGTTTACTTCCGGTAGGCGGAAAAACGTCAACTTTAACCGGAAGTACCTTGAACAAAGACCGCTCATGCACAATAGAGCCTTGCGGTCCACTGCGCAGGAAGTGATACCAGATGAAGTCAGCTAACACTCCCGGTGCGTGGGATACCATACACGCCGACTGGAAGTGACATTGGCGCAACAACCAGCTCCAAACAGCTACCTTATAGTGGGGAAAACAACTAAAACCCCACATAGGAAGGCAATGATCCCAAGGTGTAATTAAAAATATTATTGCCATCTCTAGGCAAAAAAAGACATTTAAAAACAACATAATATTAATTAAAATAAACCAAAAACTGGTTAATAATGCCAAAAATGGAAATAAGTTGCATACAGGAGAGGATAAGGGAGGCTCCCCCGTTATGTAAACTGTAGCAGTTTTTTCTATTATTTTAATATATATAGATATATAGATGTCAATATAAAAAGGTATTTTTTGTCTCAAACAACTACTACCACTCTTAGAGAGATTGATGGAGTGAGACATTCAGGCCTTTCCAAGGCCTTTCTTTTTAACCCGCCAGGGTTTTTATCACCATCCATATCTGTATTTAAAGAACTAGTTTTAAAAGATATAGACAGGTTAAAAATAAGGAAGAATCATAAAGATTTGCGATTATGTGAAGGACTAGAATCCTTGAAAACAAGGAATGACATCATTATCCGCCCCGCTGATAAGGACGGGCGGGATAGTAGTGATTAGGGATGAGCTCGGTGTTCGACTCGAACGCATGTTCGTCTCAAACATCGGCCGTTCGTCTGTTCGGTGAATTCAGAACTTTGTGGACCATTCGCACCAAATGAGTGGCATGAATGGCCCACAATGCACTACACCATCGCATTGCATTGCTGGCTCGTGATTGGCCAAGCATGCACTGTGACCCCACATGCTTGGCCAATCACAGCGCCAGCAGCGAGGAGAGCCATAATTGGCCATGCCACAGGCAGGATACCTGTGGCCAATTATAGCTCAGGGGGTTTAGTACATGCCCCACACTATATAAGGCCATCAGCACGGCGGCCTTGTGTATTGTGTTCCGGCGGGCAGGGAAAGCGCAAGATAGGCAGGGACAGTGTTCTTTTCTCAGGCATCTGCAGGAGTTAAAGTGTACACAGTATACACCTGTATCTACCCTTTTTGCTGGTGTTCTCTAATACAAGCATCTGCAGGAGTTAGTGGGTGTTGTTTGCCCGCACAGCACAGCACAGTATACACCTGTATTTTCCCTTTATTGCTGCTGTTGTCTGTTGCATATCTTGCATATTAGCCTTTAAAATTAGCATTTTTGATTTCGAACGTTTGAGTCCCATAGACTTTAATATGGTTCTAAAGTTCGTATGAATTTTTGGTCCATTCGAATGTTCTGTTGTGAAACTGAATCGGGGGGTGTTTGGCTCATCCCTAGTAGTGATGGACAAAAATGCATATGTCTCAGAAATTAATAGGATCTTGTCTGATACTGACACTTATGTACCGTTAAGCCATGATCCTATTTTTAAATATAAAAAAATACTTACGGAGCTTGTTAAAGCCGGTTTTCGTAACAATTTGCTTAATAAGAAGGAAAAAGATTTTTTAATTCCAGTAGCCCCGAGAAAACATCATCATATATATCTTGCCAAAAATGCATGAGTTTAGTCAACCCTCCGGAGAGACCCATTATTAGTGGGTTGGACTCAATCACTTCTAGAGTTGGTAAATACATTGATTTTTTTTGCAACCCCTTGTATCGAGTACTCCATCTTTTATCTAGGACTCTGCCCAAGTGATACGTAGTTTTGAAAATCTTGAGTGGAAGGAGGGCTACATTATGGCCACTGCCGACGTGGCCTCCCTTTACACTATTATTTCTCACTTGGATGGGTTGGAGGCCGTTGAGATGTTTTTGAAGAGAGATATAGACTTGATTCCCTCTCAATGGGAATTCATATCAGATCTATTGAGGTACGCGATGACCCATAACTACTTCTGGTTTGAGGGACTCACTACCTCCAAAACAGAGGGGTTGCTATGGGTGCGCCCAGCATGGCCAATTTATTTATGGTAAAATGGGAGGAGGATATCGTCTATTCCAACAGGAGATCGGAGTTGATCTTCTGGGGTAGGTACATAGATGACATCCTCCACCTGTGGGATGGTGACATGTTGTCACTTGCCACGTTTATGCACCAACTTAATGATAACCCATTGGGTATTGTACTACAGTTTGAGAGTAGCACCAATAAAATAACTAGTTAGATTTAAGTATACAAGTTAAAGATGATGCAGTTAATATGTTCACCTTTTTTAAAAGCACTGACGGTAATGGGTATATTGGGCAAGGGAGTTGCCACCATCCTTCTTGGCTAAAATCAGTGCCTAAGAGCCAATTTCTCCAGTTACTGTGAAACTGTACCCTTCTAGAAGATTTTTTGTACAAGCTGCCACTCTGAAAGAAAAGTTTTTTGAAAAAGGTTATGCACCTAGTGATTTGAACGTAGTCATCAATGATGTTGGTAGTAAGGATCGAGCTCTTATTCTTCAGGATAAGAAAAAGTCTCTTTCTAATAAGATTGATTACAATTTCTCAATGATTACTACGTATTCACAACAACATTTTGATATTAACCACTTGACAACAGGGCACTTAAACCCCCCTCGTGACCAGACCAATTTTCAGCTTTCAGCGCTCTCACAATTTGAATGACAATTACTCAGTCATGCAACACTGTACCCAAATTAATTTTTTGTCCTTTTTTTCATACACACAGAGCTTTATTTTGGTGGTATTTGATCACCTCTGGGTTTTTATTTTTTGCATTATAAATGAAAAAAGACCAAAAAATTTCTTTAAAAGATTTTTCTTTCTGTTCCTGTGATAAAAGTTTGCAAATTATAAATTTTTCTTCATAAATTTTGGCCACAATTTATACTGCTACATATCTTTGGTAAAAATGACCCAAATTAGTGGATATTATTTGAGAGTCTACAAGCTATGGTGCAAATCATAAAAAATTGGTCAGACCTGATGTACTGGTGGTGATCTCATTTCTTGCGACCCGAACAAGCCAGGAAAGTACAAATACCCCCCAAATGACCCCTTTTTTGAAAATAGACATTCCAAGGTATTTAGTAAGAGGCATGGTGAGGTTTTTGATGTTGTCATTGTTTCCCACAATTCTTTGCAAAATTAAGATTTTTTATTTATTTATTTTTTTCCACAAAATTGTCATTGTAATAGGTTATTTCTCTCACATGGCATGTGTATATCACAAATAATGCCCCAAAATATATTCTGCTACTTCTCCTGAGTATTACAATACCATGTGTGGGACTTTTCCACAGCCTAGCCACATACAAAGGCCCAACATGCAGGGAACACCGTCACATGTTTTAGGAGCATAAATTACACATCTAACTTGTTGACTACCTATTACACTTTTGAAGGCCTTGGAGCACCAGGACAATGACACGTGACACTGAGATGGCACTGATGACAGATGGCACTGATACATGGCACTGATGGCACGTGACACTGATGTGGCACTGATGACAGATGGCACTAATAAGTGGCACTGATGACACTTGACACTGATGACAGATGGCACTAATATGTGGCACTGATGACACATGGCACTGATGACAGATGGCACTAATATGTGGCACTGATGACATGTGGCACTGATGACAGATGGCACTAATACGTGGCAATACAGGTGGCACTGACAGGTGGCACTGGGGACAGGTGGCAGTGAGGACACATGGCAGTGGGGACACAAGGCAGTGGGGACACATGGCAGTGGGGACACAAGGCAGTGGGGATACATGGCAGTGGGGACACAAGGAAGTGGGAACACATGGCAATGGGGACACAAGGCAGTGGGGACACATGGCAGTGGGGACACATGGCAGTGGGCACACATGGAAGTAGGGACACATGGCAGTGGGGACACAAGGCAGTGGGGACACATGGCAGTGGGGGCACAAGGCAGTGGGGGCACAAGGCAGTGAGGACACACGGCAATGGGGACAGATAGCACTTTATTTTAGTTTTGTTTTTTTCACTGACCGCTGCATCGGTTTATCTCTCCCTCCTCACACGCTGTCTCTGTGTGAGGAGGGAGAGCCAGAGATCGCTCTGTAAATGGAAACGCTGATCACGCTGTACACGGCCGCTGTGATTGGCCATTTACAGTGATCTGTGACTGGCTGTTTCCAAGGGACACGGCCAGCACAGAACTTCCCTGATGCATGCCCACGGGAGCGCTCATTGCGGAAGTAAACAGGAGGACATCCAGGGACAGCCTCTCGGTAATTGGCGTCCACGCTGCAGCCGTCTTTCGGCTATAGCGTGGACGCCTAGTGGTTAAGAAAATTTTAACTAAGTATTGGTGCGTTTTAAAAAACGATAGGCCACAGGTCATTTTCAGTGGATTTCCTCCTCTGAAACTTAAAATAGCACCAAATATTTTGGATGCTCCTAATAGAGTTCTTTAAAAAGTCGAAAGGTTATTACCCCTGCCGTTATTGTAATGTTTGTGTTACTAATAAAGAGAAGAGTAAGAAAATATGCCAGTTTAAATCCCACATCACTGGGAGAGTTTTTGACATTAATACTTTTATTATCTGCACCTCGTTAAACGTGGTATATTTGTTGATTTGCCCATGCGGGCTACAATATGTGGCCCGCACAACATGCGCCATGCATGTTAGGGTAAATCAGCATATTGCAAACATAAAGAGGGGATTTCCAAAACATACTGTTTCATGACATTATTTGAAGTATCATAACAAAAACTCTAAAGGAACTACCTTTGTGGCTATTGACAGATTCAATCCCCATTGACGTGGCAGTGTATCCAAACAGGAAATCTCCAAACTTTAGACTCGCTGGATATATGATTTGAAGTGTTACACCTCTTTGGCATGAATGTCGAGTGGGATGTAAATTGTTTCATTAACAATTAATTATATTTTATAATTTTTTAATTCTTCGTTTTATTTTTTTATTTTATTTTTTGGACACTAGTGGGCAGTGTTCATAGGTATGTTTATATTCCGTTTTTTGGAATTATATGCTTTTTTAAGTATTATGTATGAAGCTTATGTTATATATATATATATATATATATATAATTCACATCTATATATGTTAAAATAATAAAATAAAATAAATTGTACTACAGTTTACATTAGTGGGGGGAGCCTCCTTTATCCTCTCCTGTATGCAATTTATTTCCATTTTTGGCATTATTAACCAGTTTGTGGTTTATTTTAATTAATATTATGTTGTTTTTAAATGTATTTTTTTGCCTAGAGATGGCAATAATATTTTTAATTACGCCTTGGGATCATTGCCTTCCTATGTGGGGTTTTAGTTGTTTTCCCCACTATAAGGTATTGCGTTCTATGGGCAGCTGTTTGGAGCTAGTTGTTGTGCCAATGTCACTTCCGGTCAGCGTGTATGGTATCCCGTCCACCGGGAGTGTTAGGTGACTTCATCTGGTTTTACTTCCTGCACAGTGGACCGCAAGGCTCTATTGCGCATGAGCTTTGTTCATGGTACTTCCAGTTGGCATTGACATTTTTCCGCCTACAGGAAGTAAACAGTAACCATATCTGGTTCTGTTTCTTGTCTAAAGTGAACGGCATGGTCGCACTGCGCATGTGTGGCTGGCAATTGTGATTATCAGCTGTTTTTTTATGTCATGCTGTCCCATCATCGGGCAGCATGTTTGAGATGTTTGCTATATATTTGAGCGTGCTTGCATCATTGGCCCAACTCTGATGATATCCACATAGGATGAAACATGTCAGGCTGGCTGATGCAAGCACGCCATGAACCGCAGATTCTTTATGTCTTGATGTTTCATCCTTCCTGTAAGTAGACTACAATAAACACTCATGTGTCTTACTTTTCCGTGCTTCACTATTGCTGATTTTTTTCTTCATTGGGGTTTACATTCTGATGATGATTGCATAATACATCCATCTTCTGGTGTGAGTCCTGAGGCTCTTTCTGATATTGATGAACCTGGATACTTTTATGATCCGTCTATCAAGTTTGGAGTGTGCCATTCAAATCCATTATTTACCTCTTGCATCGTATGATTACATGACTGTTTTCATATCATTTTGTTAAGCAGATTGAGAGCATGTCAGTGTGATGTGCTTTTCAAATGCACATTGAAACTTGGTGGAGGATCTACATCATCTTTATTTTTATATGGACAATCAGATTTAATATTTAAGTTATTTTGATTTTCACATGGACAATCACATTTGATTTTTGATTTATTTGAGCACTGCACTTTGGAATTTTTATTGTTTATGTTTGATGAATCAACAAACTGTGCTGGTTGCTGTTGTTGCTTTTTTGTTTGAGTTAGCGCAGATATTTGTTCACCCAGATTTATTTATTCCATGTGTGAGCAATAGTCCATGAGGTGGCGGGAGTTGCAGGGGTTGTTGTTCTTCTGTTGTTCCTCTTTCCAGGCCTTCAGGCCTGGATATTCCCCTTAATATCCAGGCCTGAAGGGCCTGGTATGGAATTTAAGGGGGCCCCCACGCATTTTTTGTTTAAATTTTGGTTCGGGGTTCCCCTGTAGGGAAATCCCCATGCCGTTTTTATCAATGAACTTGTATGTCTATTGCGGACCAACAATTCATTGTAGCTGCAAGTAGTTTTAAATTACCTTTTTTCCTTTAGAAATGTAATTTTGCTGTCAGACTGTTCTAAACGCGGGAAACATGCGCCCCTTTACAGGCATACTATAGACACCCCCCAGGTATGAAATTTAAAAGATTATTGCACTTTTATTGTTTCACTTTAAGCATTATTAAAATCACTGCTCCCGAAAAAACTTAAATTTTTAAAACTTTTTTTTTTGCATTGATACATGTCCCTTGGGGCAGGATCCAGGTCCCCAAACACTTTTTATGACAATACCATGCATATAGGCCTTTAAAATTAGCACATAACATGAGTTTGACTCAAACATAAAGCTCATCCCTGTCCTTGATGCTCTGTTGTCACGTACCTTGTAAAAGAGCCTGACATGTAGAAGGAAACTTCTCTTACAGCCCTGGCTCTGGGACCACTGGAGTTTGGCCACGAGAGCGCAGTGAGGTAGGAGTGCCTGTGGAATTTCTTGTTGACTGTAGAGATGTGCAGCTGATGGGTCGCCAGACCAGGCTGGGTGCTGAGCAGCAGATGGCAACAAAAGCCACAAGTGCAAATGCACAGCAGATACAGGACAGCAAGAGAGGTACCTATAAGCATCAAACAATTGTAGTGGTCAGCTGGGTAACACAGGCCTATTTCCACCCAGCCTAGGGGTGAGCAAGTCCTGCAGTGTATAGGAGATTGGGGTGCCTAGCACACCCCAATCTCCTAGTCATATTGTCTGCTTACTGTGTGAGGTTAACACTGATCATCCGGCCAATTAGGTATAAGGAGATAAACTAGGAGGGTGATTGCCCCTAGTGGCCCATTTTTCCACCCCAAGGAGAGCTCACTGTGGAGATAATGACTCAGGGCAACTACTCCTTTAAGTCTAAGTAATGGGCTGGTAATGGACTGAGGGGATACCATGCCATTTTTTTCAATTACTTATTTTATCTGTATTGCCAGGACCGACAATTCATTATAGCCACGAGTAGTTTTAACACTGGAGGAGTGCGCTGGTAGGACACTAAAAAAAGTCCTGCTAGCAGCATCTTTGGAGCTGTGAAGGAACGGTGTATACACTGTCCTGCCTATTGAAATCAATGTGGCAGTGCCGCTATACCGCTGCCATCGATTTGTGGTGTTTTTAACCCTTTCTCGGCCACTAGCGGCGTTTTACCGATGACGCACCCACCACCCCAGTGTGAAAAGGGGCCTTAGAAATGAAATTTTGTGCAGGGACTGTTCTAAACATGGGAAGCATGCGCCACTTTACAGGCATACTATAGACACCATCCAGGTATGAAATTTAATGGAATATTTCAGTTTTATTGTTTCACTTTAAGCATTATTAAAATCACTGCTCTCCTGAAAAAACTGCAGTTTTTAAAACTTTTTTTGCATTGATACATGTCCCCTGGGGCAGGACCCAGTTCCCCAAACACTTTTTATGACAATACCATGCATATAAGCCTTAAAAATTAGCACTTTTGATTTCTCCCAAGGACTTTTACAGGAGGTTCCACAGCTTATGAATTTGCCACGAACACCCCAAATTGTCCACTATTCAGTGAACAGACGAACACCCGATGTTACTTATGTTCGACTCAAACATCGGGCTCATCCCTATAGGAGAGTAAGGGGGAAGAGGAAAGTGACAGGAGGAAAGAAGGTCACCTAGAGAGTTGACATGATATTGGGGTCTTCTAGCTGCCAGAATGCTAATAATCTTCTCCTGGGCCATGATCTAGGAGATCTTACACTTTACTGCAGAGATTGGTACTGAGTGCCTTTTCCAGTTCCTGGCTATGATGATTTTGGCTCCTAGGAGCATATGCAAGATCAGTGTTTGTGTATGTTTGTGTATTTTCTCTACCTGGAAGCTGAGGAGTGCTATGTCAGGAACCTGTGGACCTGCGACCCCTGTGGCCCTTCACAATATCTGGAGGAATCTGTTCCAAAAGCCCCGCAGTCGAGGGCAGGTCCACCATATGTGGAGTAGAGAGCCTATATGGTCACAACCTCTGAAGCACATGGAAAATTAATTGGGGTAAAATTTTAGTGAGGGTGGTGGGGACTCGGGACTAGCGTGTGATAATCTTAACACTGGCTTCCATCAGAGAAATGTTCATGATGCCCTTGAAAGTTCTGTAAAAGCAGTGAAACCACCTATCCAAGTCCCACTCGCCCGCCAGGTCTTGTTCCCAGATTCTATCATAGAGAGGTTTCTTTGAGGCTCTGGCTTGTGAGGAATAGACAATGGAGATACCCCCTCTGATCCTTGATGTTAGAGCACCATGGTTTGTACGCTGCCAGTGTGGGGTTTGGCCAGGGGGGAACTCTGGATTGTGGAATAAGTGTGCAAGTGGACGGAGAGAGGATGTCAGAGAGGAGTGTTTCTGGTGTCTTTCCCATAATGCCATTGCGTGGTAGAGGGTTGGAGCTAGTATCACTGGTGTAAGGTGGGGGGGGGGGTGACCAAAGCAGATAGTCTATCGTGTATTGTGGTATCGCTTGTTTGTCCATCAGTAGCCAATCTGGTTTAGGGCCCCATGAGTAGGCAATGGAGATATGAGCTATTTGATAATACCACCAAATATTTGGAAGTGATAGACCTCCCTGGGATTTGAGTCTAAAGAGTATATCCTTGGAGAAGCATTTACCCTTGGATCTTCATATGAATTTCAGGATGGAGGATTGGAATTGTAGGAGTTGCGATTTCCTAATTGGGATTGGAAGGGAATGGAAGAGGTACAGGAGACATGGTAGGAGGGTCATTTTGATGGAGTTCACCCTGCCCAGCAAGGATAGATCATGCTTGGACCATGTGGACACATCGACTTCTAGTTTTTTGAATAGTGGGGGTATTTGCTGGAGTATAACATGTAAAATTTTGGGTTAAGTTAACACCCAAGTAGAGCATAGAAATCAGGCTCCAGGTGAATGGAAAGTGCGCCTGTAGACATTCCAGTAAGACAGGGGGAAATGATATGTTCAGAGCCGAGGATTTGGAAACGTTAACTTGGAGACCCGAAGCTGCCCCAAATTATTGGAGCTTGTAGGAGCTTAAGAATGTTAGGGGTGGAGATAAGGGACTATGTGACGAAGAGGAGGAGGTTGTCCATAAATAGGGCACATTTATGTTCTTGAGGACTGCACGTGACTCCCTCAATGTCTGGGTGGTTTCGTATAGCAATGGCCAGTGATTCTATGGTGATAACGAAAATAAGGGGTGATAATGGGCAGCCCTGTCTGGTGTCTTTTTCTATGTTAAACAGGTCAGAATACCTGCATTCTCACTTGGGCACTCTGGTTGGAGTAGAGGGAGTGTAATATGCCTAGGAAGTTGGGGCCTAGTCCCCATCTTTCCAGAACCTTTAAAATATATGGCCATGTGACCATGTTGAAGGCTTTCTGAAGGTCAATGGAAAGCAAAAACCCCTCCTGAGGGGCTCCCCCATCCCAGTGAGAGCCCCGGAGGGTTATTACATCTATAGCCCATCTCACCTGGTCCAGTCCCTGCCTCCCTGGATAAATCTAGCCTGATCCCTGTGGACATAATGAGCTATGAATAAGGAGGGTCTGTTTGCTAGTATTTTTGTTAAAAGCTTAAGATCATTATTGATCAGGGAGTTGCCAGTCACAGTGGTGTCTTTTCCTGGTTTAAGTATGACCGAGATGTATGCCAGATTCAAGGATTTATCCAGGGGAGAGCCCCGTTGTAGAGAGTTAAAGAACAGGAACAGGTAAGGTGTCAGGGTGTTGGAATTTTTTTTGTAGTATCCCACTGAGAACCCATCTGGGCCAGGGGCGGAGCCTTGTTTGAGTGTCTTGATGTACTCAATTATCTCCAAGGAGGTAATAGGCTGTTCTAGGAGAGCTGTGTGTCATCAGCTGAGAGTTTGGGGAGAGAAATGGTATCTAGGAATTCTTCAAGTCGGGAGGGGGGACACGAGTTATTATCTTTATATAGGGAGGCATAGAATTTGTGGAAGCATTCCATGATACGTTGGGGGTTCTATGTTATTGTGTCACATGGCAAGTGGATTTTGGGGGTCAGTTTAGCAGCTAGTTTGGATCCAATTTTATGCTTTTGGGAGTAAAACCTTGTGTCAAACAAACAAAGGTGCTTTTCAGCTTCAGTGGTAAGAACCAGGTTTAGGTTTAAATGGGCTGCTTCTAGTTTTTGCAGGGATATACGGGTGCATTATCGTTTGCTACATTTACATAACTCATGAAACTCTAGTGAGGTTATCTATCTCGGCTCTAATGTTCCCTGTTCAGATGGGAGGATAGCTGAATGATCTTGCATCGTATTGCTGCTTTGTGGGCCGCCCATAGAGTAGATGAGGAGATTGGTTCAGTGTCATTCGTGTGGAAGTAATCCTTGAGGTCTTTCTCTATAAGAGTACAATGGACCGGGTTACTCAGAAGCATCCCATTGAGTTGCCACTTAAATTTCCTTTTTGAGTTATTGGAGTGGCAGAGGGAAAGAGTCCCCATGGAGTGATCTGAGATAGGGGAGTCCCAGATAGTAGACTTTACTACAAATGATATGTGTGCTGCTTGAAGGAATACATGATCTATTCTGGCATAGGTCTGGTAGGGGGCAGAGTAATGGGTGTAGTCTTTGGTACGGAGGTTGAGTTCTCTCCAAATGTCAACCAATCCTGAGTCATAGAGGAGTTTAGAAATTTTTATCCTTTGTTTAGGACATGGGTCTTCAAACTACGGCCCTCCAGTTGTTCAGGAACTACAATTCCCATCATGCCTAGTCATGTCTGTGAATGTCAGAGTTTTACAATGCCTCATGGGATGTGTAGTTTCACAACAGCTGGAGGGCCGTAGTTTGAGGATCCCTGGTTTAGGAGGTTGTCTGGTACGGGGCTGGCCAGAACCCGATTTGTCGAGTGAGATCAAACGCTATGTTCGAGTTTCCCCTGAGGATAATGATTCCTTCTAGCTGCTGTTCGAGGGAGTGCATAATAGAGGCAAAAAAAAATGTCTTGGTCACGATTTGGGGACAGCTACTCCTTTTGTTTTATTCTCTGCATTGGAGAGGTGAAACTGGGGGAAGTGTTGATGGATAAAAGATGGGTTGTAGGACTTGGGAAAGTGGGTCTCTTGTAGCAAGGGGACATCTGATTTTTGCGATTGGTAAAGCTTGAACATTTTCCTCCATTTGACTGGAGAGTTAAGGCCCTGAACATTATGTAAGACTATTTGCTGTTGAGAAGGTGGGGTGTCATTTACGTGCATGGATCAGAGGAGAGGGTAGCTACAATGTCTGTGTGAATCGTACCCTGTGTGGAGCAGGAGAATACCTCTGATTTGGAGAGAACTTTACGTCTAGGTGACCTTTGAGAGAGAGGAGAAGAAGAGGAGATTGAAGAAGGAAGAAGTGGACCTTCTGGAAGGAATAATGAGAAACATAACATGTTAACTACAAAAAACAAGAGGAAATTCATTTCCAAATACCCAATGTTGTGTGGTCTATAAAATTCAAATATACAGTAATTAGTCAATCACTTTTACATATATTATTATATAGTCCTTTGGATAGAACATACATAGCTATACTTACATCACAGTCACTTAGCAAAGTGTATCTAAGCATCCGAAAAATATTAAAAACATGAAACATGGGATCCACGCAGAAGGAGTCATCCACAGGTCACATCAGCCAAATATAGAGGCATCAACTAGATTCTAACTTAGGCCGCGTACACACGCGGGGACTGTTCGCTCAACTTTGTCCGCTGAACAGTGTTTCGGCGGACAGTCCGCTCGTGTGTGGGCTTGTTCGTCAAACTAAGTTCCGCGCATGCTCAGAAAGGATTTACACGCCGAAGTTTGCATTGCAGTGTATAGGACGTCGTTTTCTAGTCCCGTCGTACGTGCCGTTCACGTCATCGCGCGCGGTTTCAGCGGACTGTTCGTTCGTCGTGTGTGGGCAAGTCCGTCCATGCTAATTTTGAGCGGACTGTCCGCTGAAACTGTTTGACGGACAAAGTTGGGCGAACAGTCCCCGCGTGTATACGCGGCCTTAGATTTCTGGGTCAGCACTAGCAGGAGCGTTTCAGAGATCTCCTTTTCTGAATGGTATTGGGAGATAAGTCCATGAAAATTTTTATGGGATGACCCTGGATAGCTAGGGGGCCTTCTGCCTGAGAGTGGTGCATCACCTCCTCTTTCACTTTGTAGAAGTGTGGCTTAACAATAATGTCTCTGGTGAGGCCATCATGGCAGGGTGGCTGCAATGCGCTGTGGGCCCAATCCATCTCCAGACAGTGGTCTGGGATGTCGGGGATGAGTTCCTTTATAAAAGAGTTAACTATGTGATCAGCATCATTGAAAGATTGAAGGATCTCCTAATGCAGAAATTATATCTCCTCAATCTATTTTCGAGATCATCAATTTTGGAGAAAGTGTTTTCAAGCTGGTCCTGTAAGTCCTGGATTCGGGCAGTATTCTGGTTCACTCTATTCACTGTCTGGTCTGCTTTAGTTTTGATTGCTTCAGTTCTTGCACCCAAATGCTTTAAATCTGCCTTGATGGCAGTGGTAATTTGGGTAGCATTTTGAGAGAGACCCCTGTATAGCATTGTGGAAAACATTGTCATTAGTGATGGCCGAACGGTTCGCCCGGCGGTCGTTCCGCTGCAAATTTCGGCTGTTCGTGGTCTGCCCGTTCGGCGGACTATTGGCCCCGTTCGCCCGGCGGACTTCCGCGTTTACTGTGTAAAAGAACTTTGACCTATGATGACACATCCATCATGGGGTAGAAGACAGCCAATTGAGACATTACAGCACATGGACACTTGGACATTCCCCCTAACTTATAAATACACCCGATCCGGCGGCCATTTTACATTCTTTCTTCTGTCACTATAGGGAGAGGTTGCTGTGTGGAGCAGGAAGAGATTACAGTGACCCAAATCGCTAGCTATTTGGTACACAAAAGTTCTTTTCAGGACTGGTATAGGTGTTAGGTGTAGTTCAGGATAGGCAGTGCTGTGCTAGTGATTGTTGCAGCAGCCTGAGTGTCTTTTGTCAGTTTAGAGAAAGGGACAGGACGGTGTGTCTGCTGTAGGGACAGTCAGTTTAGTCATCATCATTAGCTGTTACTATCAGGTCCACAAAAGTGCTATTCCAGTTATTGTTCTAGTAGCCTCTGTTTTGTCAGTTTATATAGGGACAGGCAGGAAGCAGTGTGTGAGGCAGTGAGGGTCAGTTTAATCAGTAGCTGTTACTATTAGTTCCACAAAGGTTCTTTTCAGGACTGGTATCAGTGGTATGGTAATAGGCTTGTACACGTATAATATTCTTTCTTCCAAATATAGAAAGAATATTATACTTGACTGCTGCCCTTCTGCTGCAGTCTGCTAATCATTCACAACCCACTTGTTCCACAAAGCTCCTTATAAGGACTGGTAACTTGGTCTGTCTAGGGTGCTACAGTACATAGGGTTGAGTGAGGTACAGTCTGCCATTCTATAAGGACTGGTATCGGTCCACAATACATAGGGTTGAGGTGCACTACTGCTGACCGCTGCCCTATACTGCAGCAGTCCTTCATCGGTATAGGGACTGACGTACAGTCTGCTAATCACTCACACACAACCTACTTGGTCCACAAAAGTCCTTATAAGGACTGGTAACTTGGTCTGTCTAGGGTGCTACAGTACATAGGGTTGAGTGAGGTACAGTCTGCTATTCTATAAGGACTGGTATCGGTCCACAATACATAGGGTTTGAGGTGCACTACTGCTGACCGCTGCCCTATACTGCAGCAGTCCTTCATCGGTATAGGAACTGACGTACAGTCTGCTAATCACTCACACACAACCTACTTGGTCCACAAAAGTCCTTATAAGGACTGGTAACTTGGTCTGTCTAGGGTGCTACAGTACATAGGGTTGAGTGAGGTACAGTCTGCTATTCTATAAGGACTGGTATTGGTCCAAAATACATAGGGTTGAGGTGCACTACTGCTGACCGCTGCCCTATACTGCAGCAGTCCTTCATCGGTATAGGGACTGAGAGTTTTGTCACAGGGTCATTTAAAAAATGACAGGCAGAGGAAGAGGCAGGCCCTTCCGCAGGGGTGGTAGGGGTAGGGCAGGAGCAACAGGCTTGAGCCAAAGTGGGAATTTGCAGAAGGTGCGTTCAATTACTTCAGAAGACGCACCAGACTTGATTGAGTGGCTCACTCAGCCTTACTCTTCTGCACCCTCCTCATCCTCTCGATCTGCACCCTCTTCTTCACTCTCTGCTACGTGCACCCCCAAAGACACTACCACCACCACCACATACCTTCCGCTTGAGTCACAGGAATTATTTTCCGATCCATATCAAGACATTTCTGATGCGCAGCCACTCTTGGTATTTGATCAGGAAGAGGAGGCAGCAACAACCGCTACTCAGCAGTCTGACGACAGTACCCAGATCAGCCCATAGAGGAGGTTGGTCCCCGGTGTTGCTGCCTACTCCGAGATCTCTACTTATAGCGGTGGGGAAGGTGACGTTGATGATGACGTGTCTAGTGATGTCACGTGGGTGCCCACAAGAGAGGAAGAGGAGGGGAGTTCAGAGGCAGACAGTGGCGGAATTATCAGGGTCGCAACAGTCGCAGTTGCGACTGGGCCCTGGAATTCCATCACTGTGGGGGGGCCCCGGCGTGGTTGCTATTCACAGGGCTGTGAGTGAAGAGCGTGTCTCATGTAAACAGCAGCACAGAGACACCGGCACTCGGGAGTGAAGTTTCATTTTCCCTTGTCCTCTCGCAAAACACACAGCTGATCCTGCTCCCCCTTCGGCCCCCCCTCCCCTCCTCTCCTCTCCTGTGTTCTCCGCGGGCATTCAGGTGTGAAGCTAACAAGCTCACATTTCCCGCGGAGAACACAGGAGAGGAGGGGAGGGGGGCTGAAGGGGGAGCAGGATCAGCTGTGTGTTTTGCGAGAGGACAAGGGAAAATGAAACTTCACTCCCGAGTGCCGGTGTCTCTGTGCTGCTGTTTACATGAGACACGCTCTTCACTCACAGCCGTGCTGACTCCTCTCCAGTGTGTGCAGAGACTCAGGAAGATCCCGCCGCCCATCAACATCATAGAGCTGCTGATCGCTGCCTCCCCCCAGGTGCGGGGGGGGGGGGGGTACAGAGATCTGCTGGGGGCCAAGGTGCACAGCGGAGTCCAGCAAGGTACAGAGAAACCTCTTTAAGGGGGGTGACTGTCTAGGGACCCTAAAGTAAGGGGGGCTCTCTGGGGACCCTAAATTAAGGGGGGGTATCTGGGGATCCTGATGTCCAGTACCACCGCCACCCCTCCTCCAGTACCACCACCACCACCGTGCTACCCACCTTCAGTACCACCGCCACCCCTCCTCCAGTACCACCACCACCACCGTGCTACCCACCTTCAGTTCCACCGCCACCCCTCCTCCAGTACCACCACCACTGTGCCACCCACCTTCAGTACCACCGCCACCCACCTCCAGGACCACCGCCACCCCCTCTCCAGTACCACCACCATGCCACCCCCTCTCCAGTACCACCACCATGCCACCCACCTCCAGTACCACCGCCACCCCTCTCCAGGACCACCATGCCTCTCCAGTACCACCACCCACCCTCTAGTACCACCACCGCCACCCACCTCCAGTACCACCGCCACCCCTCTCCAGGACCACCATGCCTCTCCAGTACCGCCACTCACCCTCTAGTACCACCACCGCCACCCACCTCCAGTACCACCGCCACCCCTCTCCAGGACCACCATGCCGCTCCAGTACCATCGCCACCCTCCTCCAGTACCACCACCACCCACCTCCAGTACCACCGCCACCCACCTCCAGTACTACCATCCCCCTCCAGTACCACCGCCACCCTTCTCCAGGACCGCCACCCCTCTCCAGTACCACCACCCCCCCTTCAGTACCACCACTGCCACCAACCTCCAGTACCACCACCACCCACCTTCAGTACCACCACCACCCCTCTCCAGGACCACCATCCCCCTCCAGGACCACTATCCCCCTCCAGTACCACCACCGCCACCAACCTCCAGTACCACCGCCACCCCTCTCCAGGACCACCATCCCCCTCCAGTACCACCACCACCCCTCTCCGGGACCACTATCCCCCTCCAGTACCACTAACGCCACCCACCTCCAGTACCACCACCCCTCTCCAGGACCACCATCCCCTCCAGTACCACCACCGCCACCCACCTCCAGTACCACCACCAGCCCCCCTCCAGTACCACCATCCCCCTCCAGTACCACCACCGCCACCCACCTCCAGTACCACCACCCCTCTCCAGGACCACCACTGCACTGGTGACACAGGTTCCACTGGGGACACAGGTTGCACAGAAATGTTTTACTTTGTTGTACAGTGGAAAAAAATATAGTATCAAAATCATGCTTTTCGGGGGGGGGGGGGGGGGGGCCTTCCTAATTTCTTGCACCGGGGCCCTGAGGTTTCTAGTTACGCCTCTGGAGGCAGATATGGACCAGCAGATAGGGAGGAGAAGCAGGAATAACTTACATTGCACAGGAGGGACAAAGCAGACTGCAAATGTATCAGGAGCGAGTCATCGACCATGTACGGTCACATCTGGCGCTCCCAGGACACCGGCACATGGCTCCGCAGTGTGGGCTTTTTTTTAACGTGTCCGCTGCTGACAATAGCGTTGCCATCTGCAATCTTTGCAGTCAACGCATTAGTCGTGGTAAGCCCAACACTCACCTAGGGATGACCGCCTTAAGAAGGCACATGAGCAGCCATCAATGACCCGAGTGGGAGCAACGGAACACACAAAGCCACACTGCAGGCTCTCACCGTCCAGCCTCGTCTTCTACTTCTCCTTCTCCTCTCTCCTCACAATTGTCCTCCACTCCACCTTCCATCACGCCAAGCTCACATTTTTCGTGGGCCTAATGTTCGAGCGTAAAAAATGATGACGCCGGATAACCCTCTTGCCCAACGGTTGACTGCTGGCTTGTCAGAACTGATAGCCCGCCAACTACTGCCATATAAACTGGTGGACTCGGAGGCCTTTCGCAAATTTGTGGCCATTGGAACACCACAATGGAAGGTCCCAGGAAGGAAGTATTTCTCAGAGAAGGTCATCCCAGAGCTATATGGCCATGTTCAGCGGCAAGTGAATGTATCTCTGGCACACAGTGTCGGTGCCAAGATACATCTGACCAAGATACATCTGACCACAGACACTTTTACTGCCCACTGGGTGAACCTTCTGACGGCCGTCAAGCATGTAACCCGTGGCACCCGTGTAGATTTGGTTTTACCGCCACGGATTGCATGCAGGGCTGACTCTTCTTCTCCTCCTCCTCCTCCTACTCCATCCTCCTCCCTCTCCTCCTCAGCTGACTCCTCCTTTTCTACTGCTAGCGTCTCTTCCGCTGCGCCGCCCAAGCTCCCCAGAACCTATTCGACATGCCAGGTAAGACGTTGCCATGCCGCGCTGCGTCTGTTGTGCCTGGAAGCCAAGAGCCACACTGGCCCGGCACTCCTTTCAGCTTTGCGTTCACAGGCAGATCAGTGGCTAACACCGCTCAATTTGACAGTTGGTAAAGTGGTGTGTGACAACGGTACCAATCTGCTTAGCGCATTGAAACAGGGCAAAATCACACACGTGCCATGCATGGCACACGTCTTAAACTTGGTCGTGCAGCGATTCCTTGTCAAATACCCTGGGGTCCAGGACATCTTGCGGCAGGCAAGGAAAATCTCGGCCCATCTCAGAAGATCTTACACGGCCATAGCTCGCCTTGCTGAAATTCAGCGGCGACACAATCTGCCGGTCAGACGTCTTATTTGCGATTGCCTGACACGATGGAACTCCACCTTCTATATGCTTGATAGGCTGCTCCAGCAGAAACGTGCAGTTAACGTCTACCTGTATGAACTCTGCGGCAGAACCGGTTCTGGGGAGCTTGTTTTTTTTTCACCGCGCCAGTGGCTGCTCATGCGCGACGCATGCAGACTTCTGCGCCTATTTGAGGAGATCACCAAACTGGTCAGTCGCAGCCATGGCGCCATCAGTGACATGATACCTTATGCCTTCTTTATGGAGCGTGCATTGCGTCGTGTCATTGATCAAGCTGTGGAGGAGCAGAAGCAGGAAGATGAGGAAGTCGCAATGCTGGATGAATTCCCAGGGGGGGGCTACTCTATCTGAGACAAGTGAACAACAGGAGTCTGAAGAGGAATCAGAGGAGGATGGTGCCGGGGCGGATGAGGAGGAGCAAGAAGAGCATGCTTTAAACCTTTCTGGGATCCCTGTTATGCGTGGATGGGGAGAGGAGAATGAAGAGGACGACATTATCCTGGATGATGAGCAGGAGCCAGGCCACCACACCGCTTCCAGTTTAGTGCAAATGGGGGCCTTCATGCTCCAGTGTTTTAATAGGGACCCCCGTATAAAAAGCATAAGGGTCAAGGACCAGAATTGGGTGTCAACGTACTTAGACCCCCGGTACAAACACAAAATGGTGGAAATGCTACCGCCATCACAGAGGGCTGTCAGAATGCAGCACTTCCAGGCCTTGCTTTGAGAAATTCTGCATTCTGCTTTTGCGTGCGCTGGCAGAGGAGCAATTACCACTCCCAGAGAAGGAGTTGCGGGTACCAATCCAACAGCGCCTGCAAGAAGAGGCCGGTTTGAAGATGTGTTGGTGACTTCGGATATGAGGTCATTCTTTCAGCCGACCCATCGACAGGTGTCATCCGGATCCAGCATCAGGGAACGCCTAGACCGTCAGGTGTCCGACTACATCGGGTTAACGGCCGATGTGGACGCTCTGAGGAGTGATGAACCCCTGGACTACTAGGTGGGCAGGCTTGACCTCTGGCCAGAGCTTGCCCAATTTGCAATCGAACTGTTGGCTTGCCCCTCATCCAGTGTCCTGTCCGAAAGGACGTTCAGCGCAGCGGGGGGGGGGGGGGGGGTCGTGACTGATAAGCGTACTCGCCTAACTCACGACAGTGTTAACTACCTCACATTTCTAAAAATGAATGAGGCATGGATCTCGGAGGAATTCAACACATGTGACCAGTAGACCATGTATATGTCTATAAACAATTTTTTTAATCGAGCACAGAGACCTTCTTTCTTCATTTGGCTCACTTCCTTGTCCAAAAAAAGCACACCATACTATATGCCCGTACCCTCCTCTTTGAAGAGGTTGAGCGGTGTCATATTTCTGCTGGGGCTGCTTATTATGAGGGGCTCCCACCATCCCTGTGCTGTGCTGACATCCTCCTGGGGCTGTACCTCTGCTGTGCATATCATGAGGGGCTC
Source organism: Lithobates pipiens (assembly GCF_037356315.1). Lineage (NCBI taxonomy): Eukaryota > Metazoa > Chordata > Amphibia > Anura > Ranidae > Lithobates > Lithobates pipiens. The sequence goes on from NW_027507718.1 coordinate 18,630,987, forward strand.
CCACCATCCCTGTGCTGTGCTGACTTCCTCCTGGGGCTGTACCTCTGCTGTGCATATTTTGAGGTGCTCCCACCATCCCTGTGCTATGCTCATTATGAGGGGCTCCCACCATCCCTGTGCTGTGCTGCCTTACTCCTGGGCTGCTTATTATGAGGGGCTCCCAGCATCCCTGTGCTATGCTGACATCCTCCTGGGGCTGCTTATTATGAGGGGCTCCCACCATCCCTGTGCTATGCTCATTATGAGGGGCTCCCACCATCCCTGTGCTATGCTCATTATGTCTTATCTTATCTTATGTCTTATTATCTCTATCACGGTGCTGCTGTCAGTGCTGTATATCACGGTGCTGGTGTTAGTGCTTTATGTCACGCTGCTGATGTCAGTGCTCTCTATCACGGTGCTGCTGTCAGTGCTGTATATCACGGTGCTGGTGTGAGTGCTTTATGTCACGCTGCTGATGTCAGTGCTCTCTATCACGGTGCTGCTGTCAGTGCTGTATATCACGGTGCTGGTGTGAGTGCTTTATGTCACGCTGCTGATGTCAGTGCTCTCTATCACGGTGCTGCTGTCAGTGCTGTATATCACGGTGCTGGTGTGAGTGCTTTATGTCACGCTGCTGATGTCAGTGCTCTCTATCACGGTGCTGCTGTCAGTGTTTTATATCACGGTGCTGGTGTGAGTGCTTTATGTCACGCTGCTGATGTCAGTGCTCTCTATCACGGTGCTGCTGTCAATGCTGTATATCTGTCACGAAGATCCTGCCAGCAGCGATCAGCCCGGACCTTCCGCCGCGCGTTCGCGGGTGCGCGGTCGTGCGCGCATGTGTGCGCTCGTTGGCGCCAGGCGGGCTATTTAGTCCTGTTGGTCACATCCAGTTCTTGCTGTCTGATCTACAGCGTGCTAGTACCCTGATCCTGAGAACCTGCTTCCTGTGACCTGTTGACCCGGCTTGTTTACCTACTGCTCCTGCTATCCGCCTGCATCTGACCTCGGCCTGCCTGACCTCCCTTCTGTTTATCCCTTTGGTACCTTGCTGCCTGTCTGCTTACTGACCCGGCTCGTCCGACCATCCACCTGCCTGATCCTCGGTACTTCTGCTGTCCGCCTGACCTCTGACCCGGCTCGCCTGACGACTCTGCTTCCAGCCTTCTGTTCCGGTGCCATCCGCTGCCCATCTCCTGTACTGGTTCCAGCATCTGCCTGAAGTCCTACCTCTGCCAGAACTCCTGCACTTGTGTCCGGCTACAACCTCTCTGCCTGCTGTCCTGCTTCAGCTTCCTGCACCTGCCTGCTTTCCAGCTCCCCTCCGATCCAGCATTCCTTACCCAGCTGTTGATCCTGCCAGACACTCGTGCTCCTCTTGACTCCTGAGTCACCTGTATACACTACCAGGGCTCTCGAGTCGGAGCTGCAAGAGAGGTCTCCTCCTGCAAGTCGGGCTCTACCACCAGGTACGTGACAGTATCAGACAGCCATGTCCGAGCCCGCGCAGGGAGCCTCTCCCATGGACGAACTTTGTCTGCATCTGGCTGGCCTCACCCAGGCTGTTAAGAGTCTCCAGGAGGGTTACACGCGTTTGGAGGAAAGGGTCCAAGCTCTCACTTCGCCCACAACCGCTCAGGGGTCTCTTCCGTCTACTGCCGGCTCAAGCACCCCTTCTCCGACGGTGGTAATGCTGCCTCCCGAACCAAGGGTTCCCATGCCTGAAAAGTTTTCCGGGGAACGAAGTAAATTCAGAGCGTTCCGGAACTCTTGTGAACTGTACTTTGCCCTTCAGCCTCGCACCTTCTCACTTGAAGCCACCAAGGTGGGATTCGTGGTGTCCTTACTCCTGGGAGATCCTCAAGCTTGGGCTCATCGTTTACTGGAACAGAAAGCAGAGGTCCTAACCAACCTGACCACCTTCTTCGATACGATGGCCCAGCTCTACGAGGACCCTCAACTCTCCGCCACGGCGGAAGCCGCCTTGCATACCCTTCAGCAAGGGCGTAGGGCCGTAGAGGACTATGTCGCTGAGTTCCGCCGTTGGAGTACTGATACGGACTGGAACGATGCGGCCCTTCGCTACCAGTTTCGGATGGGGCTCTCAGACCCACTGAAAGATGAACTGGCCCGTGTGGGAATCCCACAAACTCTGGATGCCTTGATTAATCTGGCCATCCAAATTGATCGACGGCTGAGGGAGCGAAGAGCTGAAAGAGGTCCTGGGCTCACTCGCCCCACCTGGATGCTGCCTCGGGTACCTAACTACTCTCATCCGGCTCCCATTCCTGGTCCTGTTCCAGCACCTGATACCTCTGAGCCTATGCAGCTCGGAGTCCTTCGCCCTGCTCTTACGGTGGAGGAGCGCCAACGTCGTCGGGTCAACAATTTGTGCCTCTACTGCGGAGAGCCTGGGCACTACGTCAGGAACTGTCCGGCCAAGCTTCGTAAGTGCATGTCTGTCTCGTCTGGCTCTACTATTGCTTGGCTTAAGACCTCTTCTCACCTCGCCCTTTCTGTCTCGTTGCAGCTCCCAGGAAAGACTCTGCAGGTCCCCGCTATCATTGACTCTGGGGCTTGTAGTTGTTTCATGGACTCTTCTTTTGCCAGTAAACACCAAATCCCCTTGCTGTACAAGGCTCAAGGACTCTCCATCTACCTGGCCGATGGCTCCACGATAAGATCTGGACCAGTTACGCAAGAGACTACCCCCATTTCAGTTTCTGTCTCTAACCTGCATCAGGAACTGCTCCGCTTGGACATCATTCCATCTCCTTTGTTTCCAATCATCCTTGGCATGCCATGGTTGCAGGCCCATAACCCTGCTATTAACTGGGTCACTGGGGAGATCACGTTCTTCTCTCCTTACTACCAGCAGTACTGTCTCCTGAAAAATTCTGGCGAATCTTCTACCCTACTATGTCTGGATTCCGATTCCGAGCTTCGCCAATCCGTTCCCGAAGTATACCACGACTACCTAGATGTCTTCAGTAAGAAGGGGGCAGAATCTCTGCCGCCTCATCGGGCATATGACTGTCCCATTGAACTTCTTCCCGGGGCTGAAATTCCCTTTGGCAGGATCTTCCCTCTGACCGAACTGGAACAGGAAACCCTAAAGACATACATAGACGAAAACCTGAAGAAAGGCTTCATTCAACCCTCCACTTCTCCAGCGGGCGCAGGCATCTTCTTTGTGGAAAAAAAAGACCATACCCTCCGACCCTGTGTCGATTACAGAGAGTTAAATAAGATAACTATAAAGAATCGATACCCGCTTCCTCTGGTACCGGAATTATTTCAGAGACTGGGAACCGCCTCTATCTTCACTAAGCTGGATCTCAGAGGGGCCTACAATCTGGTTCGTATCAGAAGTGGGGATGAGTGGAAGACAGCCTTTCGAACCCGCTTTGGGCATTTCGAATATCGGGTGATGCCCTTCGGACTGTGCAACGCTCCCGCTACCTTTCAGTATTTTATTAATGATGTCTTCCGGGACTATTTAGACTTGTTTGTCATTGTTTACCTTGACGATATCCTCATTTTTTCCCCTTCTCTAGATTCCCATCGCAAACACGTTAAATGTGTCCTGAACCGGCTCCGGCAACACGGGCTGTACGCCAAGGCTGAAAAGTGTGCGTTTGAACAAGAGAGTATCTCATTTCTGGGCCTAGTTATTTCCATTGAAGAAATAAGGATGGATCCACAAAAGATTTCTGCAATCCTTGATTGGCCAGCTCCCACTGACAAGAAAGGGGTCCAACGTTTTGTTGGCTTTGCCAATTTCTATAGAAAATTTATCAAGGGGTTCTCCGCTATCATCTGCCCAATCACGCAGCTAACCAAGCAAGGGGTGCGTTTTCACTGGTCCCCGGAAGCTCAAGTCGCTTTCGAGTCCCTCAAGAGACTGTTTACCTCCGCGGATGTCTTAAAACACCCCGATTCTTCTCTACCATTTGTCCTGGAAGTAGACGCCTCTGAAATCGCTGTTGGAGCTGTCCTCTCCCAACGACAAGGTACCCAAGCTTCACTTTTTCCTATTGCCTTCTTTTCCCGAAAGCTGTCCCCCGCGGAGAGAAATTACGACGTAGGCGATCGGGAATTACTGGCCATTAAATCTGCCCTGGAAGAATGGCGATACCTGTTAGAAGGAGCTGCTCATCCTATCCTGATCTACACAGATCACAAGAACTTGGAGTACCTGAAATCTGCAAAGAGGCTGAGACCGCGACAAGCTAGGTGGGCCCTGTTCTTTTCCAGGTTCTCTTTTCATGTTACTTACCGGCCCGGCTCCAAGAACACGAAACCCGATGCCCTCTCTAGGATGTTCCACAAATCCGAAGGAACTCCACCCCCTGACACTATCCTGGCCCCTGGGAACTTTCTCCTGTTACAGGAAGATCTGCTCTCGCGGTTGAAACAAGCTTCCATGGGACCAACACCCACCGTTGGAACTGAGTTACAGGTCAGGGATGGACTGTTTTGGTACGGCAGCAAGATCTTTGTACCCGAATGCTTGCGAGTGAGCATTCTCGAACTTTGCCATGACCATGCTCTAGCAGGGCACTTTGGTGCCTATAAGACCGCTGATCTTGTTCAACGTACCTTCTGGTGGCCCCAAGTACTTAAGGACTGTAGGAGTTACGTGGAGTCCTGCACCACCTGTGCCCGGAGCAAGACCTGTAGGTCCAGAGCTTGGGGGTTACTGAAACCTCTGCCCATCCCAGATAGGCCGTGGAAGATGTTGTCTATGGACTTCATCGTCGACCTGCCCCCTGCAGCTGGGCATACTGCCATCTTTGTGGTGGTAGATCGGCTGTCTAAAATGGCCCACTTCATCCCGATGAAGGGTACCCCCTCTGCATCTGAAACGGCCCAGACGTTTATCAGGGAAATAATTAGACTCCATGGAATCCCGACTAATATAGTGTCTGACCGCGGAGTGCAATTTACCTCACGGTTTTGGAAAGCGCTGTGTAGAGTCCTAGGAATTACGCTGTCTTTTTCCACCGCTTACCACCCTCAGACGAATGGTCAGACCGAGAGGACCAATCAGACTCTCGAGCAATACCTCCGTTGTTTTTCATCCTATTCCCAAGATGACTGGATCACACTGCTCCCGTTGGCCGAATTTGCCTATAATAATTCCGTGCATTCTGCTACCAAGCAAAGTCCGTTTTTTGCTAACTATGGGTTTCATCCAGCTTTCCTTCCTAATTCCATCCCCGAATGTTCTGTGCCAGCAGTCTTGGAGACTATAAATTTTTTCTCTTCAAACAACCAACTACTACAGAAGACCATGGCAAGATCCCAGGAACAGAATAAGGAAGTGTTCGATAGGAAGAAGCGGGGTGAATTACTGCTCGAACCAGGTGACCGCGTATGGTTATCCTCCGCAAATCTTCGATTGTCGTGTCCTTCCAGGAAATTGGGCCCCAAATTCCTGGGCCCTTTCACTGTAAGGAGGAGGATCAACGAGGTGGCCTATGAGCTGGAGCTCCCGGATTCACTCAAGATCCACCCTGTCTTTCACGTCTCCCTGTTGAAACCCTTTGTCCCCAATCCTTTTCCCGACCGGAATGTGAACCCCCCAGACCCTGTAATGGTGAACGGGGAGGAAGAATTTGAAATTGAAGCTATCCTGGATTGTAGGAAAAGGAATAACCAAGCTCAATTTTTAATTAAATGGAGAGGTTACGGCCCGGAGGAGAATTCTTGGGAGCCTGTGGAAAATATCCATGCAAAGACCCTAATCCAAGCTTTCAGAAGATTGCACCCGGAAAGATGGGCCCGGTTGGGCATCTGGAGGCTGCCCCTTGAGGGGGGGCAATGTCACGAAGATCCTGCCAGCAGCGATCAGCCCGGACCTTCCGCCGCGCGTTCGCGGGTGCGCGCGTCCGCGGGTGCGCGCGCGCGGTCGTGCGCGCATGTGTGCGCTCGTTGGCGCCAGGCGGGCTATTTAGTCCTGTTGGTCACATCCAGTTCTTGCTGTCTGATCTACAGCGTGCTAGTACCCTGATCCTGAGAACCTGCTTCCTGTGACCTGTTGACCCGGCTTGTTTACCTACTGCTCCTGCTATCCGCCTGCATCTGACCTCGGCCTGCCTGACCTCCCTTCTGTTTATCCCTTTGGTACCTTGCTGCCTGTCTGCTTACTGACCCGGCTCGTCCGACCATCCACCTACCTGATCCTCGGTACTTCTGCTGTCCGCCTGACCTCTGACCCGGCTCGCCTGACGACTCTGCTTCCAGCCTTCTGTTCCGGTGCCATCCGCTGCCCATCTCCTGTACTGGTTCCAGCATCTGCCTGAAGTCCTACCTCTGCCAGAACTCCTGCACTTGTGTCCGGCTACAACCTCTCTGCCTGCTGTCCTGCTTCAGCTTCCTGCACCTGCCTGCTTTCCAGCTCCCCTCCGATCCAGCATTCCTTACCCAGCTGTTGATCCTGCCAGACACTCGTGCTCCTCTTGACTCCTGAGTCACCTGTATACACTACCAGGGCTCTCGAGTCGGAGCTGCAAGAGAGGTCTCCTCCTGCAAGTCGGGCTCTACCACCAGGTACGTGACAATATCACGGTGCTGGTGTGAGTGCTTTATGTCACGCTGCTGATGTCAGTGCTCTCTATCACGGTGCTGCTGTCAGTGCTGTATATCACGGTGCTGGTGTGAGTGCTTTATGTCACGCTGCTGATGTCAGTGCTCTCTATCACGGTGCTGTTGTCAGATCACTCTATCACGGTGCAGGTTTCATTGCTGTATGTCACGCTGCTGATGTCAGTGCTCTCTATCACGGTGCTGTTGTCAGATCACTCTATCACGGTGCAGATGTCATTGCTGTATGTCACGCTGCTAGTGATCATCTTCTGCACCCTCTTCTTTGCCTACCCTGGTCCCTGACCTTCCCTCTCCTCCATTGCCTTCATGCGCTCCACAGTCCTGAATTGTCACAATAATTTCCCATATAAAAAAAGAATGCTTGTAGTTGTCGATCCCAGATTCACCTCATACATGTGTTATGTCATTGCCCATGTGGTGGGACTATGTTTGCACAGCTATTAATTATTTTGTGGCTGCAAATTTGACCTGTAGGTTTGCGAAGTTCGCCTCCCATTGAAGTCAATGGGGCCCGCCGCAAACGTTCCGGTTCGCGAACTATCTGCCGCGTTCGTGGTCCGCGTTCGCGAAACGTCCCATAGGAAGTTCGTCCATCACTAATTGTCATCATGGTGGAGAAGTCTTGGGGTGTAGGGGGGAGGCCCTGTGTGAAGGCCTTACAGCCCTCTGGACTGGCGATGAAATCCTCCATAAGGGATAGGGGCATGTCCTCCAGGGTCCTGCTAATGAGGGATTCTGTGGAGGTGGGAGACATGCAGATGTATGTGTGATTACTCACTGCAGGACCCGATGGCCTGGCTGATCAGACATCCCGGTCCACTATGGAGTCCTCCGTCTCCAGCTCTCCTCTTCATGTGGAAGCGCCATCTTGGCTGAGGCCGCCGGTCCTGGTCTGGCTTCCAGAACTCAGGAAAGTTCCCTCCTTGCTGATCCCCCTGCCGTCCTGGGGCTCTCTACTGTGTCTCCTGTCCTCGGGGAATGATTGTGGCCAGAGCTCTGGGTGTGGTGCTGGAGAGGCTAAATGGCTGAAGCGGTGCAGAGCTCTTGGATCAGGCGTCCATCCGACGAGCTTGACTACCGTATTTTTTTAACGCCCATACCCAAACTCATTCTTCAAAAAATTAACTAATTAAGACTACAGTGAAAGTTTTTATGGGCAAACAAAAACCTAGAATCAATCTTCGCTTACTCATCCAAACCTAAAGGAGGAATGGGTCTGCCAGACTTTAAAAAATATTACTATGCCACATATTACCAGAGTGATAGGCTGACACTACCATGCCAGCAACAAAGATTGGGAGAGCCTGGAAATTTTAAGCACCTCACAAAACTATATATCTCATGGACCCTAAATGCCAAATTACCCAAAACCTAGAACCAACACCCACTAATAAAAACTACTTTAGAAATATTGCATAAAGTAGCTTCATCACACAAACTTGCCTCCATACCAGGACCTCTAAAACCTATCACTGAAAACCCTGAGTTTACACCAGGCATTAACAACAAAAATATCCCTAAACCTGAACACACCTCCTAGCATTCCATTGCTTCCACAATAATAAAATAAAACCATTTAACTAATTCCAAGAATAATTTAAAGAAACATTTTCTGGCTACTGGTTTTATATACAACTTCACGATTTCCTTTAAAACAGCCAACACAGAGCCTCTTATTGCATTTCCATGACTTCTTTTGAGACGATTTGCTACAAAAGGACACCTGTCCACAAAGTGACTACTTTAGCCTATTCCTGTGACATGGACATTCACTGTACTGTTCATTTAAGCACAAAAGACTCCATTTTGTTCTCACTGTTGAAATGTGTTCTGTAACCTTCACCTAACACACAGACACATCTCCTACTAAATACTCTCTACTTCCTCCTCCTTTCTCAATGTTTTACTTTTGCAATTGTTCTATTCGCTAGCTTTTAATAATATATTTCTATTTGATAGTTTTTAATAACATCTCACACCACCCCTTTCTTATCTATGTATAAGAAAACATGTAATAATACATTTTGACACTGAACAGACATTTTAAACACAGTGATTGAGTCCTGTGAATCTGTTCCTGCAGCTGCAGTATTAACTTTGTTTTAGAGTCCCAATCAGAAATTAGTCATAACACCTGGCTAACTCAGGAAAACCATAAAGATAACAACAAGTATAAAGAATCATGGGAACTAGAACTTAAAATCAAAATCACAGACGCTCAATGAGAAAGAGCTTGCATCTTTGCCCATAAATGCTCATTAACCACTTCCCACCCGGCCAATGTACATATACAGCCGGGTGGGAGCCACCTCCTTCTGACTGGACATTCAGGAACGTCCTTCAGAAGGAGGGGGATCGCGCGCACGCGTGCCTGTGCAGGGCGCGATCCCGATGCGCTCGTGTCACCCAGACACGGCGCATCTCAGATCGGCAGGAGGGCTCTGTGATTGGCCCTCCTGTTCACATGATGGCCGTGTCCAATCACGGCCATCATGTGATGTAAACAAACAGCCGGTTGCTAGGCAATCGGCTCTCCTCTCCTCACATGGAAGTCGTCGCTGAGGAGAGGAGAGCAGATCGCTGCAGCTGGCAGTGTTTTTACAGCTTTTTACTCACTGATCACTAGTCTAGTATAAACCTACAGTGTAAACACACATGTCACCACAATACACATGTCACCACACATGTCCCCAAAACACACATGTCCCCAAAACACACATGTCCCCAAATAATAAAAACACATGTCCCCAAATATTAAAAACACATGTCCCCAAATAAAAAAACACATGTCCCCCACATATGTCCCACTAAAATCACATGTTCCAATGATTATCTGCACACATATGTACGTGATCACCTGCACACATATGTACATGATCATTTGCGTACATATGTCCGTGATCACACAAACCAATTATTATACACTTAACGGAATTTTTTTTTACCAAAAACATGTAGCAGAATACATTTTGGCTTAAATTTATGACAAAATTTGATTTTATTGGATTTCTTTTAAAATAGAAAAAAGAAAATATTTTTTTTTCTAAATTTCTGCTTTTTTTGCGCTTATATCGCAAAAAATTAAAAAAAACGAAGTCATGAATAAATAACACCAAAATAAAGCTCTATTTGTGCGAACAAAATGATAAAAAAATTATTTGGGTACAGTGTAGCATGACCGCGCAATTGTCATTGAAAGTGCGAGAGCGATGAAAGATGAAAATTGGGCTGGGAAGGAAGGGGGCAAAAGTGCCCTGTATTGTAGTGGTTAAGCACAAAAATACAGGAAATCTCATAGAAGATTCTTACACAATGGTATATTACCCCACAGAAAGTCAGAAAATGTTTCCCATCAACCTCAGATACGTGTTGGAGATGCTGCTCAAAGAAGGGCACATTCTTACACATGTGATGGACATGTCCTCCAATCCTTGACTTTTGGCAACAGATCGTACGCTGGATCAAGCAAATCACAGATACTGCATTGGTCTTAAATGCTACAGCTTGTTTACTACATATAAACTCTTACCCAATTGGAAAGCATAATGCCGCGTACACACAATCGTATTTTCCGATGGGAAATGTTGGATGTGAGCTTTTTGCCGGAAAGTCTGATCGTGTGTACGAGGCATAAGATTTTGCTTACAATGTACTGGAAATCCACTTATGTTCCAATAGTCGTGGATTGGTTCGCAAAGGTCAATACCATATATAGCAATGCAGAAAGAAATTGCCAAATTCCATAAAATGTGGAAACACTGGTGGCTTTTCACCTGCTTTGATGATTTCACTAAAGCTAATGTATAATTCTCACTCATCTACCTGTAACAAGGAAATATGCAAACATCCTCATAACCTTAAATCTCATATGCCCCGCTATCAGGCCACATCCTTATTGTTTATTTTAAATTATAATTTACTTTTATTATTTTATTGTTCACAAAAACGACTAACCCCCTTACTACCCTTTTCAATACGATATACAATATCCTATATTTACTCTCTATTTAAAGTAAGACAAAATGTGCTTTGCCTCACTTTATTATTTTAAATATTTTCATTTTCATTTGATTTATATACTTCTGTAAACTGGCATAAGATCATAACTTGTATTTCTTGTATGTTTTAATGTCACTTTGTCATTTTTGTAAACTTTCAATAAAATTTTGATTGTGAAAAAAAAAGAAATTTAGGTAGTGTTAAAAAAAAACTCCATAGCCACATAGCATTTGGAATTACCAAACAGATAAATATAATTTATCCATTAAGGAGCTACAGAGAGATTAAATTCTTTCTGTTAATGACTCATTAAAGTGTTAAAAACCATATCCAGTCTCAGCATTATGCCATTCCCAAAGGATAGAAAATTAAACCACTCTTGCAGGTTTTAATGCCAGAACTCATGTTTGATAAATCTGACTGTAATTAATTACTCCTCACAAATTTTGAATACAGGACACATGAAATTTGAAATACAATCATAAAACCTAGCATATAATTGCATAATTAGAAACATTACTATAAAATGACTCCAATGGTGGCAAGGAAATCAAATATTTTATAGAGACATTAACATTGAAAGGTAATCTCATGAACTGAGTGAACTGACCCAACCCAGACTACAATCATGTTCTAGGAGCAGCAGAATCTAAGTGATTGACAGTATTCTCCAGGGACCCCCTCACATCTCCCACTCCCAGATTGCTCCCCCAGATACTGACAAATGTATCAGGGAGATTCTATAAGACCACCAGCGGAGATTGCCAGGAAACTTGTGAGGAAACATAGGAAGCTGTTGGAACAACCAGCTGTTAAGGCTTGGAACAACAGAGTTTGATGAACAGAAAGGGCCAGGAACGGATGCTCCCATTTGCAAAGGTTCAGAGGAACAGAGCCTGGCAAATGAAATGTACCAGGAGCAGTGTGGTCAGCCAGGAGTGACAGGTAGAGCAAACCAGGAATAGTATCAGCAGGTAGGAGAAGGTAATTAGACCTTCCTCTTCTGGGGTCTCCCCACACATCTGGGGCTTGCCTTCAGAGAGAAACACTGATGGAATTTGCAAAAGTGGTGGGGAACAAAATAGTGGAGGCCAGCACCTAGTATTTTTCTTCTTTGCCAAAGCCCTTCCAATCAGTTATGTAATTCAGCTTGTTGTTTTTGAGCCTGAACTCCAGGATGGTAAGGACCTCAAATTCTTCCAAATATTCAGTAGGGTGAGATGGCTGGAGAGGTCTAGAGAATTAATTAAAAACCAAAGGTTTCAATAATGAAACATGAAAAAAACTCGGAATATATGTGGGAACAGGGTAACAGTCTGTTGGTAACCAGATTCATTCTGGCAAAGACTTACTAAGGACCAATAAAGAGAGGTGAAAGCTTGCTGGAGGGAACTTTGAGGTGCAGATTTATCATAGCAAAGCTACCAGGTGCTGGAGGCCAATGGAGAGAGGGCTTCCTTTGCAGCTAAGTTCCAGACTCCCCTGAAGGTGAGACAGGAGGAGTCAGGCACAAAGTAGCACAGGTCACCTGTGAAGTTTCTTGTAGAAAGCTCAGGAATGCTGCTGTTGTGATGAACAGAGTCTGCAGGCAGGTGGCACCTGTGAGGTGAGACAGGACTGTAAAGTCACTGAGAAAATGGAGTAGTCAACGCAAGCCGAGATCAGAACCAGGTTTAAAGCAGAGCAGATGAAGTCAGGTGGAAGCCGGGTCAAACACAAGAAGCAGGCAGAGGTTATCTCTGAGATGAGCCGGGATCAGGGACTGGAGATAGGCAGACAGATCGGGAACAAGCCGGGTCAGAAGCTAGGGAACACAGGAGCAAGGAATCACAGGAACACAGGTAACAAGCTGAGACCAGTCAGCAACTCCAAGCACTGTTACACTTCCTTATAAATGTGATGTGCTGCTGGGGATGCTAGGTCCTAGAGCCCTTCTCCTGTTGTTGAGGCCTTGACAGATGCTGGGTCCTAAAAACCTTCTCCTGCTGTCTGTGCCCTGACACAAACCTTGTCAATGGGATAGGTGCTGCCCAGCAAAAACTGCCAAAAAGTTTTTGATGTTGCGCTACTTGGGTGAGTGAGTTGGTGACTTGAGACAAAATATAGTTGATTGAGTGGCAGCTGGTATTTCCAAAGTGATCAAAAAGAAAAATAATTGAATTTAAGGATGCTTACACAAAATTTCCAAAAAAAGGACTAGGATGTGTCACGCCTACTACTAATGTTGGTGGTCAGACACTATAGCTGGTGTTCTTTACCTATAGCAGCCCCCTTTCCCTTAAAGCAAGTAGGCCTGCTTGTACTCAGTTGCCCCCAGGTCTTATACACAATGCTAGTGCCTGGCCACCATCACAGGGCAGGCATAAGCTAAGTGCAGCAAACAGGTACTTGCAGTTGGCAGACAGGCAGAGTGGTCTAAAGGCAGTTCAGGTTCATGACAGGCAGCATTCAGAGAGTAGCCAGGGTCAAATCTGTGGTCAAGAGGCAGGCAGAGTAGTCTAAAGTCCAATCTGAGGTCAATAACAAGGTAATCCAAACTAGCTGGCAGAGTGGGATTCAGGCTAAAGTAAAGGTCAAGTCACGGGAACAAAGCAGGTAAACAGGGAACTTGAAGCATGTGTTGCAAACACTATAAGAATGAGGCTTAGCAGGCTTAAAACAAATTTTGTCTCCACCCAGAAGCTATGCCTTCATCAATCACCCTGCAGGTGGACAGTCAGACAGGGAGAGTGCAGCTCAGACAAAACATGTTGGAATGAGGCCAGCAGCTACCATGGAACAGGAGCATTACATGCTCCTGACAGGATAATTGTTATAAGCAACTTCTGCCCACAGCTGCAGCATTAAGAAGCTCCACCAGGCACCAAAGGAAGAAGCTTCCACTTCAAGAAGGAAAGGTTTTTGGGATCAAGTCTTGATAAGGCAAGACTTGAAGGGAGAGCTTTTTTCGTTTCTCAATAGTATTATTAATGTTTTCAGGCAAGTCTTTTAGTTCTTTCTTGTAGGGGCGGTAATGTAGGCCTGCTAGGTGGAATAGTTGTTAATAAATTGATGCTAGTTTTTGGAGAATTCCAATAATCTATAAACTGCATGGTCAGGCAGCAGTGATAAAGGCAACGGGTGGCTCAGGGTCAGAAGAGGTGCAGAGAAACATGTGGAGGCTCAGCGACACATGAAGACATTTTGCAGGTGACTGTCCACAGAATGCAGTGGCCCTTTAGAGAATCACCTGAGTGACACAGATGGGTTTGATTTGCCACAGCTGCGACACCCGGGGTGATTCTTGGAACTGTGCTTGGCTGTGGCACACTAAGATATGCATCACTGGAATGAGGAAGGTAAGTAGCTGCTATTGCAAAACTATAGTATATTTTAAGAACATATTCCAAAATATGATAAAGCCCCAACTCCAGCTTGCCCCACACACCCTTCCCCCAATATCCACCTCCTCACTTTAATATTAATAAATAAATACCTTAATTCCAGATGTATTCCAGCCAGTTAAGTAACAAACAGGGTCCTTTTTCTCCATCAACTTTGGCAGTTGATGGTCCTCACTGCTCCATAGAACGGTGCTCATGTAGTGATGTTAATGCTGGCCTATGCAGAATTATATTGTGTGAAGATGCATCCAAGAGTGTGCCATAGAGAGCATTGGCTCACAGGATATGGGTTGATTGATGTTGAGTGTTGGTGGGAGACCAAGTCACTGCTGGGGTTTCTAAGTTTGTTTGTGTGAGGGGCTTGGATGGATTGGTTGAGCTTTTTCTCAAACATGGCCGAGGCCGAGTTACTGTGTAGCAGAAACTTGACTCTCGACCATCTCAAGGATTTCTCATGCTGCGTACACGCGACTGGACTTTCAGACAGACTAGGTCCGACGGTCTTCCAGATGGACTTTCAGCGGAGGTCCAACAAACTTTCTGAATGAACGGACTTGGCCACACATGACCGGACTAAGGCCGCGTACACACGGGCGGACTATCCGTCCAACTAAGTCCGTCAGACAATCCGACAGACAGTCCGTCCTACTTTTGAATGAACGGACTAGACCACACACGATGAACAGACAGTCCGCTGAAAGCTTGCGCGATGACGTGTACAGCACGTACGACGGGACTAGAAATACGACGTCCAATACACTGCAATGCAACCTTCGGCCGTGTAAATTCTTTCTGAGCATGCGCCATACTTAGTCCGTCGAACTAGCCTACTCACGAGTGTCCGCTGAAACCAAGTTTGGACGGACAATATTACGGAAATTCCGAAAGACTTAGTCCGCCAGACTGTCCGCTGAAAAAGTCCGCTGAAGCCCACACACGAGCGGATTGTCCGCTGAAACACGTTTCAGCGGACCAAGTCCGTCAGACAATCCGCCCGTGTGTACGCGGCCTAAGTCCGTTTCAAAGTCCATTCATTTTGAACGTGATGACGTAAATGGGACTAAACAAGGAAGTTCAATAGCCAGTAGCCAATAGCTGCCCTTGCATCGTATTTGGTCCATCGGACTAGCACACAGACTAATGATTTTCCCAATTTTTAGACTTTAGACTTGAGTCCATCAGACAGATTTGAAACATGTTCTATTTCTAGGCCCGTCTGATTTTTTTAATAAAAAATGGTCGGACTAGCCCACACACGATTGGATTGTCCAACAGACTGATCTCGTCGGACCTAGTCTGCCGGAAAGTCCAGTCGTGTGTATGCGGCATCAGTCTGTTCTGAAAGGATTTTGTCTAATTCTAATCTGTATGTATTAATTTGCTGTAGTAGGTCTGGGAAATGATTTTGGGTGTGCAGGTGGTATACCGTATATACTCGAGTATAAGCCGAGATTTTCAGCCTCTTTTTTGAGGCTGAAAGTGCCCCCCTCGGCTTATACTCGAGTCATCGCTGTCTGCCCGCTCGATCAGCGTGTCGAGCAGACAGACAGCGGCCATTCTATAATTCAAAAGCCGCGCCTCCGGCTCCGCCTTCGCCTGTGATAGGCGGAACACTGAATTTCCCAGCAGCCTGTGTTCCGCCTATCACGGACATCGTATCATCCTCGTACTACGGACGAGGATGATACGATGTCCGTGATAGGCGGAACACAGGCTGCTGGGAAATTCAGTGTTCCGCCTATCACAGGCGAAGGCGGAGGCGCGGCTTTTGAATTTTACAATGGCCGCCGAGGCGCCGACGAAGAGGGCACGGGACGGAGGCAAGGCAAGGCACGGCACGGGACGGGACGGGACGGAGGCAAGGCAAGGCACGACACGGGACGGAGGCAAGGCACGGCACGGGACGGAGGCAAGGAGGCAAGGCACGGGACGGAGGCTCGGGACAAAGGCTCGGGACACAGGTAGGCTGGACACACGTACACACACACACACACACACACACACACACACACACACACACACACACACACACACACACACACACACGGATGGATGGAGACACACACACACACAGGGATGGATGGATACACACACACAGGGATGGATGGATGGATGGAGACACACACACACAGGGATGGATGGATGGAGACACACACACACAGGGATGGATGAATGGATGGATGGAGACACACACACACAGGGATGGATGGATGGATGGACACACACACACACAGGGATGGATGGACGGACACACAGGGATGGACGGACACACAGGGATGGACGGACACACAGGGATGGACGGACACACACACAGGGATGGACAGGCATGTCTCACCCTCGGCTTATACACGAGTCAATAAGTTTGCCAGTTTTTTTGGGGGTAAATTGGGGGCCTCGGCTTATATTCGGGTCGGCCTATACTCGAGTATATACGGTAGTTTATTGAGGTCTGGAATAATTCTGGTGATGTCAGCAAGTCTCTGCTTCTTCCAAGCCAGTGCTATGTGGATCAGGTATACTCTAATTAATGCTTTATGAGCGGCCCATAAAACTGTGGGAGAGATATCATTTGTGTCATTAGTGGCAAAAAATTCTTCAATGTGTTTAGAAATTTGGGATACCAGGACTGGGTCCGTGAGGAGAGACTCATTGAGTCTCCAACAAGCTACGGAAGGTCTAAGGCCTATATGTGTGATGTCTAGGGAGTCTACTTGTTGGTCCGACCAAGGGTGGGAAAGTATAGCTGCAGTGGTAGAGTTTGCGAGGAATATAGGGGTATTGAACAGGTAATCCAATCTGGAATAGCTGTCATGGGGGTGGGAATAAAAGGTATACTCCTGGGCTCCTACGTTGTGTGCCCGCCAAGTGTCTACCAATTGGGGTGAGTGGAGCAGCGTTTTCAGGGTTTTGGGGAAAGCGTTGGCAACACTACCAACCCGGCTTCTGTCAAGAGCTGAGTGTGCCACCAAGTTAAAGTCACCCCCGTGCAGTAAGTGTGGGGAGGAATATTTGTCTAAAACCTGGAAAAAAGATTTAAAGAAGGTTGCTTGTGAATCATTAGGGGCATATACATTGGCTTTAGTAACCCTCTTCCCTTGTAATGAACCTTGAAGGATAATAGACCTGCTCGCTGAGCCTTGTATATGTGTTCAACATCAAACATTTTTTTTCTGATAAAGATCGCCACTCCTCGGGACCTGGACCAAAAAGTAGTATAATGCCCCGGGCCATATGATCTATCAAAGTAGGTTGGGTGATTGGCTTTGGAGAAATGGGTCTCCTGTAGGAGTAAGATATCCGCTTTTAGGTATTTAAATGTTTTAAAGGCTTTTTTTCCTTTTTGGGGGGAGTTAAACTCCCTGACATTTGCGGGAAATTACTTTAATACCCATTTTAAATGAGCGTGGCTAAATAGGCATGGGTTATTGGGGGAGGATCCCAAGGAGTGGACTGGCAGGAACTTCCACCCAAGCAGGGTGAGAGCACCCAGTATATTAAGTATAATTGTGGTACCCCTTAGAGGGCTGCCTGTAGGTGGAGCCAGTAGGGTGAACATTTGCAGAACAGAAAAGTGGGTTCTACCATAATAAAGAGTCCTGTAACCAAAAAAAGGCATAAACATAGAACATAATCATAAAAAAAAAATAAAAAATTGGGGTCGGGAGGGGATAGGCCTTACCAACAAAGAGATGATGTAGTAACTTGTCAGGTATAACATTTCCTGAACAGTAGGACACTAATGTCCAACACTCTTGCCAACCTGCTGAAACAATGAAACCCAAAAGTTATAATGCAAAAAAAACTAAAAAAAAGGACTTGAAAAAAAGAGCCATTGTTTCTTCCTTTTTTCTCTTTTCTGGAAGTGAACTCTTTTTTTAGTAGAAAAGGAAGGCATTGAAACATAAAGAGAAATAGGCTTTAAGCTTACCTAGAGATAATTTTTAACCACTTGAGACCCGCGCTATAGCCGAATGATGGCTACAGCGCAGGTCTCCTTTGCCGGGACTACGTCTATTGACGTAGTCCCGTGCACGAGCGGCCTGCGCGCCCCCTGAGGGGCGCGCGCGGCGCGCTCTGTGATCGGCGAGTCTACGAGACTCACCTGATCACCGATCCGTGCAAGGGGTCGATCCCGACCCCTTATCACGTGATCAGCTGTCAGCCAATGACAGCTGATCATGTGATATAACTGAGCCGGTAATCGGCTATTATTCCTCCTCGCGCTGACAGCTGATCACCGGCGGCCGTGATCGGGACATCAGTCCCGATCACGGCCAGCCCTGCCAGTGCCCACCTGCCCCCTGCTTTGCCACATTAATAAAAAATGTGTCCCCCCTGTCAGTGCCACCCAGCAATGCCCACAGTGCCACCCAGCAGTGCCCACAGTGCCACCCAGCAGTGCCACCCAGCAGTGCCCACAGTGCCACCCAGCAGTGCCCACAATCTGCCTCAACAAAGGTGCTGCACCCCAGTGCCACATATCCGAGCCCAGCAGTGCCGCCCATCAGTGCCCATCAGTGCCCAGCAGTGCCGCCCAGCAGTGCCACCTATCAGAGCCACCTATCAGTGCCACCTATCAGTGCCCATCAGTCCCATCTATCAGTGGTACCTATTAGTGCCACCCATCTGTGCCACCCATCTGTGCCACCCATCCGTGCCATCTTATCTGTGCCCGTCTTTGCCCATCAGTGCCGCCTTATCTGTGCCCATCGGTGCCGCCTTATCTGTGCCTATTAGTGCCGCCTTGACTATGCCTATCAGTGCCCACCAGTGCAGCCTATCAGTGCCCACCAGTGCAGCCTATCAGTGCCACCTCATCAGCGCACTTCAATGAAGGAGAAAAATGACCTGTTTGCAAAATTTTATAACAAACTATTGTAATGGAAATTTGTAGGTTCTGTATATAATTGTATTCTATTTTATATGTATTGCACAATGCCCTCACTGTGCACACGGCACTAATAATGTTTTCAGTACATGTTTTGCATTCTTTCAAGTTCTGATTAGAATAAGCCTGCCTATGTAACGCCCCTTGTTACCATAAACGTACAATTGTAATATTAATGTGATACCTACGTAATCATGTGTATAAAAGCCTTCAAATGCGTCATAATAAAGGAGAACGGTTATTTGGAAAGATGCTGAGCGTATCTTTTGTGTCTGTTCCCTACTGCAGTAGTTATTAATTTGGAACCACTAATCAATATGAGGATAGGAGTTGCCTATCATCAAAATATCCATTTCAGGTGGCGAGCCAGCCAGGAGGGGTTATCAGGTGACCCTGAGTATCCGAAACGAGGAGCTTGAGACGATCCGGGAATTTCTGATAATCAGCCGGCTGAGGTAAGCCTTTTGCTTACATTTGAGTTATCAGACTTCCTTGATCGGTAAGGCATTTTCGGGACAAAGGGTACCTATTTTACTCCCCTTATTCGAACTGTATTGATTAGTGGTTATATGTTATGTTGTCACTGTCTACTGTCCATCAGAGTGTTATAGAGACAGGGAAGAATAGTGCTGTTCACAGGTATATGTAGTACATCTGCTAGATAAAGTAGTTTAGAGGCAAAAGGGTATAGGCACACGTAGAGAAGACTGGCCAGTCATTATGGGCATTAAATTAAGTAAGGGAATGAAGGGTAAGAGACCCTCAAAAATGCCCAGCGCAAGAGGAGCACTATATATGAACCGAAGGTGCGGTTCCGCCTATACTGAGCCCCTAGATTAATGGTTAAAGTGGACAGGGATCCACAAAGGGTAACTGGGTTACCACCAAAGTCCACAGGGTCTAAGAATCATGCAGAGTATACAGCTAGAGAAACAGCTATTTATGTGAGCAGGATGGATCAAGAGTGACATTAACACTAGACAGAAAGGGACTTTTTGATGTTAAGTTGTGGGATGAATTTGGGGTCAGACACAACAACTAGTAAAGTCAAGAAACAGTAATGAGAGTTAAAACAGAATGCTTTATATGTTGACAGAGAGGGAAGATGGGATGAGCACTATAGCTGCCCATCTGATCATAGAAGGTACAGTATGTGAAGTATGGAATTACAATACATTGGATGTAAAGGATATCAGAACAAAATAAAGAAAGCAGAAATTTAAGCAAGAAAGTATTAAAAAAGCGTTAAAAGAAAGTGAGAGAATGATATGCATGTGTTGTGTACAAATGGGAATAATGTAAGCGATTTTAGAGCGATACTTGTGTATGTTTGTGAATGCTGGAACCTGTAGTTCTATCGCTTGTGTCATGTACGCAGATGTGACCCCCTCCTTTGTGCTCTGGTGATAAGCTGCAAGGACACCATGCCAATTTCAGTTTTTTAGACAAAACATTTATAACAAAATGTGCCGGGTTAACGAATCTAATGATAAACAATGTGATCACAATTATTTTTGAATCTGTTTTCCAAACATGGTAAATTGAAGGTTACAAATTAACCATGTCTTACACTAATTGAATATCCTGTGATAGTGGAAACAGTGCATTAAAAAAAAAAAAAAAAGAGAGAGAAATTGAGTAAAATGAAGTAATATGTCCCCCTTTAAGGACATTTATCTGTGCATATATATTAGTGTGTGATATTGAAATTATCATATGAGTATTAATATGAGTTTAACAATTTTATTAATAAATATAGATATATTGAAACTGGTTTAGACAACCTTTGGTTGGAAATGAAATCAAGGTTAATGGGAAAATTGGTAAAAATGGAATTAGTTTAGATTAAGATAACAATTTTGTAATTTTACATTTATTGAGTGGAAAGAAAAAAAAGTTTAAGATGAAGTTGTTAATTTGAATACAGCTGCAATAATGTTTAACAAAGCCAAGATGAATGGGATACATAAGGAAGTTTTTCTACAGAAATGAAATCTTAAAGTCTGATAATAACTTGATGTGCGGTCCATGATGTGAGAGTAATAATAACATGTAAATATAACAGACCCATCACATCAAGTCCATACATCCTGTTAGGATAGCTGCTGCCTGCAGTCAGTTGGTTTATAGTTTTTGATGGCCAAGTGCTTTCTGGTCCGTCATACATATTGTTGGTCCTTTTGTTTTTATGTAGTTTTATTTTTGAAATCCAAAGCAGAATGTGTGGATTGTGAAATGATGTGCCCCTTTTCCTTGTAAGTGCAGTGGGTATAAGTAGAAGAATATTTTGGATTTATGGACATCTCTGCAGCACTTATGATTTATTATAATATTGCTAGGAAAAAGTTGTCTTTTTGAAACATGAAACAGGAGTTCTTACACAATAAGCATGATAGGAAAAAGCTATTGTTATATTTATGCAAGCTGGACCCAGTAATCAAGGGTTCACTCCGATGTATCAGAGCTGTAGCTTTATGGAAAGTTGCTATTAGACAAAGTTACAGATATTATTTTGGTTGAATATTTAATTTTTAATAGTCCAACATTCTGCACAGCAAATATATAGCTAAGTGTTTGTCTAATGAAAGGTTCAAAATATGAATTTGTTTTGTGTGTTTATGTACAAATCTAACAATGAAAAATGTGTACATTTGAATTCAGCCACCTTATTGCCTCTATTGGAGGAGGCTGGAAACAAAGAAAAACACGTGTTAAATTGATGATGTAGGAATCAGCTGCTGTGAGCCCAGTGCAGGACACACTCCCTGAAGACCCGAGTATTTACTTTTTTGTAGTGTTATTCCTGGTTTTATACCAAGGATGAAGTTTATCACCCAGAAGGATTCCCTGTATTCAGAGTCATTGGATCCTTTTTCCCCATCTCAAGAAGCAGAGCTCCATGTTTTAGAAAAGCCTGTGAGCTATAAAAAGAGTATATATTTATATAGATAGTCAAGATATAGAGAGCTTTTGGTTCCATTTAAAGGGCCAGAAGTTTGTTTTTACTTCGGCAGGTAAACCAATCAAGCATGCCAAGTTAATTTGATTGGCTGTTTTCAGCCTTCCAGGTTCTTGCTGAGGTAGCCATACTAACAGTAAAACTCACATATGGAAGCAGACCAGGCGACTCTAAGGATGCTGCATTTACAGCCCCGGACACTTGCTGGGTCTGTGCAACTCACAGATTCCACAACTAGTTCTGGCCCAGTATAGCTGGGATTAATAATTCAACTTTAAGGACCCCAGAGCGAGAAGCACAAGTGGTTCACAGAGGGCAACTTCTTACAAAACAGGACTTTGGAAAAGGTGATCATTTATGTTTGCCAGACACTCTTTTCCCTTCAGCTTGACACATGGACCGTGTCATCAGTCACAAGTAGTTATGGCTGCCTTAGTAAATGAGCATGGGATAGAGCCAGGGTTCTCCACAGTTGTTTTTATAACATACCACTTCTTGTTTTACCTGTTACCAAAGGTGTTACCAAAAGCTGAACATCCCTTCCAGAGATAACAAAAAGATATATCCAAATGCCCAAGTCAGGATGTTACGAGTATGTGTTTTGTTTGTATGGACATGTTTTCTGGACGTCCAGTGGCAAATGCTACTGCAACGGCCACAGTAAAAATGTGTTATCAGAAGTAGTTTTTAAGTACAGAGTGCAGAATCTACAGAGAGTAACAGAGGAAATCATTTTTATTGGAGAGTCCTTACTAGAAGTTTTGAAGTAGAAGTAGAGTAAGAAACTAGAAAACTTTTGCCTGAATGTTTTATTATATTTTATCAAGCCCGTAGGGGGATGTTGCACTCTTTCCCTATGGGATTTGGTTTGGGAGTGTGTTACTCACTTGCTTATATTTTGTCTCAGCAGCTGAAGTCCTCCATTCGGATCTCACAGAGAATGTTGCTGATCTTTTAAGGTTTTTGACAAACTTATTTATGTGTTTTCTCCCCAATTCCAGATCCTAAAAGTTTGGAAGGATCTAAAACTAAAGCCAGTTGACTTGTGGATTGTTAAGAGACATTTATATATAAGGAAATGTTTGGAGACTCAATACAGCATCTATTTCATGTACAGTTTTGCAAAACTTGAAGGAAAAGTCACCCAAATCCACACCAGACACTGTAATATGACTAAATGAAAGAAATCTCTGTGTTTGATTTGTTTCCCTCTTGCGATAACAGTCTAGGGTATTTTTTTTGATTCAATTACTTTAATTGTAAGGGATATAGATATTTGAAAAGTAGTTTAGCCATGTTGAAGTCATATTTGTCTTTTGTACCTTTTCCATTTTATGTAGAATTTTCTGTGTTTACATGTGCTGATAAGTCAGCATACCAGCAATTAAGCTAGAAGGCCATTCTGGCCACAGGAGTGTACAGCCAGTACTCTGTAAATATGTCTTATCAATCATTTGTTTTTCACAGTGAAAAGTCGTTTTGTAATGAAAAAAGCTGCTCAGCTATTATTTTCTCCACAATGGAGTTTTTGCCTCTTTGGCCAGGACTACCTCCACCTAAGCGTGTGGAGGTTCCAGGTTAAAGGTGAGAGCAGGTATGGTTAGTGATCAAAATATTGATCAAAAGAGAGGAGACTGTAATGGAAATTTGTAGGTTCTGTATATAATTGTATTCTATTTTATATGTATTGCACAATGCCCTCACTGTGCACACGGCACTAATAATGTTTTCAGTACATGTTTTGCATTCTTTCAAGTTCTGATTAGAATAAGCCTGCCTATGTAACGCCCCTTGTTACCATAAACGTACAATTGTAATATTAATGTGATACCTACGTAATCATGTGTATAAAAGCCTTCAAATGCGTCATAATAAAGGAGAACGGTTATTTGGAAAGATGCTGAGCGTATCTTTTGTGTCTGTTCCCTACTGCAGTAGTTATTAATTTGGAACCACTAATCAATATGAGGATAGGAGTTGCCTATCATCAAAATATCCATTTCACTATTAAACATGATTTTTTTTTTTGCATCTTTTTTTGTTTGTTTAGCAAAAAATAAAACTCCCAGCTGTGATTAAATACCACCAAAAGAAAGCTCTATTTGTGGGAAAAAAATGATAAAAATTTCATTTGGGTACAGTGTTGTATGCCCGTGCAATTGTCATTCAAAGTGCATCAGCGCTGAAAGCTGAAAATTGGTCTGGGACTGAGGGGGGTTTAGGTGCCCAGTAAGCAAGTGGTTAATGTCATTACATTTCATGTTTCACATTTTGATTGCTATATTTTATTGACATTAATTTAAAAACTCTGCTCTTTAGGTCATTCCACTGAAATTCATATTTCAGTTTTTAGTAGAATCTAGATCTGTAGAGTTAGGCCACATTTATATGGGCCTTTTTAAGCATACACTCACCTGAGGGTGGTGTTTTGCATGCATGGGATGCACAAGTGATCCCTGCATCTAAGTGGCTACATGGACACAGCTGTTGCTCCCATTCTGACATATGTGTGGGTGAAAATGTCCCCAAATGTAGACTGTGTTTAGCGACTAGGGATAAGCCGAACAACCCCCGGTTCGGTTCGCACCAGAACCCGCGAACGACCGAAAATTTGCGCAAACTTTAGAACCTCGTTAAAATCTATGGGACTTGAACATTCCAAATCAAAAGTGATAATTTTAAGCATTGCCTAAATTCTCTCCCATTATGCATTACATATGGAACTTGTGTGTTTACTAAATACCGGTAGTTACTATACTCTGAACATGTGAATTCTTACATTCTAATGGAACCTGTCATCCATTTTGTTACATTGTTGTATTGTTACACTGTGCTGTATTTATCTTGAAATACATAATAAATTCTTTATGGAGAAAAAAATGCTAATTTTAAAGGCTACTATGCAAGTCATTGTCCTAAAAAGGGCTTGGAGACCCGGGTCCTGCCCCAGGGGACATGTATCAATGCAAAAAAGTTTTAAAAACAGACGTTTTTTTCGGGAGCAGTGATTTTAACAATGCTTAAAGTGAAAAAATAAAAGTGAAATATAACTTTAAATAATGTACCCGGGGGGGGGGGGGGGTGTCTAACACTGTCTAGTATGCCTGTAAAGTGGTGCGTGTTTCCCATGCTTAGAACAGTCCCTGCACAAAATGAAAATTTTAAGGGAATAAAAGTCATTTAAAACTGCTTGCGGCTTTAATGTAATGTCTGGTCCCAGCAATATGGATGAAAATCAATGAGAAAAACGGCATGGGTACCCCCCCAGTCCATTACCAGGCCCTTTGGATCTTGTATGGATATTAAGGGGAACCCCACACCCAAATTAAAAAAAGGAAAGGCGTGGGGCCCCCAGGCCCTATATACTCTGAACAGCAGCATACAGGCGGTGCAAACAAGACAGGGACTCTAGGTTTGTTGTTAAGTAGAATCTGTAATTTTGAACTGGTAAATTTTTAAAGTGTAGCTACAGCAAAAAAAATCTATTTTTAAGCTTTTTCTAAAACATAGGGAAGGGTTATCACCCCCAGTAACATTTGTTTTGCTGTCTGTGCACCTCTTCAGAAGATTATCTCCCTTTCTGTCCCAATGACAAATGTTTTTTTGAAAATTTGGGGTTTTTAGTGAAACAAGGATTGGCGATAAAGCATCAGTGGAGAGGAGACACGTTTTTTCCATATCAATTCTTACAGGAGAGAATTTCCCTTCCTAGGGGTAGATTTCATCTAATTTCCTGTTGTCTCCTTCCTTTGCAAGTAGAAGTCATTTGTAAGTTGGATGTTTGAAAGTAGGGGCCTGCCCTATATGCTCTGCAGAAATTTGGGCCTATGGTGTTGCCACAACACTGTAAGCCCTCACAGTTACTCTTGGTGGGAGCTGGAACGCCCTGCTGTGAACTATTATATCAAGAATTGTAATTACAAGCCATTGTTGAACAGTGGTAGAAAAATTGGGCCTTTGGTGGTGGTGGTTGTGGTGCTGGTGCCACAACACTGTAAGTCCCCACAGTTACTCTTGGTGGGCTCTGCAACGGGCCCTGCTGTGAAATATTATATCAAGAATTGTAATTACATGCCCCTGTTGAACAGGGTCAGAAAAATTGGCCTTTGGTGGTGGTGTGGTGGTGTTGCCACAACACTGTAAGCCCTCACAGTTACTCTTGGTGGGTGCTGGAATGGGCCCTGCTATGAAATATTATTTTAAGAATTGTAATTACATGCCCCTGTTGAACAGGGTCAGCAAAATTGGGCTTTAGGCACTGGTGCTGGTGCCACAACACTGCAACCCCTCATAGATACTCTAGTTAAGTGCAGGAATGAGCCCTGCTGCAAAATATTACAGCAAAAATTGTAATTGCATGCCCCTGTTAAACAGGAGCAGAAAAATTTGGTTTTAGGCACTGGTGCCACAACACTGTAACCCCTCACAGATTCTGTTATTCAACGTAGGAACAAGCCCTGCTGTGAAATATTAGATTTAAACTTGTATTTACACTCCCCTGTTAAACAGGGGCAGAAATAGTGGGCCCTAGACATGGGTGCTGGTGCCACAACACTGCAACCCCTCACAGGTACTCTAGTTGGAGAGCAGGAATGAGCCCTGCTGCAAAGTATTGCATCAAAAATTGTAATTACACGCCCCGTTAAACAGGGGCTTAAAAATTGGGCCTTAGGCACTGGTGCTGGTGCCACAACACTGCAACCCCTCACAGATATTGTAGCTGAGCACAGCTACGAACTCTCCTGCAAAATATTGCATCAAAAATTTTAATTACACGCCCCTGTTAAACAGGGGCTAAAAAATTGGGCCTTAGCCACTGGTGGCGGCGCCCTGAACCAAAAATGTTCTTACAAGCTATCAGCATGATCATTGAGGAGGGGCAGGATAGTCAATCAGCATAACAGGATAGTCCCTCTTGAAGGGATCTGACATTTCAAAAAAAATTATTCGGTTACATCAGCATCAGGTGCTTGGTAGCTGGTGGTGATCCAAGACTGATTCATTTTTATGAAGGTCAGTCAATCAACCGAGTCGGTGGACAGGTGCACCCTGTGATCAGTTACAAAGCTGCAGCAGCATTGAATGTGCGTTTTTAATGAACGCTGGATGCAGGACAGGCCAGTAGTTCAATTGTATACTGTGCAAGCTCTGGCCAGTGATCCATCCTCAAGAACCAGTAACCCAGAGGATTTTCGGTGGGGAAGGTGTCCAAGTCTGATCTTGCCCCTAGGTATTCCTGCACCATGCAAATAAGACGCTGGCGATGGTTGCTGGAACCGATCATACCTTGGGGCTGTGTATTAAAAAATTGTCTGAATGCATCGGTAAGATGGCCACCTTCTCCACCTCTCCTTCTGTGACTGACCGAAGCCTCAGCAACACTTTGGCTAGGACCAGTCATTTGTAACCTCCCAGGCTCTGGGAACGCATTGCATAGACCTTTCTGCATCCCGAAGATGTTTCATCCTCTGCTCCCTCTGTGATGGCAAGATAAGGTCTGCAACCTTAACCTTGTAATGTGGATCAAGGAGGGTTGCCAGTCAGTAATGATCCCTCTCCTTGATCCGACGAATACGAGGATCCTTCCGCAGGCTTTGCAGGATCAGGGAGGCCATGCAGTGTAGGTTAGCTGGAGCATTCGGTCCGGAGTCCTCTGGGTCACTAAGGACGAGATGATCTGCAGCCACCCTGTCCCAGCCACGTATAAGTCCACGGGTTTCTTGGGACTGTAAATGATCCCTTAAAGACTGCTGCTGATGCTGAGTGCTAGGCTCCATCTCCATGCTGACACAATCCTCCTCCTCACCCCCCTCGTCCTCGCACTGTCAATGCTCACCATCCTTGTGGCCTCCTCAAATGGTGACAGGACAGTGCATGCATCTCTCATCATGGCCTACTAGCATGGGGGAAAAAAACAAGCTCCCCTGATCCTGTCCTGGTGCCATAGTCACACAGGTACTCATTGATGGCCTTCTGCTACGTGTGAAGCTGCTGCAGCATGGCTAACATTGAGTTCCACCTGGTGGGCATGTCACAGATTAGGCGGTTCTTGGGCAGGTCAAATTCCTTTTGGAGGTCAGCCAGCCCAGCACTGGAATTATATGACAAGCGGAAATGCAGACAGACTTTCCTGGCCTGCCTCAGGACATCCTGTAAGCCCGGGTACCTGCCCAAGAACTGCTGCACCACCAAGTTAAGGACATGAGCCAAACAGGGCACATGGGACAGTTGTCCCTGGCGGAGGGCGGAGAGGAGGTTGGTGCCATTGTCGCAAACCACCATTCCAGGCTTACGCTGGCATGCCATTAACCACCTCTCAGCCTGCCTTTGCAGACCTGACAGAATGTCTGCCTCAGTGTGGCTCCTGTCCCCCAAGCACACCAGTGCAAGCACAGCATGGCATCTTTTGTACTTGCGTAGCCCCTTGAACGCCTACTGAGCACCACTGGTTCCGAGGACAAAGCACAGGAAGAGGCCATGGAGGAAGAAGAAGAGGAGGGGATGGAGGAGAGAGGTGTGTCAGAATCACCAGTAGTAGCATTTTGGAGGTGTGGTGTTGGAGTAACAACAATACTGCACCTTGTCCTGCATCCTTCCCAGCTGCCAGCAGAGTCACCCAATGCGCCGTGAAAGATAGGTAACGTCCCTGTCCATGACTGCTGGACCATGAGTCAGCGGTAATATGCACCTTACCGCTGACCGCCATGTCCAGTGAGGCCAAGACATTCAGATGCCAGTAGAGAGCCGGAATCAACTTCCATGAGAAAAAGTGGCGTTTGGGAACCTGCCACTGAGGAACCACACATTCCACAAACTCACGGAAGGGGGCAGAATCTACCAACTGAAAAAGCAGCAGTTGAAGTACTAGCAATTTAGCCAAGCTAGCATTCAACCGCTGGGCATGTGGATGGCTGGGAGTGAACTTTTTTCGGCGGTGCAGCAGCTGGGGCAAGGAAATTTGCCTGGTACAATAGTACTTGGTTGTGACACACTTTATTCTACACCTTCATTCCTCTCAGTGCAGGTTTCAGAGAGGACTGAAGGTATAGTGGGGTTGGAGATCCCAGCTGGTGAGGAGCAAGGAGAGATCCCCTTTGTTCTTTGGTGTGGGTCTTTTAGGTACGCTTGCCAATGAACTGCATGGCAGGGCGACATATGTCTGGTAAAGCATGTGGTGCACAAGCGGCTTATGTTTTGGCCATGTGAGATACACTTGAGACATATGTTGCATATTGCAGCGGTGTGATCTGATGCACTCGTCTCAAAAAAGGCCCACACCAAAGAACTTTTGGAATAACGCACAGAGACAGCAGCTCCCTGCACATACGGAGCTCTGCGGTGTGATGCAGTCAGTGTGCTGCCCTTAAGCTGGCCCCTGGAGGGCATCCTGCCTTGTTGGAAATGTGCCTCCTCCTCTTCATCTCTCCTATCAGGCACCCATGTGGAGTCAGTGACCTCATAATTCCCTCCCTCCTCATCACTGGAGCAAACTTGGCAGTATGCTGCAGCTGGGGAAACATGACTGCCAGATTGCTGTCCTTCTTGGGCACCACTCTCTCTGGGCCTTAAAAATGCTGGGCATCCTCCGGGAGCATGTACCCAACTCTGTGGTCAAACAGTTTGGGGGACTCCTCAGGAGAACATGGTGGGGCTAGGGAAGGAGTGACTGATGCCATTGAGCCAAGGGAAGAGGCTGTGTTGGCAGCTGCTTTGCCAGACAAAGTACCCTGAGCCTGGGTCAGAGAGAATGAGGAGGATGACGGTGGTTCGGTCATCTACTTTACCAGGTCTTTAACATGTTGCGGCTCAACACAGCCAGCTGCCGAAAAAAGGGACAAGCATGTCCCACGGCCATGTGCTGATGAGGATGCACCGTGTCCATGACCAGCACTGTTGCCTCTAGACACAGAGCCTGCTTGACCTCTTTTATTGGCTTGTTACTGTCTGCCTCTCCTTGTTGGCCTTCCAGACATACTAACGTATAAATATATACATATATATATATATATATATATATATATATATATATATATAAACTGATTATACTGCAGCTAGCAGAATCAACTGCCTGCCTGTAGTATTATTAGTATGAGAACGCCAGCAATTGTATTCAGGTAAAGCTTTAGGTGCACACTGTGCAAAGGACACTAAAAGAAAATACTGCAGTTACCTGCCTGTATTTGTACGAGCACACCGGCAATTGTATTCTGGTAAATCTTTAGGTGCACATTGTGCAAAGGACACTAAATCAAAATACTGCAGCTCCCTGCCTGTATTTGTATGAGAACGCCGGCAATTGTATTCAGGTAAAGCTTTAGGTGCACACTGTACAAAGGACACTAAAACAAAATACTGCAGCTCCCTGCCTGTATTTGTACGAGAATTCCGGCAACTGTATTCAGGTAAAGCTTTAGGTGCACACTGTGCAAAGGATACTAAAACAAAATACTTTAGCTCCCTGCCTGTATTTGTATGAGAACGCTGGCAATTGTATTCAAGTAAAGCTTTAGGTGCACACTGTGCAAAGGACACTAAAACAAAATGCCGCAGGTCCCTGCCTGTATTTGTATGAGAACACCAGCAATTGTATTTAGGTAAAGTTTTAGGTGCACACTGTGCAACGGACACAGTACACCAAGTGAAAATAGTGCAGCTCCCTGCCTGTCAGTATATTATGAAGAGAAAAACAGGAACAGATCTAGCTAAACTGAATACAGTGTATATATATATACAACACACCTGGGATGCATATATATCCTCTACACAATGTAACTGAAGCTAAATGACTCACCTGCCTAGTCTAACTCAAATGAAATGACACGGTCTATCTCTCTGTCTGTCTTTAACCACCGCTGCCTGCAATACACTACACAAGGCCGCCAGGCAGGAGGCCTTATATAGTGTGGGACGTGTACTAAAGCCCCTGAGACATAATTGGCCAAAGCCACCCTGGCTCTCTGTTTTTTCTGCACTGTGATTGGTCAAAGCATGCGGTTCATAGTGCATGCATGGCCAATCAGCAGCCAGCAATGCACTGCGATGCCTCTGTGAATTATGGGCCGTGACGTGCCACTCGAATTTGGCCCAAACGGCCCTTAACGTTCGCAATTTGACTCAAACACAAAGCTCATCCCTATTAGGGACATGCACCCACCCACCAGGCACCTGTGCATTCCATGCAGCCAAAACACCACCCTCATGGTTGTATGCCTGTGTGAACAAGCGCTTAAATCACTTGACAGTTTTTAAAATATATATATTATGTTAGTAACATATTTGGTCCTGAGCTTCTGGGTCTGCACACCTGCTGTAAACGTTCTTAGGGAGTCCTACAATCCCTGCTGGATTTTTTTTTTTATCAGAAAAAGTTTTTTATTAGAAAACATAATGGTACAAGACATCCATGACAATGGCCACACAATATACCAACGCACATATTATGAAATCAGAGTAACAAACATATTCTTCACATAGGTATCAAATCAAGGAGGTACATTAAATGAGAATAAGTGAGACCGGAGCGTTGTTGTACCAACAAAATAAACAGGGTGTCAGCAAACATGACATCAACATAATAAGCAAGAGGGAAGAAGGAGAAGTCTACCGTGCATTCACAGTACTTGAGTTTTTCATTTTCTGTTCAAAAGAAACAAAATAAAAGAGTAAAAGAAAAAAGAAAGCAGAATCGAATAGGGGGAGGGAGAGAGAGTCAGAGATCCCTGAGAGACAGAATACATGGAAGTAGTACCGTACATAATATCTATCAGCATTCAATATCATGCTTCAACAGTTGTATACAAAAACTTTAAACAGGTAAGTTAGAACCCATGGCAGATGTCGAGGTCAGATCAGCCCTGCAGCAACCTATTTTGGATCAACTGGTGCGGTGCCAGGCCTGGTAAGTCCAGCCAGTCCTGCCACATATTATAAAACTTTTGGGGGGTGTTCCTATGTTGGTATGCCAGCCTCTCACGTACCAGCATCCTATTAACCTGATCAATCCACTGTTGCCTGCTGGGTACCCTGGGCGTGATCCACATCTGGGCTATCAATTTACGAGCTACATAAAGCAACCGGAGGATTGCCGTGTGGACGGCTGGGGTAAGAGACTCCTCGTCCAGGGCCCCCAGAAGGCAGATCACCGGGTTTGTGGGAATCACGATTCTGAACACCTGATGAATAGTCTCCAAAATCGCAGTCCAATAACGAGTCAGTTTAGGGCACTTCCAGAACATATGGAGAAGGTCTCCGTGGTCTCTTTTACATTTAGGGCACAAGGGGGAGTCCCGAAGGCCCCAATCATACAGTTTAGCCGGTGTCTTATAGGCTCTATGTAGCAAATAGAGATGTGAAAGTCTCTGGGAGGCCGACACTGATACCCGGTGGGCAGAGATAAGACAGAGATCCCAGGTCTCTCCATCTAGAGGCCCTAGGTCCCCCTCCCATTTACGCCTGCTTGGCAACATAGCCGAGTCTTGGAGCGCCCCAGTAATAATGGCATATCCCTTAGAAATCATACCCTTCCTACTGGCTGTCATCATGATAGAGTGCACGATCGCATGGTCAACCAAGTCAAGTGGGGTAGCTCTGGACTGAGACTGTAAAGCGTGTCTCAATTGAAGATATTTGAAAAAATCAGTGCGTGGTAGTGCAAACTCCCCCTGCAGCTCCAAAAAGGACTTAAGTGTAGGGCCACTATAATTGGGTCAAATATTCCAGACCTTTCACCTGCCAGCTGCGGAAACCCTTGAGTCTCAGCAGCTGATGATAAGAACCATTGTCCCAAATAGGAGTAAGAGAAAAAAAGCCCTGGATTTTCAACAGCCGCTTAACATATTTCCAGAGTGTGTTCAATAAAACCACCGTCGGAGCCCCCCTAGGGAGATTGGGGAAGCCCGCTTCTAAGTTTGAGAATGCCACATGGTGGCGAGCCGTATGGCTCAGCAACCTGCGAATAGGGTCTAGCGAATCTTCTAGTCCCCATCCACCAAGCTGCTGTAATTGGGAAGCCAAAAAATAGGCCCTGGCATGTGGAACGGCCAAGCCCCCTGCCTCCTTACCATACTGTAGTATTCTCAGACTAATTCTGGCAGCTTTTTTACGCCAAATTAACTCTCTGAATTGGGAATCTATTTTGTCAAACCAGTATTTGGGTATCCATACCGGGGAGTTGTGGCAAATGTATAGTAATTGGGGGGCCCAGACCATTTTTATAAGATTAGCCCACCCCACCACTGATAACGGTAGTTTGCACCAAGCCTTGCATTTTTCCCTAAATTTAGCCAGCAGGGGGACCAGATTTAATTGAACATAATGTGTGACCTCTCGGGAGACCTGCACCCCCAGATATCTAAAAGTGGACACTACCTGAATCATAGCTGCACAGTCAGGGAGGGGGGTCGGTATGGGATCTAGGGGTAAGAGTACTGACTTATTCCAGTTAATAGAAAAGCTAGAAAGAGCGCCAAAGTCCGTAATTAGGGTCATAACGGCCGTCAGGGAGCCCTGTGTGTCACCTAGGTATAACAAAGTGTCGTCTGCATAGAGCGATACCACATCCACTCCCGTGTCTCGAATAAAACCCTTAATACAAGCATCTCCCCTTATCCTAGCAGCAAGAGGCTCTAGAGCCAGGGCGAAGAGCAAGGGAGATAAAGGGCATCCCTGCCTGGTACCACGAAACAAGGGAAAGGGCTCTGACGTTGCAGAATTAACCCGGATCCTAGCCACAGGGTTAGCATAAAGTAGTTTGACCCAACTAATAAATCGTTTACCCAGGCCCATCCTCTCCAAAACCTTCCACAGGTAAGGCCACTCGACGCTGTCGAAGGCCTTAGCTGCGTCCAGCGAGAGGACGGCTCGGTTACCAGGATTCAGTACAGGGATTTGAATATTTAAATAGAGACGTCGTATATTGTGTGCCGTGGATCTCGTGGGTATGAAGCCTGCTTGGTCATAATGCACTAACTTCTGAATAACGTGGGATAATCTGGTTGCCATGACTCTAGCCAACAACTTAACATCCGTCGTAAGTAGGGAGATAGGCCGGTAGGAGTCAGGGGACGTGGGCTCTTTACCTGGCTTTAATAACACAATATAATTGCCTCATTCATGGAATCTGGAAGCGTGCCAGACTCCAATGCACTATTAAAAACTTTCAAAAGTGTTGGCAATAAGGTGGCCGCATATCGCTTATACACCTCAGAAGGAAGCCTGTCTGCCCCTGGAGATTTATTGTTATGAGTTTGTTCCAGTGCTAGAGCAAGTTTGGCTATATTTAATGGGGCATCCAGCTCACGAGCATCTGAAGCAGATAAGCAAGGTAGTTCACTCCGAGCCAGAAAAGCATCAATCTCGTCTGCGCTGGGATGGACCTTGGAGGCATACAAATCAGCATAAAATGAGCAAAAGATTTGCAATATAGAGGGAGTGTCCGTGCGGAGTACCCCCTGTGTATCACACAGGGAGGAAACCATTGGAGCGGATCCCTGTGCTCTCACCAGCATCCCTGCTGGATTTTGAATGTATTGAACATTATGCAACTGTAACACCTGAAAACTCCCAGGTGAGCAGGAAGAGAGTCAGGAATTATGGCAAAGAGATCTAATTGCAGCACATTTCCAAAACATGAAAGCCCATAGAAGCTGATGGACACAGTCACATATTAAAATTTGACATGTGGGCAGGAGCAGGTGCATGGATCCAAGTGCAGACACTGTACATTAGGATCCATGCACTTTCTCCTGCCCGCATATACAATTCTAACATGACTTTGTCTATGTAGCTCCTGCATCTGCATCCACTTCTATAGGCTGCCGTATGTAACTCCAAGGTGGATGCGCATGCAATAAAAAAGCAGCTCAGCACTGAGGACAAGTCTCAGTCTGTTTGAATGAGCCCTAATAGCTAATACCATAATCACAGTTAGCCTTATAAGCAGTCTATTATTGGAATTCCCACCTGTTTTAGGAGATGGAAACATTGTGGAAAATTGGCAATATACAGTATAATTTACACATAAGAAAATACACATCCCGAAGTTGTGTATATAGATATCTACTAGCCATTTATTAAGATAAATCTAGAGTTTTTCTTTAAGCTAAAAAGAGGCTGGAAAAAATGATGGACAAAAAAAAAAAAACACTGCTAATAGCTTTTGTAGTAGTGTTTTAGTAGCTTTTTAGGAGCATTTAGGGGCGTTAGCATTTTATTCACATTTTTGCAGTTCCTTAAAAAAAAAAGGTAGAAAAGCTATTAGTAGTGTTTAGGAGCATTTAGCAGCATTTAGGAGAGTTTATGGAAAAATGCTCCAAGAAACTCTACATAAACAATTTATTTTCCGCTTCTAGACGCTGAAGCTCAGCAAATGCAGTGTAAGATAAAACTATTTAGCTTCTAGAAGCAGAAAAATGCTAATAACAGCTTCTAGGAGCTTAAAAAGCACTAGTGTGCATGGAGCCTAAAGCATTCCACCGCAGATCCACCACCCCTGTGAAAAATGTATATTTTTTAAGTACACAAAGTATCTGAAAATGACCTGGTATTAGCCTCTTGCATTCTACCGTACAGCAGGTTTCAAAGAGGAGAAGGGAAAAGCAGCATAATGAGCTATTCAGGTGTGTTTCAGTGAAGCATATTAAGAAGAAGAGAGAGCAGAGTGAAAGAGAGATGAGTTCATAAAAATGCAATTTTTTATTTAGTTCACTGTCCAGTCATGGGTGGGGGTTAGGAAGAGAAAGGGAAACTGCAGCAGAGAAAAATCAGGTCACCCCCCTGG
The DNA here is from genome assembly GCF_037356315.1 of Lithobates pipiens. Classification (NCBI taxonomy): domain Eukaryota; kingdom Metazoa; phylum Chordata; class Amphibia; order Anura; family Ranidae; genus Lithobates; species Lithobates pipiens. The sequence continues at coordinate 18,666,587 of NW_027507718.1, forward strand.
CCAAGTAAGTCTGTGCTGCTTGTTAGAGTTGTCAAACTTGCCACTTTTACTGGTTCCACAAAAATACTTGGTCACGTTAAATAAATAAATATATACTATATAATATATATATATATATATATATATATATATATATATATATATATATATATATATATATATATATATATATGTATACATAGTTATAGTTACATAGTTAGTCAGGTTGAATAAATACACAAGTCCATCTAGTTCAACCAATTAAATAAATAAATAATAATATCAAACAATCCCATATACCCAATCCTATACCCACAGTTGACCCAGAGGAAGGCGAAAACCCCCAGCAAAGCATGATCCAATTTGCTACAGCAGGAGAAAAAAATTCCTTCCTGATCCCCGAGAGGCAATCAGATTTTCCTTGGATCAACTTTATCTATTAATGTTAGTACCCAGTTATATTATGTACATTTAGGAAAGAATCCAGGCCTTTCTTAAAGCAATCTACTGAGTTGGCCACAACCACCTCTAAAGGGAATCTATTCAGTTTGGTTGCCCTTCTATGCACTTTCTCCAGTTCCCCGATATCCTTTTTGTGAACTGCTGCCCAAAACTGAACTGCATATTCCAGATGAGGTCTTACTAATGATTTGTACAGGTGGCAAAATGATATCTCTCTCTCTCTGGAGTCCATACCTCTCTTAATACAAGAAAGGACTTTGCTCGCTTTGGAAACTGCAGCTTGGCATTGCATGCTATTATTGAGCTTATGATTTACCAATCCCCCCCAGATCCTTCTCCACTATGGATCCCCCCCAGTTGTACTCCCACTGGTACATATGATGCATACATATTCTTAGCCTCCAAGTGTATAACTTTACATTTATTAACATTAAACCTCATCTGACACATAGTCGCCCACTTAATGCATTGAGGTTGGCTTGGAAATTGGAGATATCCTGTAGTTTTTCCACTGCATAGCTTGATGTCATCTGCAAAGACTGAAATGGTACTTTTAATCCCAGATTCTATATCATTTATAAAGATATTAAAAAGTAAGGGTCCCAACACTGAACCTTTGGGTACACCACTGATAACCTTAGACCAATCAGAGTATGAATCATTAACCACTACTCTCTGAATTTGGTCTTTTAGACAGTTTTCTATCCGTTTACAACCTTATATTTTCCAAGCCTGTAGACTTTACCTTACAGATGAGCCATGTGTGGGGAACTGTATTGAAAGCTTTTGCAAAATCCAAATATGCCACGTCCACAGTCACCCGTCTGTCCAAGGTTTTACTTACCTCGCCATAAAAAGAAATCAGATTTGTTTGACAACTTCTGTCTTTCATGAATCGATGCTGTCTGTTGCTTAAAACATGTTTTTTTCCAGCAAGAACTCATCTATGTGGTCTTTTATTAAAGTCTCCAGTATCTTCCCAACTATAGAAGTTAAACTAACAGGTCTTTTTTTTTTTTTTTTTTTTAAAGACAATTTTATTGAAGAGAAATAGTAGGCACAAAAGTATAAATGCAGAAACGTACAAAGGGATCCCCAACAGTTGGAGAGTTAAGATGTCAACAAGCGTACAGATAACACATCAAATAAAACATGCAATGAGTTTGGTAAGACTATGCATATAGAAAGACCCTACTTGGGGGGGGGGGGGTAGGCATTGAGAAGGACATAAGAGGGGTTAGGAATTGTCCGCAACTTGAAGCTAGGAAGACCGCTGCCCTAATCAGGTGAGGGAATCCATCTGGGGGATACAGGCTGGGCCCAAGGAGTGAGGAGGTGGATCCATTCCAAAAAGAGTCTAGGGGTAGCTGATAGGACAAGTCAGGTAATGAATTTCTTAGGTCGTATCGTGCGGTATCCTGATAGAGCGGCTTGGGTAGGGTCTGCATTGGTAGAGTGTTGGGGGTTCGTGTCCGTGAAATATAGTGGTAGGTGTGTGTGCCTAGGTCAAAATATCTGGGATTAGGAATCTTACAGGGGAGGGAGGGGCAGAGGGGGGTGGGTGTAGAAGAGAAGAGAGAGAAAGTGGTAGAAAGGAGAGGGGAGGAGAAGGAGGGCAATGGGGACTAGAGGCAGACGGGGGGATCAAAGGTAGAGGGTAGATTGGAGCTGTCTGGAGTCCCCTTCCCCAAGGCCCCCCGAAGCATATAGAATGATATGTAGAACAACTTCTTGTTTGCTTTTGTAGCTCGGCGACCTCTAAGGTTAGTAGGTACCAGGGTAAAGAAATCTGAGTAGAAAATCTGCGATGCAAAGTGCCAAGTGCAGAGTGCAAAATGCAAAATGCAAAATGTCCCCTTCATCACACATTCAAGTAATCGGCAGTGGTCTGGAAGTGTTTCCAACAGGCCCATTTTGTGCTAAATTTGGAAGGGGTGTCTCTGGATATATGAATCAGTTCTTCCATTTCAGCTATTTTGTTGATTCTGGAGAAGCACTCTTTCAGGGAGGGAATTTCGGAGGTGCCCCAATGAATAGGTATGCACTGTTTGGCTGCGTTGAGCATGTGCATAGCTAGAGAGCCATGGTAAGTTCGTCTCGGTAGGGGCGAGAGGTGGAGAAGGCATTGGGCTGGGGTTGGGTCAATGTTATAAGTGGTAATTTGGGAGACGAGTCTGCACACTTCTCTCCAGAAATTATGTAGCGAGGGGCAGGACCACCAAATGTGAAGTGGTGTACCCCTGTCTTGGTTGCACCTCCAGCAGGTGTCAGTGGCATTGGGGGCAAATTTGTATAGTAGAGAGGGCGTGCGGTACCAACGGGATTGTATTTTATAGCCGTTTTCTTGGGTGCTAACATTCAGTGATCCCTTATGAATGGTTTGAAAGATGGCGTCCCATTGTTCATCACTTATCGATAAGGCAAGGTCTTCCTCCCATCGTTTACAAGCAATGGAGGAGCCAGGACGCTCCCCATCAAAGAGCAAGTTATGGGTGAACGCTATGAGATGCCTTTGGGGGGTGGATTGGGTGCACAGGATTTCGAACGGGGTAAGTGCCCTAGAGCATTGCGAGTTTGTGTCTAGTGATCGTAGGTAATGAGCGATCAATAGGTAGGTCCAAGGAGGGATGGGTGGTCTATCCATGTTATTAGCGATGGTCGAGGCTGGGATGAGTGACCCTCTCTCGAAAAAGTGGCAAGTGTTCATTGTGTCTCTTGGCCAGTTGTCTGTCAAGAAATCTGGGGATATGCCAGGCGGAAAGTCTGGGTTGCATTTAATCGGGGTGAGGGGTCCCGGGATTGACGAGATTTTCGTGTGGGTACAGATGTGTTGGAAGCATTTCAGTGTCGGGCGTATAAGGGGGTGGAGGGTGGCCGTGATGGGTACGTGAGACGGTTTCATCCAAGGCAAGGAAGCGAGCGGGCGAGAGGAGAAGGAGGCCTCAAGAGAGACCCATTCTTTGTAAGGGTCGCCAACATTCCAGTCAACTATTCTAGTTAAATGGACTGCTCTATAGTAGTTGAGTATGTTTGGGAAGCCCAGGCCCCCAAGGAGCTTAGGGCGTGATAGGGTCCGAAGGGAAATTCTAGGCGCTCGGCCTCCCCACAAGAACTTCGAACAGATGGAGTTGTACGTTTTAAAGAACGTTTGGGGAACTTGTATAGGGACCGTTTGGAGAATATATAGTAAGCGAGGGAGGACATTCATCTTGAGGACCGCGATTCTGCCGAACCAAGAGAGAGATTGTTTGTTCCAACGTTTAAGATCGTCTGTAATGTTTTGGAGGATGGGGAGATGGTTTTTAGCATATAAGTCAGTTAGCTTTCTAGAAATTTGTGTGCCCAGGTAGGTAATGGAGTCGCTCTTCCAGCAGAAGGGGAAGTTCGCTTCACATTGTGCTTGGGTCTCCTCAGGTAGGGAGATGTTCAGGGCGTAAGACTTGGAAAAATTGATTTTAAGGTTAGAAATGGCTTGAAATTTTTTAAACTCTGATAGAACAATTGGGAGCGTAGTAATAGGGTTCGTGAGGAACATCAATATGTCATCTGCGAATGCCGCATATTTACATTCTTTAAGTGGGGTGAGGATACCCTTAATATCATTGTTTAGTGAAAGGGTCTGGAGGAGGGGTTCTAGAGTTAGAATGAACAGAATCAGGGAAAGGGGACAACCTTGCCTTGTACCGTTTCCGATGGGGAAGGCGTCTGACAGAGTACCATTGACCCGGACCCTTGCAGAAGGGGTAGAATATAAAGACATGATCATGGACATCATGTGAGGTCCAAGGCCCAGATTATGAAGCACTGCTTCCATGTAGTCCCATGCCACTCTGTCAAACGCCTTCTCCGCATCAAGAGACAAGAAGAAGGCCTGCTGCTCAGTTTGTGTTATCATGTGGTGGATATTAATGGATTTCAGGGTGTTGTCCCTGGCTTCACGTCCGGGAACGAAACCTACCTGGTCTGGGGAGATGAGGGTTGGAATGAATGGAAGGAGTCTGTTGGCTAATATTTTGGCAAAAAGTTTGACGTCTACATTGAGTAGGGAAATTGGTCTATAACTGCTTGTGTTTGTTGGGTCCTTATCGGGCTTGGGTATAATGGTGATATGGGCTTCTAAAATTCCTCGGGGGAGGGATTTGGATGTTGGGACAGAATTGAAGGCCTTAAGAAAGGGGGACTGGAGTGTCTCGGCAAATAATTTGTAATAAGCTGAAGTCAGGCCGTCGGGTCCAGGGCTCTTGCCCGGTTTCATTTGTTTGACTGCTTGAAGCCATTCCACTGCAGAAATTGGTGTTTCCAACGACTGCAGGGCGTCAGAGGGAACTTTTTGAAGAGGAAGTCTAGAAAGGTACGTATGAAAGTCGTGTAGACGTTTTTGGGGGTCTGGAGGTCGTGGGCAGTCGGAGTTAAGGTTATACAGGGAGGTATAATAGCGTTCGAATTCCCGTGCTATTTCTGCGTTCGTTTCAAGGGTGGAGCCGGTAGGAGAGTGGATACGGTGTATCGTCTGTTTGGCCTTTCTTGATCTAAGCATGCGCGCCAATAAGCGGCCTGATTTGTTACCATGTTCATAAAAAAAATTCTGTGAGAGGGCAAAGGACTTCCTCGTCTGGTAGCCTAATATGTCTTGGATCTGGGTGCGGGTATCTATTAGTTCGGAATGGGCGTCCTCTGCTAGGGTTCTCTTGTGTTTTGTTTCAAGGGATCTGAGTTTCGCAAAAAGGGTTGTCAATGTGGCAGCTCTCTCTTTCTTGCGGGCAGAAGCAAGGGAGATTAAACTAACAGGTCTATATTTACTTGGTAACTACTTGCTAAAGACTTTGTTCCCTTTTTAAATATATTCACCACAGTCCTTCAGTATACCCAATCAATCTTGATTGTGAGTCCCTTCTTCTACAATGGACAATTTAATCTACAGTATTTTTATTATTATATATTTATTATTATATATTTTATTTAATCTAAGTTATCTTAGTAATTACAGGTGTTTAATCTAAAGAAAATCCTAAATCATGACCTGTTGGGAGTTTCTGTAAGGCTAAGGTTATTCCTTATTGCTGTAAGGGACTGAAACCCCTGACTATATTTTTCATTATTAATATTAACTGCATTTATGTTTATTTTTTATATAGAAAACATGCATTTCTGAATGGGGCTTACGTTAATCTGCTTTTTTCTCAAATAAAATAGCTTCATCATTTACATCCCGGAAAATGTATCCTTCCCCAAAATTAGGGCATTGGAAATAAATGCATTTTTCTAAATTGTTTCACTTTAATAAGTCTTACATTGTTTTTTTTTTTCTTTTTAAGTAAAGTTATGATCACTTTGAAATCAAATATATTTTTTTAAGTATTTTTATGATAGCTTGGTTTCATTGTATAACATTTCCTTCAGTTCTATTTTTTTTCTTTGTAAAGGCAGACAGGCTAATTATTCCATCTATCATAATTTTACATTCTGCACAAGACAATCTAATTCGTCTCTTGCTGGTGACGGAGGTGTTTTATCAATCTTTCCCTCTCTCTATCACATGATCTTCCACCATGACAGTAGATCAAATGTCATGGTATTTCTGCTTTAAAGGGCACAGCCATTGGAAATATCAAGAATGTGCTAAGATTACATTTTAATAGTTTAAGAAACATGTTTGTTTGCCTTTTTGCTCTTCTAATGTTATCTGCCAGTCTAAAAATATATACTTATAAATTACAGAAAGCTATGAGAACTATGTTTCTATGTTAACCAAACCTATTTCAGTTGGAAATTTTAAATGTGTCCATCCTAGAGTCTGGTGACTTTTGTCACATACAGGAAAGAAGAATTATAAATTAAATTCAAGTATTTTAAAGAGATATAATATTTCAAATAGTTAAATATACATAGGCACAATTGTTTTATGTTTGCACTTGATAAGCTATAGCCCTAATAACACAGCAGCCTAAATAATACTAATATTAAGGATTACTACTAAAGGCATATTTTCCTTTTACATCACACACTGCTAAACATGATATATGTACATATTTCTTTATGACTGTTCTTTTTCATCCTGAGAGTTCAAGAAGAGCACCTAAGGTTTGCAACAGAACTTTCGAACACCGTGAAAGTTCGTACCCGAATAACGAACCCCATTCATGTCAATGGGATCTGAACGTCAAAAATCAAAAGCGCCCATTTTGAAGGCTTATATTCAAGTAATTGGGAATGTAATTGTTTTAGGGGTCTGGGCCCTGCCCTGGGGGACATGCATCAATAAAAAAAAAGTTTGTGAAACTGTCATTTTTAAATGAGCAGTGATTTTTTGATTTTAAAAGTGAAGGCAAAAAAATGAAAAATGCCTTCCAATATAGTGCTTGGGGGGTCCCCTTAGTCTACCTGTAAAGTGGCAGATCTGAACCATGTCTAAAATCTGCTACAGCAATAATTGCATTTATAAAGCTAAAAAAATACATTTTACCTTCAAGCTGCCTTTATTTTGCTCAGCAACAGCTGGGGAGCCAGTGTGTATGACGAGGCCACAATGTAGTGCACTGGGAACAAGATTAGAGATTTTTTGGATACATTCTGGTGTAATACTTGGATCAAAGTAACAGGTGCGTAAATATTGGTCTTTGAGTGTTGGTAACACCTTCCCACCGTAACCATTTAGAGGTACTCTTGATGAAAGCAAGAATTGGCCTTGCTGTAAGAATTTGCAATGATATGCACCTGTCAAACGGGTGCAGAAAAATTACTCTTTGCGTGTCGGGTGCCTTCCCACTGTAACCCTATAGTGGTACTCTTGATGAATGCAAGAATTGGCCTTGCTGCAAAAAATTTGCAATGACATGCACCTGTCAAACCTGCAGAAAAATTGGTCTTTGGGTGTCGGTGGCACCTGACACACGTAACCCTATTGAGGTACTCTTGTTGAAAGAATTGGCAAGAATACAGCAAGAATTGGCTTTGCTGTAAAAAGTTGCAATGATATGCACCTGTCAAACATGTGCAGACAAATTAGTCTTTGGGTGTCGGTGGTGCCTTCCCACTGTAACCCTATATAGGTACTCTTGCTGAAAGCAAGAATTGGCCTTGCTGTAAAAAATTGCAATGATATGTACCTGCCGTACAGGTGCTGAAAAATTGGTCTTTGTCTGTTGGTGGAGCCTTCCCACCCTAACCCTATAGAGGTACTCTGGATGAAAGTAAGAATTGGCCTTGCTGTAAAAAATTACAATGCTATGCATCTGTCATACAGGTGCTGAAAAATTGGTCTTTGGGTGTTAATTGTGCCCATGAAACCTATACCAAAAACATTCTTCCATATGAAATGAACACCCTCAAAGCTAGGCAGCCTTGAAGTCCTGTAGAGAGTCCCCATCCCAAAAAGACTTAATAAGTGACATCGGCATCAAGGGCTTCATAGTTGTTAATCCAGGACTGATTAATTTTTATAAAAGTCAAACGGTCCACGGAGTACTGTTCTACGATCAGTAAGGAAACATAGGAAGCCTCCTGCAGCACTGAATGCCCGTTCTGAAAGCATGCTGGATGCAGAGCAGCCCAACAACTCAATAGCATATTGGGCAAGTTCTGGCCAGTGATCTATTCTCATGACCCAGTAAGTCAGTGGATCACCAGCTGGAAAGCTCTCTATCTCTGTTTTGGCCCCGAGGTAATCGTCCAATATGTGATGCAGACACTGCCAATAGGATGTGGAAGCTGACAGCCCTGGGCAGCGAGGACGCCTTCTCCAACGCTCCTCTCTTGACCAACCGTAGACTCAAAACAACGTTTTCCATGACACTGTAACCTACTGAAAAAAGTTCAAAAAAATTGTCTTTAACGTGTCCTCAAGAGATTTTATCTTCTTCACTCTCTGTGGGGACGGGATGAGTTCTGAGACCTTTTCCTTATAACGGTGGTCATGAAGGGTTGCCAACCAGTAATCATCCTTCTCCTTTATGCCACATATTCTTGGGTCCCTTCACGGGCTTTGACTCATGAGGTTGCCCATGCGCCTCAAATTTGCCGAAGGCTTGAGAAGCAGACTCCTCGGAGTCACTCAGGATGACAGCCTCTGGAACTTCCTCCTCCCAGTCATGAACTACTCTCAAAGGCACTAGGGTTGGAAAGCCATCGCTTACAATTTGACGCATGTCTTCCTATTCTTCAAAGCCTATGAAAGTGCCAGAATCCTCCTCCTGATCCTCCTTCCCTCTCTCCTCCTATGTGTTCTGCGACATAGGAATGAGGGTTTATGGATAAAATGGGCGTTGAGAGGACAGGAAGTCCTCCTCTTCCTGCTGCTGTTCTGCCTCCAGTGCCCTGTCCATAACACCACAGTCTGCTCCAGCAGGAACACAACATGGATTGTGTCACTGATAATATAACAACAAACAATTCCCAGTGCTAAAAAAAACAGATATCAGACAATTATTATGCAGTCACAGTCCAAAAGCTATATCTGTGAACCCGTGCAGCTGTATAATTCTTGGAGAGAAAGAAAGCAATTGGAATCATATAAATCAAACAGCGCTCAGTGGAACCACATAAGAAATGAATTGGTGTAGAAAAAATCCATTTAATGTAGAATAATTTAAAAAATGCACAGATGTAATGAAATCTAATAAAAAAGCAATCAACAGTCAGATGCAGATGAAAATGCTCATTTCTGGGATATAACAAAGTTATATAATAGCAGTACCCCCTTTAGAGATGAAGACAAGGGGTTAATCCATGTTGATAACCATCATTCATCACGATCCAGACCACAAGGGGCTTGCTGGTACACAATGCTGGGAGCGGTGCAAGCATGAGCTGCCACTTATCTGATGGCCAGTCAGATGTCCGCTATGCAGGGAAACACATGCATTCGCCACTTCCTACAATACCATCCCTCCTGGGCGATGCTATACAGCGTCCTTGGTTGCTATACGTCCAGACAGCTGTGACACAGTGGGGTTGATTTACTAAAACTGGAGAGTGCAAAATCTGGTGCAGCTCTGCATAGAAACCATGGGTCCCCCATTAGCGCTCTGAGCCCCTCCCCCTTGCCAAGTTCTCCCATAGCAAGCCAATTGCTATGGGGGCACTTGTGCATGCTCTCTCCTGAGCCAGCTCTCTATGTCCATAAGACACAAAGGGCATGGCTCAGCCCACTCCCACCTCACTGGCTGTAATTGACAGCAATGGCAGCCGATGACTCCCACTGCTGCATCTCAGCCAATCAGGAGAGAGAGCCTCAGATCTCATGCACATAGCTGGATCAACATCAGGCTTAGATGATTATGGGGGGTGGGGGATCTGAGGGGGGAGCTGCACACTGAAGGTTTTTTAGCTGCATGCATAGGTCAGAAACCCTGGATGTCCGGGCGCGATCTCGTCAGGACAGCCAGGGGCTCCATGGCCAGTACAAACAAGAGGGGAGACAGGGGACATCCCTGTCTCGTCCCTCTTTCCAGCTGGAATGTCCTGGAGAGTGCAGTACCCATTTTAACTTTTGCTCTAGGTTTGCTATAGAGCAGTTTGACCCATCTAATAAATAGTGGGCCAAATCCAAATCGTTCCAGCACTCCCCATAAATAGTCCCATTCCAAGCTATCAAAAGCTTTAATAGCATCCAAGGCTAATATCGCACTGGGGCCCTCGTTATCAATTGGCATCTGGATATTGACAAAAACTCTTCTAATATTGGTACTGGTTGTTATACCTGGAATAAACCCAGACTGATCTGGGTGTATTAATTTGCAAATATACTTGTTTAAACGGGTCGCCAGGACTTTGGCTAAGATTTTAACGTCACAGCACAATAGAGAAATTGGGCGATATGAGGAGACCTCCTGATGGTCCTTCCCCTCTTTAAGAATTAAGGTAATATTGGCTTCCGACATTGAAGTAGGGAGCTTACCCTCATCCAATGCCCATTTAAATGTTTCCAAGAGTTCTGGTAGGAGTACATCCCCATAGCTCTTATAGATCTCTATTGGTAGCCCGTCTGGCCCTGGGGATTTATAGTTAGGCATTCCCATCACTGCACTTTTCAATTCTTCCAATGTAAAAGGTGCATCAAGGCTTATTTTATCCTCCTCTACTAGGGTTGGAATTATTGTTTGATGCAGAAAATCAGTTGCTATTCTGCCTCGACCCCTTGTAGCCGATTTATATAGATTTTCGTAGTAGTCAGCGAGTACATTCATGATCTCTGGCGGGCTAGATACTGGGTCCCCATTTGGTGCTTTTATTACCTGGATCGAGTCAGAGTCCCACCCTCTCTCCTTCACCAAAATAATGTTGGCGTTGGAATATTCGTCTGTTCTCTGCCCTTTTCATGAGCATCATTTTATGCCCCCGCTGACTATCCAGCCATTCCTTCTGCCTTTCGGGGGTCGGGTCATCAATGTATGCTTTTTCAGTGTGGGCGACAGCCTTTTCTATTTCTCTATCCTGTTCCCGAGATTCCCTCTTAGTTTTTGCTACTTGTTGGATTAATGCCCCTCTGAGATGGGCCTTTAGCGAATCCTAGACCACTCCAGGTGTTGCTGAGCCCCTATTAAATTGGAGAAATTCCCTGATCCCATCTATCAAGACACTAGGGCTACCAATCAGCTCCAGCCAACTAGGATTTATTCTCCACTCCCCACGAATGGCTCCATCACCTATCCTTACCGATATGGCTAGGGGAGAATGATCTGAAATCCCCCTTGTCCCATATTTAATATCCTGCACCAGCCCTGATGCCTCCCTATTCCCCAAGACCATATCTATCCTCGAGAGAGTATGGTACGTACTTGAAAAGCAGGAATACTGTCTTTCCCGTGGGTATAGTGCACGCCATAAATCGCTTAATCCTGTTTCCATCAAAAATTGTTGTAGGCGGCCAGCCCTTACAGCCCTGTCCCCACCCGGTGCAGGGAATCTATCCAAATTCCTATCTAATGTTTTATTAAAATCTCCCAGAATTACTATTGGGGTCCCTGATTTATCCAGGCTAAATGCAAAAAACGTATACATCACCTCCAATTTGAAAGGAGGGGGTATATAAACATTTGCCAAGATATAGTTCTGCTTACCAATCGAACAATACAAAAAGATGTACCTACCCTCCGCATCGATGGAGGATTCCCTGCAAAAAAAGTCTGTCCCCCTCTTTACTAGAATGCTCACTCCCCTTGAGTAGGAGGAGTGGAAGGAATGATAATAGGTTTGGAATTTACGATTTGTTAATTGGGAGGCTGTAGTAGGGGTCAAGTGTGTCTCCTGCAGAAATAGCAGGCCAGGACCCCTCCCCTCCAACGCAGCCAGCACCATACCTCTTTTATTTACATCACCCAGTCCCCTCACATTCCATGAAATGATATCAACTTTATTTGCTTGCATAAAAAAAATCTAAATCAAGCAAAAACAAAGGAACAAACAAGAAAAGCAGAAAGAGAGAGGAAAAAAACCCAGGAAACCGAGGCAAAGGGGAACAACACCCCCTTAATAGCTACACAGCCCGTGCCCCCGCCTCCCCAATCCCCATCACTTCCCCACCCCTCCTGACCTGAACAGTGTGCACTAACTTTCCCCTCCCACCCCCCCACCCTCCCGACCCCCCCAACCTTCCCATCCCTCCCAACCCTACCCACTTGGGTCTCCCCTAGGAGTCCCTGCCGTGGCCCTCTCATTCTCTATACACCCTAATCCCAGAGCACCGTCCCATCCTTCCACCCTCCCCCTCTTTTATACGCCCCACTTTCCCGATGTCAATCGGACTATTAAACATCAAATTCCCGCCCCATTTAGCACTGATCCCTCGTCCCCCCCAAAAAAGAGAGAGAGAGAGAAGGGGAGGGGGTAAGAAACCAGCTCATCCCCCCATTCAACATATATATTAATATACCATAATTATGCATGTTTAAAGTTTCCACCTATTTCAACCCCCCCCCACCCCCTACCCCTCTCCCCTTTGTGATATATTCCAGGTTAGTGGCATGGCATAACGTGGCACCCCTCATACCAACATTTTCAATACAGTGCATTTCAATACTATTAATAAAACCAGTAGAAAAAAAATGAAAGAAAAAACAGGGGAGGAAAGGAAGCAAAAAAAAAAGAGAAAAAAAAAAGAAATATTTTTTTGATAATTTTCCTAAATACCCATGTTCCTGCACCTCATGTGGGGGGAAAAGAATAAATAGATACATTTTGAATTAATTCTTAACGTTTTTTGTATAGACAAATGTGGTATACATTCTTACCCTGTGAGATAATACCTCATGTATATTCCCCACCCGCCTCCCCCCCAGCCCCTTCTTAATCGCTATCTAACTGGCAACTGAACACTCCACACCCAATGTTTTTGCAACTGCTAGTGAATCCAACTACGTTAACAACTCCCCTCTATTCTTTTCAAAACGCAAACAAAACAAGACAAAAAGAAAGAGAAAAAAAAAAGGGGGCGGGGGAAGAGTCACAATTTCTGAAACATAACAATCATTAGAAGTCCCCTTTATGTTCCTCCAGCCATCTTTCAACATCAATTGGGGTATTGAAGAAAAGGGTTGAGCCCAAGGCAGTCACCCGCAATTGGGCCGGATACAACAAAGCATAAGTTATTTTAAATTTCTGAAGAATGCGCTTAACAGGGATAAACTCTGCCCGCTTTTTTTGCAACTCCGGTGAGAAGTCTGAATAGAACGATACTCTGGCCCCCTTATAGAAAATGTCCCTCATGTCTCTGGTCTTTTGCAACAGAATCACCCGGTCGTTGTAATTCAACAGTTTAAATAATAATGGTCTAGTGCGTTCATCTGGCTGCCGAGACCTAGCAGGGACTCTATGCGCTCTTTCAATTGCAAATAATGGAGAAAAAGGGGTATCCCCTAGAAGTTCTTTTAACCAGCTTTCTAGGAAGGCTATGGGGTTGGAACCCTTGCTACCCTCTGGCAGCCCGATCAAACGCACATTGTTCCTGCGATTTCTATTGTCCATTTCATCAAGTTTATATGCCTGCTTAGAAATTTGATTCTGTAGTGCCAAAACTTTTTGTTGTAGTGGTGGTAGCTCATCCTCAACCGAGCTTAATCTACCTTCAAGTGCAGCGGTTCTTTCAACGGTGTTACTCAGCAATTGGCTCATTGATTGTAATTAATTTTTTATACCACTCAATTGGTTATTAAGGCCAGAGATAGAGTCCTTACATTCATTTACCGCTAGAAGTATATCCCGCAGTGTGGGTTCACCATCCTCGATTTCTGGGGCTTCTACTGGATTGATTACACCATAGGTAGCCTTACCATCCCCTGCGCCTAGATTGCTCGCATTTTTCCTGGTGCTTGGTGTAGTGGAGCCTGATACTAGTTGACCTGCACTTCTCCTGTCTAAACTTACACCCTGCACCTTTGTTTGCCCCGCCAACTGATGATGGCCTCCTTTTGGTGGTGAGATTGCATGGGCAAAACGTTCAAGTTTTGCGGCTGCTGCCGCCGCAGAGACCTGGTTCGCTTTCTCTTTTGCTGCCCGTGTTTTATGGCCCCCCTCACCATGCGACATGTCTTCGGTGGACCTCTTGCTTAGCATAATTATAAACTTATATTGCAAAACAATAGAATCAAGCAAAGGAGAAGGTCAGCCAGGAGAGGAATCAGCCCAAAAAAAAAGGAGGAGGTTTTGAAAAAAGGGAACGCCAGAAGGGGGGGAGCAACGTCTTGTCCCCCACTTAGTCAACCTCCAGTCCGTCCTCTCTGGTGTCAATATCAAAATGCAATGTCCTAGTCCACTAGGCTGACAGCCTATCCATAAAAGGGTGAAAGGTAAAAGGGTGAAAGCCTACAATGCTGTGAGCTCTGTAAAAGGAGAAAAGGGGGGGGAGCACCCCTCTACCCTCAAGCCAGATGCCACTTACTCTGACAATAGCCCCCCCAGTAGCCCAGGGGCTCCCCCGCTCACACCCCCACAGGTACCTCCAGTAGACAGGTTCAGTCCTCTGCAGCACAGCCTTTCTCCTCGCTGTGCTGTATCTCCCCAGGTATCACACCGAAATCCCGCAGCAGCTCTGTCAGCGATGGGACTACTCTTCTCCCACTTCCGCACGCTGCGCTCCACCCTGCGTTCCACCGCTCTGGAAGCCTCGCGGGAACCTGAGCAGCGGCGAGATCTCCCTCAGCTCCTCCAAGTCCCCGCTCGGCGCTCAGTTCAGCTCTACTCGGCACACGGTTCAGGGATGGGGCAGGCACAAAGAGGCTCAGGCGGCAGGGCTCATCGGGTGGCTCAGCGCTTACACCCGGTTTCCATCAGGGAGAGCGATAGGATGGTGCATCTGCATCCACTCTCACACACTTACACCTCCATCCGGCCACACCCCCCTCCCAATGCTTTATAACGACTTTAATTGAACAAGCTGAAGTTAGAAGCTTATTGGCTACCATGCACAGCTGCATCAGATTTGATACCCTCTAGTTTTAGTAACAAGGCATGATAAATCAGTAAATAAGAAAAAATCATCTGCAGGGAGACCACAGGCAATACTGTTAAGTACTCTTTTGAGGTTTTTTTTGGAGGGGGGCGGGTTTCACAGTTTATGTCCTCTTTAATATCTTTTGCTTCAACAACTGGTACCACGAGCCAACCGCTCTGTTATAAGTGAGACTAGGAAATGACAGATACTAGGATATATTGTCCTAAGCATTTATTCCAAACATTCATTGTATTTAGATAACGTGTTGAGGTCTAAACAACTTAGAGAACTATTATCATGTGAGCCTATTGTTATGGTTTAATGTAAAACATATTAATTTATCTATTGGGTGGACATCACTTGTGCTGGCCCTAACTTTGGGTATCTATGGCAACTGTCCCTGAAACCAAAATTGTCTACTGTAAAAATATCTACTATAAATTTTCTTTGCTGATACCCATCCATGACAGCATACTTATGATGAAGCATCAGCCATATCCCTACTCACAGGACCAGTGTAAATTTCAAAGGAGAAGTATGGACTTTTCAAAAATAAAAATACATAATCACCTCTATGCTTCAGCACTGGTCTAATGCGGCAACTGTCCATCACTGGCTCTAAGGCTGAGAACTGATCAAGCACATGACAGCTGATTACTCAGTCCTTGGTCCACTTGGAGAGGAGACCAGTGATTGTTAGGCCGCGTACACACGGGCGGATTGTCTGCCCAACTAAGTTCGGCAGACAATCCGACAGACAGTCCGTTCAAAATTTGCATGAACGGACTTGACCACACACGATGAGCAGACAGTCCGCTGAAAGCGTGCGTGATGACGTGTACAGCACGTACGACGGGACTAGAAAAACGACGTCCTATACACTGCAATGCAACCTTCGGCCGTGTAAACCCTTTCTGAGCATGCGCCATACTTAGTCCGTCCAACTTGCCTACACACGAGCGGACTGTCCGCTGAAACCAAGTTTGGACGGACAAAACCAAGTTTGAACGGACTGTCTTACGGAAATTCCGTAAGACTTTGTTCGTCAGACTGTCCACTGAAAAAGTCCGCTGAAGCCCACACACGAGCGGATTGTCCGCTGAAACACTGTTCAGCGGACTAAGTTGGACAGACAATCCGCCCGTGTGTACGCGGCCTTAGTCATCTGTCTCCTCTCTGCCACTCCTGGAGTGCTGGTCTGGGGAGAGGGCAGGAGCAGCTGACTCTAGCTCTCAGCAGTGCTTTGAGAGGCTGAGCCAACTGCCAATCAGGCATCCAGATTGATCTTGACAATATGGTGCGGATCCTTCCAGAGCCTGGAGCTGGTCTGTGACATCAGCTGTAAGCAGACTTTAGCTGAGGGATGATTGTGGGACATGGGAGAGCAAAAGTAATTGAATTATTATTATTATTATTATTATTATTATTATTATTATACAGGATTTATATAGCTCCAACAGTTTTCGCAGCACTTTACAATATAAAAGGGAGACAATACAGTTATAATACAATAAAATACAAGAGGATTAAGAGGGCCCTGCTCAGAAGAGCTTACAATCTAATAGGGTGGGGCTGGTGGTACAAAAGGTTGTAACTGTGGGGAATGAACTGTTGGAAGTGGTAGAAGATTAGTTGGAGACATGATATGCTTTCCTGAAGTGATGAGTTTTCAGGGATCGCCTGAAGGTAGCAAGAGTAGGGGATAGCCGGACTGGTGGAGGTAGCAAGTTCCAGAGGATGGGAGAGGCTCTGGAGAAATCCTGGAGATGAGCATGGGAGGAGGAGACGAGAGAGCTTGAGAGTAGGAGGTCTTAAAAAGAGCAGAGAGGAAGATTTGGGTGATATTTGGAGATGGGGTTGGGGATGTAGCTCAGGCCAGAGTTGTGAACGGCTTTGTATGTTGTAGTTAGTATTTTGAATTTAATTCCCTGGGTGATTGGGAGCCAGTCTAGTGGGGCAGTAGTGGGGAAGTAAAAACCCAGCTCCACCCAGCTCCACCACCTGTTTTTACTGCTTCCCCAACAGTAAAGCTCCATACACATTATTAGATTTTCTGCAGATTTTTGTCTTCAGATTTACCAAAACCATGTAGTGCAAGGACCTGCCTGATTGCACACAAATTGAAACTCTTAAAGTTTGACCTCATAATATATGGTTTGGATAAATCTGAAGATACAAATCTGCAGAACATCTAATAGTGTGTATGGGCTTAAAGTGGTGTTCCCAGACTACCGGAAGTGGGAACAGGATACCTGTCAAAGGTGCCAATTGTGGCACCGAAGGGGGAAAGGAAACACATGAGCGGAAGTCCCACTTTTGGGTGGAACTCTGCTTTAAGTGTAAACTAGGTCTTACAGTGTGGGAGTAAAGCTAGTAAAGACGTTTAGACTGAGGGTGGTTGCCATAAATAGGCACCAGGAAAATTAAAGTAGGTATGTCGACAATGTTCTAGTTTCCTGATTCCTACATGACAGCATACTAGTTTTAAATAACTAGCTGAAAGGGAAGGTAATGCTAAATTATTTATTAACACAAGAAACTGAGACTTTTCTCTCCCAAACTCTTTAGTTGTTAGTGCACTCTGATCAACAATGTAGTGATTCAGGAATACTTGAGGATAATTACTCTCACACTTCAAATTTTGTCATTTTTCACTAACATGTCAATATTTTTCTAGAAATTTACTTAGAACCCCCAGACATTATATACTTTATGAAAGCAGAGGCCCTGGAGATTTAAATGGTGATTGTTGCATTTTTTTTATGTCACATTTGCACCATTTATCAAATGCACATTTTCAGAAAAAAATACACCTAAATTACTTTTGGTGTCTCCAAACACAAAATATTACTCAATTTTTTGATCTAATATGAAAGGTGATATTGCAGTTTACTGAGTAAATAGAAACTAACCATGTCAAGAGTTAAAATTGCACACACCTGTGAAATGTTGACAAACTACGGTACCTAAAATTATCCATAGGAGACCCTTTAAAAGCCTTCACAGATTTACAGTTTAGATTAAAATATGAGCTCTGGCACTAGAAATATTGCTCTCACTCTGACATTCGTGGCAATACCTTACATGTGTGGTGCAAACATTGGGGTTGATTTACTAGAATTGGAGAGTGCAAAATCTGGTGCAGCTCTGTATAGAAACCAATCAGCTTCCAGTTTATTTTGTCAAAGCTTGATTAAACAAGCTGATTGGCTACCATGCATAGCTGAACCAGATAGTAAATTAACCCCACTGTGTACACATGTGTGCTGGACTTATTTGCTTTTGCCTTTCTGTGTGAACACAGGGGGTGGGAGTGCGTTACATTTTTTAAATTTATTTTATATAGATTTTTTTACACTTTTTTTAATTCCCTTGTGATAGCTCCGGCAGTTACACATACTCTGATCCCATACTCCTACCCTTCAAAGCATTTGATCAAATACAGATGCTTCTGCCAGGGAAACAGAAAACTGAAACCAGTAAAAAAAAACTCCTTACTTCCAGCTTCATTCATCACAGAGGAGATCAGAAAAAGACTGTTCCTTTATTTCCTTTGTTAGCAACTGGCTCGACTGCAGTCCCAGGTTTCCCTGTGGAATTAGAGAGCTCCGGGAATGGCTTTGGGCAGCGATGAGAGGGGGGTGTACCCTTCCAAACCTTGCAAAAGTGATCGGGTGCCTGTGAAGCTGCACAAATCACTTTTTCCTGAAATTTGGATGCCATCTGTACAAATTGATACCAGGATCTTGTGCTGGCTTATCCTGGGGTGAAAAGGAGAGGAGGGGATGACAAGAGTTTAGCTAAAGTTTTCTGTTTGCATCAGAAGATTGACCTGAAGATTCAGAAGCTGCCTATATACCTAGCTGTGTGTCATGATTCAGGCAAAAGTTGGCAGAAAGGGATACTATTTTCGATGGTAATATTAAAACTGAACAGCATATCAAGAACTGTGAACAAAATAAATAAAATGCAATATAACATTATAATTATTTCAGACTATACAGCTTACCAGCCACAAATCTTTGTCAGTTTGTTTAAAAATACTGTAATGTTACCTTTCCTGTTTTTTTGCAATATTATGAGAATAATGTACCCTCTGCTGTAAACCACAAAAACATATTGTATTTTTATTGTTTAACCATTTCTGGACTGAGCCTCTTTTGAGATCTGTTGTTAACAAGTTAAAATATTTTTTTTTGCTAGAAAATTACTTAGAACCCCCAAACAATATATTTTTTTTTTCAGACACCCTAGAAAATAAAATGGCAGTCATTGCAATACTTTATGTCACACCGTATTTGCGCAGCTGTCTCACAAGAACAATTGTTTTGGAAAAAAATACACTTTTTTGAATTAAAAAGACAACACTAAAGTTAGCCCCTAAGTGTGGACAGGAATGGGTGGGTGTAACAGCCTCCTCAATATGCAAATCCTGAAGGGTTTGCAAAAAATGAATTGTGTCACTTACATAAGACGACAGACAGGTAAGGGAAGGTTTTAAATGACTGTCTACCACTCAGGTGAGATTTTCAGTGAAATTGCCAGAGCCAGATATATTGGGTCTGCCAGGAGAGTTTACTTGTTGCTTGTGTAATTTGGGTACAGCGTAAAAAGTAGCCTCTTTGGGGTAACTAGTTCTAATAAATTCCCACATTTGTTTTGTAATGACATTATGATGAAATGCTGTATCTACCATTAGGTAAAAATCTTTGGTAAATTTAGGGGTTAGAGAGTATATTCATACACATCTCGACGTACTGAGCGTTGTCCATGACCACGACATTTCCACCCTTGTCGGATGGTTTAATTACTATGTCGTGGTCACGGGCCAGCACCTCAAGTGCAGCTCGCTCAGCACGAATGAGATTAGTATGAGATTTCTGGAAATTGTGCATCTTTCTAATATCTGCTGTTACAAGTTTAAGAAAAGCAGAGGTGTTTTGGTTGGAACTTGGTGAAGGATACAAGGTGGATTTCTTTTTTTATAAGGAATCAGGGATATGTGGTTCAATTTGTCCACTGGGGACATCATCCACTGCTATGTGGAGGGCCTCTAGGTCAACAGAGTCGATAAGATTTTCAGGTTTGTTTTCTTCCAATAAACCAGTTAGGTTATTAAGTGCCTGAATATCCTGATGGGTATGTCCAAAGTCTAGATTCTGTTTCTGTTTCTTAGCATAAAGGCTCTTCAACAGAATCTTATGAATAAAAAGATGAATGTCCTTGATTGCCCCAAATCTGTCCAGATTGGAGTCTGGACAGAAAAAGAGGCCATGCCCAAGAACGTCGATTTGATTAGTGTGATTTTTTCCATATTGGTTCTGTGAGTTTTGAGTGAATGTATTTGAGATTTTTGTCGAGTCTACATGTGACCCCTCATCTGGTCTAAAAAAGTACCAGGAGGTACAGACTGTGACCATGGAGTAGATAAGGTGGTAAATTCATGTAGAGAGGATCCAGAACTACTAGCTAAAGTGGATGTGTCAGAGATGTCGCTATTGGTATTAAGCCGAGAGCGACCATCGTTACCTGTCCTTGGAGGGGAACCCTCCATGTGAGAAGATTCTTCATGTGGCTTGTCACCATGACGGTGACGTTTTTGTTGTCTCCTACCCTTTTGCTGGGTAAAAGGCTGTGGGGAAGAAAAGATAGATGAGTATGCAAGGGATTCATAATGACTAATATGTACATTTTTATTCTGTTTAGGGGGACGTCTACCGTTGGTTTGGGTGGGTTGCCATCTATAGGCTCTACCATCCTCAAAGGTCTTTCTATCCCTCTGTAATTTTTTTATCCTTTTTAATTAGGATGTTCTTATTTATTTATTTTTTTAAAGGTGTTTATTTAATTTTCAGCAGTACAATATAAGTACAAACAGTATAATAGTATGTCTTCTTACATGAAAATTATATTGTATACCCTTTATGATTACATACATATCAATTTTGTAAGCTGGCATGAGTAGTTGGAATTTTAAGACATGGGCAATACCATTTTAGGGTTTTCTTATTAAATTGTTCCAGGTGACATTTTAGCTTTTCCTCTGATTCAGCAAAAAGCGGGTGGGTCTTAAGAGGCACCATTTGTTTTTGCAATTTATCTAGTTTTTCGTCCAAAACTATTATGCGTTTCCCATATTCATTAATCAGCAATGACATCATAGTCTTGGAGCATGATTTTAAATTGTCCTCCCAGGCAGTTTTAAACCTGTGGTCAATATTGTCAAATGTAGAAAATATTTACCCAAAAGGGTTCAGATTTTCAGCAATGTATTTCTCAAAAGACCTGATGTGCCAATATAATGAGAACTTCTTCTCTAAAGTGTGACTAAGGGTCAGAAAAACAGATGACAATTCAGAGTAAAGGGACTCTTTTTGTTGGTAATCCTTATGTAATTTGCACATAAAGTTTACCCATTGATCTCCTTGGTAGGACCCATTCCAGAAAAAAAAAAAATATATATATATATATATATATATATATATATATATATATATATATATATATATATATATATATATATATATATATATATATATATATTGTGGCAGCACGCAGGTAAAGTCACCTGGTTGTATCCAGGATGGGAAATATGTGTGCCCTAGATTCAGGCTTTATGCAGACCTTTACAATTAGAGGGGAAGAGTTAATGAGCCCAGCTGAAGTAAGTGGGCTCATTAAGACCTCTACAAAAAACCCCAGCATGCTTAGGGAGATGCTCCATCCTGGAACCAGTTTTGTGTTGTATAGACTGGGGAGTGTGATATCTGTTCTGTGCGGTGAGTTAACGCCTGTGTGGCAACCCTCTACAACAGAGACAGGGACTGGTGCAGCACAAGGCTGCACTCAGTTGTTAGACAGGGAATCTAAGTGTGTAGTTAGAGGTCAAGCTGACCAGGATTTATTTTCATGTTTTATTTTTGTTTGGCTGTTATATGTACCACTGCATGTAGCATAAATAAACCGCATTTTTTGTTTTTTGCACCTACAACGCTGTCTGCTGTGCCTGATTTTGTGTTGTGAACCCATCCAGGGGGTCACACACACCCGCTGCCGAGCTAACCCCTCACAGTATATTTATATATATATATATATATATATATATATATATAAATGAGTATTAGAGAAAAAAAAAGTGAATCTAAATACATGCAATTAAACTCAATCAGTATACACACATATCAATTCTCCAGTATCTGGGGACTTAGGCCGGGTTCACACCGCTGCGATGCGGGAACGCCGCGAATCCGCGGCGTTTTCCCGCATCGCATTACTCCCGCCGGCAGTTCACACTGCCCTATGCGGACGGCTGGGAGTGTCAATGATATGTTAATGACACCCCCAGATCCGTCCGCATATCGCAGTGCGATCTGCCGACTCGCACAGGAATCGGATCGCATGGTGTGAACCCCCATGCGATCCGATTCTGTTGCGGACCAAAAAAAGGGTCCCGTGCGAGTTTGCTGCGGGACCGATGCGAATTCAGCCATACTATCTGTATGGCTGTACTCGCATCGCTACGGAGATCGGATGTGATTTGCGGTGCGAATCACATCCGGATCTCCCCCCGCAGCAGTGTGAACCCAGCCTTATACAGGTATTTACTACCCACATATATTTGTAAAAAAAAAAAAGGGAATTTGGGGAATTTAATATTGTGTTGATCCTGCCAACATCCTACATAGCATGAAGAAAGCATGCACCAAAGTGCATTAGGGGAAGCCCCCTTGGACTTTATATGGCAGAAACAAAGTATAAGGAGTCAAAAATAGATAAAAAGGCACAAAGGTGCCAACTTTATTATTATTATACAAAATATTAGAAAAATTATCTACAATGTTGTATGACTGTGTAATTGTCATTCAAAGTGTGACAGTGCTGAAAGCTGAAGATTGGTCTGGCAAGAGGGGGGTAGGGACAGGCAATGTGGTGTAGTAGGTAGCACTCTCACCTAGCAGTAAATATGGTCACTGGTTCAAATCTCAACCACAACACTACCCGCCTGGAGTTTGCATGTTCTGCCTGTGCCTGTGTGGGTTTCCTCCAGGTACTCTGGCTTCCTCCAACACTCCAAAGACATGCTGGTAGGTTAATTGGCTTATGTCCAAAATTGACCCTAGTATGTTAATGGGGACCTTGGATAGAGGGTAGGGACCGATGTGAGTGTGTGATGTACAGGGTTAGGGACAATTGTAGACACACACCCACACTCATTCAGGATGGACTGGTGTCTTTATTCAACGTTACTAACTATGTAATTATGTTCAAGTGCCCAGAAAGCAAGTGGTTAATATTTTTGTTATTGTGTTAAATAAAGCGATTTGTAAATGAGCTACTACGGGAAGCAAATCTGCAATCATTCCTTTTCACTTTTTAACAACTGCCACACTGGGAGTGCATTGTTTTAAAGTGAATCAATTGACTGCGAAACAGGAAGCTCACATATTAAGCAAATATGGCTACCCTCATATACCCCCATAAACATATATATGTACAAACAATATGTAGATAGAAGTTTATTTAAAATATTAGCATATGTTGAAAAATGTAAAACCTAAATAAATTTAAATCTGCAGGCCATAGGACAAGTGTACAGTATATTTATTTAAAGATTATTTTAGCATACGATCTAACTAGTATGAATAGTAAAAAGTGTGAAAACCATAACAATGAACTTCTCTCATTTGCCTCTATGGTTTTGTTTGTTTAGATAAGTAAAAATACCTGTTGATCATACAAGAAATCATGTGAGCTTATAACTTCCTGTACTCTTTACCTTCTCTTATCAGTTAACAGCTCAGCACCTGTCAGTTCTTCTCTGCGGACTGGTAGAACGCCCTATGTTGTGAATAAGAAGAAAATGGCAGTTGTTCTGTAGTCCTGCCCTAGTATGACAACTCTCCTCCATAGAAATAGTGTAGTGAGTGAGTGTTGTAACCCAAGAACAAGAAGTGTGTCACTGGCAGGTCCATAGAGTAAAAATAAAGGAAAAACATAAAAAAATAAAAACAATTGCAGCTACTACATCTAAGAACTAGTAAGTGCCAATATATTACGTTTGATTCTTGGGTCTGGAAATCCTTTAACATTTTTAATTATATTTTTAGTATGTTAATCATAAAATCATGTAATTTACTTAAATATCTGGAAGAAAATATAAATTTAACTGATTTCTGGGTATCAAAGTCATCTCATCGTTCCATGTTCCTGGAGATAATGTAATGGTCTAAACCTGAGACACTATTGTATACATTTGCGTACACTTATTTAACAGGTGGGATATATTTTATGTTTACTACTGACCACCAAACCAAATATAAAACTGAATTGCATAGGCTTTCAGATTTGTTTATTACTGGTTTATTGAGTCGTTCTTGCAGCATATTACGAGGGTATTGCTAAGTTTTTTTTCCTGCTGCTGGACCAGAAAACATCTTTATAGAACGTCATTTTGATAAATGACATACTCACACAAACAAAAAATTATTTCCTCGCAATGCAATTACGTGCCTACTAGTATATCTGAAGATTCTTATTTGTGCTGTGGACATAATAGTCATGAAAATGTTACTTTATATTAGGCCGTACAAAGGAAATATAGACCTCAGACAAAGGAATTATAGACCTCAGATAAAGGAATTATAGATAAAGGCATTGCAAATCAATTACAGAGTTACTTGTTGCCAAGCTGAACATTTTGGGATTGAGCCCAATGCTTTGTAACTGGATTTTGTATTTCCTGGCTGATAAGCAGCAAGGAAAAGGGTAAAAATTGGTAATTGTTACTCATCAATGCTGTCCCTTGGTACAGGGGTGCCACAGGGATGTGTGCTAAGCCCCTTTCTGTGTACTGATGATTGTGTTTCTCACGCCAAGATGGACTCTGTGTTAAAATTTGCAGACAACACCACGTTAGTGAGGAAAATAAGGGGCGGTGATGAGTCTGCATATAGTCAGGTTATTGAAAATCTAGTTACTACAAATGGGTCAAATTTTGGCGAAGTGGTCCAATCCCAGTTAAACTTTACAAAAAAGAGATTCCCCTAAATAGGTGCGATTTTGAAAGACCATCAACACCAGACACAAGTACACAAAATAATACACAATTTTTATTATAAATTACAAGATATACATATCACCACCAGAGGGACATGTGGGCTGAACAGTGTCCTCCTGGTGTGTTAACAAATGAACAATCACATAAACAAAACAAAATGAGTGTCATCCACACGCTCCACATAGAGGAATGCCTTGCCACTTGTAATAGGTGGTTGGACTGCACCTTCCAGCTCCTCTCCTATGTTTACTCCCCGGGGATGGGACAAGGCAACTCTGGGTGCATGTCATATATATGCTAATTGAGCCTTATACATGCAAGTGGACTTGAGGTACCCAGGCAGCTATCTTGTTTCCCGTTTAAGGATTTAATAAGAGATAAACCCCTCTACTTGTTGGATAATCCATTACTATATCATTATATCATCGAGTTTGTTCACCCCTGATGAAGGTTCTGAGTTATCAGCAACTGGAAACGCATCGGGTGTGGGTGATATAGGACAAGCATTTTTATCAATTATATTTTGTTTTGTTTATGTGATTGTTCATTTGTTAACACACCAGGAGGACACTGTTCAGCCCACATGTCCCTCTGGTGGTGATATGTATATCTTGTAATTTATAATAGAAAATTGTGTATTATTTTGTGTACTTGTGTCTGGTGTTGATGGTCATTCAAAATCCCACCTATTTAGGGGGAATCTCTTTTTTGTAAAGTTGAAAATCTAATTGGATGCTGCAAAGAGAACAACTACTTAAATGTAGCAAAGACTAATGAGACTATTATTTATTTTAGAAAAGTATGGGAGGTTAGCTATGAGCCAGTGGTGATTAATGGGGTGGAAGTTGAGAGGGTAGAGGAGTTCCGCTTTCTGGGAACAATAATTAGGGAGGACCTGTCATGGACGGGGCATATATCTCATCTGGTGGGCAAGGCTCATCAGAGACTGTACTTTTTGTGAAAGCTATGGAGGGCAGGCTTTTCAGAGTGGGTCCTTTTTAGCTTCTATAAAGCTGCCATTGAAAGTGTGCTAATGTATCACATTTCTTTGTGGCATGGATCATGCACAATCCATGATAGAAATGCCATGCAGGGGGTAATAAAAACTGCACAGAAGATAATTGCATGAATTAGTCTGTTGATGAACTGGGAGAGGGGAGGTGTCTTAGGAGAGTGATTAATATATTGGAAGACACTTCACATCCTGGTAATGCCCTATATACATCACTATCGTGTGGTGGGTGATATAGAGGTATTGGCTCTTGTACTACTAGGCTGTGGAATAGCTTCTTTCCTCAATCTGTGCAGCTCTTGAACACTAGAGGTCTTGTGGAATAAATGGATTGGGAGTATGTATTGCGGTATGTATGCTGTTTTGGATTAAGTGTTTTATGCTGGGTGTAGAATTTCTTTTTTTAATGTGAGCTAGCTACAACTCTGTTTCATTTTATGATTGTTATTGTAAAATAACAATACATTTTATGATTCTGAAATCAATTACAGAGTTGTGTAGCTTTAGACTGCTTATTAATAAGACCTTTAATGTGAGTCAAACTTAAAGTGGATGTAAACCCTCATATATACCCAGTGAAGTGAACAGCTTCATATGATACACAGAGATTAAATAAATCCCCCTACATAGGTTTTACATGTATATGTGCTGTCTTCAGCTTATTCTTTAGAAGGTGCACATCCTGTTAGAGATTTTTTCTTCCTGTTCATCACTGGGTGTGGATTCTTGGCATACACCATGTGACAGCTGATTGGAGGAAAGGCACACACCCCTCCACATAGGCATAGGAAGGAAGGAATGTGCAGAGCTGTGCTGTGAATAGAATAGCTCTCTACTAATCTATTTATAGCACCCACTCACACAAATTTCAGGCTGGTTTTATCTCAGTTGTCGTCGAATTTGTCAGAAGTTATCATGCTGATAACAGAAGAACAGAGCAGCAGAAAGACACGGGACTCAGGGCTTTGGAGAGAAATAAAAAATCACTACAGATATATGTGCTTAGGTCAAATTTCATTAATCAGGTTTACATTCACTTTAAAAAAATTCTAAAATAGTGTAGCGAGAGAAATTCCTTCAACTATCTTGAATGTGTGGATGGGGGAATCTGTTAATTTATTTTTTTATTTTTTTATTTTGACCAGCCAGTTGGCTGTTAAAAAATTGGTCCAGTCATGACAAGCTTGACTCTGCTGCCATAGACATGGCCTAGGACTGCAAGAGTACCATGAAAGATACCCAACCACAAACATATCAGTCAGTCACACTGTTTTACACATAAACGCATTGCTTGTCAGAGGCATGCAGACACGTATTTATTGTTGCTGCCCCTACAAATCCTATGCTGTCCTTGACAGCTGGCAGGATGGAGATGACAATCTGCCCTGTGGTTTTGTTTTCTAGTTTTAGGTGTGACCACATAGAACTTCCTCTTTCAGTCTCTTTGTTAAAATGATGCAAGCCATTGGTTCAGGATAGGATAGGGGTGGCATAAGAGAGTTGGCCTAGATCATTTAAATCTGGTCCTGATAACATGGCATGTCCTGGGCCTATGTTATGTCTGCCTTAATATTAAATAATGCACTGTTTCAGTAACTGGTGCATGTATGCTCATTGAAAGAAGGTTTTATTTACATGTGCAGAAAATACAAGCAGTTTAAAACTTAATACATCTGTTCTGTTTTAATATCTTTATCATCATAGTTTGAAGATGCATTTATTACATAAACATAGTGTAAGTCAATGTTGTAATGCAGTTTAGTGGAGAAGGGGTGTAGTCAATACACAAAAAGGGATAAGGGATAATAAATAGGAATAAGCAAAACTGGCCTGCTTTGGTACCAGCAGGACTTCAAAGAAGTTCAGATGCCAAACCTGAACCCCATTAAACTCAACGGGAGCTAAATCTGTCAAATCAGAAATGTCTGCTTTCTCTCAGAATCTGGAATCCCCTTCAGCAAAAACAAGCAGGACCTAAATGGCCTGGTAAAAATTATGACGGAACCCCCATGCCCTTTTTTTACCTTACCTGCTCCCATGTTTATAAGGCTAGAGATTCTCTTCATCTATACCAGGGGTAGGGAACCTTGGCTCTTCAGCTGTTTTTAAACTACAAATCCCATCATGCCTCTGCCTCTAGGAGTCATGCCTGTGACTGTGACATTGTTAAAAACAGCTGGAGAGCCGAGGTTCTCTACCCCTGATCTATACAGTACCCCTATCCTAGATGAGGGTCTGATATGAATGTTAATGAGGGACCAATACTCAAAAAAATGTGCATGGATTTTCCCCCATAATTCATACCAACAAGAAACCAACCCTCTATGTACATAGTACCCCTACTCAATAAGAAAATGTAACATTCAGCTCATCCCTGATTATAAAAGCTAAACTCTAAATATGTTATCTGTGGAAGAGGTGAAACATGGAGAGCCTTTATTCCAAAAGCACATACAGAAGACAAGTGCCTCAACATGTATCACACTATTTGTCAGGGCCTGGACTTGATCTTGGGACCTCTGCTGTGTCTGCCAATGACTCTTTTCGCTGAGCTACCTGAGATGCTAGACAGTACCCAGTCTGATCCATTGGACAACCCTGCCTTATGCCTTGACTTCTACCGAACCTTGAACTCATTGCTCCTCCCAAGAACTTCCTGATTTATGTCCTTGCATTTCCTATTTGCTAAATTATTGGGCTCTGTTCAGCCTGTATCTTGCTCTCATCTTCCGTGCTGCTGATCATATTGTGCTACTACACCTTATTGACCCTTGGTTTTTCTTCGACTATCCTGTTGCCTGATCCCAACCTCCAACTACATGCTACTGACCTTTGGCTTGTTTTACTGACTAAGCTTCTGTTTGATCCTTACCCGCTTATCTGTTTCTGGCCCCCAGCTTGCGCACCTCATGGTGTGGTGATCCTGAGGATCATGACCTGGTACAAACATGCAGCAAAAGCCATCTCCACCATCAGGAGCTCTGGTGAACACCTGTTATTACTTAGACTTAACACCTCAGGTGAGCCCATGTCACCATGCCAGGATGACTGCCTGTGTACCTATCATGCTGGTTGGTGATAGTACCGCTACTGGTATAGCAACTGGTCTTTGAGCCTGACCCTTGATTGTGACACTATTGCAATTAGTCACTTGTCTGCTGAATGAAATTTTTGTAATAAAGTCTCCTGATGTTTCACCTCATCCATAGACTCTATCTATGTGTGCAATAAAAATTGCTGTATGGCAAAGCCAAAGAATCTACTTCCAGGGTGTGGTAAGGCTCCGTGCCAGTCACCTTGTTTGTTTGTGAATGTTGTGACAGCAGCAGTCTCAAATCCCACTGCTGCCTTCCGAATGTGACTATTGTGCTCTTACTCTTAGCCAATGCAGAGATTTTCATGGGACTCATGGGGCAACAATCTAAGCACCAGCAACCTGAAAGTGATCAACACTGGGGCAGTAAACTCTCCAGTTAGCCCTTTACTCACACAAACACATGAGCATGTGTTTTAAAAGAAGCATCTGCTGTAACAATTTTGACCTTCAAGAAATATGTATAACACTGCCACCTGCTAGTACATCTAATGCCGCATACACACGATCAGACAATCCACCCGTGTGTGAGCTGCGGCTGACTTTTTTCTTTCCAAAAGTCCGGCGGACTTAGAAAGAAGTTTTGACTCAAAATTGTCAGCCGGACTCGGCAGTCCCCGGACAATCCGCCCGTCTGTGCACTAGTCCACCGGACTTTTGAAATGAACGGACTTGCCCACACGCGGAGGAAAGTCCGTTCATTTTTAACGCGGCTCCAGGTAGACGGGACTAGCGAAGGAAGTCAATGTCGGCGGCAAGACTGACACCTCGCTGGCCCTGTCACCTGGTATGGACTTAAAGGGGAAGCCCTACGCTGAAAAAACTGTGTGGTGGTCCCCCCCCGAGTCCATATCAGACCCTTATCCGAGCACGCAGCCCGGCCAGTCAGGAAAGGGGGTGGGGACGAGCGAGCGCCCCCCCCCTCCTGAGCCATACCAGGCCGCGTGCCCTCAACATGGGGGGGTGCTTTGGGGAAGGGGGGCCCTGTGGCCCCCCACCCCAAAGCACCTTGTCCCCGTGTTGATGAGGACAAGGGCCTCTTCCCGACAACCCTGGCCGTTGGTTGTCGGGGTCTGCGGGCAGGGGGCTTATTGGAATCCGGGAGCCTCCTTTAATAAGGGGGCCCCAGATACCGGCCCCACCCTATGTGAATGAGTATTGGGGTATCATGTACCCCTACCCATTCACCTGGTGAAAAAAAGCGTAAAGAAAAAATAATTTATTGCACAGCTCCGGTGATCTTTCGTCTTGTGGGGGTATTCTCGCCGGACTCCTCCGCTATCTTCTGCTAGCTCTTTTACTACCAGAGGAACCCGGCTTTCTTCTTCGTCGCCGCCACCATCCGGGGATCTTCTTCTGACTTTGGGGTCTTGTCCCCCTCTTCGGGGGTTTTGTCCCCCTCTTTGGTTCTTCTTGCCGGGCCACTGCTATCTTCTGCTAGCTCTTTTACTAGCGGTGGCCTGGTTTTCTGTCACTGCCGCCTCTTCTTCCAGCTTCGGGGGTCTTGTCCCCCTCTTGGGTTCTTCTTGCCGGGCCTCCGCTTTCTTCTTCCTGCTCTTTTACTAGCGGTAGCCCGGTCTTCTGTCACTGTCGCCGCCTTCTCTTCTTCTCTTATTCTTTTCTTCTTCCTTGAGATGTTGACTCGACGCTCTCTCTCTGTCAATGACAAGGACGCGTTGTGCGGCGACTTATATAGGGACAATGGGCGGGGTCACCGGGTGATGTCACATGGGTTGGTAACCCTTGTTTTTAAAAAAAATAAAAACATGACATACTTACTTCCACTGTGTAGTTCGTTTTGCACGGCAGTGCCCCCGATCTACCTCTTCTGGGGTCCCCAGGTGGCTTCTCCTCGCATCGAATGTCCAGGTTGAAGAAGGCTGAGGGGTGTCATGTAGGAATGTCATGTAGGAATGCTGAAGTGCTTGATGATACTTCAGTGGTAGGGATGAGCCGTTTGGTTCGCAGCACAACATGCTTCGGGGGACATGTACAGGGGACATGAACAGGGGGCATGTATCAATGTAAAAAAAGTTTTAAAAACAATTTTTTTTTCAGGAGCAGTGATTTTAATATGGCTTAAAGTGAAACAATAAAAGTGTAATACTCCTTTAAATTTCATACCTGGGGGGCGTCTGTAGTATGCATGTAAAGTGGTGCATGTTTCCCGTGATTACAACACTCCGAGAGTAAAATGGCACTTCTAAAGGAAAAAAAGTCATTTAAAAGTACTCGCGGCTATAATGAATTGTCGGTCCCGGCAATATATGTAAAAGTCATTGAAAAAACATGGATTCCCCCATAGTCCTTTACCAGGCCCTTTGAGTATGAATATTAAGGGGACCCCGAACCAAAATTAAAAAAAAAATTGCATGGGGGTCCCCCCAAATTCCATACCAGGCCCTTCAGGTCTGGTATGGATTTAAAGGGGAACCCCATGCCAATTTTTTTTTTTAAATGGCGTGGAGGTCAACCCAAAAATCCATACCAGACCCTTATCCGAGCATGCAATCTGGCAGGCCCCTCCTGATCCGTACCAGGCCACATGCCCTCAACATGGGGAGTGCACATTGGGGTAGCAGCCCCCCAAAGCACCTTATCTCCATGTTGATGGGGACAAGGACCTCATCCTTACAACCCATGTGAATTGGTAACGGGGTACAAAATGTACGCTTACCATTTCACAAAAAAAGTGTGAAAATGGTAAAAATGACAATACACGGCTTGGGATAAGTCCTTTATTAAAGTCCTTTATTTTATTAAAAAATAAAAAAAATAAAAGTGTCCCACGAATCCAGTCATCTCCTTCTCTCGGTCCAACAGACTGAAAAAGAAAGAAAAAAAAAACAAGCCGCGTGCCGCCACTGATCTGCCTCCATGGGAGGCACCCGCCGCAATGACCGGCCTCTCAGATGACAGTTCTTTTATAACTGAAGGTGGGGCCACGCGATGATGTCGCTGGGTGACCCCGCTCCCTCATGCATGGGGACATCCCTATGGCTTCCCCGTAGCGTTAGAGGGGGGCAGGGCCTGGTATGGAAATTGGGGGGACCCCCACGCATTTTAAAAACAAAATTGGTTTGGGGTTCCCCTTAATATTCATACCAGAACCAAAGGGCTTGGTAATGGACTGTGGGGGAATCCCATGCCATTTTTTTCAATGGTTTTTATGTGTATTACAATTCATTAATGACTTTTTTCCTTTAAAAATTTAATTTTGCTCTCGGGCCGTTCTAAACTCGGGAAACATGCGCCACTTTACAGGCATACTATAGACACCCCCCAGGTACGAAATTTAAAGGAATATTTCACTTTTATTTAACACAATATAATGTAGCGCTAAAGTATACTGTGAGAAACATATGTGACAAATAAAGAAAAAAATAAAGTCCAAATATTAAGTGAATAGAAGAAGTTTTTTGAATCCTTATAGGACATAGGATGTGATAATACACACATGTGGAGACTGGAAGGTGATCTTGAAGACATTCAAAAGCAGTGGATTCTAAATAAAGGCAAACAAGGTGGGTACTCTTACCGGAACCATAAGGTTAAGCATGCATATAAAGATGAATGGATCTCCACGGAGCTATCAGCCATTGAAGTTACTGAAAACCTTCTTAATCCAAGGAGAGATGATCCGTGAAGTCCCCAGGATTCTTATTTCGCCAAGGTCCCGATGGAATGGACGTAGGATAAACTTAACTAACTTAAGTAGGCGAAAGTCATGAATTCAGAAGATGCACTCAATCCACTTGTTTGTAATATTTTTTCCAGATTGGATAAGCAGGCTCACTGCATCGATCAGTTTACCATGGTGTTACAAATGCTCCTGAGTCACACGGCTAACCTGGAATCTCCCACTGTCGCTTCTCCGGTACAACCTGTGTT
Source organism: Lithobates pipiens (assembly GCF_037356315.1). Taxonomy (NCBI): domain Eukaryota; kingdom Metazoa; phylum Chordata; class Amphibia; order Anura; family Ranidae; genus Lithobates; species Lithobates pipiens. The sequence continues at coordinate 18,699,507 of NW_027507718.1, forward strand.
GCAGGCCATCCCTGCTGCTACTCCGAGCTCTGTGCAAGCACCCGAATGGAGTATTAACTCTATAAGAGGTATGTCTGGTTCTGCTCCACTTCCCCAGCAATTTGAGGGCGATCCAGTCCAATACAGGGGGTTTCTCAACCAGGTTGAGATATACTTTGAGATACTGCCCCAGGAGCTTCCCCACGGACAGAAGCAAAGTAGGTTTTGTGATATTTTTGCTTTCTGAGAGAGCCTTTGGCCTGGGCAAACCCTCTATGGGAGACACACAAACCTATTGTCTTGAGTTACCCTGAGTTTGTGACATCTTTTAAAAGTGTATTTGACGTTCCCGCATGCTCCGCTTCTGCTGCCAAGTGTCTCATGTCCATCAAACAGAGTACGAGGACTGTTACCGATTACACCATTGAATTCCATACTCTGGCAGCAGAGGTTGCTTGGAACAATGAGGCCCTCGTGGCTGCTTTTTTTTCATGGTTTCTCAGATACCATCAAGGATGAGATAGCAGCCCGAGATATACCCACTGAGCTTGAGAGAGGTTGATCACATTTGCCATCCTCATTGATTCCAGACTCAGAGAAAGACTCTCTTTAAGGAGTGCTTGCGTAAGCCTCCTGTACATTTGTTTCCAAACTTTGCAGTCCCACCCTTACCTCCTTCACCTCCCATGCCTCCTGGTACCGAGTCGGTCTGTGAAGAGGAACCAATGCACTTGGGCATCATGCGTCTCTCTGCGGATGAGAGAACCCATAGGAGGAGGGAGAGATTATGCCTTTATTGTGGCCAGGCAGGTCACTTTTTGAAGTCTTGTCCAAGTTATTTTCTAACCTTGATTATCCTTGGTTACAGAGGCACAACTCTTTTGATTGGCAACCAGGTTCTCTCTTGGTTGCCACAATGCAGTAAGACATGCTTCCAGAAGGTAGCCAAAGCCCTGTGTACCTCTTTACTCTCCTTCCTGCCGAAGGAGTATCGCAATTTTAACGATGTCTTTGACAAAGTTAAAGACGGTAGTTTGCCTCCACACTGATCGTATGATTGCGCAATTGACCTTAAACCTGGTGCCATACCCCCTTGTGGCCGGGTTTACTCTTTGTCGGTCTTGGAGAATAAGGCCATGAAGGAGTATATTGCAGATGCACTTTCTCAAGGTTTCATCCGCAAATCCTAGCTGGTGCTGGTTTCCTCTTTGTGAAGAAGAGTGGTGGATTTAAACCTTGTATTGATTATAGGGGTCTCAATTATTTCATGATTAAGAATGCCTATCCGATTCTGTTGATTATGGAATTATTTAACCGCCTCAAGGGAGCAATGGTTTTCACAAAGCTTGATTTGAGAGGGGCATACAATCTCATAAGAATTAAGGAGGGTGACGATTGGAAAACTGCTTTTAATACCAGAACAGGCCATTAGGAGTACCTCCTAATGCCTTTTGGCCTTTGTAATGCCCCAGCAATTTTCCAGGAATTTATTAACAATGTCCTCCAAGATTTATTGCAGTTATTTGTGGTGGTTTATCGCGACAATATCCTCATATTTTCCAAGTCCATGCACCACAGAATCTCGATTGTAAATTGGAGAAGTATGAATTGTGAATTCCATTGTGAACAAGTTACATTTCTGGTTTATGTAATTTCCACTGCTGGTTTTTCGATGGACCCAGAGAAACTTTCAGCAGTCCCACAGTGGCCTCGACCCATGGAATTAAATCCTCTGCAGTGTTTTCTTGGCTTTGCCAACTATGTTCGGAAGTTTATTCATAACTTCTTGTCTCTGGTCAAGCCCCCTGACCGACATGACCAGAAAGGACGGTAACCCACAGAGTTAGTCTCCAGAGTCCATTAAGGCCTTTGAGAGTCTCAAGGCTGCCTTTGTTTCTGCTCCTGTTTTGGCACATCCTGATCCTAAGTTACCCTTTATCCTTGAGGTTGATGCTTCTGAGACTGAAGTGGGTGCCCTTCTGTCTCAAAGTCCTACCTCTTAAAGTGCTATGCATCCTTGTGGCTACTTTTCCAATAAATTGTCACCTGCAAAGTGCAATTACAAGATTGGTGACATAGAACTGTTAGCGATCATTTTATCCCTTAAAGAATGGAGACATCTCCTTGAAGGTACCACTGTGCCTGTTCTCATTCTTACTAACAATAAGTATCTCACATTCTTGTCTGAGGCTAAACGCCTCTCTCCCAGAAGGGCGCAATTGGCTCTTTTCTTGTCTAGTTTCAATTACATTGTCTCATTCTTACCCAGTACTAAGAATGTAAGGGCTGATGCTTTGTCACAACAATTTTCCTCCAATTCCAAGATGGTCGGTTCCAGTTCCTAGCCAGATCGTATTCTGGCTACGGGTCGCACCAGTCTCACTTCTCCTTTGGGTGACAAAATTCTTGCTGCTCAGGTCCATACTCCTCCTGAGAAACCTTGTAACCACTGGTTTGTCCCAGAGAGTCTCCGTATGTGCTCCAGACTTACCATTCTCCCAAGGCTGCTGGCCACCCTGGGAAGCATCAACTCTTTTGAGCCATTTGCCAACAATTCTGGTGGCCTAGTCTATGAGCTGATGTAATCGCCTTCGTAGCTGTCTGTTCCATGTGTGCTCAGAGTAAGACTCCACAACACCTTCCAGTGGGCCTCCTACAACCTATACCAATGGAGAGAGGCCCTGGACACACCTGTATGGATTTCATTGTGGAGTTACCCAACTCCCAGGGCAATACAGTTATCCTTATGGTGGTTGACCGGATCTCGAAAATGTCCCATTGTATTCAACTTAAGAAGTTGCCCACTTCTAAGGAACTGGCTTCCATTTTTGCATGGGAGATCTTTCACTTACATGGGCTACCAAAGGTGATTGTCTCGGACAGGGGTAGCCAGTTTGTGTCCCGGTTCTGAGCCTTTTGTACACAGTTGGGAATTCAGCTTGCTTTCTCCTCTGCATATCACCCACAGTCTAATGGGATGCAGAATGAGCCAATCAGTACTTGGAGCAATTCCTACATTGCTATATTTCCGACCATAGTAACAACTGGTCAGACCTCTTACCTTGGACGAAATTTACTCACAATAGTGCCTTGAATTCTGCTTCCCGATTGTCCCCGTTTATGGCGAACTATGGTTTCCAACCTTCCATGTTGCCTTACTCATTTGCTCCTCAGAGTATTCCTGCATTAGAAGAGCATCCCCGTGGTCTTTGTTCCACTTCCAGGAATCCAGGAGTCCTTGCAACATGCCAATGGTAAGTACAGACTCCATGCTGATCGCAGACGCCTGCCTGCACCTTCCTAGCAGGTTCGGGACAGGTCTGGCTGTCATCTCGCAAACCTCCAACTTTGTGCTTCCTCTCTGAAATTCGCACCTCCGTTTATTGGGCCTTTCTGTATTCTTCGCAGGATTAACCCAGTGGCTTATGCATTAGACCTTCCTTCTAGTATTCGTATTTCAAATGTATTTCATGCCTCCTTATTAAAAACTTTGGTCTGCAACTGCTTTACCACCTTGGTGCCTCGTCCTCACACTGTACAGGTTGAGAACCATGAGGAGTATGAAGTACAGTCCATTGTTGACTCTCGTAGGTTCCGTGGGCACATACAGTACCTGGTGCATTGGGAAGGGTACGGTCCGGAGGAACACTCTTTGGTCTCATCCTCGGATGTACATCCCCCCTGTCCTCCTCCGTGATTCCCATAGACGTTTTCCCCTCAAGCCTGGTGGTCCTCCGGGGGGGGGGGTCATTGAGGAGGGAGTACTGTCAGGGCTGGGCTCAGCCCTTCCTTCTCAGCTGTCTGCTAATTGCCAGCTTCTATCTCTCCACAGTGACTCACCTGTTGATGATATCCTGCTCTTCAGTCCTGTCTACTTAAGCCGTCCAGTCCAGATGATCTCTGAGTTACTTCCGGGTTCGCGGCACCAACGCTGTGATTGGCTGGAACTGCAATGCCATCACTCGTGCCGCTCATGGCATGACTCCTGAGGAAACGACACCAGTGGCTTGTTTTTTCAGTGCGCATGCGCTGATGATGTCGACAGCAGCACATATACTGAATATCTTCAGTACTGTGCAAGGTTAGAAGATATTTAAGGTACCTACGGGTAAGCCTTGCTATAGGCTTACCTGTAGGCAGAAAATGGTGTAACAGGGTGTACAACCACTTTAAGAAATGTAAAGTGATTAAGGTAAAGGTGTAGTCACTTTTTTGAAAGGCAAAACATGTGTGCGTATATACTGTGTATATATGTATATATATATATATATATATATATATATATATATATATATGTGTGTGTGTATGTATGTATATATATATATATATATATATATATATATATATATATATATATATATAGTATCTCACAAAAGTGAGTATACCCCTCACGTTTTTGTAAATATTTTATATTTTATTATATCTTTTCATGTGACAACACTGAAGAAATTACACTTTGTTACAATGTAAAGTAGTGAATGTACAGCTTGTATTACCGTGTAAATTTGCTGTCCTCTCAAAATAACTCAACACACAGTCAATAATGTCTAAACCACTGGCAACAAAAGTGAGTACACCCCTAAGATAAAATATCCAAATTGGGCCCAAAGTGTCAATATTTCGTGTGTCCAACATTATTTTTCAGCACTGCCTTAACCCTCTTGGGCATGGAGTTCACCAGAGCTTCACAGGTTGCCACTGGAGTCCTCTTCTACTTTTCCATGATGACATCACGGAGCTGGTGGATGTTACAGACCTTGCGCTCCTCCACCTTCCATTTGAGGATGCCCCACAGATGGTCAATAGGGTTTAGGTCTGGAGACATGCTTGGCCAGTCCACTACTTTTATCCTCAGCTTCTTTAGCAAGGCAGTGGTTGTCTTGGAGGTTGGTTTGGGATCATTATCACATTGGAATACTTCCTAGGGGCCAGGCTCTGAAGGGACGGGATCATGCTCAGCTTCAGTATGTCACAGTACATGTTGGCATTCATGGTTCCCTCAATAAACTGTAGCTCCCCAGTGTCGGCAGCACTCAACACTACCATCACCATGCTTGACTGTAGGCAAGACACACTTGTATTGGTACTCCTCACCTGGATTCCGCTACACATGCTTGACACCATCTGAACCAAATAAGTTTATCTTGGTCTCATCAGACCACAGGGCATGGTTCCAGTAATCCATGTCCTTAGTCTGCTTGTCTTCAGCAAACTGCAAGCTTTCTTGTGCATTATCTGGGATGACAGCCATGCGGACCAATTTGATGCAGTGTTCTGTGTATGGTCTGAGCACAGGCAGGCTGACCCCCCACCCCTTCAACCTCTGCAGCAATGCTGGCAGCACTCATACATCTATTTACCAAAGACAACCTCTGGATATGATACTGAGCATGTGCACTCAACTTCTTTGGTCGACCATGGTGAGGCCTGTTTTGAGTGGAATCTGTCCTGTTAAACCACTCTATGGTCTTGGCCACCGTGATGCAGCTCAGTTTCAGGGTCTTGGAAATATTCTCATTGCCTGGGCCTTCATGTAGATCAACAATTATTTTATTCAGATCCCCAGAGAGTTCTTTGCCATGAGGTGCCATGTTGAACTTCCAGTGACTTGTATGAGAGAGTGAGGCCGCGTACACACGGGCGGATTGTCTGTCCAACTTAGTCCGCTGAACCGTGTTTCAGCGGACAATCTGCTCGTGTGTGGGCTTCAGCTGACTTTTTCAGCGGACTGTCTGACGAACAAAGTCTTACGGAATTTCCGAAATTTTGTCCGTTCAAACTTGGTTTTGTCCGTCCAAACTTGGTTTCAGCGGACAGTCCGCTCGTGTGTAGGCAAGTTGGACGAACTAAGTATGGCGCATGCTCAGAAAGGATTTACACGGCCGAAGGTTGCATTGCAGTGTATAGGACGTCGTTTTTCTAGTCCCGTCGTACGTGCTGTACACGTCATCGCGCACGCTTTCAGCGGACTGTCTGCTCATCGTGTGTGGTCAAGTCCGTTCATGCAAATTTTGAACGGACTGTCTGTCGGATTGTCTGTCGAACTTAGTTGGGCAGACAATCCGCCCGTGTGTATGCGACCTGAGAGTGATAACACCAAATTTAACACAACTGCTCCCCATGTACACCTGAGACCTTGTAACATTAACGAGTCACATGACATTGGGGAGCAAAAATGGCTAATTTGGCCCAATTTAGACATTTTCATTCAGGGTGTACTCACTTTTGTTGCCAGCGGTTTAGACATTAATGGCTATGTGTTTAGTTATTTTGAGGGGACAGCAAATTGTAAAATGTAAACAAGCTGCACACTCACTACTTTACATTGTAGAAAAGTAATTTATTCAGTGTTTGTTGAACATGAAAAGATATAATCAAATATTTACAAAAATGTGATGGGGTGTACTCACTTTTGTGAGATACTATGTATATAAATCTTCTAAAATATCCTGCTACCCCAAGATCAACATAGCCGGTTTCTTGGTTTGAAGGGAATGCCAGGCAAGAATGGTCTTCACTTTCACTGCCACAAGTCTCAAGGACCTCCTACTACCTGGTGTTTTAAGCATTGGACTTCTGTCATGCACATCATACTATTCTTGGTCCTGTGTTCCTGCATGTATATATGAAGATAAACTGCTATATATAAGTGGATTTCACTTCACCTGTGTGCACACATTTTTTTTTTTGGATATATATATTGGAATTAAAAGTGTAGCAGTAAACAACATAAAAAAGAGAGCAGCGCCATCTAAATGCAGCGTGATAATAATCCCCACTATAGAGAGTAGATTAATCGCCCGTTTCTCTCTATTTGAGCTGACAGAATGCATATGAACATATATATACTATAGAAGTGTAGCAGTGCCCAGGGCACTCTGTATCATATATTTTGGCAACGCCCAGCGTGCAATCCTTCTGGTGTGAGGTTGCAGATGTAATCAGGCAGCTTACATCTTTGGATGTATGTGACAATCCTGTGGACTGTTTTCTACATCTGTCTGATAGTCCTATTAAAAAAAATAAAGCCTCTTTGACCTTACAACTTTTGAATGTGGTGAAGGTGTGTGTTTTTTTGTTACGGTGGAAACAACCATGCCCACCAACAAAGTCTCTTTAGTTTGCGAAGGTTAACAGAATTATACATATGGAAAACCTTATGGCTACCTTGTATAACACAGAAGAGACCTTCCTATCTACCTAGGTGCCCTGACAATACATCATCTATACACATGCCTACCTGAATGTCTTCTCTCAACCTGTGTAGCTTGCCTCGCCCCTATTTCCCAGTGTGAGTTCCCAGTTTCTTCCCTCTCCCTACTTGACTACCTGCCAGCCCTTTTGCCCTTTCATCCTCTTCCCTCCCCATTTTTCATCTTGCAAATATACCTTATTTATGGATATACACAGCCTGTCATGGTCCCAGTATTGCTGCTGAACACTATGGTACTTAGTTAGTGACCGGGAAACAAGGGATCCAGGGTGCTGTTTTGGTTTCACAATCGTACATGTATATTCCCTTTTTCTCTGATTACATTAGTACTTTAATGTATTCTGGAATTCTGGGATGAGATTTTCTCTTCTCATCATTAGTTTTTTCAAATACAATATTACCAAGTTGTGACTCTTTTATAGCATTTTTGTTGATTATGATGGATGGCTGCTTAAGCTCAAATTGTCACTGGATACAATGCTTCTATCATTTATGTTATGAGTTAGAGCAAGGAAAGAGGCTAGTAGTACCATAACCCTGCTGTGTGACCAGAGACTGCACCTCTACAGCCTTTGCAGTGCTTTGAGTGACCACTAACTCTAGCAACACATTGTCTTCAGATTCAGAAGTTACACTCTCAACATAACATGGGTCAGACAAGAATGTTCCTTTAAAAATCCATGCTGTTTGTTATGCTATTTTCAGAGGACAATTCCTGGACATAGTTCCTTCCAAAACCTTTCCTAAACTTTGCATACTATTAATGTAAGGCTGACTGTTTTGTAGTTACCTAGTATACATCTCGGTCATTTTTTGAAAATCAGTAATACATTTGCTTTTTTCCAATCAGTTAATACCGTTCCAGTTAGTAAGGTCTCCTTACAAATTAGGAACGAGGGCCTGGCTATAACTTGGCTGAAATCTTTGTGGATACAAGGATGTAAGTTATCTAATCCTGGAGATTTGTTCGTATTACTTAATTAATTTTTCTGCTCTTTTTTTGAACCTAGATTTTTGTTTCTACAGAAGTACCTGAAACCTGGTGTTATTATCATTACTCTTGTGATATAATATTTTCCTCTGTATAAACCAAGAGAAGAATGTATTTAATACCTACTGTAGAGGGTCAGCCTGGGGAAGGGTTAAGAGGGGGTTAATTGAAGAAGGCAGGTACTTCCCCTTCAGGCCTGCTTATTATCAGGTGTGCTGAAAGTGTCAGCGTGGAGTTGTTGAGTAGGAGAGAAAGACACAGCAGCACGCTGTGTGGAAATGTCCATTGCTGGATGGTGTACCTGCTGGGTGAGCTTAAACCACAAAAAGACTGTAGCTGTGTTTGGAGCCATGAACTGTTACCGCTAAGCCTATGTGCTGATGAACTGTGAGCTGTACCTGTGTGCACATCCGTGTGATAAGACAAGTCTGTCTGGTCTTATGTTTTTTTTTGCTGTTTTGCTGAATAAAAGCCACTTTTATTTTACCGGACTGCCTTTAAGCCAGCTCTTCACCCCTCTGATCCCCTACACTACTTATAATAAAATTCCACTGTTAACCTTTTATGGGGCCTACATGCTGCGCCCTTACCTTTTTAGCATAGATATATTTGAAATTTTTGGAGGGGGACTTTTTATTTTCTGTAGCATTATGTTTTTCAAAATATAGTGTCCTGACAGGCTCCATGGCAGCATACGTGTGGGTTAACCCCACCTCCATAACTACCCAATAGGACCCCTCCCTATAAATTTCAGCTGTGAGCTCCTAGCCGGGTTCCTTTTTTGTGTGTGTGTATGGATGTCCTGGCCAAATCGATCGTAGGTGGTGATAAGCGATCGCCTTCATGGCAGCAGTGTTTGTTTGTAGTTTGTTGCTTCTGTATTGACTGTCCTTTCATATTTTTGCCTAAGCAGCGGCTGGCTTGCTCCCTCTTACTTCCATGTTCCATCTGCGTTCTGCACATGCGCAGTCCCGGAACAAAAACGAGGCTTGATTTCAGGCATGTGCGCAAGGATTGAGGGCCTGGCGTGGGCGTGACATCACGCAGTGCCAATTTTTAAAGCCTGGGGAGGCCTGCAGATCTTGGAAATGATCGTGGGTGTAGCTGCAACTTCCCTGAGCACCTGCAGAGCTTACCCCAGGTAAGTGGAATTTCAGATGGGTCTGAATTTTGTCTTTTCACTTGCTGGTGCCTGATGTATTGCCTGTTCCACCTGCAATGATTTCGGGATCAGTCATGGACTCTTCAATGCCTCCTGGTGGCCAGTCTTGCAGCAGGTAAGATTTGGGAACAGTTTTTTTCCCTTTACTCTGCCTGCTGGGGGGAAGAGAGTGGAGTGTAGGTAAGTATTTCTGACTTGGTGCTTTTCTCTCTCTCTATTTCTGTCTTTCCTTTTTGTCCTCAGCCCTTCTAGGTCTGACCAACGTCAAAGCAGTTCCCACAGAAGGAGCGGGTCTTCTAAATCACACCACTGGCACTCCTCCTCTGGTTCTAGGCATCATGGTTCCTCCTCTAAGTCCAAGGACCATAGGAGAGACTCTCCTCACTCCCCCCCCCCCCATCTCACAGTAGGGGCCCGGACAGATCATGTTGGGGATGCAGGACCCTAGTTACTGCCAGCAAGTCTCTCTGTTACCGCTATTTCTCTAAAGCAGCTAATGAGAGGGAAGGTGCAGGCCAACACCTGGAAACACTGATTAAGCGAGTCGTGAAAGAGTCGCTACAGGAGAAAGACACTGAAAAGCCTTGTGATTCACCTCCAGATCCAATGATTCCTCTGTCAGGTGAGGGACAAGTCCATAAGACATGGGAGTCTTCCCAACTTAGTCACCAGTCAGCTCCCCCTTCAGATAGTGGATCAGAAGCAGATGATCCTGGGATGGGCTTTGAATATGCCTTGGTTCATTCTCTGGTTAAAGCGGTTAAAGAAGCTCTGAATTGGGAAGACCCAATAATTTATCCTCCTAAACAGAGAACATTTTTCAAACAGCTCAGTAAGGAGCATCAATATTTAGCTTTTCTCATTTAAGTAGGAACCATAATTTCTGAAGAATGGGGCAAGATGGATATAAAAAGTTCTATGCAATCAAAAATCTCAAAACTATACCCTTTCAAGGAAGAAGAGGTTAAACACCTTGAGTCAACTCCCTTGGTGGATGCTGAATTAATGATACTGGTTAGGTACGTGACTCTTCCTCTCGAAGATCCTCATTTAAGGATCCTTTAGAGAGACGGATTGATTCTGACCTGAAACTAATTTATTTGACAGCAGGCACAGTTTGCAAACCTGTCCTGGCCTTAGCAGCAGTCTCCAAAGCCTTAGAGGCATGGTCAGACAATGTGAATGAGTCTCTTAGAGGTATCTCTGAAATGGCAGCCAAGAGTTCTCCTATTCAGGAAAGCAGGCTTGTCTCCGCCTTTCTGGGGGAGGTCTCTATTGACGTTATTCGCCTAGTGGCCTTGGTGATGTTGTCAGTAGTCACCGCTTGTTGTGCCTTGTGGCTCCGACCCTGGTTGCCAGATCCAGCTTCTAAACAAGCTTGGTGCTGTATTCCATTTGAGGGCACCTCCCTCTTTGGCAACAAGCTTGATAGCGCCATAACCCGGGCCATGGGTGGTAAGTCAGGGTTCCTCCCTCAGAATAGGCATTTACAGAACCAGAAACGCACCTTTTCTAGAACACAGAATACTGATCGTTCAAGGGAAGCATGCAGCTACAGGCCTGGTCGTGAATTTTCAAGATCATGGAAATCCAGGCAGTCCTCTTTTAAAAAGCCCACAAAAGGGGCTTCCTCTGGTAACCAGGACTCCACTAAGTCCTTTTGAAATTGGGCCCGCTCAAACATGTCAGGTGGGGGCTCACCTTCTCCACTTCCCCCATGTTTGGGCGGCCTCAATCGGGATTTCTGGACCATCAAGACGGTATCCTCAGGCCACACCTAGGTCTTCAACAGCACTCCCAGACTAAGATTTATCCTTACAAATCTCCCAAGTTCAGAGGAAAAGAAACAAGTTATTTTAGCTTAGGTAAGCTCTTTATTGGTTCAAGGCGCAGCCATTCCTGTTCCAGATGGCGAACGAGTGGAAGGCATGTACAGGGTTATCTCATGGATGATCAACCTTATCCTGCCTTCATGACATCTGACAGTCTGGTGTGTATGTATTCTATGGGGTGAATATTCCTTCCGGTTCAAAATATTTGCTGAGCTTGGGAATAACAGTGAGATTAAAATTCACTGTATGGGGGAAAATTTAGAATCAAAAATACTGACCCTCAGACTCAGGCTGACCTTCCCCCTTTGACATTCCAATTGCTCTATCTGATTTGTAACTGTCTTTTAATTAGAAATGTACATGTATATGCAACCTTTCCTTTATTTAGTCACTGTGTTCCTATGCTTCCACTCTTCAGGTTGTTTCTTTAATGGATCGCGAGATTTGTTACCTAAGGCTAACCATATACTTTATATATCTCAGAAGGTGAAAAAAAAGGAAAATTGCCCAAAACACGCTACAAACAAAACACTGCTAAATATCAGTGTACTACAATGTCCAAAACTAGACTACGTGAAAATTATAAACGCATGTGCATAAATACAATACAATAAACATTAAAGTAAATTGTGATTAAATAGCAATCAAAAATCGCATATAAGTGATAAGAATCAAAAAATCACATAATAAAGTGAATAAGTGACAAAACATAAATAGAGCAAATAAATAAAAAAAATAAAAAAATATATATTTTCTGCTACAAATGGTGCTCTAATAACGATGTGCAGTCCAAAGAAATTTGGTCTCAAAACTACGATACTTAATCAGACACACTCAATGTCTAATAAAATAATGATGATAGCATTAGTTCAAAAACTCCTTCTCCAGTGAAAGTTCTATAGCAGAGTGTCCATAAAACGCAAAGCCTCCACCGCACCCTAGGTGTTCGTGCCCCCCTCGTTTAGAACACTCACCAACAGTATTGCCCAGCACTCTCGTGTCGGGCAAAAATCGCTTATAGTGAATACAGATGATAACTGTTTCTCCAGCCAACTCTTGTGACAGACTCCGCGGCAGAGGTTAGTGGGTTAATATCTCAGAGTTACCTCAAGGAGACAAAAGAGACTTCCCATAGTGCAAAATTGCAAAGCTATTTTTAATCTTACTAAAACAATCGATTAAAATCACACTCACATGGATCAAATTAAAAGCAGGCACTTCAAATAGACTTTCCACTAATCAGTCAGGAGATCCTTCACTCTTAGGCATTGGTGAGCACACTGGAAGCAAGCTAAGTTGATATCAAAAAGCACCGTCTCTATATAAGGTAGCTGTGCGGTACCTGACAGCAGACAACCCAATTTGAAAGCAGCTCCAAATAGTGATATCCAGTCCTTCAACTTGTGTGTTCTCCTTCCTCCGCCTTCTCTCTAACCTTTTACTGTGTGTGCTGGTCACCGTATAGCCCCTCCCCCGACATGTTTCGTCCAATAGACTTCCTCATGGGTTTGGCTATCCAGCTGTCTCAACCCCCCTTTTATTTAAAATAACAAGCGACCAGTCCCTCCCAGCAAAGGTAACCCCTCCCCCCTATGGTATCCAATTGGTTGTTAGGCTCGTCCGGTGGGTGGTTAATGGTCAATTTCTCCCCAGCTCCTCCCCATCTCTGTGTACAGGGTCACTCATCAGCCCCCCCACATATTGCTCTCAGCCAGATCAGGAAAGTAAATAATCGGCTGATCACCGCTCACGTCCAAAGAAGCTAATCACCGCCCACATCCAGAGAGGCTCACCCACCAAACCTTCCGATCGTTCCCCTCTTCATTTATTTTGTTCCCGCAGTAATAGATGGTTTATTTCGTCCCCGCGCATGCGCGGACTTCCGGGGAAGCCCGTTCACTTCGCCAGCTGATTGGCTGTGCCTGGGCGCCGCCGTCATCACGCTTGCGCTAGCGTAATCCCCCCGGACCGCCCACTCCACCCACGACATCTTACTACACCCGGAATAACTAATAGGTTGCGCAGGCGCCGACCAATATACAGCCTCATAGCGAGGAGAGCACAATCTCCTCCCCATCAGCAACCCCCTCCAATCCGAATCATCAATGGACGAATCAGGGGGAGATCAGCAGCCACACACAAAGCCACCAAGTAGCAGAGTCGCTCCACTCGTCCCGAACACAGCAACGACTCCACACACCCCATTCAGCCATGTATAGCATCCTAACGATGCTCCCAACCTCAACTCCACAAACAGGGATAAGCACCTATGGTGAGGCTGATCCCTCATCTAAAAATATATACATAAACCAGAATGTGTGTGCACAGAGTCTTTAAGTGTTTATATGGACAAGTGACAACTGTAAGATGCCATAAATGAAGTCATCGGGCAGCGGAGGAGATCACACAAAGGATTCCAAATACTGTATATTAACCCCCACTACTTTAGAGGGGATGTTCAATATCTCCCTAATTATTGCACAACCTGCTAGCATTTCCTTATGCGACAAATGCCCAGGAGTTCACATAGCATTTTAAAACTTTTCCTAATCTGCAGACACACTCATTACAAAAGTACAGGTCAAAATGATGACTATGATATAAACTATTATTCTTAAACCCATCTACTTATTTCAACATAAGATACATGGACCAACAACAATCAATATAAATGACACCAAAGTGTGATAATTGGTGTCACGGTATACCTCCAAATACATACATGCAATCCTAAAAAAATTCATTTATAGATCAAACATATGAAAATAAAAATGTAAATAAATATAAAAAAATAAATATAAAAAATTATTATTTTTAAAATAAAAAATCCAAATGTTCCCCAAGATGCGTCCAAAAGTTATCTTCCTAGTAAAGATTCTAATTGCTTATAGGCAGGTAGTATTCACACTAGTACCCTCTATAAGAAAAAGGAAAACGAAGCGGACAATCTTAATGACAAATAATGTCAGGAGTTATTGATGAAACTATTGACATCCAGCTCAATATTCATACCCGCTGGTGTCAAGCTCCTCATCAAAAATATCCACCTCGTTTCCCTTTGTGACAGGTCTCTGATCCGGTTTGAACCCCTCCAAGAATGGTGAACCTGGTCAATACCACAGAACTGTAAAAGGGATGGATCCTGCTGATGGCACTCTTTAAAGTGCATAGACACACTATGGTACTTGTACCCCTTCCGTATATTAGCAATGTGCTCCGAAATACGGACCTTCAATTGCCTTTTAGTGCATCCCACATAATAGAGCCTACATGGACACCACAGCAGATATACCACAAAGGTAGTATTGCAGGTCATAAACTCCTCTATTTTGAAGGATTCACCCACCCCATTGGTCACTGAGGTTATGCCCCTGTTAATCTTCAAAACCGTTCTGCAGCAAATACATTTTCTTTTCTTTTTTTATTTATTTGCTCTATTTATGTTTTGTCACTTATTCACTTTATTATGTGATTTTTTGATTCTTATCACTTACCGTATATACTCGAGTATAAGCCGAGATTTTCAGCCTCTTTTTTGAGGCTGAAAGTGCCCCCCTCGGCTTATACTCGAGTCATCGCTGTCTGCCCGCTCGATCAGCGTGTCGAGCAGACAGACAGCGGCCATTCTATTCAAAAGCCGCGCCTCCGGCTCCGCCTTCGCCTGTGATAGGCGGAACACTGAATTTCCCAGCAGCCTGTGTTCCGCCTATCACGGACATCGTATCATCCTCGTACTACGGACGAGGATGATACGAAGGCAGTGATAGGCGGAACACAGGCTGCTGGGAAATTCAGTGTTCCGCCTATCACAGGCGAAGGAGGAGGCGCGGCTTTTGAATTTTACAATGGCCGCCGAAGAGGGCACGGGACGGAGGCAAGGCAAGGCAAGGCAAGGCACGGCACGGCACGGGACGGGACGGGACGGAGGCAAGGCAAGGCACGACACGACGGCAAGGCACGGCACGGCACGGGACGGAACGGAGGCAAGGAGGCAAGGCACGGGACGGAGGCTCGGGACAAAGGTAGGCTGGACACACACACACACACACACACACACACACACACACACACACACACACACACACACACACACACACACACACACACACACACATACACATACACATACACATACACATATACACACACACACACACACACACACAGGGATGGGTGGATGGATGGAGACACACACAGGGATGGGTGGATGGATGGAGACACACACACACAGGGATGGATGGATGGATGGATGGAGACACACACACACAGGGATGGATGGATGGATGGACACACACACACACAGGGATGGATGGACGGACACACAGGGATGGACGGACACACAGGGATGGACGGACACACAGGGATGGACGGACACACACACAGGGATGGACAGGCATGTCTCACCCTCGGCTTATACACGAGTCAATAAGTTTGCCAGTTTTTTTGGGGGTAAATTGGGGGCCTCGGCTTATATTCGGGTCGGCCTATACTCGAGTATATACGGTATATGCGATTTTTGATTGCTATTTAATCACAATTTACTTTAATGTTTATTGTATTGTATTTATGCACATGCGTTTATAATTTTCACGTAGTCTAGTTTTGGACATTGTAGTACACTGATATTTAGCAGTGTTTTGTTTGTAGTGCCACAAGGTGATTTTTGTAGTGTTTTGGGCAATTTTCCTTTTTTTTCACCTTCTGAGATATATATTTAATTATTTAAGTGGCAACTAGGGAAAGAGGGGGGTTTTTGAGCGCTGTGATGATATACTAGAGGGGAGGCCATTTATAGTGTATCTGGAGTTTTTTAACCATATACTTTGTTCTCAGCTATTATGCGATTATTACTGTTTCCAAGTTTTGCTGTTCTGTCTTTTCAGTTCTATTGTTTTATTCTGTGAAGGCCACGTTATATGCCTTACACCTTCATAAACTCCTTACACTTCATATGAATTTTAAATACCTTTTCATTATACTCTTGTACTAAAATGTAAAAATCTTTTACATGGTGTTGTTTTATCCAGCTTGGCCAGCTTCCTTGTATGCCTCTACCACTATCTTGTAACCCTAATCAGGGGGCCTCCCGAAAATGCTGCAATATAACCTTTAACAGTTTTGTGGCTGCTTTTCACTTATCCTCTATCAGCTTTTGCCGCTATTTGCTTCTCTATTGTGGGACTGGACACCTGTTGATGCAGGACATTTACATGCTATTACCACTATGAGGAGACTGTACTGTATGGAAATAGCTAAAGACTTGTATATCTAGTATCATGGTATATGTGCATAAACAACATTCGCATACAGATTAATGTATGACTATATGACAGTTTATCTGCTAATGTCCATACTTCGTATTTTTAAAAGGTGGGGAATATGATTTTCATGATTTTGTTCACCATTTTTGAAGGGTGAATCACATCCTATAGTCACTTTGGAGATGAGATAACTATGGCGAGATTTATGGTCATCTATCCTTAATGTTCACTCCCAGCAGCAGCTGTTGAAACTATGCTTTTCATCTAAAAAACATTTTTTTATTCATTTAATTAACGAGTTACACTGCTTGGACCTTTAGATGATCAACTTTTTTGGTGAGTTTCCTTAACCCCTTAAGATTTTTTGGCATGTGTACTTTCATGTTACTAGGTCCAAACTAGTATAATTTAGTGAGGCAGTGAACTGTCCATGCCCTTCTCTTTTTTGGTTGAGTTTTATATTCTTTATTAGAAACTTTGTTCCCAGTATAATACAGTAAAGAGTGCATCTTAATAAAGTTAGGCTTTTTGAAATTTAGTGTTCTTGTCTTACCAATATTCCTCTCTTTTCTGTAATTAAGCACACACATAATTACTCTGTGATCATTGTTACCCAAGCTGCCCCTAATTCCTACATCTGCATTCATCTCCATGTTTTTTCAAATGACTAAATCCAACAGAGCATTTTTCTAGCTACGGGTTCCATCATTTGACCCATGAACTTTTCCTGCTTTAGGTACAAGAGGTGTTGAGTGTGCAGTTTAATTTGCGCAATTGATTTAAAGATAGTTGAAGACTCTCATAATGACTTTACATTGCTTCCCCACTATCCCTAAATCTCTATCCTTGAGAGCAGTCAAATCTCCTCCCATCCTTTATTTTAGGGAGCCTATAGCATATACCAACAGGAAATTTACCTTTTTAACCTAGTTGTACTTCGGCCATAAGGACACTATCACCAGTGTTGTTATTAATGTCACCCCTCACACTCCCTTTCAGATTATTCTTGACATATAAGCATAACCTGCACACTCTTATACCTACCATGTCCTTCCAAAATAGAGTATATTTTGTAGATTGTATATTTTCACCCAGGTCACATGAACTGTCTAACAAGGTTTCCAGGTTTCCCACAAAACAAAATCCTTCTTAATAATACTAATTGCAGCACTTATATAAATTAAATCAGAACATATCAATCATAAAATCACCACACTATATCTCAAAGTGACCTTGAACTTAACTAATGCAAGTGATATATCAATAATTAAATATAATAATCAATATAATGAAAATGTCCATGTAATAGAAACTGGAATAGAATATTACACAGTGCTTTAACACCTCCACACAAGTTCTCCAGCATATGTTTCTCAGTTCTGGTTAATCACAGTAATAAGTTGTCAGCCCTGGCTCTCTCAAAGGTGTGTATCTCAACTCTACACTCACATAACAAAGGAGCCACCAACAGAAAAAAGCTTATAGTGTAGTATTTGGTGCTTTGCATGACAAGTTAAAAACAGTTACATAAAAGTCAGTATAAAAAGGTTCATACATAAACAGCTTGTCCACATGTACATGAGAGACCAACAAACCAAGAGGAATTGCGGCACAACCTCAAGCAGAATATGGTAGCCCAATGTGTCCTCAGGAGCTTGTGAGCTAACACAAGCATATAGCTTGTGGAAAGCTCTATCAGAGATGTTACTACATGCCATAGGCGTGCGCAGCCTATCGCATTAGGGTGTGCACCCCAAAGCTCAAACACACATGCGTGTGTGTGTGTGTGTGTATATATATATATATATATATATATATATATATATATATATATATATATATATATATATATATATATATATATATTGTAGACATGTCACTGGAGAAGTGGTTGAGGGGGTGTACATCTCACCTAGGTTGCTACACAGTGTGAGATGGTAAGTCCAGGATGGATCAGTTTCTCAGCAGCAATATGCTGCTGAGTTGTTATTTAATCTTGCCGGGCCTGGGTTTATATGGAATGGCAGGTAGGTTTGGTAGAGGGACCTGTCATTCCACACCCCCCATCCCTCGTTCCAGTTCTGGGTTTTGGATCAGGTGAGCTTTGATCCTAATTAGCCTGGGAAGGTAAAGGCTCTGTGGGCCTGCAGGTGTTTGCTCTCAGCCAGGGAAACGAACAGTCTGTGTGTTTGAGGAAGCTGCAAGCACAGCCACTGCTGGAGCTAAAATCCACCCTGCGATATCCAGGCGAAAGACGCTGTGTTTATAAGTGTCAGATAGGTGAGAAGAACCTGTTAGTAAGCGCCCAGCCGGGCTAGGTTGTTTGTTTTTGTTATTATTTTGTTCCTGTTATACACAAGAAGCACGGTGTTGCTGTATACTTTGTTTGTTGGACTGTTTGTACCACGAATAAACGCCAAGGTCTACTTTATAAAGTCCAAGTCTGCTGTGAACTGTGTGCAAACACACCCTACCCCGGGAAGATCCCTTACAATTGGTGGAGGTAGCGGGCAACACGGTTGCTAGGGGCAACGGTGTGGACAGACTTGGCTACAGCTGCTGATGTCCTGGGTGAAAGCTGCAACTACAGCAAGAACAGTCCAGCAACATGGAGGAGATGCTGAAGCAGTTTATGCAAGTGAGTTTGCAACAACAGCAGGCTCAGACAGAGGCCAATAGACGACATGAACAGTCCATGGCTGCACAACAACAACTTATCGAGCACCTGATAGCAAATCGAGAGGCGCCTGTGGTTGCTAATCCACCCACAGTGATGGGAGCCGCTCCAGAGATTTTTTTTGGGAGAAGGACTGTGCAGAAAGCGCTGCAAAAGATGACTGCTGAGGACGATGTTGAAGCCTATCTAACAGTATTTGAGCGCGTGGCTGAGCGAGAGAAGTTACCAGCCGCTGAGTGGGCAGAGGTAATTGCGCCCTATTTAACAGGTGAACCTCAAAAGGCCTACTATGACCTCAGTGAGCAAGAGGTTAAGGACTATACTCGGCTAAAAGAGGAGATACTTGCCCGACTAGGAGTTACTACTGCAGTCCGTGCCCAGAGGGTACGCAACTGGAGCTACAGTCTGGACAAATCAGCGAGGTCCCAGATGTATGACCTAATCCATTTGGCAAGAAAGTGGTTGGAGCCAGACACTTCTACTCCTGCACAAATCCTAGAGAAGGTCGTGATGGATCGCTACCTCCGAGCGCTTCCTACTGACCTGCAACGCTGGGTGGGACAAGGTGATCCTAAGAATGCAAACGAACTTGTCAACCTTGTGGAGAGGTTCCAGGCGACTGAGGACTACCTCCGTGATGTTCCTGCAGCATCTTCACCTCCCCGGAGCGCCAGATCTGTGCCGTCAGCTGGTAAGAGACTTCCATCTATTGGGGGAGTGTGGAGGGGTGCTGATGGCGGGAAAAGGGCTCAAGTGGTGTCTCAGGGACAAAAGACTGGTGATGGTCCCGGGTGGCTAAGGGGCTCTGAAAAGGACTCCTTGCCAAAGAGACCAGGCCCTATCCAGTGTTGGAGATGCCATGAGGCGGGACACGTGTCGGCCCATTGCCCTCTTACCACTGAACCCATGGAGTGTGACGCTAGCCGGCGTCAGTCGCTGTTTGCGGAACCATCTTGTGCTGCAGTTCCTGGACTAGAGACTGAACCGCAAATCTGCAATATTACCATCAATGACCTTCCCGTTGAGGCGTTAATGGACTCGGGAAGCCTCGTAACCTTGGTGCATGCTAGCCTGGTGGCTGGGGACTTAGAGTCTAAAAAGCATATGAGTGTTGTGTGCATACATGGTGATACAAAAGTGTACCCTATAGTGCTGGCTAAAGTCGGGACTGAACAAGGCACCGTACAATATGAAGTGGGTGTGGTAAAAAACCTCATGCATAATGTAATATTGGGGCGCGATTTTCCATTATTCTGGGCTCTCTGGGAAAAAAGAAAAATCCCCAAAAGGAGTGGGGATACCTCTAAGGGGGTTGCTTTGTCCCCTGTGAATGATAGAAGTGTGCAGGATGAAAATGATTGTTCTCCTTTGCAGGTCCTGGCTGGGGAGGAGGAGGCTCCTCCCACTGAGCAAAATATACTAGACTTAGAGGTGTCTAGGGATAATTTTGGCGCTGCACAATTACAGGACCCCACTCTCAAAAATGCGAGAGAGCAGGTTGCTGTTATGAATGGGGTACCTCAGGAACCAGATGCTGAAAAAAGATTTCCACATTTTTCGGTGACTAATGATCTTTTCTATAGAGTCAATAAGGTTAAGGATGAGATTGTGGAACAGCTTCTGGTACCTAAGCCGTACCGGCGTCAGGTGCTTGACATGGCACATAACCATGTTCTTGGGGGACACTTGGGGACTGACAAAACGCGAGAGAGGGTTCTCCAGAGGTTTTTTTGGCCGGCGATATATGATGACATTAAAAAATACTGCGAGTCGTGCCCCACATGTCAGGTTAGTGCCCCAGTGTCACATTTTCACAGTCCTTTGGTTTCGCTCCCTATTATAGAGGTGCCTTTTGAGCGTATTGCCATGGATTTAGTGGGTCCCGTGGTAAAGTCAGCTAGAGGACACCAGTATATTTTGGTAGTCATAGATTATGCGACCCGCTATCCTGAGGCTGTACCCTTAAGAAACACTGCATCTAAAACAATTGCACGTGAGTTGTTTTATATGTTCTCTAGGACTGGGATCCCCAAAGAAATCCTAACTGACCAAGGTACGCCATTTATGTCAAAACTGATGAAGGAATTATGCAAACTATTTAAAGTCTCACACATCCGTACCTCTGTATACCACCCCCAGACGGACGGATTGGTGGAGAGATTTAATAAAACTTTGAAACATATGTTGAAGAAAGTGGTGGGAAAAGATGGTCGTGACTGGGATCATTTATTACCCTACCTCATGTTTGCTATTAGGGAGGTGCCCCAAGCATCCACAGGGTTCTCACCATTCGAGTTGGTCTATGGTCGTCACCCTAGGGGTCTACTGGACATTGCAAAAGAGACATGGGAGAGTGAGTCCACCCCATACAAGAGTGTTATTGAGCATGTAGCACAAATGCAGGACCGTATAGCCACTGTAATGCCCCTGGTAAGGGAACACCTCCAGAGAGCTCAAGAGGCCCAAAGTAGAATTTACAACCGGTCCGCAAGAATCAGGACATTCAACCCAGGCGATAGGGTCCTTATACTAGTCCCCACTGTTGAGAGTAAATTCTTAGCGAAGTGGCAAGGTCCTTATGAAATTGTTGAAAAGATCAGTGAGGTGAACTACAAGGTGCACCAACCAGGTAGAAGGAAGCCTTTCCAAGTTTATCACATAAACTTGATCAAGCCCTGGAAAGACAGGGAATCCTTGGTGGCGACAAATACTGTTAATAATTTGTCACCACCAATCCCTCCAGTCAAAGTAGGTGATGCTCTATCAGTGTCACAGAAACAGGAGGCTCTGGAATTTTTACAGAAAAACAAAAACAAGTTCTCTGACCTCCCAGGGCGTACCCACCTCATCCATCATCACATTGAAACTGAGCCTAGAAGCAGAGTAAACCTAAAGCCCTATAGGATACCGGAGGCACGTAGAAAAGCCGTATCTGACGAGGTAAAACGTATGCTTGATCTGGGGGTAATTGAGGTGTCACAGAGTGAATGGTCCAGCCCGATTGTGCTAATCCCAAAGCCCAATGGAACTTGGAGGTTCTGTAACGATTTCAGAAAGTTGAATGAGATCTCCAAGTTCGATGCTTATCCTATGCCCAGGGTAGATGAGTTGATTGAGAAGTTAGGTAACGCCAGGTACATAACCACCCTCGATCTCACAAAGGGCTACTGGCAGATTCCACTTTCTGACGAGGCTAAAAAGAAAACTGCATTCTCCACCCCTGATGGGCTATTCCAGTATGTAGTGATGCCATTCGGGTTACATGGAGCGCCTGCAACTTTCCAGAGGTTGATGGACTTGATTCTGCGACCACATCGGGATTACTCAGCCGCCTACCTCGATGATGTGGTCATTTTTAGCCCTGATTGGGAAAGTCACCTCTGTAAGGTACAGGCCGTGTTGGATACCATAAGTGATGCAGGGTTGACCATAAATGCCGAGAAGTGTGCTCTAGCCCTAGAAGAGGCCAAATATCTGGGCTACATTGTTGGGAGAGGATTGATTAAGCCACAGCTAAATAAAATTGAGGCAATACAGAATTGGCCTAGACCCCTGACAAGGAAACAGGTTAGAGCTTTCCTGGGTATTACCGGTTATTACCGTAGATTTGTGCCGAACTTTGCCTCAGTTGCTGCTCCACTAACTGACTTGACAAAGGGCGGAAAGACAGCAATGGTCACGTGGACCCCAGAGGCCGAGAAGGCTTTCCAAAGCCTTAAGTCTGCCTTGTGCCAACCACCTGTGTTAGTTACCCCCAATTTCAGGCGAGAATTTCTGGTCCAGACAGATGCCTCTAACACAGGCTTAGGTGCAGTACTCTCACAAGTAGTGAATGGTGAGGAGCATCCGGTGACGTACTTGAGTAGAAAACTAACCCCGGCCGAGAAAAATTATGCCATTGTGGAGCGAGAATGTTTGGCAGTGAAGTGGGCCCTAGAATCTTTAAAGTATTACTTGCTAGGCAGGAAATTCAAGTTGGTGACAGACCATGCCCCCCTAACATGGATGAAGTTAAACAAGGAGAGAAATGCAAGAGTGACTAGATGGTTTCTGTCCTTACAAAACTTTAATTTCACTGTGGAACACAGGCCAGGGAAATTACAGGCAAATGCTGACGCATTGTCGAGGGTGAGTTGTCTGTGGGGACAAAAGGCTCAGCCCTCCGGTCTGAAAAAGAGGGGGGGGATATGTAGACATGTCACTGGAGAAGTGGTTGAGGGGGTGTACATCTCACCTAGGTTGCTACACAGTGTGAGATGGTAAGTCCAGGATGGATCAGTTTCTCAGCAGCAATATGCTGCTGAGTTGTTATTTAATCTTGCCGGGCCTGGGTTTATATGGAATGGCAGGTAGGTTTGGTAGAGGGACCTGTCATTCCACACCCCCCATCCCTCGTTCCAGTTCTGGGTTTTGGATCAGGTGAGCTTTGATCCTAATTAGCCTGGGAAGGTAAAGGCTCTGCGGGCCTGCAGGTGTTTGCTCTCAGCCAGGGAAACGAACAGTCTGTGTGTTTGAGGAAGCTGCAAGCACAGCCACTGCTGGAGCTAAAATCCACCCTGCGATATCCAGGCGAAAGACGCTGTGTTTATAAGTGTCAGATAGGTGAGAAGAACCTGTTAGTAAGCGCCCAGCCGGGCTAGGTTGTTTGTTTTTGTTATTATTTTGTTCCTGTTATACACAAGAAGCACGGTGTTGCTGTATACTTTGTTTGTTGGACTGTTTGTACCACGAATAAACGCCAAGGTCTACTTTATAAAGTCCAAGTCTGCTGTGAACTGTGTCCAAACACACCCTACCCCGGGAAGATCCCTTACAATATATATATACAGTTGTGTTCATAAGTTCACATACCCTGGCAGAATTTATGATTTCTTGGCCATTTTTCAGAGAATATGAATGATAACACAAAAACATTTCTTTCACGCATGGTTAGCGTTTGGCTGAAGTCATTTATTATCAATCAACTATATTTACTGTTTTAAAAACTTAATCACAACAGAAACTACCCCAATGACCTTGATCAAAAGTTTACATACCCTGGTGATTTTGGCCTGATAACATGCACACAAGTCGACACAAAGGGGTTTGAGTGGCTATTAACCGTTTCCTGCACATGTCATGCAGATAAACTGCAGCACAATGGCTCTCCTGGGTGAAATTCCCTACGAGTACGTCCTACCCTTTTTCAGCCACCAGATGGCATGCACGAATGCCCAGCTGTATGGTGGGGAATCTGATGCGAGTGGCTGGTGGGCATGTTCACCGTCGGCCATGCTTGATCACGAGCACGATCGCGCTGTCGCATGCACGAGAACATGTGTGTGTAAACACACCAATCCCTGTTCTGTTGTTTGTTCCTACTAAGTAGAAAAAATGATATGTCTCCTCTCCTAGTCAATCCTATCCCCATACAGTTAGAACATGCTGAGGGAACACACAAATAACCCTTGATTTCCCCCTAGTGTTAACCCCTTTCCTGCCAGTGACATTTACACAGTAATCAGTGCATTTTTATAGCACTGATCACTGTATAAATGCCAATGGTCCCAAAAAAGTGTTAAACGTTTCCGATATGTCCGCCACAATGTTGCAGTGCCACAAAAAAAACACAGATTAATGCCATTACTAGTAAAAAATATAAAATAATAAAAATGCCATACAAATACCATAAATCTATCCCATAGTTTGCAGACTTTTGTGCAAACCAATCAATATACGCTTATTGCAGGTTTTTTACCAAAAATATGTAGACGAATATATATTGGTCTAAACTGATCTAGAAATGTGTTTTTTTTAACATTTTGGGGATATTTATTATAGCAAAAAGTAAAATATATTGTTTTTTTTCCAAAACTGTCACTTTTTTTGTTTATAGCACAAGAAGTAAAAACTGCAGAGGTGATAAAATACCACCAAAAGAAAGTTCTATTTGTGGGGAGAAAAGGAAGAAAATTTTGTTTGGGTACAGTGTCGAACGACCACGCAATTGTCAGTTAAAGTGACACAGTGCCAAATTGTAAAAAGAGGAAGGGGGTAAAATCTTCCAGGGCTTAAGTGGTTAAAGTTAACCATACTCAACTGTGATCTGTTTGCTTGTAATTAGTGTGTGTGTATAAATGATCAATGAGTTTCTGGACTCCTGACAGACCCTTGCATCTTTCATCCAGTGCTGCACTGATGTTTCTGGATTCTGAGTCATGGGAAAAAAACAAAAGAATTGTCAAAGGATCTGTGGGAAAAGGTAGTTGAACTGTATAAAACAGGAAAGGGATATAAAAAGATATCTAAGGAATTGAGAATGGCAATCAGCAGTGTTAAAACTCTAATCACAAAGTTGAAAATGAGGGGTTCTGTTGAAACCAAACCACGGTCAGGTAGTCCAACAAAAATTTCAGCCACAACTGCCAGGAAAATTGTTTGGGATGCAAAAAAAAAAAACACAAATAACTTCAGCTGAAATACAGGACTCTCTGAAAACATGTGGTGTGGCTGTTTCAAGATGCACAATAAGGAGGCACTTGAAGAAAGATTGCTGCATGGTCGAGTTGCCAGGAGAAAGCTATTACTACACAAATGTCACAAAATATCCCACTTACAATACGTCAAACAGCACAGAGACAAACCTCAAACGTTCTGGCACAAAGTCATTTGGAGTGATGAGACCAAAATTGAGCTTTTTGGCTACAACCATAAATGCTACATTTGGAGAGGAGTCAACACACACTTTCTTTGCAGCTTTGAGATGTTGTGACCAAATGTTGAGTGCTAAAAAATAAATCAATGCTGGTTGAATGAAAAACTTTGAAATGCTTGTGCTCATTTGGTAAAGAAAGCAGAGTTATAAAGATTATTTGTGATGATGGTATGGTATTTATTTTAGTATTTTAATAAGGGGAGTCAATGCTATTTCCACAGATCCCAATGTATGCCTTGCCATTCTCTTTTTTAGAATAAACATGTGATAAAGTGTATTACAATAAACCACGTTAAAACATCCACCATGGCAACTAATCATATCCACACTGTGGCACACTGGTTCACACACGCTCTTTAGCCCACAAAAAAAAAAATCACTACCATGAAATTGACAGTTGGTTCTGTTTTTACCGCTCAAACTAAAATGTCCTAGTTCTCCTTGACTCATGATGTCCTGTGATCTAAGACCTTCAGGTTACATCCTCTTCACCTCTGCATTGAATTCATGTGAAACAATATTTACTCTTTAGTTCCTATTAGACATTCATTTCATCAGCTTCAACTACACTTTATAAAAATAAGAAAAAATAGGATAACAGGATCACATTTAAATTAAATTATAATAAATATTCAAACAGTAAGTAGCATATGTGCAATGTAATTACAATGAAAAGTTTTTGTGCATTATTAGGTTGTATAGATTCTCACTGTTTACTCTGTATACAGTTCAATTTGCCAAAACAACTCCTGAAGAAGCCTTAAATTTGACGAAACATGTTGGGTATGTAACATCTATTGTAGAAAGAAATATGTTGATTCAGTCTTGTACTGTGGAATAAAACCTGAATGTAGTTATTGGTTTTAATTTGGTTTTAATTACCTAATAAAAATGTATTGTTGATTTTTAATCATGTGTTGTAATTGAGACCCTTAAAAGTTCTCTCTTTTGTACATTTTTCCATTTAAATGAAATTAAAATGAATGTAAAGAACACTTTAACCACTTAAAGTGGAAGTAAACTCCCCTATCATTTTCAGCCAAGGAAGCTGCCATTTTTGACCTTGTTTAATCTTCAACTGCTATGGTGCTGCACATGTGATCAGTTATGACACCAGCCATTGGATGGTTTGACAGTTTGGTTGAGAGCACAGCCAATGTGCAGTTAGCATTCCTGGCATGCCGGGAATGTAACAGTTTTTTTGAAACTGTTAAATTGATGGGTTTACTTCCACTTTAAGCCCTGGATCATTTGGCTGGCCAAAGACCAGATCACTTTTTGCGATTCGGGCACTACGTCGATTTAACTGACAATTGCACGGTTATGCGACGTGGTTCCCAAACAAAATTGACATCCTTTTTTTTCCCACAAATAGAGCTTTCTTTTGGTGGTATTTGATCACCTCTGTGGTTTTTATCTTTTGCGCTATAAACAAAAAAAGAGCGCAAATTTTGAAAAAAATGCATTATTCTTAACTTTTTGCTATAATAAATATCCCCCAAAAATATATTAAAAAAAATGTTTTCCTTGGTTTAGGCTGATACATATTCTCCTACATATTTTTGGTAAAAAAAACGCAATAAGAGTATATTGAAGAAGAAGTACATGGTAAAAATGGCCAGTGCTTGCCTTTGATTAAAAGATAGGGCATCAGATTTGTCTTTAAATGGAAAAAAGTCTTATATAAAGGATGCATGCAATCTGTGCAGAAAAATATATACAACGGCTGATGCTTCATGTTTCAAACTGACATAATTTTATATTATTTATGCTGTAATTTTGTATCTTTGTGTGTTACCGTCAAAATAGGTATCCATGCTTTTATGTTTGTTTTGTTGTATTTTGTTGGGACAAATGCAATATTTATTCTGATTATTTAAATGTTCATTGTACTATCTGTCATGGTCACAGGATGATGTATGACATTAGATGTTCAGTGTGTGTTGCAAAACTGAATGACAAATTCAGGCATTCAGAATGATAAATAATAAGTGTCATGCATACTGTTAACCCTGCAATAATAATAGTCCATACATTTGAGTGGTTTGGACCTATGTACATGTGAGTCTCCGACAACTGTGACCAGATTGGAGATCCATTTACTTTCAGGGCAACAACTATATTAATTTCATACCATAAGTTTATTTGTGTGATAACCACATAGCCAGATGTAATCAAGATCTTTACTGCAGTCAATACAACCAAACCTAATATATCACAATTAATATAATGATTATTGTTGGACAGATTGATGTTCTTTTGGGCCCATGGTTTTGATCACATACATATCTAATTAAGTCAGTTTGTCATTTTCCAGCAAAAGCATATCTAAACACAAAAAGCAAAGATGTAATATATTGCATATTAAGAGTCCTTAGGAATGGTGGCTGCATTCATTTTCTTTTTAATTATTTATTTGATTTTTGCTCCACATAATTGGATGATTAATAACGTCACTGTATTCAGTACGCACATTGTAATGTGGACAATCTCTTTTCCTTTAGCAAATCAACTCAAATGTTAATGGAATCTGGGTCGTTTGCATTAAGATTTGGACCATTGGATTAACTGTGCTTCAACGTGGGATGGGGTGGTAAGTTTGATTGCCTTACTACTAAAGTGGCAGAATTTTTGGGGAATTTCTAAGTAAAATTGTAATGACCTATAGGCCATAGCTATACTTTGCTTTTTCTAGATAGAGTATTACTTTTATGATGTTGCCTTTTCAATAATAGTTACTTTCCATGGTAAAATAATATATGCGAAAAAAGGCATTGTAATTTTGAAGTATCAGTTCACTAAGTCATACCGTGAATAATAAAGGAACTCATTAAGTATGGAGTCTTTGTTACTTAATGGTACATAGATCTCTTGGCAATTGAAGTTATGTATCATGAATCTAAATACTTTAAGGGATAATATAAAATTATCTACTGTTCTTTTATATTAAAACTTGAACATTCATTTTCTTATGCTACATTGCTGGCCTTACCGAGGAGAAATGTAGTATATTATCATAATTGCATGTTATTTATTAGCTGGGAAACAAATAAGTCAATCTGAAACAATTCCCTTTTGTTATTCATGAATCCACATTAGATGGCAGAGGTATAGTAAAGCAAACAGCCTATCATTATATTTATTATAGCCGCTTTGTGCTAATGAACAATAACACTGACTAATAAAATTGTCTATGCACTTTAGAAATATAAGCAAGGCTACTGTGTTTGTTAAGCTGCATATTAAAGGCAATGTATTATGTTTTTGCTTATATGCATTTATTTATGTATTTATCTTTATGTTCATTGCTAAAAAATAAACTTTAAAAAACACTTTCTTTTTTAGGTAAATATTATATATTTTTTAGACCGGGGAGGGGACAGATTATTGTCCCTGACAAAAGACTCCCAGGGAAAGACAAGTATTTTGAGAACAAAGAAAAAAACACAAAGAAAAACAGAAAAATAAAAATAAAGAGAAGGGACAGATCGTAGACATAGGACAAGGAGTCAGAGACAGAGAAATTAAATTTTGAGTCCCTCTCTATCTGTTCAGATAATAAAGATGTAAATCTGTCTGCCTTTCCTCTTAAGGGGCGACATTTACAGGTCCTAAACAAAGGTTAATCTTTTTTGCCTAAAAACAACATGGAGGAGTTCATGGTATTTAAGGATGTTAATATTTTCCTGCATAAAGTACTTTTTCCGTTATCTGTATGAACAGAGAGACATGGACTATAAAATGACATAATCTTTACAGGAAGATGATCCAAAAAACCCTTGATGAATGAATTGCGCTTCTAGACTTCTAGGGTCCCTCTTATTTTAACCCTTTGCCAGAAGAGGATACTCTGGTTCTGAGACAGTTAGATATAATATAATAAAATATAAAAATATGCTCCCTCTGTCTAAGAATAAACTGATTGGCCAATTCTTTGATCTGGTCAGTAGAGATGGGCTGAACGGACCCCAGTTCGGTTGGCACCAGAACTTTCAAACACCTCAAAAGTTTGGACCCGAATAATGAACCCCATTAAAGTCAATAGGACATGAATGTAAAAAAGTGCCCATTTTAAAGGCAATGATAATGGTTATAGGGGTCCGGGTCCTGCCCTGGGGGGACATGTATCAATAAAAAAAAGTTTGTGAAAAACGTAATTTTGTAAATGAGCAGAGATTTCTATATTTTTAAAGTGAAAGCATAAAAATGAAAAATTCCTTCAAATATAGTGCCTGGGGGGTCTCCTTCATATATCTGTAAAGTGGCAGATCTGTACCATGTCTAGAATCTGCTGCAGCAATAATTGCATTTATAAGGCCAAAAAAATTACATTTTCCCTGCAAGCTACCTTTATTTTGCTCAGCAACAGCTGGGGAGCCAGTGTGTATGATAAGGCCACAATGTAGTGCACTGGGAACAAGATTAGAGATTTTTTGGATACATTCGGGTGTCACTTTGACTTTGGATAGAAGTAACAGGCGTGTAAATATTGGTCTTTGGCTGTCAGTGGTGCCTTCCCACCTTAACCCTATAGAGGTACTCTTGATAAAATTCTTGGCCTTGCTGTAAAAAAATTGCAATAATATACACCTGTCAAACAGGTACAGAAAAAATGGTCTTTGGGCGTCGGTGGCGCCTTCTTACTGTAACCCTATAGAGGGACTCTTGATGAAAACAAGAATTAGCCTTGCTGTAAAAAAATGCATCATCGTTACCACTGGAGACAACTTGGCAATACGCTGCGGCTGGGGGAACGTGGTTGCCAATTTGTCTACTTGTGTTCTCCCCTTTCTCTAGGCTCACGTTCCTGTTATCCTCAACCTCAGAACCAACATCTGAGCAAGTCATCAAAGAGCAAGTGGTTGACTCTGTGGTCAAATAACTCAGCTGACTCCTCCATGGCTTATGTTGGGGCTATGGCAGGAATAAATGAGGACAAGGAGGCAGGTTTATCCACTCTGGCAACTGCAGGGGACTGCACACTTGTCTCTGCTTGCCTAACAGAGGATGAGGAGGATGAGGAAGGTTTAGTAAGCCATTCCACCACCCCCTCTGCATGCTGTGGCTGGATAGCAGGAGCAAACTCACTAAACAGAGGAAATGATGCCCTGCCTGAGGAGTGACAACCACATCCACCTTTGCCTGTGGATACATTTGTTGCTGGCCCCCTTACAGTGCCAAGGGAATGTCTGCCTCACCTTCTTGTCCTCCCAGACATTACTAAGTGGGAGGGAGCAGTGCTTATAAGCAAATGTAAAGAAGAAGTGGAAATCTGTACGTACAGTATCTCACATAAGTGAGTACAGCCCACACATTTTTGTAATTTTTTTTTATAACTTTTCATTTAACAACACTGAAGAAATGACACTTTGCTACAATATAAAGTAGTGAATGTGCAGCTTGTATAATAGTGTAAATTTGCTGGCCCCTCAAGATAACTCAACACACAGCCATTAATGTCTAAACTACTGGCAACAAAAGTGAGTACACCACTAAGAGAAAGTGTACAAATTAGGCCCAATTAGCCATTTTCCCTCCCCAGTGTCATGTCACTCGTTATTGTTGCAAGGTCTCAGGTATAAATGGGGAGCAGGTGTGTTAAATGTGGTGTTATCGCTCTCACTCACTCATACTGGTCATTGCAAGTTCAACATGGCACCTCATGGCAAAGAACTTTCTGAGAATCTGAAAAAAAGAATTGTTGCTCCACATAAAGATGGCATAGGTTATAACAATATTGCTAAGACCCTGAAACTGAGTTGCAGCACGTTGGCCAAGACAATACAATGGTTTAACAGAACAGCTTCCACGCAGAACAGACCTTGCCATGGTCGACCAAAGAAGTTGAGTGCACATGCTCAGCATTATATCCAGAGGCTGTCTTTGAGAAATAGATGTATGAGTGCTACTAGCATTGCTGCCGAGGTTGAAGGGGTGGGAGGTCAGCCTGCCTGTGCTCAGACCATGCACCACACACTCCATCAAACTGGTCTGCATGGCTGTTGTCCCTGAAGGAAGCCTCTTCTAAAGATGATGCACAAGAAAGCCCACAAACAGTTTTTTGAAGACAAGCAGTCTAAAGACATGGGTTAATGGAACCATGTCTTGTGGTCTAATGAGACTAAGATAAACTTATTTGGTTCAGATGGTGTCAAGCGTGTGGTAGCAACCAGATGAGGAGTATAAAAACAAGTATGTCCTGCCTACAGTCAAGCATGGTGGTGGGAGTGTCATGGTCTGGGGCTGAATGAGCACTGCTGGCACTGGGGAGCTACAGTTAATTGAGGAAACCATGAATGGCAAAATGTACTGTGACATACTGAAGCAGAGCATGATCCCCTCCCTTTAAAGACTGGGCCGTAGGGCAGTATTGCAACATGATAACGACCCCAAAAACACCTTCAAGACGATCACTGCCTTGCTTAAGAAGCTGAGGGTAAAGGTAATAGACTGGCCAAGCATGTCTTCAGACCTAAACCCTATTGAGCATCTGTGGGGCATCCTCAAATGGAAGGTGGAGGAGTGTAAGGTCTCTAACATCTACCAGCTCTGTGATGTCGTCATGGAGGAGTGGAAGAGGACTTCAGTGGCAACCTGTGAAGCTCTGGTGAACTCCATGTCCAGGAGGGTTAAGGCAGTGCCGGAAAATAATGGTGGCCACACAAAATATTGAAACTTTGGGCCCAATTTGGACATTTTCACTTAGGGGTGTATTCACTTTTGTTGCCAGCGGTTTCGACATTAATGACTGTGTGTTCAGTAATTTTGAGGGGACAGCAAATTTACACTGTTATACAAGCTGTACACTGATTACTTTACATTACACATTACAATTACAAAGTGTCAATTCTTCAGTTTTGTCACTTTTGTGAGATACCGTAGATTCACTTTAATCATTGTAAAGTGGTATTTGATGCACTTTAATTTGAGTACTCACACTACACAGACACACTCCACGGATACACTATAATATACTGAAATATAATGTACCAAACGTACAGTGACGCACAGAACTATTTGGCATTAAATTTGCACTAACGCACACAGAAGTAAATGGCGTTAAACTTGCAGTAATGCACACAGAAGTACATGATATTAAACTTGCAGTAACGCACAAAACTATATGACGTTAGACTGGCAGTAACGCAAATAAAACGATATGGTATTAAACTGGCAGTAATGCACACAGAACTATATGGTGGTAAATTAGCAGTAACGCACACAAAACTACATCACAATAAACTGGCAGTAATGCACACAAAACTATATGGCGTTAAACTGGCAGTAACGCAGACAGAAGTAAATGGCATTAAACTTGCAGTAACGCACAAAACTATATGGCGGTAAACTGGCAGTAATGCACACAGAACTATATGGTGTTGAACTTGCAGTAATGCACACAAAGCAATATGACATTAAACTGGCAGTAACACACACAGAACTACAGTGGTGTGAAAAAGTGTTTGCCCCCTTCCTCATTTCCTGTTCCTTTGCATGTTTGTCACACTTAAGTGTTTCGGAACATCAAACCAATTTAAACAATAGTCAAGGACAACACAAGTAAACACAAAATGCAATTTGTAAATGAAGGTGTTTATTATTAAAGGTGAAAAAAAATCCAAACCATCATGGCCCTGTGTGAAAAAGTGATTGCCCCCTAAATCTAATAACTGGTTGGGCCACCCTTAGCAGCAACAACTGCAACCAAGCGTTTGCGATAACGTGCAATGAGGCTTTTACAGCGTCCTGGAGGAATTTTGGCCCACTCATCTTTGCAGAATTGTCCTAATTCAGTTACATTAGAGGGTTTTCGAGCATGAACGGCCTTTTTAAGGTCATACCACAACATCTCAATAGGATTCAGGTCAGGACTTTGGCTAGGCCACTCCAAAGTCTTCATTTTGTTTTTCTTCAGCCATTCGGTGGTGAACTTGCTGGTGTGTTTAGGATCATTGTCCTGCTGCAGAACCCAAGTTCGTTTCAGCTTGAGTACACGAACAGATGGTCGCACATTCTCCTTCAGGATCTCTTGGTAGACAGCAGAATTCATAGTTCCTTTTATCACGGCAAGTCTTCCAGGTCCTGAAGCAGCAAAACAGCCCCAGACCATCACACTACCACCACCATATTTTACTGTTGGTATAATGTTCTTTTTATGAAATGCAGTGTTCCTTCTACGCCAGATATACTTGGACACACACCTTCCAAAGAGTTCCACTTTTGTCTCATCGGTCCACAGAATGTTGTCCCAAAAGTCTTGGGGATCATCAAGATGTGTTGTGGAGAAATTGAGACGAGCTTTGATGTTCTTTTTGCTCAGCAGTGGTTTTCTCCTTGGAACTCTGCCATGCAGGCCATTTTTGCCCAGTCTTTTCCTGATGGTGGAGGCATGAACGCTGACCTTAACTGAGGCAAGTGAGGCCTGCAGTTCCTTGGACGTTGTTGTGGAGTCTTTTGTGACCTCTTGGATGAGTCGTCGCTGCGCTCTTGGGGTAATTTTGGGCGGCCGGCCACTCCTGGGAAGGTTCACCACTGTTCCATGTCTTCGCCATTTGTGGATAATGGCTCTCACTGTGGTTCGCTGGATTCCCAAAGCTTTGGAAATGGCTTTATAACCCTTTCCAGACTGATAGATCTCAATTACTTTCTTTCTCAATTGTTCCTGAATTTCTTTGGGTCTCGGCATGATGTGTAGCTTTTAAGGATCTTCTGGTGGACCTTACTGTGTCAAGCAGCTCCTATTTAAGTGATGCCTTGATTGTGAACAGGTGTGGCAATAATCAGGCCTGGGTGTGGCTAGAGAAATTGAACTCAGGTGTGGACAACCACAGTTATATTATGTTTTAACAAGGGGGCAATCACTTTTTCACACAGGGCCATGATGGTTTGGATTTTTTTTCACCTTTAATAATAAACACCTTCATTTACAAATTGCATTTTGTGTTTACTTGTGTTGTCCTTGGCTATTGTTTAAATTGGTTTGATGTTCCGAAACACTTAAGTGTGACAAACATGCAAAGGAACAGGAAATGAGGAAGGGGGCAAACACTTTTTCACACCACTGTATATGGTGTTAAACTGGCAGTACCGCACACAAAACGATATGGTGTTAAACTGGCAGTAATACGCACACAGAAGTAAATGGCATTAAACTGGCAGTGATGTACAAAACTATATGATGTTAAACTGGCAGTAATGCACACAAACTATATGGCATTAAACTGGCAGTAACTAGGGATGAGCTTCGAGTTCGAGTCGAACATCTGCCTGTTCGCCGACAATTTAGGGTGTTCGCGGCAAATTCAAAAAGCCGGGAACACCCTGTACAAGTCTATGGGAGAAATCTAAAGTGCTAATTTTAAAGGCTAATATGCAAGTTATTGTCCTAAAAAGTGTTTAGGGACCTGGGTCCTGCCCCAGGGGACATGGATCAATGCAAAAAAAAAGTTTTAAAAATGGCAGATTTTTCGGGAGCAATGATTTTAATAATGATTAAAGTGAAACAATAAAAGTGTAATATTCCTTTAAATTTCGTACCTGGGGGGTGTCTATAGTATGCCTGTGAAGAGGCGCATGTTTCCCGTGCTTAGAACTGTCCCTGCATAAGTGTCATTTCTGCAGGAAAAAAAGTCTTTTAAAATCACTCGCGGCTATAATGAATTGTCGGCTCCCGTAATACAGAGAACACTCATTGAAAGAAAGAAAAAAAAAGTGGGGGGTTCCCCAAATTCAATTACCAGGCCCTTCAGGTCTGGTATGGATATTAAGGGGAATTAAAAAAATTGAAGCGGGGTCCCCCTAAAAATCCATACCAGACCCTTTATCCGAGCACGCAACCTGGCAGGCCGCAGGAAAAGAGGGGGGGACGAGAGAGTGGCTCCCCTCCTGAACCATACCAGGCCACATGCCCTCAACATTGGGAGGATGCTTTTGGGGTCTGTGACCCCTCAAAGCACCATGTCCCCATGTTGATGGGGACAAGGGCCTCATCCCCACAACCCTGGCCGGTGGTTGTGGGGGTCTGCAGGCGGGGGGCTTATCAGAATCTGGAAGCCCCCTTTAACAAGGGGAACCCCAGATCCCAGCCCCCCCATTTGAAATGGTAAGGGGGTACAAAAGTACCCCTACTATTTCACAAATAAAGTGTAAAAAAATTGTTAAATAAGACAAACACACTTTTGAAAAATTCTGCTGATTGTGCACGTGCACGATCGCACACATTCCCTGTTTAAATGGGAGGCTGTCATATGACGGCCTCCCGCCACAAGAGCTGCGCCACCTGGCCGTTATTTGACAGCTGGAGGTCAGCAAGCAGTTAAACTGCCAGTAACGCACAAAACTATATGGCGTTAAACTGGCAGTAACGCACACAGAAGTATATGGCATTAAACTGGCAGTAACGCAATCAAATAGACAGTGTTCAACCGTCACTACACTGATGCTATCTGAACTATCCCTATTCTAGCTATACACTAATGTCAAGATTACTGACACAGTCTCACTACACTACACTGAAACTATCTAAGCTGTCCCTACTCTACACTAATGTATGTATGAAGGACATGGTCTCACTACACTACAGTGAACCTATCTGAGCTGTCTCTACTCTGGCTGCACACTATGCAAAGCTGAATGATGGTCCTCCTCTCTACACTCACACAGTCCCTAGACTGACACTAAACTAATATTCTACACTGACAAGTGAAGCAAAATAGCACAGAATAGCACACTAACTAACTAATATACACGTACAGACTGAAATATTTCGTTTCGGAATTTTGTTTTTGTTCGAAATGTTTTTTTATTTAGTTACTCCCAAAATTCATTTTTATTTATTGAGTTTTTTTCGTTACAAAAATTGCATTCGTTCGAAAATCCAGATGAATTACGGTCGATTCTGTCATTGCAGGCTTATGGTGTCTGTCGAATGTTTAAAGAAGATTCGACGGAGCAGCGAAACTCACTTATGAGAGATGCGGCAATCATACATTACCGGTTGAATATTTTGACTGCAAGCTATAGTAGGATTCTAATGTTGTACGTCTTCTATGGGTTTTTTTTAAGGCTATTTGCATTGCACACAGGTCATTAGCATTAACATTAAGACAAAAAAAATTAAGAAAAAAAAATGCATGGGGGTCCCCCGAAGGGCCTGGTATGGATATTAATGGGAACCCCGTGCCAACAAAAAAAATGTTGTGGGGGTCCCCTTAAAAATCCATACCAGACCCTTATCCGAGCACGCAACCTGGCAGGCCGCAGGAAAAGAGGTGGGACGAGAGAGCGCTCCCCCTCCTGAACCATACCAGGCCACATGCCCTCAACATTGGGAGAGTGCTTTGAGGTAGCCCCTCAAAGCACCTTGTCCCCATGTTGATGAGGACAAGGGCCTCATCCCCACAACCCTGGCCGGTAGTTGTGGGGGTCTGCGGGCGGGGGACTTATTTGAATCTGGAAGCCCCCTTTAACAAGGGGACCCCTAGATCCCAGCCTCCCCCCTGTGTGAAATGGTAAGGGGGTACAAAGGTACCCCCACCATTTCACCAAAAAAGTGACAAAAAAGTGTTAAAAATTACAGGCGACGGTCTTTGACAATTCCTTTATTAAAGTCTTCTTTCATCTTCTTTCTTCTGGTCTTTGTCCTTCTTCCTTTCTTCATCCTCCATCTTCTTCTTCCTCCGATCATCTTCTTCCTCCGATCCGCTTCTTCTTGGTCCGGTGCTCTCGACCGGCATCTTCCTCCACAGCATCTCTTCTTGGTTCTCGGGCCGCTCCGAGTAATGGGAGGTTCCCGCTGTGTGACGCTTCTCTTCTTCTGACAGTTCTTTTATAACAGAGGGCGGGGCCACCCGGTGACTCCACCCCCTCTGACGCAAGCAGAAAAAATGATCTGATGATCTGCAAGGGTACTGAGTTGGAACTTTTTCCTAAAAAAGATGGTCATCTGGAGACTTCTACATACAGGAAACCTACTGCAGCCAACACGTTACTTCATGCTGATAGCTTTCACCCTAGATCTCTGCTGCAGGGAATCCCCATGGGCCATTTCCTCCCGATTCGGAGGAATTGTACTAGTAAATCCGATTTTAAGAAAGGGGCCCATGTGATGTATGCCAGATTCAGGGAGAGAGGCTAGATAGATCCCCTGATGAAGACACGAGACCATGATGTAATGTGTAGGACATGAGTGGAGGCATACCGGAAGTGATGCAAATGTGGAAAGAGATTGGAGCTCCTGGATATACGCCGTTGCTTGGCTTTTTAATGTGAGTGCACTGTATGATGTTATGATTGTAATAAATTAATTTGAATATACTACACTACGAGAGCGCTCTTCTTCCTTTATATATACCCTTTTTTTTTTTTTTTAAAGAAGGACAATTCTTTAAGAAGAACATGCACATGTGTGCAATATATATACCCTTTTGAGTGGACATTAGAAGGAACCCACTGGGAGAAAACAGAGACACGACATATGTGAGAGCAGATCATCTGGAAACAACTATAGAGGACCCCAAGAGGTGACTATATGCCAGTACACCGTCCAAGGAACCATAGGCTATGCTGATTTAATACTTACCTGAGGTGAGAGACTAGAGAGCATGGAGGTGATATGGCAGCAAGATTGTCACCTATATTATGAATAATCACCACTAAGGGTGTAGGGATATTGTGCACTACCTCACAAAAATGACTTTTTATATAAGGACTTTGTATTGATGGACACGCACCTTTATATTGTTGTTTAGATTTGTGTGTTAGTTATCCAGCCTTGAGACACACGTTATTATTTATGCACTAGGATCACTTTTATTACATGTTTTGGATCATTATTTATATTATATATACCTATTTTCTGTTGCTGCTGATTTAACACAGTGTGAAGAGTGTGGCGGTCTAGGGGCATCACAGAATGATTGCTTTTAGCTTTCAGGTTACACCCAGTAAAGTTAATTTGGTTTATGCACTAAAGTCACTTTATATTTATATTTATTTTGATGGTTATCTATTAGGAGTGATTAAATAGGTTTACCTACCACAAGAGTTCACGTCACATATTAGTTAGATTGAGTTAACTGTCAGCGCCTAACTACTCTCTAACAAGTCAAGACATTTCCTCCTTTGCCAGCAGTCCAAACCTGAAGGTCTGCTGGTAAAGGGGATAAATTCATTAAGGCTAAGTCACAGGAGGGGTGATTTTGACAGAGTTTTGCTTAAAAAAGAAAAACTCTGGATATACAGATTAAATACTTTGATGCCAAAGGGGCTTAATAAAGAACTTAATTTGCAGGGTTTTTTTTTTTAATTGAAGACAGTTCTAATTTAATCCTGTAACTAGAGTTGTTCTAAGCCCTTGTACACATGGTCGGATATTCCGATGGACAATGTCTGATAGGACCGTGTTGTCAGATAATCCGACTGTGTGTGGGCTCCATCGGACTGTTTCTGCTGGAGTATCCGACGGACCAAGTTTTTCAGCTGGGCTATAAAATTTTCCGACAACATGATCCGATCGGACTTTGTCTGATTGAGTGTAGAGAATTCCGATTGGACAAAGTGCCACGCATGCTCAGATCAAATTCCTAGACCAAAGCTATTGGCTACTAGCTTGAACGTAGTCCCATCGTAACGAAATTACGTCATCACGTTCTGAACGATTGGATTTTCCGACAACTTTGTCCGACCGTGTGTATGCAACAGTTTCAGACAAAATCCGTCCGACAAAATCCAACGGATTTGGTTGTCAGAATGTCCGACCATGTGTACAAGGGCCAAGAGTTTTTCTAAGCCCTTGTACATACGATCGGAGATTCCAATTATTATTAGTTATTAGTTATTTCGACGGATTAATTCCGGACCCGGTCCGGAAGTGATGTTGCATACACACGGTCGGACCAAGTTGTCGGAATTTGCGGTTGCCAAACGTAGTGACGTAAGCCGTGTACGGCGGGCCTACAAAAGGGAAGTTTAGGACCACGTCCGGCATCCTTTGGGCTCCTTCTGCTGATCTCGTGTCTATCGCGTGTTAGTAGAAGTTTGGTGAGAGACGATTCGCGCTTTTCAGATTTGTGATTCAGATCGCTACTGCTCTTCGGTTTGTGCTTGTGTGTGCGTATCTGATAATCAGTGCGTGCAGTCAGTAAGTGTTTGTTTCTCATTGTGGATTATATCTTGGTATAGTACGCTTTGAAAGGCATTTCTTATTGTCTGCTTGCTTCTGCTATTCAGGTCGTTCTTTCAGGCCTTGCTGTTTATCGGTGCTTTCTGTTGTCCGTTCTGACGAGCCGACCGTTTTGAAACCATGTTTCGTCTATGTACTCATCGTAGAGTTTGTGCTGTGCAGGGGCTTCGTGTTGGGGTTGTTACTTTGACACAAGCCGGGTCCATGAACAGGGAGGGGAGGCGTTTGTGGACCAAGAATTGGTTGCGCCAGCGTGACCAGTTCTCGCACATGCCTTTGCTCCGTGAGATCCGGGAGAATAATCCTGATGATTTCAGGAATTATCTCCGGATGACGGACCCCGTTTTTCACCGTCTGCTGGCTTTACTGACCCCTTATATCAGCAGGCAGGATACCTGCATGCGGGAAGCCATCACTCCGGAGCAGAGGCTCATCACCACGTGGCGCTACTTGGCGACAGGGAGAAGCCTTCAGGACCTCAAGTTCTCTACAGGCATCTCCCCCCAGGCTCTGGGGATCATTATTCCAGAGACCTGTTCTGCTATCATTCAGGTCCTGCAGAAGGACTATATGAAGGTAAGTTTTATCCTTTAACATCACATTCTATGTATTTCATGATTGCTATTGTCTTGCATTTCTTTCCTCATTCCCTAATTACCATCATTGCAATATGCTCTAATTCATATGCTCTGCCCCTTTGTCCTCAGGCATATTTGCCTCACTAACTTCCCCTCCATGCTCTTCTTGGCCCATAAAGCTATAGTCTAGTCACTTACCAATGTCTTTTGTCAGCTCCATAGTATTGTTTTCCCCTAAACACCCCCTAAAATGTCTACAAATGTGATGTGTGTGCTTCAATTCATGCAGAGTCACTTTTTAAATTTTTTGGGGTTGTGCCAAACTCATTAGGAACCCCCCTCCCCCCAACTGCTAGCTCAGCTGATAGCAATCCTCTATCTGATGACTTTACCAAACCCAATACACACTATACCTACCGTTTTGATGATCACATTTATGGATGAATTCACCAATGCATTTAGTGCAAGGGCCTGCCTCAATACTTTCAAATGCTATTTTTATTTAGTTTTTTCACCTATTAATTATCTTGATATGTAATAGCAGAATGTCAAAATGTGCTTCCATTTTGGTTTCTTTTTGGTATTATGACACTTATTACCTGTCCGGTGGGCTGCCAATAGTGTAACTAAGGAGGGGCTTTCCAAAGTATCACACATTATTTAGGCATTCAGCTCTCAATCAAGTGGAGAGGGTTACCTGTCCAAAACATCCCCCCTCATTTTTTAGCAAGGGCCTATCAGATGGGGGGGGGGGTGGGGGGTGGGGGAGGGATGGGGGGGGGGTGATACTTTAGGCTTTAAATACTCAGTTCCCAAAATGTTATACTAATTTTGACCAAAAATGTTGGTGTCTAATCTGCTTGCAATGTTGATTTGTCAAATTACTAATTTTGGTTCTTGTTTCACTCCACAGTATCCTTCAACACCACAGGAATGGGACACTGTGGCCTCCCACTTTGCCAGTCGTTGGGACTTTCCCAATTGTGGAGGAGCAATAGATGGGAAGCACGTCCGCATCGTCCCACCACCCAACTCGGGGTCGTACTATTTTAACTACAAGGGGTTTAATAGTATCGTGATGTTGGCGGTGGTGTCTGCAACATATGAGTTTTTGTATGTGGACGTGGGGCAAAATGGTCGGATGTCGGATGGTGGAGTCTTTGCACGGACGAAGTTCTACTGGCGTCTCCAGAGTGGCAGTCTGGGCTTGCCACCCCCAGAGGAGAATCAGGAAGGACTCCCGTTTGTCTTCGTCGCGGATGAGGCGTTTGCTCTGGTGAACCATCAGATGCGGCCTTTCCCGATGAGGACCCTCACCCCAGACCAGAGGATTTTTCATTTCTGCCTGTCCAGAGCCTGAAGAGTGGTGGAGAACACCTTTGGAATACTGGCCAGCCGGTTCCGCCTTTTTCTTACGACTATTCACATGGCGGAATACAACCTGAATCACATAGTGCTGGCGTGCTGTGTTCTGCACAATTTTCTTAAAAAAGTTTCTGTGAACTATGCAGTCTCAGTTGGCCAACAAGAAGCAGACTTTCTGGAAAATGAAGATAACCTCAGCCTTGAACCTGCTCATCCTGGCTTGCCCCCCAAAAGCGGCCGTGAGGTTAGAACCCAATACATGGACTACTTTGTGGGTAGGGGGGCCATTTATATGCCAGACAATGTCTGAGAGGCATTTTCCAAATACATTTTT
The DNA here is from genome assembly GCF_037356315.1 of Lithobates pipiens. Classification (NCBI taxonomy): domain Eukaryota; kingdom Metazoa; phylum Chordata; class Amphibia; order Anura; family Ranidae; genus Lithobates; species Lithobates pipiens. Next base: position 18,741,775 of record NW_027507718.1, read on the forward strand.
CTCTGAAACTCCTTCATTTACTGCTTGGCTTGGTTTTAGGTGTCTCTTAGGTATATTTATGTTTTTTCAAGTTGTGCCTTTTTCAACAACAGTACAAACCCAAGTTCAGAGTGAGATGAGGGGACAGTCTCTTCTTCAGATAATCTTATTATGTTGTGGGTCTGCTACACACACACCTTCTTTTTGTAACTAATGTATGTAGTGCATTACTGACCAAAATCATGCTCATTTTCTGCACCATGGCAGGAAAATGGCATGATTGTCCAAAATTACACCTCACTGTGGGTGTTTTTTACTAAAGGCACATCCACTATGCACTAAAAGTGCACTGCAAAAGTACACCTGAAACTGCACTTGGAGTGCAAAGTGGAGTTTCCTTTAGTAAATCACACTCAGCACAAACTAAAATTTTTACTCTAAATACATTTTTGGCGCAATGAAAAAGGAAGCCACACATTGTTGATAATTTAACTTTTTAATCCAAGCACATTCACATGTGCGTTTAGAAAAGGTTTTTACAACAAACCAAGAAATTGTGTATATCAAAAACAGAGTTTCTGTAAAATTTTGTTTACTTGGTGTTTTTGTGTAAACAGGCATGTATCAAAGCTTAAAATACAGAACACAGGAACTTACAAAGTTCAACTTTGAAAAGTGAAGACAATATTAGACATGAGTATGTACAAACTGGGCTGATATTGCCTTCATCACATGGGGTGTCACCCCTGAAAAAAACTAATTTGGAAGATGCACACAGTGTGTCAACATGTGCTATCTCCCATCATGGGGGATCAATGTACATGCTTTGGGGCTGCAACCCCTTCATCTCAGACACTTTACACAAAACACGTACATTGATCCCCCATGAAGGGAGATAGCGCATGTTTACACACTCTGTGCATCTTCCAAATTTGTAATTTCGAGAAATACAACATTTTGTTTTTAAAATAGCAAAAATAAAACCCTATCTAGTTTTTGGTGTATCACACTCTCCCCAAAACATCAATGATATTCTTCATTTTATTTTTAACATCATTGATGTTTTTGCAGGATATTTTCCAAATCCCGATTGCACCCCATTATCTCCCCAATCAGGATCTGGGCACTTTCACTGGTAAAACGGGAATCTTCTTCCACATCACCTACAAAACAAAGCAAAAAAACACACCATGTAATAAAAATAGGGTGACATACATTGATGAGCTTACCAGAAGCTGTGTTCTCCGACACTCACCTGTTGTGGTGACAATTTGCCCAACCTCAACGATCTCTCCTTCCTCCTGCTCCTCTGTTTCTGGTTTTCAAAGTTGTCCTTCTTTGGGAGGGGTGGGGTCCTTGGTGTCCTCATACTTGCCGAGTCTTCTCTGCCCTATGAGAATGTAAAAAAAAAAAGATTAGCACACAGAGGGCAGAAATAGGAATATGAAACATTGCTTGGAAGTGTTGTACAATTGTGTTTTTTTGGCCGAGTTCCAAGGTGAGAACATTATTATGGACACTTTGTTATGCTGGAATACTTACCTGCAGAACGATGTTTCTTACGAAACCATGAGCTTGAAAGTGGCCATTTTAAAATGCACAACATGAAATCAAAGCACATGGAGCAGTATGCAAGCAAGAATGATCATATGAACACATGACAACTACTTACTTTTTTGAAGAACACGCTTGATCCTTATGTACTGCTCGTGCTCCTGCAGTTTCAGGTCTGACCAGCGTTTTCTCAGTTGATCCTTGGAGTTTCGTACTCCAGAATTCTTCTGAAGACTCTTCACAACTTTAGCCATGATCTTGGTCTTTCTGATATTTGGGTTTGGGTAAGGTCCATACTTCCCATCATAGTCGGTCCTGTTCAATATGTCCACCATCTCCAACATCTCTCCAAAAGACATATTTGAGGCCTTAAATATTCTCTTCCTGGATCGGGACATTTCAGGCTCCGGGCTTTCCTCCCCCTCCTCCTCGTTAGAGGAACTGTGATTGCGCACCTGCGTTCTCTCCGCCATGGGCTCTCCCCACTGCGCTGAAAGCGAAGGGGCGGGGAATAGTCTAGAAAGAACGTCAGGGGCAGGCAGAGTTTCACGCATGCGCACTGTATATAAAACGCAACATGCTTGTATCGTCCGTACGATCTGGGAAAAGAGTGAGGCGCGGACGCGACGATCGTGCAAACAAAGGTAAAATGTTTAACTTGGTGCATTACTAGACTAGACTGCTTCTATCTAGGCCGATGTTGGGACAAGATTAGGAGGGTTTTTAATGGCATTATTAGTATTTGAGAGTTTGTCTTGTGTTGTGTCTTGCAGACAAGATGGATCCATTCCAAAACCCCAATTTTATGGGGCTATTCCTCCAAATGTACAGGGAGATGCCCTGCCTGTGGCAGATCCACAACAAGTTTTATTACGACATAAGAAAGAGGAAGGCAGCGCTGGAGAAACGTCTTTCTTTGGTGCGGATCATGGTCCCCATGGCAGACATGGCCTATATGAATATGAAAATTTGGTGCCATGAAGATTACATATCTCAGGGAGAGAAAGAAGCACCTGGAGTCCTTGAGAGCAGGAGATCCAGATTCCGTTTATTACCCCAGGATGGTTTACTTCCACGGGCTGCATTTTCTGGTAGACCAGGGGGTACCCAGGCCACCACTCGACCGTCTTCCTTCAAGGCATCCTTCACCCCCAGCTGAGGCTTCCAACATCCAACCTGGGCCTTCCAGGCAGCAACATGTGGTGGGGCCCAGCTTGAGACAGGTATTGCATTGTTGAACATATTTCTTGTGTTACATTTAATGATGTTCACTAGATGTTCTTATTGATCAGTAAGTTGTGATTTAACAAAGTGGTTTACATCTCAAGAGACGGTAGTGACCAAAAATGATTGGGACGAGAAAGAAAAATGCTGGGCTCAGAATGATAGTCTGTTCTATTTGGTAACATTCAATTTGCAAAAGCCAGGAGCACAAAATGGTGTGATTGATGAGCAAAAAACTAAAACTATGTCCCCTTTTCATACACAGGAAGACCTCAGTCGGGGGGAGGCTGTGGCAAGTGGCAGCCAGGAGGTCAACCAACGTTCTCCTCCTCCTGCCCCAACTACAGGAGCCCAGCCACAGCTTCGAAGGATGCCTGGTGGGAAGTGCCGAAGGAAGACGAGACAGTGATGGCCTGGGTTCAGTCTGGTCTGCCAGAAGATGCAGCCTCTTGAAGAACCACATCCTGGGGACATAAATAGCATCTGAATTTCCTGTTCTCTAGGACTTCGGGACCAGACTTCTCTACCTGAGATATGTACTCCTCAGGCCACCAATTTTTCTTATTCTAATTTGTTCATGTCTGCCCTGGGGGCCAAAGGCTGCACCAAAGTAACAAGTTTCTCCAGCGCTGCCTTCCTCTTTTTATTTTATTGAGACCTAAATAAAGGTTTTTTTTTGCTTGAAGAAATACTTGCGTATGTGTTTTCCTTCCAAAAGGCCAGTTTATTTGTGAGCAGGCAGGTACATTTCAAAAATACAAAGTAAAATGAATAACAAGAGGTACCAACACTAAACAACCTTCTGTAGATTAAAAACGAAAAACCAAAGATAAAAAACACAATAATGTTGTTGTGGGAAGTTTACACACAAAAAACACCCCAAAAAAAGGAGAAATGAGCAAACTGTCTTTAAAGGAGATTTTTAGGAAAAAAAAAGAATCCATAAAAGAATAAACAAAATCTAAAGAGAAGTGTGTGTGACTATGAGCATCAAAAGAAGTTCCTTCTTGCAGCATTGTAAAGAACAAGAGAATGCGCTTCATGAAAGAATTTTTAACATTGCAGCGTGACGAATGTGCTATATCGATTACGAGCAGTAGTTTTACCTGAACGAGCGCTTCCGTGTCGGAATTTAAATGTGAGCATGCGTGGCACCTTGTCTGTCGGAGTAGGCTACACATGATCGGAGTCTGTCCGATCGGAGCAGTTTGGCGGAAAATATTTCCGGCAAGTTGGAAAATTTGGTCCGACGGATATTCCGACGGAAACAGTCCAGTGCATACCGCACACATTCGGAATATCCGACAAAACTCTCCGATCAGACACATTCCGATGGAATGTCCGATCGTGTGTACAAGGGCTAAGGATTTCTTTGGAGGTTCTTGAAGTCTTTTTTGGATCGTTTTTGAAAAATTTTCCTCAATATTTATTTCCTTCATTAATGTGCGTACTTCACACTCTTCTTTTATTCTTCACTTTATTCTTATCTTTAGTTACACATTTAAGTTTTTTTATTTATTTTTTGGATTTATTTCTTTGTCATTTTGTGGGTTGCTGTGTGTGCTCTTGCTCGACATTCATGGGGAGGTGGGTCCATTCATTCTGACTCTTTGTTAATGTTCACACCTAACTTTAATTAAATGTGAATAATGCACCAGGTGCCCCTAGGAAGGATAGGAAAGAGGCTGGATTTGAAGGTGTATTTATATATGTTCCAGCTAGGGGGGGCCAACGTCCTGGGGAAGCTGGAGTTCCCTAGCAAAACACATTGACCTCATGCCCTTGCTTGTCTGACATCGCTCCATGCTCCTGTCTGCTTCCACTGAAGTCTGCTTTGCATCGGGGTGGAAGTTTTTCCCGAATACTTCATGCAAGACGCCATGCTCTTATATGACTGATTTCCAGAGTGGTTATGCTTTGAGCCTGGGATGAATGTGTTTGTCTACCTGAGCCATCTATCCTCTTCACACAGAATGCCAGCTACATTTTTCGCATTCAGACTGATGCTGCATCCACCTAGGAAAGTGTGATTCTACAACAACCCCCAAACTCGTACTTCTCTTTTAAAAAGTTCAGTGACTCATTTACCCTCTTCCCCACTCTCCCTAGCTTTGTACAACTTTTAACTAGTAACAGTTTAGAATAAAATTCTACTAGTGTGCACTCTCTTAAGAAATCCCATAATGCTCAGAAAAAACTGTAGGGGTCGTCCTGTATTAAATATGCTTTTGTAAAGCAGACATTATATATAAATATGTATAAAACCATTGTAAAAATGTGTAAGTTAAAAAGAATTGACCCTGAAGCATATATTGTTCAAATATACAAGACCAAAAATTAGTAGGTAATATAACATTTTTTAACAATGCACAGCTGCATTACATATTTTCATATTATGAATGTTTTTATATGTGAATCAATACGCAGTGGTATATTATTATTCATAATATGTGTTTTACAGTATAAATCGATTATAAATTATTGCTGAATTTAACACCACCTACTAACTGGCTCAGTACACCAAAAAAGAAATGGAAGTGTTAAGGTAAGCGTAATGTTTAAGCTGATCTCACCTTTGTATTTCAATCCTCTGACCCATTTCCAATATCCCAATCAGAGCAACTCTTCTAAAGAACAAGAGTAAAACATAAGTTGAAGATGGTCAAAGTCAACATGGAATGACATTAAAAAAATAGTTTAAAAAAAGGGAAACTGCCCCTTATGTGTTTGACTTGATAAGAACTTATCAAGTGACTATGACTGAGCTCTCTTTGAGCAAAATATGTCAATGGAGAAAGTTAAGTGGATTGCCTATATACCAGTAACTTCCTTATTTTATTTGGTATTTGCTATGCATTGGGAAGACAAGATAAGAGCTGGTATTTGGGCCTTTTATTACCGGGGGCGACTATCTGGAGTGGAACACAAATCTTTTTTCATGAACATTACGATGATGTTTCAAGGAGGAAAATTAGCAACACGTAGCACAACATGATGACCTCTTCATGATGCATTTGTAATCTCCTTAGGGCTGCTCCTGAATCCATGACCCACTTAGTAAAGTAATCATTTGCTTATGTTTTTTATTTTATTGTAAGAATGGTGCTGGAGATTTTTAGTTCCAGACATTCTGATAGCAGCTGCATTTCCATATGGTATAGTAGGGTTTTCTGATGCAAAGGTACTGGCCTGGATATGTAGAGAGAGGCCGCGTACACACGGGCGGACTGTTCGCCCAACCTTGTCCGCTGAACAGTGTTTGGGCGGACAGTCCGCTCGTGTGTGGGGCTTCAGCGGACAGTTTCAGCGGACAGTTGGACGAACAAGGTTTTTCGGAAATTCCGAAAAACTGTCCGCTGAAACCTTGTTTGAGCGAACAGTCCGCCCGTGTGTAGGCTTGTTCGACAAACTAAGTTCCGCGCATGCTCAGAAAGGATTTACACGTCGGAAAGTTGCATTGCAGTGTATTGGACGTCGAAATTTTCGATCCGTCGTACGTGTCGAAACGTCATCGCGCACGGTTTCAGCAAACTGTTCGTTCGTCGTGTGTGGGCATGTCCGTCCATGCTAAGTTTGAGCGGACTGTCCGCCGAAACTGTTGGACGGACAAAGTTGGGCGAACAGTCCGCCCGTGTGTACGCGGCCATACTGGCCTTTTGATGTAGAGGTGCTGGACATGTAGCTGTGCCGAACATTGCCCAGTAATAGTTTGATATATAGTAAATCATATAGTAAAGTCAGTAAGAGTTTGTGACAATTTATATGAGGTTCAGCATTCAACCTTGCCTTGGCTATTGATAATATAGGGTTATCTTCATAACACAGTACAGGCACTCCTCACTTAATGACCGGGTTCCGCTCCAGCGACCAGATCATTAAACAAGGAGCCACAAGTATTCAATATTTTAAGCATTTTTAACTACTGTACTGTACTGTATTGTGAAAAAAAGGTCTAAACACACAACTCCAGCTCAATAAGGTTGTTTTAATTTGAATAAGTACAGAACACAAACAAAAATGCTGTACTGTACTTTACAATACAATGCTGTACATCGCGTTGTTCAGGTGGGGAGAGCTGGTCGTAAGTCTGAGCAGTCGTTAAACAGGTAAGATGTTAAACGGGGAGTATCTGTATACAAGAAATTTGCTACATTAGCTTACACATCTGGACTAACTATCATAATATGTTTGTGTTTGTATATGTTGACTTATGTACATTTGTGTGGATGTGTGAGGGATTGAGCAAGAAGGGATTGAAGTTTTTCTATAGGCACAACATTTTTTGTTTTTGTTTTTGAATGAGTAGAAAACTGATTTTTTTACCTTATTTTTCTTGGGGATATTTTTCATAATTTCCTGTGCTGGGTGGGCAGTAGGGAGTCAGAGAAAATTCAGAATAAATCTTTTAAACTGAAAGACATTCCTGTTCTGTTGATAACTATTACATTTTGGATTACCTATCTGGATGACCTTTTTGTCTTCCTGAAAATGGTTACAATGAAGGTGAAGTTCCCCAGAGGTTTACAGACAGCAACAAACCTAACAGTGGTTTTAACAATTTTTACTCTTCCAAAAACTTGACTAGATCCACACTTTAAGTAAAAAATAAAAATTGACTGAGCTTTTTTTCTACCTGTTTGTGTCAACTCAGTTTTAAACCCAAAACCAGAAATGTATCATATTGCAGCTTACCAGTCATTGCATGGTTGCATGCATTTTTCTTTTTTCTTTGTTTTCTGTTTTCACCTGATGATCTGGCCAGTAAAATACCTCCTGTATCTGAAGAAATGAGCACAGGTGGCGAAGCGCACACATCACCATTGTCATACTTTGGGGGGGGGGGGGGGGATGATAAATGTATTGGAAGATTTAAACCACTAACAAATTGTAGCCAGACTCCAGCTCACACTTTATAATCAATTAAAGCAATAATTTTGTTTTCCCTTTTGGATAAAGGTTTTGCATGAACAAATAAAAGCTGATCATTTTATTCACCCCTGCCAGTGTTAAGCGGTTTGTCTCATCCATGTAAATTGATACATTCTGCTGGATAGTTTGTGCTGTGAAAAACAACAAACTAGCTGGCTGGATTATCAGATGAAAATAGAAGAAATAAAAAGAAACTGATACAGCCATCATATCTAAGAATTGGTAAGTTGCAATATAATAAATGTTTGCTTTTGGATTTAATAATACTTTAAAGGATATTGTAATTAGTGCATATGAAGTAGCACGGACAGTATCTAGCTTTATTCTTGTAATGGCCGGGAATTGTAGGATGATCTTTTATATTTGCATTGTTCTCATTTCACTAAAATAGACTTAGAGGTGAAAAAAGCTATCATTTGAATTAAATTACTGGCTAAAGGTTATATTGTTATTTCTATCTCTGAACACAAACTGTAAAGAAATAAAACTATAAAGATGATGGTTCATATTAACAAAACAATGACACCCAAATGCATTATTAGAAACCGTGGAATGGACGTTGATGCAGGGATCTTCCCTGCTGTGTCTTTCTATTCTGACAGCAGGGACCCTGACACCCCCCCCCCCCCACCAATTAGAACACACAGGTTGGTGTTTGCAGCCATTGGCTGCAAGCGCTGATTGAATGCTGGCTTTCCAGCATGACTGTTGAACAGACAGCAGTACACACGAACCAAAAGTTCCTGCTAAACCAGTTGACTTTTGGCCAGCTTTGCTGGTTAAGTAATCTCTACAGTGTCTGGGCAAGAGGTTGCCACAATCCGAATGTAGAGAAGAAGTGGAATCACAGGAAATACTTTATGAAAAGCTAAAGGGGTGTGTTTTTGCTATAATCTGCATGCTACCATTCAAAACACAGCAGAAACATTATACTGGGGCTCAATCTGTTGCAAACATTTCTTTCATCCATGCACATAGGTTATTTTAGAACATTTCAAAATAGAACACACTGATAATTAAGCAGAGAATTAAAATAATAATTAAGGGTATGGTAAAAAAAAATACACAAACACACAAAACAAAATGCACACAAAATAAAATAAAAATGCATATGCTTAGTTATCTACCTTAAAATAAAAAGCAATAACATACATTTCTAGCTGAGACTAAGATCTGTATACCTAATCTTTAAACTCATTTTTATAATTCAAGCCCATAGCTTTGAAATACAGGAGGAGATCTGCTTATCTACTTTGCCATTGATAAGCAACTCCTACTATTTAAAGATGACTTCTTCCTGCAACCTCCTGGAATAGTAATACTACAATTCTCAGAAGCAATTAGCTTCTCCACTGATTGGCATATTCATTCATCTGGCTGGTACCACATCATGAGGGAGTCAAGATGCAAGCTGCAAGAACCCTGAAGAGACAGGTGACTTCCAATGATGAAAGGAAGAAAGATGGCGGCACAGCAGAGTGTGTGCAATGAAAGAACAGCATGAGGCAAAGAGGAGACTGCAGGTTTTGCTAGGCTCGTGAGTATATTTTTCCTGTATTAAATAACATTAAAGGTAACTGGGGAGGATTTTTAGGGGCATGGGTGAAGTTACTCTTTAGAAATTTTGATTTCAGGAGTCTTGACCTCTAATAAGATATAACACTAGTTTGTATACAGAGAAGAACAACAGGTTCACTTTAACGGACCCCAGCAGTTTTATGCATTTATCATCTCTTTGCTTACCTTCTGCTCTGATCAGCAGTTAATAGCAAGGGAGCTCTGACTTCAAACTCACCCACAAATGAGGACACCCCTTCTACCACTATGTGTCATCCAATTTGCCAATCATGAGTGTTGTCATATGAGTGGAAGAGGATAAACTCAGATGCTCCACCACACGCAACTTCATTGTACTATGTGCATATAAACTGTTACCATTAAAGTAAACCTATGTACTGCAGGGTCAAAGAACAGGTTTGCTTTAAGTGTGTTTAAGAATCAGGATTGTGTATTGGGAAGTTCAGTTTTCTTGTGATATCACAACTATTTAATAGTGTCAAAAAGAACAGTTGGTTAACATCTAGATTTTTTTTCTCCTGTAATGCATAATCCAGGTTATTTATAGTATTTCTAAGTTTTGTACATTCAAATATTGTTTACTTTTGATGGAGAGTTTTCACATTAAAAACACTGTAAATTGTTTCAACACAAAATTATATTATGTGTATGCTGACATCTCTCTGTACCTGCCATTGAAATCCCACATAAATCTCTCTTGAGAACTTTGTCAGATAGACAGCCCTGACTTCTTAGTTTGTTACATGTTTCCATGGAGGTGACATGTAGCTACCATGTTATGTAGCTACCACACCTCATGCTGTTAAAGAGCTGTCATTGATAGAAGAATATGATGTTGTTAGTGGAGTACTAAATGTGCAAATGCTATGGTGTTCAATATGCAAGATGGATGCTATACAAACAGACAGACCAAGGGTAACATGTTTTTAAACTTTTATTTTTCTATAGGGGCTAACAAAATGAAAAAAGAAGTAACATTATAAGGAGCATTAATATTGAAGCCGCTGAAAAGGAATGTAGTTCCAGGAATAAAGTTCCTAAATATAACTTGTATATTGGTCAAGTTGTCCTTACAGAGCTGAGGTTCTACAGTATACTGTATTTATACCTGCAGACGTACTGTAATTTGAATTACTGTTGATTTATTTTCCCACTTGTATATTCAAGTATTGGATATTTTGCTGTATGCTGTGACACAGATGTTCTGGAACTCTTTTCTGTGCTGGTTAATAAAGTTTGTCTTTGATTAAAAAAACAAGTTCCTAAATATGATCAAGTCCCTAAAAAAATAGGTGCAAAAGTTCTAATATACCCTGAAATCCTCCATCTGCACCAGACTCCAGGAAACTAGATATAAAATCCTATCTAGATGGTTCAGAACAACAGTCCTCCACAAATTGTATCCCAATATCTCTGACAAATTCTGGTGTTGCACTACTGACAAGAGTTTGAACATAGATCCCATAGGCTATGGTCAGAGAAATCTCTTACAAATCCACTGACTTTGTCATACCAAATGATCGCACATTTTTTTGTTACACCATTCTAACATTCCCACAGACAACACCTCAAAAATAAGGCTAAATCCTGCATTCCCCTTAAATTGAAAGACCCCTCACCCACCTCAGTATTGTTGTGGTTATAATATCAGGTGTGGAGGATCTTAGTCTCTTCTCCCAAAAAAAGCAATAACCCCCTTTTACACTAGTCTTTCTACCTTCCTGCCTGCATAGACTTTGAATCTCCTATCCAACTTGTCTCCCCTATCCCCCTCCTCCCTCTTTCCCCATTCTCCACCAGTGTATTTTTACCCTCTAGGAATGTATTAGAGAAAAGCATAACCATTGGCATTGGCATGTACTCGTGCACACGCATTGACATATTTTTCAAAACCTAAAATATTATGCTTTGAAAAATTTGCCCATATGCATGACTAGTACAAGCCAGTGCTGGTAGTTACACACGCACAATGTTTTCTGTAATGTATTTCTTGGGGCAAATATGCATGTCAGCTGTGGCTTCCTGGCACAACAACAACAGATGTATTTTAAAGGGGCTGTAATCCCTCATTTTCTTTTTTTTTAAATAACAAACATATCATACTTGCATCCACTGTGTAGTTTGTTTTGCACAGAGTGGCCCCAATCCTTGTTTTCTGGGGTCCCCCAATGGCACTTGTGGCTCTTTGTCAGGAAGATCCTGCCAGCAATAAACGATCCAGACCTGCTGGTGCCAGATCGTGGGTGCCAATGCGCATGTGTGCACACACACACACATGAGTGTGCGCGCACCCCCCCCCATTAGTGCCAGGCGGGCGATTTAAACCTGACTGATACAGGTGAACTTTGCTGTCTGTTTATCTGGCTAGCCTGTGACCATCCCTGCTATCCACCTGCATCTGACCCCCGGCCTGCTCTTTTGCCTGCTCCTCTAATCCTTCTGCTGCCCACCTGATAAATGACCCGGCTTGCCTGACTTCCCTAACTCTCTATCCAGCTTGTTTCTGGTTCCAGTCTTCCGATCCAGATCCAGCCTGCCTGTGCCTGTTTGCTGGTCCAGCTTGTTCCTGGTTCCAGTCTGCTGATCCAATTCCAGCCTGCCTGTGCCTGTTTGCTGATCTGGCTTGTTCCTGTTTCCAGTCCACTGATCCAGTTCCTGCCTGCTGTACCTGCCTATCCACCCTGAATGCTCCAGGTACCAGCCTGCTGTGCCAGTTTCTGCCTTCTACTTTCTCTTGAACTTCTGAACTGTCCTCCCGCTGTTAATCCTGCCAGGCACTCATACCGCTCCTCACGACTGTGCTTCCCGTTTATCCTATCAGGGGCCTCGAGTTGGAGGCGTTAGAGAGGCCATCCTCTGCAATTCGGCTCACCTACTAGGTACGTAACACTCCTTCTCACATCGGTAAACTCCCTAGGGGAAGCGCTCCCCCAGGGGGTTACCTTGCGGGCACGCTCCCGAGTCCAGCATTTGCGTCCATAGACATAGAATGCCGGACTCGGCCCTGCCTCCAGCATCCACATCATTGGATTTGATTGACAGCAGCAGGAGCCAATGGCTACACAGCTATCAGTCTATCCAATCAAGAGCCGAGACTAGGCAGAGAAGTACAGTGTGTCTCCGCTGAGGGAAAGAACGGGCTCAGGTGAGTAAAATGGGGGGGCTAGGGGGCCGGTCAGTGTCAGAATTTTTTTCACCCTAAGCACATGTTTCCCAGGGCAGTGCCCCCCCCCCCCCCCATATCATTTGTTTGACAATCCCCTGCCTATTAGCCTAGAAAATGGTCATTATTGTTTTTTTTAACATTTGGTTCCCATTGACTTAATTGGGGTTTTGGATTCAGCACCCAAACTTTAGTAATGCTTAATTACCTGGTATGTTTGCCTCATTCCTACTCAGAAAATCTTGAAGCCATTGGATTAACATAATAACCAGGCAGCTAGCACTTTCAAATGATAGCCTACTTATTTTATCAGTATAGGTTTCCTTTATGTTTAGGGTGAGTGATAATGTGCAAAGATTCCAGATAAGGTGTAGGGTTAAATGCTACAATTAGGTTAACTTTCAAGAGCCGATTGTTAGTGTAAGGTTTGGTTTGGGGATTCATTGTAAGGATTAGGTTAAGTGCTAGTATTAGGTAAAGTGTTAACAGTAAATGTTCATGGCTGGGTTATGGGTCATTTCACAAGTTTTAATGTTAAGGTGACCATGGATCACCTTAGGGTGTTAGGGATAGGTAATAATTTGTATTTATAATGGCTTGTAGAGGAATAAATTTTTTTAAGCACAAGAGCCCCACAGCCAAATGTACTATTCCAGGGTGGCACTGCCAAAAATGGAAATACTACATGGAATTATATTTTGTGCAGTAGGCTAGGCAAGCTTACTATGTTCATTGAATGGGAGATAGAGCACTGAGTAATACTAGCTAGTGACAACAGAACTGATAAATCAGAACAGTGAGTGAGTGAAGCAACAAATGCCATTACTGTTTTGTTTTCCAAAAGATTTGTAGTTTTAGACAGCCAATAATGTGATACACCCCTCTGCTAATCAGGATGATAAGTCTGTAATTTCCTGTTTTAGCGTCACTGCTGCCATGTCAGCTCACTAGTCATTGGCTAGAGAGGTAATGATACTGATTTATGATCCAATAAATATCCTGGGCGTAGATAGGTGACATAAAAACCTATATTGTTGAAGTAGGAAACTGTATTGTATAAAGAACAAGTGTGTCAAGTGCATAGTTGTGCAATGTGACAGATGTGCATAAATCACAAGACTAGATGACAAGGATTATAAATCGTTCACCACATAAAACTGTAGAGATATATGTATTTTAACTGCATAGTTACCTATATTGGCAGAGGTTTTCTTTAATACATGTTGATATGCGTTTTTAGGTGTAGCAAAAAATCCTGTCGGAAATGCAAGATAACACAGTTGGTAGGGGAAAAGTGTAAATCTAAATGTTGATTTGTAGACATAGTGAGGATAGCCTGCTAGCTGACATGCTGATTTATTGGATTCTTCAAGTTAATCACTACCGGCCTGTGGCCAAATGGATCCAGCAATGCTGAAAGGCAGCCGAGGGAGCAGGCTTATAAGCATAAAGCCGCATAATAGTGTTCAATGAAGTGTGAGACTTTTAGTTCGGTCTCACTGAGCCGACCGCACTGCCGGAATGTCAAAGAGGGATTGTGGGTGGAAAAATTATGGATTTAAACTGCTAGCTGTAAATGAGGTCAATATGTCTGGTTCATAAACAGTCCAAGCCTATTCCAAGAATTCAGTGAGGGGGAAAATTAGCGTGAAGCCAACACTGTAGACAAACCTCATTGAGATATAATTGCAGCCATAAATACAAGTGAAAAGCTTACTGAGTGCAATAAAATATAGACATGCATTTTTATTCCCCAAAGTCCCCCCGTTTCCTTATAGTCTTTGAAAGTATGCATTGGTTAAATTTGGTGCATTTATAATCTGAATTCCTTTGCTTTTTTTTCTTTTTCTTTTTCTTGTTCTAATACACAGTGTTAGAATTAATTGAGTGTTCTTGATCTCTCATTCTATTTCATACGAGCAAAATTGGAAAAAAAAATCAAAAGAGCAGATCTGAAGCAGTAGCTTCTTTATTTCTCTTTTTAGCTCCCCACTCCCATATTTAATTTTAACTACAGCTTGAAAATTATATAGTATTTCTATATATGGTCTGTGCATGTTCATGTGTGAACGCACATGTGTGTATATGCATGATAGAAAAAAAAATTTAAGGAATAAAAAGCTTTTTTTCTTTTCTTTTCTTTTTTTTTTTTTTTTTAAATCTAGTACATCTGTTAGATTCCCCTTTGAATCCCAATTTAATGAGGTGACATCAAAGGCAAGAACTGTATCCTATGGAGATTTTCTTTTATGATACCTGTTCTTTGCTTGAGAAACACTGACATAAATTAATACACATTTTTTTCTTCCCAATTTCCATTCCCTCTTTTATTTCTAAAGCTTTTTATCAGTGTGTTCTAGTCTGGTACTAAAAGGGCAGGTGAGAGGCATTATCTACTTGTTTCACCCAAGTTGAAAAGCCAATGCAGTAATAAATTGAAGTCTAATAGCTATAGTCAGGCTGTTGCTCCCCTGAAGCCAATTGATTTAAATGGCAGTAATTTGGCTAGTAAGGCTAGTTCTGCTTAAATTAAACCCATTAATATAATAGCTTAAGCCTGAATGAAATACATCCATAAAATACTTTCCGATGGTCACTGGTTTAATGACTGGTGAGGGAAGTCTTATGACACTTACATTAGCAGGAACTGGAATTATAGACACAGTAAAATTATCTTGGGCTCTTTTCCTAAACATAAAACATGCAGCTATATTTTGAAGAAATGCAGCTCTCTGTGCTGATAGAATCATTAGGACGTGTGACTTAAGTTTAGTTATGTTTAGTTTGCACTACACATACTGTATGCGCCTATTCATTAAAGGAAGTGTTTAAAAGCAATGTTTTAAAATCATCATTTGTACTTAAATGCAAGGACCCTTTGTAACTGTGAATGTATTTTAGACCAGCATTATACCATATATAGTACCTTCAAATATTAACTAAAGCCAGAAAACAAGCCAAATATATAACAAAGATAATGCTATGAAGTCCATAAATGGGAAAGGGAAAAGTCCTGGAAGTCGCACATCTCTGCAAAACCCCATAAGAAGGTGTGTGACAGCTTTAGCCTAGGCTCCACCAGGCCACTACCCCAACATGTTTCACTCCACCTACGAAGCTTAGTCATGGACTAAGAGGTCCATGAATTCCCCAGCCCTTCATAGTATTAATATCCAAAAAGTATCCTGCAAGATATTTTAATAGTTTCACTCGTGAACCACAAATCTATGACTGACTGGTCACCTGTAGGCTTCTGGCTGTTGGGTATAAAGCACTATGGATGATTTCAGTAACCAATGGCAAGTTGAGGATGTGGCACACCAAATCGTGAAAAAAAAGTCTATATTTTCATAACAAGGCACCTTGGGTTTTAGGATTGTCAGTATGATTTATATGCCTTCATGCCTCAAAAATTAGACATGTGGCTATACCAGTTAGGAAGGAGCTAGGTATTGGGACACAAAATGTTTTAGTGGATAAAGTATTGTGAATTTTATATATATATATATATATATATATATATATATATATATATATATATATATATATATATATATATATATAGACAAGCAGTCTAAGGACATGGATTACTGGAACCATGCCCTGTGGTCTTATGAGACCAAGATAAACGTATTTGGTTCAGATGGTGTCAAGCGTGTGTGGCAGAAATCAGGTGAGGAGTCCAAAAGTAAAAAGACAAGTGTGTCTTGCCTATAGTCAAGCATGGTGGTGGGGGTGTCATGGTCTGGGGCTGCATGAGTGCTACCGGCACTGGGGAGCTACAGTTCATTGAGGGAACCATGAATGCCAACATGTACTGTGACACACTAAAGCAGATCATGATCCCCTCCCTTTGGAGACAGGGCAGTATTCCAACATGATAACGACCCAAAACACACCTCCAAAACGACCATTGCTTTGCTAAAGAATCTGAGGGTAAAGGTGATGGATTGGCCAAGCATGTCTCCAGATCTAAACCCTATTGAGCATCTGTGGGGCATCCTCAAACGGAAGGTGGAGGAGCCCAAGGCCTCTAACTTCCACCAGCTCTGTGATGTCCTCATGAAGGAGTGGAAGAGGACTCCAGTGGCAACCAGTAAAGCTCTGGTGAACTCCATGCTCAAGAGGGATAAGGCAGTGCTGGAAAATAATGATGGCCACACAAAATATTGATACTTTGTGCCCGATTTGGACATTTTCACTTAGGGGTGTACTCACTTTTGTTGCCAGCAGTTGAGACATTAATGGCTGTGTGTTGAGTTATTTTGAGGGAACAGCAAATTTGCACTGTCATACAAGCTCTACATTCACTACTTTACATTGTAGCAAAGTTTCATTTCTTTCATTGTTGTCAGATGAAAAGATAAAATATTTCAAAAATGTAAGAGGTTTATTCACTGTTGTGAGATTATATATACACTATATTACAAAAAGTATTGGGATGCTTGCCTTGACACATGCATGAACTTAATGGCATTCCAGTCTTAGTCCGTAGGGTTCAATATTAAGTTGAAAAAAGCAGTGCTCTATGGGTAGGAACCATGGACTAATTCAAAGTTAGTTAATTGCACTATAGACAATTAGCCAGCAAATACAAATAGCTGTTAGTGCTGGTAAAGACTGCAGCAAATGATAAAAAGCATTTGGCTATATGAATACATTGTATTAAAAACAAACGGCACCATAAGTCATCCCAAAGCGTGTGTGGAATGGTAATGGCCTGATGGGAGGAATGGGGTGATGGACAGCCTCCTGCCTCTGAGGGGTGGTCAGGTACTGTGGGGATCCAAGAAGGATACAGCGTGAGCAGGGAGACACTGGCTGGCTGCGGTGAATGCTGGAACTGACCGCAAGGATCAAACAAAGCCATGCCAAGCTGTGTGGGGTGTTATGTGTCAGCTGCCGCTGGAGGATGGAGTCGAGGAAGCCAAGCGTAGCCACTGGAACCGGGCACGTGGGGTGACATCAACGCTGCTCCAGAGACAGGAACCCTAAGGTGGGGAACCACAAGCTAGGAGTTGCCGTGGCTTACATATTTCTTGCGCATGCGATTTATCAAAGTCACAGAGAGAACAGCAACAAGATATAAAGGAATTTGAACTGATTGAAGGGGAGGGGGAGAGGGTGGAGATAGCAAGCCTAATACGTGCTGTTAACCCCTCTCAACCCTATAGTTAAGAGTAAACACTTAATGAGTTGCATAAAATGTATAAGCCAATGTCATTATAAATTAAAATCATAATAGACTGCTGCTTAATATACACATACTGAATATAAATAATGAATAATAAATAAATGATAATAAATAAATAAATAAATAGAAAAATGATATAGACCGCTGATGTTAACGTTGGATATATACTTTGGTTATATAGTCATATTTTTAAATAATTAAATAATTTTAACTAAGTAATTTTTTAGTCATATAGTCATATTTTTAACTTTGACCTACAGGTAAGCCTATAATAAGGCTTACCTGTAGGTAAAAATAACATCTCCTAAAGCTGTACGGTTTAGGAGATATTCCCCTCGCAATGAGCCGTTGACTTCAGAGGTGCCTGCGCTCCCTCATACTCACTCACACCGCTGGAGCCACGATACCTGGAAGACACACCAAGGGAACATGTCAGCTCTCTCGGCGTTGGACCGAGTGAGATGCCGACGCCTTGTTCTAAGGTAAGTATTTCATAATGAGCTAGTATGCGGTGCATATTAGTTCATTATGCCTTTTCCCTTACAGGTGTAAAAAAAAAAAGTCAGCAGATTTACTCCTGCTTTAAGTGTTTACTCTTAACTTCAGGGTTGAGTGAACTTAAGAGCACATATTAGGCTCACTATCTCCACACACTCCCCCTCCCCTTCAATGGGTTAAAAAAAAAAAAAAATTCTCTTGTTGCCATTCTCTTCATGACTTTGATAAAGCGCATGCACGGGAAGCCATGGCAACTCCTAGCTTGTGGTTCACCAACATACACAGGGTTCCTGTTTCCGGAGCGTCATTGGCGTCATCCTATGCGCTTGGTTCCAGTGGCTACACTCGTCTTCCCCAGTGGCGGCTGACACATAACACCCCACACTTGGCACAGCGTTGTTTGATCCTTGCGGTCAGCTCTAGCATCCACCGCAGCCTGCTAGTGTCTCCCTGCTCACCCTGTATCCTTCTTGGATCCCCACAGTACCTGACCACCCGTTCAGGGACAGGAGGCTGTCCATCACCCCATTTTCTCCCACCGGGCCATTACCGTTCCCCACACACTTTGGGATGACTTCTATCCACGTGTGACCGGTGAGCTTCCTGGAAGACGTTAAGTCCAATACAGTGCAATAAACTAACTTTGAATTAGTCCATGGTTCACATTTTTTTGGCTCCTACCCATAGAGCACTGCCTTTTTGTTTTTTGATTCTAGTTTCCTATTGCTTCAGTGGCTGGCAGCTGCACTGGGTATTAGTTTCATCCACATATATTCACATATGACTGACAGCTTCTAGCGCTTCAGGAACTTGTTGTTTGTCAATATTAAGTAGGCCCACCATTTGCAGCTATAACAGCTTCAACTCTTTTGGGAAGGCTGTCCACAAGGTTTAGGAGTGTGTCTATGGGAATGTTTGACCATTCTTCCAGAAGCGCATTTGTAAAGTCAGGTACTGATGTGGACGAGAAGGCCTGGCTTGCAGTCTCTAACTCATCTCAAAGGTGTTCTATCGGTTTGAGGTCAGGACTCTATGCAGACCAGTCAAGTTCCTCCACCCCAAACTCGCTCATCCATCTCTTTATGGGCCTTGCTTTGTGCACTGGTCCAAATCATATGTTGGAGGGGGGATCATTGTGTGGGGTTGTTTTTCAGGGGTTGGGCTAGGCCCCTTAGTTCCAGTGAAGGGACCTCTTAAGGCTCGTACACATTATACGCAAATCGGATGGAAAACGTATATGACGAGCTGTCTGCTGATTTTCCCATTGTTAGTTTGGTGCTTTCGACAGCCGATTTTGCTTTTTCGTTAGACAAAAGCTGGATATGCAGACCATAAGATTTTTGCCAGATGTGAACTCAACGTAAAATTTTTATTTCATTAGTACAGTTTTCATATGAAAAAAATCATAAGCGCAAGACTACGCATGCTCAGAAACTAAAGAATACATACAAAACTATTCAACACATTACGTCACTTTGTATTCTATCACACAAAACATTTTTTATTGTGAGTAACCTCTTCACGTTTGACATGAGACTAGCATGCCACAAAAACTTGTGTACAAGGCTTTACGGCATCAGCATACTAAGACATTTTAGATAATTTCATGCTCTCAACTTTGTAGGAACAGTTTGGGGATGGCTCACTCCTGCTACACCAGTGCACGAATAAGGTCCATAAAGACATGAATGGCTAAGTTTTGGGTGGAGGAACTTGACTGGCCTGCACAGAGTCCTGATCTTAACCCTATTAACACCTTTGGAATGAATTAAAGTGAAGACTGTGAGCCAGGTCTTCTTGTCCAACATCACTAATGTGCTTCTGGAAGAATGGTCAAACATTCCTATAGACACACACCTAAACCTTGTGGAATACTTCCCAGAAGAGTTGAAGCTGTTATAGCTGCAAAGCGTGGGCCAACTCAACATGGAATCCTATGGACTAAGACTGGGATGCCATTAAAGTTTATGTGCGTGTAAAGGCAGGTGTTCCAATACTTTTGGTAATATAGTGATATAAAACTCTTTGAGTAGCTAATAGGCTGGTTACACTATCTAACCTTTAAGCACCTGATAATTGGAAGACAAAATTATATTGCCACCTGGTCCAGAGAATGGGTACTTTTGAAAAGGGAGACCTAATTTTAGTTGGAAACTTCAATATAGTACAGTCTATCGATAAGGATTTTAAGAGACTTCAATGGACTATTCATAAACAGAGATTAGTGTTATGAAGAGCTAGTTTTAATTACAAAGGTTAAGATGCTGGTGAATATGTTTATTCCATGGCAGATTTCTTATAATGGAGGTAAATTTCATGTCATTTAAAATCTGAGAAAACAAATTGATTATTGTATGGTATTAATGAATTTTTGATCAGTAAACGTACTACTAAAATACATAATATTATTTACTCTGAGTAGTTATGTAACTGGATTTTGTGGAATAGGCAAGGTTTCCAATTTTATTGATTGTTTAGACAGTTCATGATCACTAAAATACAGGAATGTATTCAAGATAATGAAATTCACCAAGATACTCACTTACTTACTATGATCGTCAGCTCCATTTAGTGGCAATAAAGCAGTATTTCCATGATTCACACTATTCTTATGAATGCAGAACATCTCACCTCAAGAGTAAATAACATTTGATTTTGGTGGCATGCTTACAAATGTGCATGCAGTTTCACATGGTAAATATCTCTTTGAATTTTTTTTTATAAATACAGTCTTTAGAGTCTAGAAGAAATTGGAGAAATAGTTGATACTGTAGGAGGTGATCCAGATATGCAGTGCTGTCCAGATATAGAAACAAAGCAGGAATGCTTCTTTCCTGACAGACTCCATGGCAGCCTATGTATGGGTTAATCCCGCCTCTCATACTTCATAGGACCCCACTCCCATAAATCTTTGCTTCTAGTCAGAGACCAAGTTCCTTTTTTGTCCTCCTCATAGGACCAAGGTGTCCTACCTTATGAAGTTTTCGGATCCAGGCCTGGTGGTTTTGAACATGAATATCAGGATGGCGGTGTTTTTTTCTGGAGTCCAGCTTTCCCAGCTATTAGCAGGGTGGACATGGGAGATTTTCATGTGATGCCATGAAGAGCTTACTGTCTAGCCATTGGCTGGGAAGCGGCAACTTGGCTTAAACGTCCTTGCTATTAGCGGGAGCCACCCCTTTTTTATGAATGCCCCGGGTGTGCAGTGAGTACTTCAGGCTCCCAGTCCAGGTCGGATCATGCTTGTGCTGTGGTTGGTAATGTATATATTGTTTTTACTGTCATGGCAGCAGTTTTTGTGTGTTTGTTTGTCCGTTTGTTTCTGTTTTTTCCTGGCCATGGTGGCTGGGACGCATCTGCATTCCAGTTCGCCGCTTCCTGCCCCTGACTGCGCAGTTGCCAAGTCTCGATCGAGATTGAGGCTTGGTTCACGCATGCGCGATTAGGGCAAGATGGCGGTGGCCGCGCATGTGCGCGAGCATCATACAGCGGCGTCACTCTCAGTGCAAGCACGCCATAGGCACGATGACGTCATCACTCGGCGGTAAATTCAAATAGCTGTCAGAAGCAGCTATTTGATTGGGATGCTTCTGAGCTCGGACAGCTGCTCCCGGTGATCGCTTCTTTGATCTACAAGGTAGGGGACTTAAGTACTCCATTGTCAGTCTGTATTCTTGTTTTTTTTTGCAAACACTGTTTTATTTGTGTTTCACTATTGATGTTTTAGTTGTTTGAATCTGTCGCTATGGATGTATCGCCGCCCCCCAGTGGCCAACCCTTATGCCACAGGTAGGATGCAAATTTTTATTTTTCATTCTGCCTGTAATATTTTGGGTTTGGATCAGGATGACGTTCTTTTTTGTTTGTTCTTTTCTTCAGCCCTTCTAGGTCTGATCCTAATTTTTCAGCACACAAAGATACTGACCAGTCTAGGTCACAACATCTCCATTCTACTTCAAGTTCTAGACATATTAGGTCACCCTCCAGACATCGCAAAGAAAGGTCTAAGTCTGCATCTGGTCGCCATTCACACCGCCATGCCAGCCGCTCAGAGAAAAAAGCTTGCTGGGGTTGTAATGCTCAGGTCCCAGAGGGTAAATCCCTCTGTGAGCTATGTTACGATAGAGCTATGAAGGAAAGAGGAGCTGGGGACCAGCAAGTGGAAGCTCTGGTCAGGAGAGTAGTTCAAGAATCACTGAACAAAACAGATTCTGATCAGTCATTTATCCCTCCCTCCTTTACAGCTCTAACCACTGAAATGTCCGAAACAGAAATTCCTGGTCCCTCTCGTCATAGTCCCTCGTTTAGTGAATCATCAGACAGTGAGGCAGAGGTGGTTGAACCTGGTGCCGGTTTTGACTTTTCTTTAGTTCCGCAGTTGGTCAGAGCGGTTAAAGACGCATTGAGATGGGAAGAATCCGTGAAAGCACCCTCTAAACAGAGGAAATATTTCAAACATCTTAAGAAGGAAAGCCCAAACTTCCCCTTCTTGGGTGAATTTGGCAAAATTATCTTGGATGAATGGGGTAAAGTTGAGAGGAAACACTCCTTGATTTCTAAGATAGCGAAAATGTACCCATTTAAGAGTGATGAGGTAAAGCATCTAGAGTCGGCACCTCTTATTGATGCAGCTTTAATGAGGTAAGTGAGACATGTTACACTCCCTCTGGAAGATACTGTGTCCTTCAAGGATGGTTTAGAAAGGAAGATTGATACGGATCTAACACTTATTTATATCACAGCAGGTATGGCTTGTAAACCAGCCTTAGCCCTGGCAGCATTGTCCATAGCTATGGAGTCCTAGACGGATGATGTTGGCGCAGCCCTAGGAAGTGTGTCTGAAGATTTGGTCAGGAAGTCACCAATACATGAGCTGAAGCTTGCATCGGTCTTCCTGGGGGAAGCATCCCTTGATGCTATTCGCCTAGTAGCACGTGTTATGCTTTCTTCCGTTACAGCTAAGTGTGCCTTGTGGCTACATGGGTTGCAGATCCTGCCTCTAAACAGGTGTGGTGCAGGATTCCCTTTGAGGGTTCCTCCCTCTTCGGGAACAAGCTGGATTTAGCCCTTACCCGTGCTACAGGAGGTAAGTCAGGGTTCGTACCCCATGATCAGCGTCTCTTGGGACAGAGAAGACCTCAACCCAGACAAGATCCAGAGCGCTCTAGAGATGCCTCTACAGGCCTGGCCATGAATTTAGAAAGAGTTTGAGGAGAAATCAGCCCTCTGGCCAGAAGTCCTCAAGTCCTTTTGATATAAAGCCTGTCCAGGCGGAGCAATTTGGGGCTCGTTTACTCCTTTTTCAGCACTTCTGGGCAGCCTCGGTCAAGGACTACTGGACGGTAAAAACAGTCTCATCGGGTCATTCATGGGTCTTCAGCAGCCCGCTCATACACTAATTTGTTCCTACAATTCTACCACACGCAGAAGAAAAGAGACAAATTCTTCTGTCTTATACAGAATCCCTGTTGGCTCAAGGTGCTGCCATTCGGGTTCCAGCCGGGGAAAGTTTCCAAGGGATTTACTCCCCCTTTTTCGTGGTCCTCAAAAAGAACGGTTCCTGGAGGCCAGTCATCGATTTGACACACCTGAACTCATTTATAAGGAAAGAAAAACTCAAGATGGAAACACTTCTAACAACACGTCAGACAATTCAGCCAGGCGACTGGCTTGTTTCCATAGACCTGAAAGACGCTTACTTTCATGTTCCAATTGCAAAGGATTTTCAGAAATACCTTCGTTTTGCAGTGGATCAAACACACCTTCAATTTACATGTCTCCCGTTCGGGCTTACAACATCACCTTGGGTGTTTTCAAAGCTCTTACTGGCTGTCGTGGCTCTAATCAGGGTCAGAGGTATCCGGTTGCACCATTACCTGGACGACCTACTCTTACTTTCTCAAAACAGAGACCAACTCTTGATACATCGAGATCAGGTTATCTGTACTCTGACGAAATTCGGTTGGCTGTTGAGCAGTGAGAAAAGTCATCTAATCTCAACACAGTCTCTAATTTTCCTCGGAGCCCATCTCCTTACCTCCAGAGAATATTCCGGTGATTTGCCACAGAATTTATCTTGCAATGTCTTCTCCCCTTCTCAGGGGCTCACAGTGTCTGATGATAGGTACCATGGTGGCCACAGCTCCGATGGTGAAATGGGCGCAATGGAAGATGCGGCCCTTTCAGAAGGGCTTTCTCCAACAGTGGGATCCGGGCTCCCGAGACCATCTTGTTCGGATAACCTCTTCAATGCGGGAGAGTCTCCCCTGGTGATTACAGCAGAAAAATCTTCTCAATTGCCATTAAATAGCCCCGGTCTCCTAGGTTACAGTGACAACGGATGCCAGCAGCAGAGGTTGGGGTGCTCTCTGTCTGTTGGAGGTAGCCCAAGGCGTATGGGATTTCCCATCTCAGAAGGTAGTCTCAAATGTGCTGGAGCTCCATGCCGCCTTCCGTGCCTTACAGGCTTTTCTCCACCTAACATCAGGAACCTCAGTTCTCCTAAGGATGGACAATACGAAAGCCGTGTCTTACATCAAGAGACAGGGGGGCACCCGCAGTCTCTCCTTACTGAAGGAAGTAAATCCGATCATGTCCTGGGCCCAGTCTAATTTGATGAATCTGACGGCGGTTTATCTTCCAGGAATTCAAAATGTCCAGGCGGATTTTCTCTCAAGGTTTTCCCTGGACAACAATGAATGGTCTCTCCACATCGAGGTGTTCAACTGGATTCTGTCTCTGGGAATCCTGCTAGAGGTAGACCTGTTTGCCTCCGTGTGCAATTTCAAACTAAAGAAATATTATGAGGGGGCGTGGCTTGACGCTGTTCCGAGATGGCCGCATAACTCCCGAGCTCCCGTCCACGAGACCCTGCTACATAGGCTAAGGCAAGTGACAGTGTGCTTTTTACCTCTAAATTGCACTCCCTATCGCTCCACTATGTCGGCGGCTAGACCCCGCTCACCCCCGGAGCCTGAGACTCACCCGCACAGGCAGATTCCGGAAATCTTCCGGTCGCGGCCCACCAGTAGCTCCCGAGCCGCAGCCTCGAGTGAATCTCGCTCGCACAGCAGGAGCCCGCTGCGCACTAGGCCGGATGCAAGTCCCCGGGAACAGCCGGCGATAAGCCTAGAAGACTTACGCAGTGTAGCAGCGAATATTAAGCATACCCTATCCGCTGCGATATCCGACCTGAGGGCTGACATTCATTCCATGTCGCTTCGGGTGGACGAATTAGAAGCTGTGC
This sequence comes from Lithobates pipiens, assembly GCF_037356315.1. Taxonomy (NCBI): domain Eukaryota; kingdom Metazoa; phylum Chordata; class Amphibia; order Anura; family Ranidae; genus Lithobates; species Lithobates pipiens. Next base: position 18,767,140 of record NW_027507718.1, read on the forward strand.
AGACCCGCCATGATGCCTCCCTCTGCCAAGTGCAGCAGCTTTCTGAGTCCCACGCCATACACCTGAGGGACATCAACAGGCACCTGGAAGACCTCGATAACAGAGGGAGATGCCGCAACCTGAGGGTGAGGGGCATACCAGAGTCCCTGGACCCTAACCTGCTGTCCCAAAGAGTCGCCCATATTTTCAATGACCTCCTGGAAAGACCTCCAGACACCCCAGTGGCTTTTGAGCGCATACACAGAGCCCTGCGCCCCAGAGGCCGTGATACTGACCCCCCGAGAGACGTGATATGCTGCCTGGTAGACTTTCCCCTGAAGGAGGACATTATGCGCAAAGCGAGAGAAAGGAACCAGATTACCCACAGAGGAGTGAACATCAAGATTTTTCAGGACCTTTCCAACATAACCCTGCAGCGTAGAAGGGAACTTCGACCTCTACTGGAAGTGCTGAAAAACAGAGCCATTCCATACCGCTGGAAATACCCTTTCTGCCTCTCTGTCTCTCACCAGGGTCGCATAGCAAACCTGCGAGTCCCAGAGGATCTTGAGCATTTCTGTACCGCGCTTGACCTCCCTTCCGTTGACCTCCCTGACTGGTACAGTGACTTCAGGCTGCCTACTCTCCGTAGAGTATCCTCCATGGAGGTGATGGACGAAGCGGGCAATTATGCCATTGGGAGACGCCGGAGACCTGACCACCAACCTCCTCCCCCTCACTCGCCACAGAGGAATGCCTCTCCACCAAGAAATGGTAGTCCCACAGCTTCGCCTGCTCACTGCAGACCCCGCCGTAGTTGAGAGGCCACCGACATCCTCTCCTACTTGTTGAATGACGCTTCCCGTTAACAATGCTGGACCTAGTTGCCGTATAGGCCTGCGGACACAACCCTCTTGACCTCTACACCCATCGAACTTCTTTTCAGTGTGCTCCTACACCGAGAACCTTCGACTGATCCCTGCTTCTTGAAGACTTCTACCTATCGACGAATCTTCAGCTTAAACCCAAAGTCTCCCCAACTCCACCCGCACAGGTGATGAAACGCCTGGTTCCCTCCTTATGACAATACCCACGTCGAGTCTGGATACATTCACATCGTCCATCGTCTTCTGTCAAGTCGCCTGGAACTCCCGGCATCTTTCCTGTCTTTTTTCCCATGTGCTCCGACTTTAAGTCCCTAAAGGCCCCCAGTATACTATTGCTTTACCTCCTACTACCCACGGCCTCGGATTGCTCCATGAGACTCTCACAAAACTTTGCCTCTTCCGGCACCAGTTTGCCAGCAAGCTGTGCCCACCTCAGCATACCTCAGCCAGACGTGTCCATGACACCACCATCTACTTAAGTGGTATACTTGCCTGTGTTTCTCTCACTTCTGCCTCTCTCCCCTCTTTCTCTACTCCTCACTGTTTCTCTTTCCTTACTTTTCTTTTACAGTGTCTACAGCTAAGGTTTATTTGCATCAAGCTGACATAAAATGCACTAACTCGTAACCTTCCTGCGAGTCGGAAGTGAGGTGCAGGACAAAATTAGATCTTGAACCCCGCTGCCCAGTTATTGTCTCGTTTTCTCCCACTATCCTGGGTGCTCGCCTGCATACAGCATGACTGGCCTCCTGTGGCTTCTCCTCCACGCCTGATGGTTGACAGAAGCCTTTGGGACCATTAACACGTGAAATGCACGCAACCGGATGGCAGTGACCAACGGTGACTGTTTACCAATTCCCATTATAATGAGTACTCCCCAATGGAATGTTTACTACCCTCCAGACTTGTCCTGCCCCTCACTTCCGGCTCCGGGGTCTCCGCCTTTCTCCATAAGGCTTTCAGGTAACTGTTATATATCCCATGGGTGTAGGTGCCAAAGTATTACCTTCCTTGTTTGCCTTGTGTCCGATTTTCTTGTTAATGCATTATATTGTGTCATTCCGATCCTTTGTTTATGGAACATGTTACATTATAGTTTACTTGTTAAAAAATTTTATTTGCATACCTGCGATGTGCCCCGCTCTAATGTTCCCCCTTATGCACGAGTTATCAGGTCCATTTCATGTCACCCTTTCCACTGCCAACTTATGGCCAACCTCTTATCGCATTCCTCACGAACCTCTGACCCTACCTCTTCGGTTTCCCCTGAACTACCGTTCCTATTTCACATCACCACCCACCCCCTATTTGGTCCCAAACAGTATTATTTGCCCCTGACTCTCTGGTTTCACTGTTTCAACTATGACACATCCGTATCCACTTGTTCTCTCGCTCCCCCATAGCCCTTTCATTATAGCTACTAAGCTAATAATTTCTGATTGCATATCCATTATCTTGATCAATTGCTGATCTCCTGCCTCTCTAGGTCTCTTAGTGACGGAGACCTCCTACATCTCGTGTGACCTCGCCCGCCACCCCCGCACAACGGACGCTGGTAGTCAGAGTTGACCCGGCCGGTGCCTCCCTCGGTTTTCCAAGGGGTTGACAGGTTCAACCCACCCACCGGTCCCACACTCCCCGTACCCCTTCCAGGTTCACTCTTCCCCTAACACCCCCCCCTCTTTCCTGTCCCCTCCTCTCCTCTCTCCCCCCCTTTTTTTTTCTTTTTCTTTTCTCTTCCTTCTCCCCCCCTCTGGGACCCCCCCCCCCCCAGAAGCTCCTAAGCTAACCTTACCTCTCTCACAATGTTACCGACATCGCAAAGCTCGAAAAATTTGTCACTACAGCTTGTCTCCCTAAATGCCAAAGGCCTGAACACTCCTGAGAAGCGCCACCAGATGCTAACGCTAATGCAAAAACTGAAGGCAGATGTGGTCCTCCTTCAGGAGACCCATTTCCATGCTAAATCTATCCCCAAACTGTCCAACCATGCCTTTCCTGTAGTATTTCATGCTACCAGTCCATCTGCTAAATGTAAAGGTGTTTCCATACTCCTCTCCAAGCGCTTTGACCTTCAACTTACGGATACCCTAGCAGACGATGATGGAAGATTCCTTTTCATCAAAGGAACCTATAAAAATAGAATGTTCACCTTCGCTAATATATACAGCCCCAACTCCTCACAGGTGCCTTTCTTTCGGAAAGTGGTGCGTAAACTGCACTCTTTCACAGAAGGAATGCTGATCCTCGGTGGTGATTTTAACGCTCCCTTGGATCCCTTATTGGACACCTCTTCAGGGTCCTCCAGCCTGACATACCGTGCCCTCAAACAAATCAAGAAAAGTCTCCAGGAACTACTACTCCATGATACATGGCGATCGCTTTATCCCAAAGACAAGGATTTCACCTTTTTCTCCATCCCGCACAATAGGTATTCGCGTATTGACTACCTCATGGTTTCCCAACACAGCTTACATAATCTGACTAAGACCTCAGTTGAGCCTATGACGATCTCGGACCACCACCCCATCACAGCCCTGTTCACATTCCCTGAAAAACTTGACCGGACTTGCATCTGGAGATTGGATGCCAGTATCCTCACAGACGAGCTCAGAATAAACGAAATTAGGGACTGTTTAACCCACTATTTTTCAGAAAATGACACACCAGATGTTTCCCCCCTTACTCAATGGGAAGCACATAAATGTGTTGTAAGCGGAAAAATTATCTCCCTGGCCGCTGCCCTCAAAAAAGAAAGAGCTGCTGCGCTAACAACACTGTTCTCACAACTTAGGTCCCTTGAAGCCCAACACAAGAGAACTCTTGCATTGGATACCCATGCAGAACTGACGAACGTCCGCACCCGAATCCTAGACATATTGGAGTATCAGACGAGAAAGAGATTCGCCCTATCCCAGAAGCTCTTTTATGAGCATGGGAATAAGTCAGGGCGCCTCCTGGCCCGAGCCCTGAGAATTAAAGCTGCTAATCGAACGATACACCGTATAAACTCTCCCGTGGGTTCGGTCCATGAGTCCAACACAGATATAGCCTTGGAATTCGAACGTTACTACACCTCTCTCTACAACCTCAATCTCTCGACTCCACAATCCCTGGACCCCCGTAAACGACTCTGTGACATCCAGACGTACCTCTCGAAGCTCCCCCTTAAGACTATCCCCTCAGACACCCTCCAAGCCCTGGAAGCCCCCATCTCTTCAGCGGAATGGTCGCAAGCAGTTAAACAACTGAAACCTGGAAAGAGCCCCGGCCCAGATGGGCTGACCTCAGCTTATTATAAGTTGTTCGCGGAGACACTTCAAACACCTTTTCTGAAGGCCTTCAATTCCACTCCAACCTCGAAATCCCTCCCCGGCGGTATTTTAGAAGCCCACATTGCTGTCATACCCAAACCAGATAAGGATCCCACACTCACTAGTAGCTATAGGCCGATTTCCCTACTTAATGTGGACGTGAAAATATTCGCAAAAATTCTCGCCAATAGAATCCTCCCGTTCCTCCCGACCCTGATATCCCCCGATCAAGTAGGTTTTGTCCCCGGACGCGAAGCAAGAGACAATACCCTGAAATCCATTAATATTCACCATCTGATCACGCAATCTCAACAGAAAGCCTTCTTCTTATCCCTAGACGCGGAGAAGGCGTTTGACAGAGTGGCCTGGGACTATATGGAAGCAGTACTCACCGCCCTAGGACTCGGCCCTCATATGATTAATATGATCATGTCCCTTTACTCCACACCAACAGCACGGGTACGGGTCAACGGCACTCTGTCAAGCGCCTTCTCCATCAGCAATGGTACAAGGCAGGGATGCCCCCTCTCCTCGATCCTTTTTATTCTTACACTGGAACCTCTCCTCCAAACCCTTACCTTGTACAGTGACATTAAGGGAGTCCACACTCCAATAAAAGAGTTCAAGTACGCGGCCTTCGCCGACGACATCTTAATGTATCTCACGGAACCTATTACCACCATCCCAATTGTCCTCTCAGAGTTTCAAAAATTTAAGGCTATATCTAATCTTAAGATACATTTTTCCAAGTCCTATGCCCTTAGTATTTCCCTTCCAGAAACACTCCAGACGCAGTGTGAATCGAATTTCCAGATACGCTGGAAACCAGATTCCATTACGTACTTAGGCACCCAAATCCCTCGAAAGTTAAAAGACCTGTATACGAAAAATCATCTCCCCATCTTGCATAAATTGACGACGGACCTTGAAAGATGGAACAAACAAAATTTATCCTGGTTTGGCAGGATCGCGGTCCTCAAAATGAACGTTCTACCCCGCCTATTATACATCCTCCAAACCATACCCATACAAGTCCCCCAATCTTTTTTCACAACCTACAACAACATCTGCTCCAGGTTTGTATGGGGTCACCGGAAACCTAGAATCTCACTTAGGAATCTTTCTCGCCCAAAACATCTAGGAGGCCTGGGCTTCCCAGATATTCTTAATTACTACAGAGCGGTCCATCTGACCAGGGTAGTGGATTGGAACATTCAGGACCCCTATAAAGAATGGGTTCCGCTGGAGGCTTCTTTCTCATCTATGCCACTTGCTTCACTACCCTGGATAAGATCTACCCACATCCCCACTTCCGCCACCCTACACCCTCTCCTACACCCCACTCTGAAATGTTTTCAGCAAATATGCTCCCGCACAAAAATCTCCTCGATCCCCGGGCCCCTAACTCCACTCAAGTGCAACCCAGACTTCCCCCCCGGCGGGTCCCCCGACTTTTTATCAGCTCACTGGCCACAAGACAGATTACAAGCCTACCATATGTACGACAGAGGCAGACTCATCCCCGCTCCAACCCTTGCCAGCACCGTGGCTAGACCACCTATTCCCCCCTGGACTTACCTTTTAATTGCACACTATCTGCAATCCCTAAACAGAAATTCCCTATGCTCCAGACCTCTCTCGCCCTTTGAGAAACTTTGCACCCAAACAACCCCCCAGAGACACGTAATAGCCCTCACTCACAACATGTTGTGGGATGGGGAACACCCCGGATCCACCTTGGCCTGCAAACGCTGGGAGGAAGACCTCTCCCGGCCAATATCCGACGAACAATGGAGCTCCATTTTCCAGACCATTCATAGAGGCTCTTCCAATGTTAGCACCCAGGAGAATAATTATAAAATCCAATCGAGATGGTATCGCACCCCTTCAATTGTACACAAATTCGCCCCCAATGCCACCGACGTCTGCTGGAGGTGTCTCCTGGAAAAGGGTACGCCACTGCATATTTGGTGGTCCTGTGCCCTCATTCAGGACTACTGGAGAGAAGTATGTAGAATCACCTCCCAAGTTACCACCTACAATATTGAACCCTCACCATCACTATGCCTTCTCCACCTTTCGCCCTTACCTAGGCGAGTCTACCAGGGCTCCCTGGCGATGCATATGCTCAACGCGGCAAAACAGTGTATCCCTGTTCATTGGGGGTCTCCCAGAGTCCCCTCCATTAAAGAATGGTTTGCCAGAATCAACAAAACGGCCGAAATGGAGGAGCTGATTCATATTTCCAAAGACACCCTCTCGAAATTTAGCACGAAATGGGCCTGTTGGAAACACTTCCAGACCACCACAACTTACTCAGAGGTTTTCAAATGATGGCTTTGATTCACAGATTTACTGCCTTTACCCTACGGGGCTTTATCTACTCTCCACTACTGAACTTACTAGTACATAACTGAGAGAAAGGTGAGAACCTACGTTACATGACCACTGCTTTGCTTCGGGGGGGGTCACGGGGAAGGGGGACGCCTCCCCCTCGACGTGATCCCTTCTTACCCTTCTTCCCCCCCCTTTTTTTTTTTTCTCTTTCTCTCTTCATTCCCTCCTGCTCTTTCTCTCCTTTTCCCCCCTGCCCCTTTCCCTCACCCTAATTTTATTTCAAACCGTCCCAAAACAGACGTTCACACATCTTAGCCCCCGTAAACACCACATACCCCCAACAACACATAGCCCTCCCCATCCTAGGTGGATCCCCTCCTAGGTCTCCCTTGCCATGTCCCCATACACACACTAACCCCTTGTTCTCATATGGCTTGACCCACCGTAATATATTGTGAGTCCCTTGACCCTTACGAAAACCCTGGGACAATTCCTTTCAAAGTAACATGTTCAGGACCATACCTGATAGTTCGTATTCTGCCTATCCACCGGACGAGCTCCTAGTCAGGGTTTTCTCCTACGCAGATCGGGTCTTGTGATTTTCAGAATGTTTCTATATTTTGTACACCTTATTGCTCTGTAACTCGGCCGTGTATGTATTCAACTGTTGTTGGAAATTTCTGTTCGTCTGTACTTTTAAGCCTTTTCTGAATAAAATATGTTTATAAAAAAAAAAAAAAAATATTACACAAGGTGTCGTGGTCCCCAGGCCTTCGGAGTGGATGTCCTGACGGAACAGTGGAGGTTCCACAAGGCTTATGCCTTTCCCCCAGTCCCGGTCATTCTCCGATTTCTATCGACGCTCAGGTGGGAAGAAGTCGAAATAATAGCAGTTATTCCGTACTGGCCCAACAGACCATGGTTCCCACTCCTGTTGCAGCTCAGTTACCAGGATCCAGTTCCTCTCCCTTCCAGACCGGATCTCTTGTTGCAGGGAACAACTCATCACCCATGCCCATCCCAGCTCCATCTGATGCCCTAGTTTTTTTTAGAGGGAAAGGCTGGAATCGTTAGGCTGTCCTGATACAGCGATTGCTACTTTACTAAATGCCAGAAGACCAGGTACCAACAAAGTTTATCAGAGAATCTGGTCAAAGTTTGCAGACTATGTGTCTACAACCAACGGTTCATGTAGATATCCAAAGATTAATTATAGGTTTTCTACAAACAGGTTTGGATTTGTCCTTATCAGTGAGTTCCTTGCGGGTTCAGGTTTCTGCAATCTTTGCCTTTTCAGGGGTTTCCTGGGCCAGGCATCCTCTCACTAGGCAGTTCTTCAAAGGAGCAATAAGGCTCAAACCTCAGAGAAATCCGAGGTTTTCCAAGTGGGATCTTCCGTTTGTATTGGATTTCTTCTCAAATATACATGTGGAGCAAGCATCTATCAAAGAGCTCTCTCTTAAAACTGCCTTCCTAGTAGCCATAACATCGGCTAAGAGGGTTTCCGAGATCAGTTCTCTAGGCTGCAAGGAGACATTTCTCACTTTTTTCCAGATCAGGCAGTCTTGATTCCTATGTTATGATCATATCCGAAAGTAACAACTGTATTTCATGAAAATCAAGAAATTGTGCTTCCAATTTTCCAGTCAAATAAAGACTCCAGTACTCATCCTCTAGATGTTGGGGAAGTCCTAAAGCAATACTTAGAAGCCACAGCTCCTTTCTGCAAATCAGATCACCTGTTCATTTTTTTCTATGGGAAGAATAAGGGTTTGCGTGCCTCTTCCAGAACCATCGCAGCTTGGATTGTTCAAGCCATCCAAAGGGCTTATAATGCTCATTCTACGAGTGTTTCTACATCGTGGGCGGCTTCCCGTCATGTTTCCCTGGAAGTGATTGTGGTCGTCCATTAATACATTTATGACACATTATTGCGTAGAACCGGCTTCTTTGTCTTCGGTTAATTTTGGTTTGAATGTCTTATCTGTTGACAGTGTCATTTAAACCTTTTTTTTCTTTAACCAGCAATTACCCACCCGGGTGTGCATGGCTAGTTTTTTCCCATACGTAGGCTACCATGGAGTCTGTCAGGGAAACTGAAAATGTATATCAAATACTTACCGTAATTTTCCTTTCCTGATGGACTCCATGGCAGCAGAAGTTCCCTCCCATTTGCTGGAGTAGGTTAAGTTACGGAATGTGGTCTCTGACTAGAAGCAAAGATTTATGGGAGTGGGGTCCTATGAGGTATGAGAGGTGGGATTAACCCATACATAGGCTGGCATGGAGTCCATCATGAAAGGAAAATTAAGGTAAGTATTTGATATAAATTTTCCGTTTTCTAGGCTAGGGGAAAGGAAGCAATCAAATTGTTAGAGCAAAAAAAAACAAAGAATCCGAAAAACTAAAGATCCAACATAAATAAATGCTTTATTTTTGTTGTTACAACAGTTCAATATAGAATAGGAGATTCAACGTGACTCTGACAATAACAACCTGTGGTCGAATGTGCCTAACCTTACTCTATTAGTCCAAGATTATATAGAGAAAATATTCGACAGAGAGAAAATATTCGACATAGAGAGAAAAAATTTGACAGAGAGAAAAGATTCTGGAATTGGCTGGGGGAAGTAAAATAAAAATAATGATGATGATGAATGTTATTGGCTGATTGTAACCAAAGAGGAGGAGCAGTAAAATAGCTAGAACTAAGTACACATGTACAGCCAACTTACTTTCACTAATGCCGCGTACACACGATCAAACAAGCGGGTGGAAAAGTCCGGCAAACTCAAGTCCGCCAAACAATCCCCCCGTGTGTAGCCTCCGGCATACTTTTTTGACCCGAAAGTAAAGGGGAACCCCAACGCCGAAAAAAATTGGCGTGGGGGTCCCCCCAAAGTCCACAACAGACCCTTGTCCGAGCACGCTACCCGGCCGGCCAGGAAAGGAGGGGCGAGCAAGCCCCCCCTCCTGAGCCGTACCAGGCCGCGTGCCCTCAACATGGGGGGTGCCTTGGGGAAGGGGGGGCCGCGCGCCCGCAGACCCCGACAGCCAATGGCCAGGGTTGTCGGGAAGAGGCCCTTGTCCTCATCAACATGGAGACAAGGTGCTTTGGGGTGGGGGGCCGCGCGGCCCCCCCTTCCCCAAGGCACCCCCCATGTTGAGGGCACGCGGCCTGGTACGGCTCAGGAGGGGGGGGGGCGCTCGCTCGCCCCTCCTTTCCTGGCCGGCCGGGTAGCGTGCTCGGACAAGGGTCTGTTTTGGACTTTGGGGGGACCCCACGCCGATTTTTTTCGGCGTTGGGGTTCCCCTTTAAGTCCATACCAGGTGGCGGGGCCAGCGATGTCTCCTTTGTGGGCCCCGCCTACCTGGAGACGCGCTCGAAATGAGCGGACTTTCCTCCGTGTGCGTGGGCGAGTCCGTTCAGTAGGGCGGATAGTACGGCGGACTTAGTACGCCGTATTAGTCCGCTGAAAAAGTGCCGTGTGTGGGCAGTAGCCCGTTCGGAAAGTCCGATGGACAGTCTGGCGGGAAGTCCGCCAGACTAAGTACGTTGGATAGACGGCTACGTGTGTACGCGGCTTTACGATTACTAGAAGAGAGAGACACAGACACTGAATCATTTCAGGAGACAGTCAATCTTAGCTGGTCCGTTTGAATTGTCACTTGTCAGAGAACCCAAATTATTATTAAGCATAAGCACAGCAGCAGAAAAATATATATGTATATAATATATATACAGAAACATTTGTAGATGGCCCAGGAACGTCCTCCAATGCCTCCATGTCGCTCTCACAATGGGTTGCTGCCATATTCGTTATTATCAGTCACTCACTATCTGACACCTGACACTATGAGACTTAGACCATTCATTCAACATGAACGATGGAGATTCAACAAAGCAACGAAAAACACACACGTTTATAATAATATTAGACGGAGCATCGAAACTGTATGACGCTGCAATCGTACATTTCCAGAGTCAAATCTCTGCCTATAGGCTATATAGAGTTTAGCAGCTCCATCAAATCTTCTTTATACATTTGACAGACACCATAAGCCTTCAAAGACAAATTCGACCGCAATTCATGTGGATTTTTGGACGAATGCAATTTTTGAAGAAAAACAAAATAAATAAAAACGAATCGGGAGTGACTTAATAAATTTATTTTTTGGACGAAAATGAAATTCCGAAACAAAATATTTCACTCTGCACATGTCTACATAAATTATGCAAACCCATCCTAGTGCAAAGTGCAATGTGCAAAAATATGTAGAGAATCTATCTAGAAATTGAGCAAATTCATATATCCACAAAAAGTGAAAGAACCAACGCTTCTTATCAAAAATTATAATGGTCATAAATGCATTTAAAAACCCATGGAAAACCAGTATCAGAGGCAGGTAATGGATACCCAATAACCGCTCCAAATAGAGTGAGAAATAAAAAAACAAGCGAACATAGTGAAGCCCGTTTAAACCTTTTTTCTTTTATTAAAAGTTATAAAAAGTCCCTTAAGATAATGTGTAATCATGTAAAACAAAGCAGATCCCAGCAGACTGTCGGCTCGTAGACAAACAAATCTGCTAGTGTCAGCTCAACATGCATGATGTCGTCAATAACGTTTCATCATTTGTGACGTCTGCTTTATTTCAGCCAGCCCCTAAGAGGACGTCATGGATGACTAAACGTGTCAGAATTTACTTGTTACTGACGACATTACGCACCTTTAGCCGAGGCTCGCGCCTTTGTTTGTCTACGAACCAATAGTTTGCTGTGATCTTCTTTGATTTACATAATCACAAGTTATCTTAAAGTACGTTTTATAACGTTTAATAAAAAAAGAAAGGTTTAAATGGGCTTTAATATGTTTGGTTGTTCTTTTATTTCTCGCTCTATTTGGAGTTGTTATCAAGTAGCCATTGCTTGCCTCTGATGCCAGTTTTCCATGGGTTATGACATGCATTTATGGCCATTATAATTTTTCATTCACTACATCTGGTAAGAGGTGTATGCTAATTGTTGGTGTTCAGTGGTGGATTTCACCATTCAATCCTATTTGCACCTTTGCACTTTTTGGACATTTCACTTTGTTTTCACATATTGGAAGGACTTTTATACATAAGTCTATCATATATTCTCAAATGTTTTTTTCTTTCACTTTTTGCACCTTTTGTGGATATATGAATTTGCATATTTTATGTTTTAATTCATGAATTTGCATAAGTCCTAGATAGATTATCTCTACATATTTTTGCACTTTGCATTTGGATGGATTTGCTTATTTTATATATGAATGTTTGAATTTGCATAATTCATAGATAGATTATTTTATTGTTTTTGCACATTGCACTTTGCACCTTATGCATCTTTATTCAAGTTGATGTTTTGGCGCTGTTTTTTATTTTTCGTTTAAAAAAACCAAAGCAATATCCAACCATGACCAAATCTCATTTCTAAAGATTTGGAATACCTTGTCATTTTTTCAGGTCCAAAAGGGTTACAATCCTGGGGGAGGTGACTTCACTTTTACTCTCGACCCCGCCATAGATGATACTAGTCACACTACTCCTTTTTCTGCTTTGACAAGAAGATGCATTAAAAAAATCTCTACATTTGCAACAACTGGTAGACATGTGGTGCATACACCACCCCTCCACTAAAGAGTACATGTACTTTTCACATACACATGGCTCATATATGTGCATAGACACGTTCTTCATCAAGCATCAGTAACTTACTTTAATAAAACTCTATCTGACCACACCCCAATCATGCTCACTGTCTCCCTAGGCCCACCTTCTCCCGTTTCATTCAATTGGAAACTCAGTGACTTGCTTCTACATGGCCCTCTGGTGCTGGCAGACCTTGCCTGGGAGTTAAATTCCTATTTTGTTACCAATATAACCCTGGCTGTTTCCCTGCATATCACCTGGGAGGCTCACAAAGCCTACAAAAGAGATATCCTCATTTGACATGAGGCCCACCTTAAAAAGGAAACGGGACAAACGATCTCTGATTTGCTCTGTCAGATTAACAGATTAGAAAATATGCATAAACGTTTTAAATGCTAGATGTTTTAACTGAACTGACAAGTTGCAGACTTTGGCTAAAATCCCTTTGTACAAACAATGCAAAAGCGTTATTGACTAAATCCCATCATCACTTTTTTTGAATACGGAAACAAATGTGGGGTCAGGGGGGTTCTATAGTCCACAGAAGAAAGCCTAGAAGAAAATATAGTCAGGGCTGATATGACTGCTTGGTATTTCATTACAGCAGAGGCAGAGAACACAGAAAATGATCAGATCACTGGATTTGTGGCAGGATAAACATTTTTACATTTAGTTACATATTATGAAAAACTTTTGATGGTATATTTAACAAATGGCAATAGAGCAAATAAGAGAAGTTCAATGTTCATGTTTATACTTCTGATTGGCTTGTTCAGCTGCAAGAAATTGAAAAATGTACAACAAATGAAACCTCTCCAACAACTTCAATATGCTTTTGTGGTATGTTTCCAGTACTTTTCCATACTCTTCCAACAATTGCACATTATTCAATATAATATTTCAGATTTTACATTTTAAACCTTTTACTATTTGTATAATTATGTTCCATCCATATTAGTCTTCTTTCTTAGTATCTACATAAAAAGTAGACTACATTTTAAACACACTTTATTCCTGTTATTATCAAACTGGATAACATTCCCCTGCAAATATCACAATTTGCAAGTGCTTCTATCAATTACACATGGGTTAACATTTTCCATAACAATATATTTTGTTTCTCAAACAAAAAGAATCATCCCTTAACAGACAATGCCTGTGAATATAATGCATATACTATACAAAGATTGTCAAGCTAGAATTAGTCACACAGGAATATTAACACAAAAGACCTCAATAGCTTGTACTTGTATAACGCACATAGAATTGTCAATCAAATTACTTAGGTTTTTAAATTTACCTTGTATTAGTCAGTGTAAGTTATTTAAATTTGTTGCCTTTCTTGTGTTACATACTCTTTTTAAAAGATGTGAAAATGTTACGAGGGAACTTTCTATTACTAGCCAATATCATTTGTCCTAAATAAATTCTTGTCATTCCATGATCACCCAAAACACTCTCATTAATGTGCATTATTTAAGCTATTTTTGTCACATAAAGTTACTCATTCTAAATTTAATGAAGATTGTAGTGATCAGTCACAACCTTCCAACATTTCTGTGGAAATGTACCCTTTATCAGAGTATATATTTGTCATTGCTTTGGCCTCTTAACAAGTCGTGATTGAAAATGGTCCAACAAGCTGACATTTGCAAACTGAATTTTTGTAAAGAAAAATTATTTCCATATTGCGTTCCAAGCAAAGATTCATGTTATGAAGTAATCTGTGCTGTACAGACAGAGCAACAAATGCAACATTTTTTTAATATGATACCATACATTTATATTTTTCTGACACTGCAGTACTGGTATATTGTAAAAAGTATGAAAATACACAATTATATTAAACTAAAACACTTTTCTTAACCTAAACAATAATCACGCATCATAGACGCTTGAGAGGAGATATGATATCGATTTACAAATACCTTAATGGTGATCCCAGCATAGGAAAAAAAAACTATTCAATTTCAAGGAGTGTAAGAGGACAAGGGGCCACACACTGAGATTGGAGGAGAAGGGGTTTAACCTTAAACTGCGCAGGGGGTTTTTCACTGTCAGGGCAATAAGCATGTGGAACTCTCTTCCACAATTGGTGATGCCTGCAGGGAGTATTGATAGTTTTAAGAGATTCTTAGATGTGCATCTTAAGAGACACAACATGCAGGGATATGGGAATTAATTAAAGACACTGACACTTAGCCCTTCTACACACGGTCAGAGATTCCGACGGAATGTGTCCTATCGGACCGCTTTGTCAGATAATCCGACTGTGTGTGGTATGCATCGGACAGATTCCGTCAGAATATCCGTCGGACCCAATTTTCCAACTTGCTGGAAATATTTTCCGACAAACTGGTCCGATCGGACAGACTCCGATCATGTGTAGCCTACTCCGACGGACAAGGTGCCACGCATGCTCACATTCAAATTCCGACACGGAAGCGCTCGTTCAGGTAAAACTACTGCTCGTAAGCGATATAGCACATTCGTCACGCTGCAATGTTAAAAATTCTTTCATGAAGTGCATTCTCTTGTTCTTTACAATGCTGCAAGAATGAACTTCTTTTGATGCTCATAGTCACACACACTTCTCCCGAACGTATTTCATTACTCTTTTTTAACCATTTCAGCAATACAATTTTAGTTTGCGTCACATCTACACAATTTTAGATTTTGTTTATTCTTTTTGGGATGTTTTTTTTTTTTGGATTCCCTAAAAATCTCCTTTAAAGACAGTTTGCTCATTTCTCCCTTTTTTTTTTTTTTTTTTTTTTTTTTGGTGTGTAAACTTACCACAACAACATTATTCTATTTTTGATATTTTGTTTTTTAATCTACAGGAGGTTGTTTATTGTTGGTACCCCTTGTTATTCATTTCACTTTGTTTTTTTGAAATGTACCTGCCTGCTCACAAATAAACTGGCCTTTTGGAAGTAAAACACATACGCAAGTATTTCTTCAAACAAAAAATACCTTTATTTCGGTGTCAGTAACAGATAAAGAGGGAGGCAGCAATGTTGAAACTGGGGAGATTAGCGAAGCCTTTGGCCCCCAGGGCACACATCAACTATTTAAACGCAAAAATTGGTGGCCTGAGGAATACATGTCTGAGGGAGAGAAGTCTGGTCCTGAAGTCCATGAAACCCGGAACAGCAGCAGATGACATCTATGTTCCCAGGCTGTGGTACTACAACAGGCTGCATCTTCTGATCTTCTGTCAGACCATACTGAACCCAGGTCATCACACTCTCGTCTTCCTTCCACGCTTCCTTCCAGGCTGTGGCTGTGGTGCTGGAGGTGTGGCAGAAGAGGAGGAGGAGGAGGAGCAGGGGCATGGGCCAAACCACACAAGTGTGTTTCTTGTGTCATTTGGCCCAACAGACCCTTGTTGAGGGTGTGGAGAATAACCTCCTCACACAAGATCTGTTGCCCCCTGCTCCATTTTATCAAGCTTGCACGCAACCATGGCGGCAAAGGCCTCTTGGTAGGTGGGTTTTGCTTGGAGTGCCGCTGAAGCCTCACCAATCAGCCTCAGGGCCAACTCCTCAACATTCCCCCCTTTCTCGCCCTTTTGCATGGAAGGCGGAGGGGAGGGACCTGGCATTCAGTGAGGCTCCTTTGGCTGCCCACCGCCTGGCTGCCGCTTACCCCCACCTCCTCCTGGCTGCCACTTTCCACAGCCACCTCCTGGCTGCTGCATTCCACACCCTCCTGTTCCTGGCTGAGTTCTTCCTGTGTATGAAAAAGGGACATAGTTTGAGTTTTTGGTTCATCAAACACACACAATTTTCACATCAACACTGTTGCAAATTGCTAACCAATAGAAAAGACTATCATTCTGAGCCCCACATTTTTCTTTCTTGTCCCCAAGATTTTGGCCACTACTGTCTATTGATATGTGAAACACTTTCAAAACTTAGCAATTAACTAGATGCCGACTGCCGGCCGTCAAATGACGGCCAGGCTGCGCACCTATTGTGGCGGGAGGCTGTCATATGACGGCCTCCCGTTTAAACAGGGAATGCGCGCGATTGTGCGTGCGCATCCCTGTTTCTTCGGTGGCAGCGTGTCACGGAGACACCGCTCACCACCGAAAAGGGTGAA
The DNA here is from genome assembly GCF_037356315.1 of Lithobates pipiens. NCBI lineage: Eukaryota > Metazoa > Chordata > Amphibia > Anura > Ranidae > Lithobates > Lithobates pipiens. The sequence goes on from NW_027507718.1 coordinate 18,783,443, forward strand.
CAGCCATTAGTTATGGCTGTTTACCACGTGATCGGCCGTGATGAAGTCAAGGCCGATCACAGATGGTAACACCCCGACTGTGCACGGCGCATGCGCGCGATCGTGAGTGCGCTGCTTTTCACGTCAGTGGCGGCATGTTCCCCAGGAACACTGCTTGTCACCGACGCTGGTAAACAGCCATTGGCTGGCTGTTTACCCACGTGATCGGCTGTGATCCTTTCACAGCCGATCACTAAAATGTAAACAAACCGTGGTAACGAGATGTTACCGGGTTGTTCTCCTCCTCACACACCGATCGTGTGTGAGGAGGAGATTGCGGTAACATCTCGTTACCGCCTAGTGTACACCAATCACACTGATTGCCTGCCTGGCCCCCAATAAAGAGGACCTGTCACCACCCCTCATAGTACCTGTCAATCACAGTCCATCAGAGTACCTGTCACAGTCCATCAGAGTATTTGAGCACCTGTCACAGCCCATCAGAGTACCCGAGTACCTGTCCCAGCCCATCAGAGTACCCGAGTACCTGTCCCAGCCCATCAGAGTACCCGAGTACTTGTCCCAGCCCATCAGAGTACCCGAGTACCTGTCACAGCCCATCAGAGTACCCGAGTACCTGTCACAGCCCATCAGAGTACCCGAGTACCTGTCCCAGCCCATCTGAGTACCCGAGTACCTGTCACAGTTCATCTGAGTACCCGAGTACCTGTCCCAGCCCATCAGAGTACCCGAGTACCTGTCACGGCACATCAGAGTACCCGAGTACCTGTCAAGGCACATCAGAGTACCCGAGTACCTGTCACGGCACATCAGAGTACCCAAGTACCTGTCACGGCACACCCGAGTACCTGTCACGGCCCATCAGGGTACCCGAGTACCTGTCACGGCCCATCAGGGTACCCGAGTACCTGTCACGGCCCATCAGGGTACCCGAGTACCTGTCAGGGCCCATCAGGGTACCCGAGTACCTGTCACGGCCCATCAGGGTACCCGAGTACCTGTCACGGTCCATCAGGGTACCCGAGTACCTGTCACGGTTCATCAGGGTACCCGAGTACCTGTCACAGTCCATCAGGGTACCCGAGTACCTGTCACAGTCCATTAGAGTACCGAGTACCTGTCACAGTCCATTAGAGTACCGAGTACCTGTCACAGTCCATTAGAGTACTGAGTACCTGTCACAGTCCATTAGAGTACCGAGTACCTGTCACAGTCCATCAGGGTACCCGAGTACCTGTCACAGTCCACCAGGGCACCCGAGTACCTGTCACAGTCCATTAGAGTACCGAGTACCTGTCACAGTCCATTAGAGTACCGAGTACCTGTCACAGTCCATTAGAGTACCGAGTACCTGTCACAGTCCATCAGGGTACCCGAGTACCTGTCACACCCCATCTGAGTACCCGAGTACCTGTTCCAGTCCATCTGTATACCAGAGTACCTGTCACAGTCCATCTGAGTACCCGAGTACCTGTCACAGTTCATCTGAGTACCCGAGTACCTGTCGCAGTCCATATGAGTACCTGTCACCGCCCTTCAGAGTACCCAAATACCAGTCACCAAACCATCAGAGTACCTGAGTACTTGTCACCAGACCATCAGAGTACCCGAGTACCTGTCACCAGGCCATCAGAGTACCCGAGTACCTGTCACCAGGAAATCAGAGTACCCGAGTACCTGTCACCAGGCCATCAGAGCACCGGAGTACCTGTCACCAGGCCATCAGAGTACCCGAGTACCTGTCACCAGGCCATCAGAGTACCCGAGTACCTATCTCCAGCCCATCAGAGTACCTGAGTACCTATTTGCAGCCCATGTCTCATAGAATATACGTTGGGGTGTTTGCTTTGCCAAAATGGAGTCTTTTTGTGGGTAATTTCACTGTCCTGGTGATCCAGGACCTTCAAAAGTGTGATGGGTAGGAATGAAATGAGATGTCATTTATGCTCCTAGAACGCCTGAACGTACTACTTCAATGTTCGGCCTCTCTATGTGGCCAGGCTGTGTAAAAGTCCTACACATGTGGTATCGCCATACTCGGGAGGAGTAGCAGAATGTATTTTGGGGTGTAATTTTTGCTATATACATGCTATGTGTTAGAAATATCTTATAAATTGACAATTTAGTGTAAAAAAAAATGCGTTTTAATTTTTTTCCACATATTCCAAAAACATTTGGAAAAAAATGAACCATTCAAAAGACTCATTATGCCTCACAGATTATATGTTGGGGTGTTTGCTTTCCAAAATGGGGTCATTTTATGGGAAATTCCATTGTCCTGGTACTCCAGGGCCTTCAAAATTGTAATAGGTGGTTGAGAAATGAGATGCGTCATTTTTGCTCGTAGAACGTCTGAAGGTACTACATCAATGTTAGTGCTCTGTATGTGGCCAGGCTGTGTAAAAGTCTCACACATGTGGTATCGCCGTACTCGGGAAGAGTAGCAGAATGTATTTTGGGGTGTAATTTTTGCTATATACATGCTATGTGTTAGAAATATCTTATAAATTGACAATTTTGTGTAAAAAAAAATGCGTTTTAATTTTTTTCCACATATTCCAAAAACTTCTGGAAAAAAATGAACCATTCAAAAGACTCATTATGCCTCACAGATTATATGTTGGGGTGTTTGCTTTCCAAAATGGGTCATTTTATGGGAAATTCCATTGTCCTGGTACTCCAGGGACTTCAAAAGTGTAATAGGTGGTTGAGAAATGAGATGCGTCATTTTTGCTCGTAGAACGTCTGAAGGTACTACATCAATGTTGGTGTTCTGTATGTGGCCAGGCTGTGTAAAAGTCTCACACATGTGGTATCGCCGTACTCGGGAAGAGTAGCAGAATGTATTTTGGGGTGTAATTTGATGTATGCATATGCTGTGTGTGAGAAATAACCTGATAATATCACAATTTAGTAAAAAAAAATAAAAAAAAATAATCTTCATTTTGCAAAGAATTTTGGGAAAAAATGACAACTTAAAAAAACTCACCATGCTACTTACTTAATACCTTGGGATGTCTACTTTGTAAAAAGGGGTCATTTGGGGGGTATTTATACTTTCCTGACTTGTTAGTGTCTCAAGAAATGAGGTACACCTGATGTACTGAAGGCCTGATCAGAAGTGATGAATTTTCAGTGATTGGCACCATAGTTTGTAGACTCTATAACTTTCACAAAGACCAAATAATATATACTAATGTGGGTTATTTTTACCAAAGATATGTCGCAGTATACATTTTGGCCAAAATTTATGAAGAAACATTACTAATTAGCAAAAATTTATGACAGAAACAAAGAAAAAGGCATTTTTTTCACAAAATTTACGTTTTATTTTATTTATAGCACAAAAAATAAAAAACCCACTAGTGATTAAATACCACTAAAAGAAAGCTCTATTTATGTGGAAAAAAGGACGCAAGTTTCATATGGATACAGTGTTGGATGACTGAGTATTGTCATTCAAACTGTGAGAGCGCTGAAAGCTGAAAATTGGTCTGGTCAGGAAGGGGGTGTAACTGCACTGTATTGAGGTGGTTAATGAGCAAAAATCAAGTTAACATCATTAATTTTGACTCCACAAATATGTACAACAATACTATACCTGGCTCAAGCTGGGCTCCTCCAGTTCTTCCTGTGAAAGGCCCAGGTTGGGTGTCGGAAGACTCATCGGGTGTGGAATGGAGCATAGAAGGACGCGTGGAAGGAAGAGTAGAGAGGGATTCTCTGACCTCAGCCTGGTCTGCCAGAAAATGCATCCTGTCATAATACCACAGGGTGGGGACATAAACGTCATCTGCTGAAGCTCCAGATTGCATGGACTTCAGCACCTTGCTCCTCTCCCTCATATATGTACTCCTGAGGCTACCAATTTTCTTTTTTAAATAGTTGACGTCTGCCCTGGGGACCACCGGCTTCACAAACTCAACCAGTTTCTCCATTGCTGCCTGCCTCTTTTGTTTGTTACTATATAGTGGGTGTGTTGCTTGCCACAGGAAGGGCATGTCTCTTTATTTATCGATGAACAGAGGGAGGAAGCTATGTTCATTGAACCAGTCCATAATGTCTGCAAGACACAACACAAGACAAACCCTAATGTCAGTCTAAACTCCACTAATGCAGGCCTCAATCTAGAAACAGTGTAGCCTAGAGATTTACCAAGTTCAAAATGTTACCTTAGTTTGCACGTTCGTCGCGTCAGCTTCTCCCTCTGTTCACCGATCGTACGGACGACACACGCGTGTTGCGATTTATATACAGTGCGCATGCGTGAAACTCCGCCCACCCCTGATGTTCTTTCTAGACTATTCCCCGCCCCTTCGCTTCCGGCGCAGTGGGGAGAGCACATGGCGGAGAGAACACAGGTGCACAATAATAATAGTTCCACTAACGAGGAGGAGGGTGAGGAAAGCCCAGAGCCTGAAACGTCTCGATCCAGGAAGAGAAGATTTAAGGCCTCAAATATGTCTTTGGGAGAGATGTTGGAGATGGTGGACATATTGAACAGGACCGACTATGATGGGAAGTATGGACCTTACCCAAACTCAAATCTCAGAAAGGCCAAGATCATGAATAAAGTTGTGAAGAGTCTTCATAAGAATTTTGGGGTACGACGATCCAAGGATCAACTGAGAAAAGGCTGGTGAGACCTGAAACTGAGGGAGCACGAGCAGTACATAAGGATCAAGCGTGTTCTTGACAAAAGTACGTAGTTGTCGTGTGTTCATATGATTATTATTGCTTGCATACTGCTCCATGTGCTTTGATTTCATGTAGTGCAGTTTAAAATGGCCACTTTCAAGTTCATGGTTTCATTCGTTCGTAGGAAACATCGTTCTGCAGGTAAGTATTCTAGCTGAACACAGTGTCCCCAATAATGTTATGACCTTGAAGCTCGGCCAAAATAAACAATTGTATAACACTTCCAAACAATGTTTCATATTGTTAATTCTGACCTCTGTGTGCTAATTCTTTCTTTTTTCCCATTCTCATAGGAGAGAGAAGACTCGGCAAGTATGAGGACACCAGGGACCACACCCCTCCCAAAGAAGGGCAACTTCCAAAAGCAGAAACAGAGGAGCAGGAGGAGGAGGAGGAGGAAGGAGAGATCCTGGAGGTTGGGCAAATTGTCCCCACAACAGGTGAGTGTCGGAGAACACAGCTTCCGGTAAGCTCATCAATGTACGTCACCATATTTTTATTACATGGTGTGTTTTTTTGCTTTTTTTGTAGGTGATGTGGAAGATTCCCTGTTTTACCAGTGTAAGTGCCCAGATCCTGATTGGGGAGATAATGGGGTGCAATCAGGATTTTGAAAATATACAGCAAAACATCAATGATTAGGGATGAGCCGAACACCCCCCGGTTCGGTTCGCACCAGAACTTGCGAACGACCCCCGCGTTCGGTACGAACGTTAGAACCCCATTGAAGTCTATGGGACTCGAACGTTCGAAATGGAAAGTGCTAATTTTAACGGCTAATATGCAAGATAGTGTCCTAAAAAGGGTTTGGGGACCTGCCTCCTGCCTCAGGGGACATGGGTCACTGCAAAAAAAAGTTTTAAAAACTGCAGTTTTGGCGGGAGCACTGATTTTAATGACGATTAAAGTGAAAAAAAAAAGTGAAATATTCCTTTAAATATGGTGCCTGGGGGGTGTCTGTAGTATGCCTGTGAAGTGCCACGTGTTTCCCGTGTTTAGAACAGTCCCTGCACAAAATGACATTAAACGGAAATAACACCATTTAAAACTGCTTGCGGTTTTAATGTTATATCTGGTTCCTGCAATATGGTTGAAAATCATTGAGAAACATGGCATGGGTAGCCCTCCCTGCCCATTACCAGCCTATTTGGGTCTTGTACGCATATTAAGGGGAACCCCGTACCCATATTAAAAAAAGGAAATGCGTGTGGCCCCCAGGCCCTATATACTCAGAACAGCAGTATACAGGCGGTGCAAACAAGACAGGGACTGTGTAGGTTTGTTGTGTTAAGTTGAATCTGTTTGTCATTTTCAACCGGTACATTTTTAAAGTGTAGCTCCAGTCAAAAAAACGATTTTTAAGCTTTTTGGAAAACATAGGGAAGGGTTATCACCCCTGTATAATTTGTTTTGTCGTCCATCTTTTTTCATCTCACTTGCTGCTGTCTCCTTGCGTTTGCAAGTAGGAGATGTTTGTAAGTTGGATGTTTGAAAGTAGGGGCCTGCCCTATATTATAGCGGTATGTACTGGGTACAGAGCACGCAGATAGCACGCACTATCTCCTAACACTACTGACTGCAAGCTCTATTATTAACCACTTGACCACTGGGCACTTAAACACCCTTAATAACCAGACCAATTTTCAGCTTTCGGTGCCCTCACATTTTGAATGACAATTACTCAGTCATGCAACACTGGACCTATAGGAAATGTTTGTCCTTTTTTCACACAAATAGAGCTTTCTTTTGGTGGTATTTAATCACTGCTGGGTTTTTTATTTTTTGTGCTATAAAAGAAAAAAAGACCGAAAATTCTGCGAAAAAATGAATTTTTCTTCGTTTCTGTTATAAAATTTAGCAGATTAGTCATTTTTTCTTCATAAATTTTGGCCAAAATTCATACTACTACATATCTTTGGTAAAAATAAGTACAAATTGGTGGATATTATTTGGTCTTTGTGAAAGTTATAGAGTCCACAAGCTATGGTGCCACTATCTGAAAATTGATCACACCTGAAGTACTGACGGCCTATTTCCTTTTTTTTTTTTTCCACAAAATTGTCATATTATCAGGTTATTTCACACACACAGCATATGTATACCACAAATTACACCCCAAAACACATTCTGCTATTACTCCCGAGTACGGCGATACCACATGTGTGAGACTTTTACACAGCGTGGCCACATACAGAGGCTCAACATGCAGGGAGCGCCATCAGGCGTTCTGGAGCACCCAGGCCAATTCTGACATTTCTCTCCTACATGTAAAAATCATTATTTATTTGCTAGAAAATTACAGAGAACCCCAAAACATTATATATATATTTTTTTTTTTAGCAAAGACCCTGGAGAATACAATGGTGGTCGTTGCAAATTTTTATCTCACACGGTATTTGCACAGCAATTTTTCAAACGCGTTTTTTGGGGGGAAAAAACAGTTTTGTGCTTAAAAAACAAACAAAAAAAACAGTAAAGTTAGCCCAATGTTTGCATAAAGTGAAAGATGAAGTTATGCTGAGTAAATAGATATCAAACATGTCACTCTTCAAAATTACACATGCCCGTGGAATGGCGCCAAACATCGCTACTTAAAAAATCCCCATAGGCGACGCTTAAAATTTTTTTTTACTGGTTACATGTTTTGAGTTGCAGAGGAGGTCTAGGACTAGAATTATTGCTCTCGCTCTAACATTCTCGGCGATACCTCACATATGTGGCACATGCGAGCACATGGGGACAGGGCGCTTTAATTTTTATTTTATTTTTTTATTGTTCATTTTACTTTATTTATTTTAGTTTGACATTTTTTTCCCCAAAAATATATTTTTGATCACTTTTATTCCTATTACAAGAAATGTAAACATCCCTTGTAATAGGAATATGGGGTGACAGGTCCTCTTTACAGTGAAATCTGGGGGGGTCAATATGACCCCACATCTCACCTCTAGGCTGGGAAGCCTGAAATAAAAAATAAAAAAAAGATTCTGGCTTTGATCGTACTGGCGAGTTGGTAGAAGCACCGGAGGGCGGTGAGGGGTGGGGGGCGTCTATGGCTGGGTATTTCAGGGTATCACCGAGTATGGCTGGGTATCTCTGAGTATGGCTGGGTATGGCAATTTATGGCAGGGTATTACAGAGTATTGGCGGGGTATTGGCGGGGTACTACAGAGTAATAGCAGGGTACTGCAGAGTATTGGGGGGTACTACAGAGTAATGGCAGGGTACTGCAGAGTATTGGGGGTACTGCAGAGTAATGGCGGGTACTGCAGAGTAATGGCGGGTACTGCAGAGTATTGGGGGGTACTGCAGAGTAATGGGGGTTACTGCAGAGTAATGGGGGTTACTGTAGAGTAATGGGGGGTACTGCAGAGTAATGGCAGGGTACTGCAGAGTAATGGGGGGTACTGCACTGCAGAGTAATGGCAGGGTACTGCAGAGTAATGGCGGGGTACTGCACTGCAGAGTAATGGCGGGGTACTGCAGAGTAATGGCGGGGTACTGCAGAGTAATGGCAGGGTACTGCAGAGTATGCACTGGTATTGCAGAGTATTGGCAGGGAATTGAGGGGTTAAATTTGGTGAGCAGCGATGTGGGCACTGCAGATGCAGCCCACATCGCTGCTGACACCGATCTCTTTCCCCTCCGCTGTACCGATCGGTACAGAGAGGGGAGGGAGGAACCGGCGTCATGTTATGGTTTGTTTCCAAGTGATCACTCCGTCATTTGACAGAGCAATCACGTGGTAAACGGCCGCTATGAGCGGCCGTTTACCGTGATCCGTGATGCGCCGGGTCCTGTGGACCCGGCGGTCACGGATGCTCTCGAGTGCGCGCACCTCGGCCTCTCAGAGTTAAACGGCCTCTCAGAGTTAAACAACCGCCCTGAAGCCGTTAATCGGCAATGGGCAGTTGTTAAGTGGTTAAAGCTAGATCACTAGCTATATAGGTGAGGTGAATATAGTGGTGTATACTACAGTCAGGGCACAGACAACAACCACTACACAGCAGCAAGATAGGAAATCAGCCAAAAACGATTGGTGTGTACTGTGTTGAAGGTACACAGAACACCCACTGCTTCAGATGCTAAGTAACACACTACACGAGGCCGTCTCAAAGGCGGCCTTATATAGTGTGGGGCGTGCACTACACAGCCTGAGCTATGATTGGCCACAGGCAGGATGCCTGTGGCCAATCATGGCTCTCCTCGCTGCCGGCGCTGCGATTGGCCAAGCATGCGGGGTCACAGTGCATGCTTGGCCAATTATGGGGCAGCAATGCACTGCGCCACCGCAGTGCATTGTGGTCCGCGCGCACGTCACTCGAATTTTGACGCGAACGGCCCAAACGTTCGGAATTCGCCGAACGGCCGAACAGCCAATGTTCGAGTCGAACGTACGTTCGACTCGAACACGAAGCTCATCCCTATCAATGATGTTAAAAATAAAATGAAGAACATCATTGATGTTTTGGGGAGAGTGTGAAACAGAAAAAAATAGATAGGGTTTTATTTTTGATATTTTAAACCAAAAATGTTGTATTTCTCGAAATTTACAAATTTGGAAGATGCACAGAGTGTGTAAACATGCGCTATCTCCCATCATGGGGGATCAATGTACGTGTTTTGTGGAAAGTGGCTGAGATGAAGGGGTTGCAGCCCCAAAGCATGTACATTGATCCCCCATGATGGGAGATAGCACATGTTGACACACTGTGTGCATTTTCCAAATTTGGATTTTTCAGGGGTGACAAGCCATGGGATGAAGGCAATGTCAGCCCAGTTTGTACATACTCATGTCTGATATTGTCTTCACTTTTCAAAGTTGAACTTTGTAAGTTCCTGTGTTCTGTATTTTACGGTTTGATACATGCCTGTTTACACAAAAACACCAAGTAAACCAAAATTTTGATTAAACTCTGTTTTTGATACACACAATTTCTTGGTTTGTTGTAAAAACCTTTTCAAAACGCACATGTGAATGTGCTTGTATTAAAAAGTTTAATTATCAACAATGTGTGGCTTCCTTTTTCATTGCACCAAAAATGTATTTGTAGTAAAATTTTAGTTTGTGCTGATAAGGAGTGTGATTTACTAAAGGAAACTCCACTTTGCACTCCAAGTGCAGTTTCAGGTGTACTTTTGCAGTGCACTTGTAGTGCATAGTGGATGTGCCTTTAGAGGTGTAATTTTGGACAGTCATGCCATTTTCCTGCCATGGTGCAGAAAATGAGCACGATTTTGGTCAGTAATGCACTACATACATTAGTTACAAAAAGAAGGTGTGTGTGTAGCAGACCCACAACATAATAAGATTATCTGAAGAAGAGACTGTCCCCTCATCTCGATCTGAACTTGGGTTTGCACTGTTGGTGAAAAAGGCACAACTTGAAAAAACATAAATATACCTAGGAGACACCTAAAACCAAGCCAAGTAGTAAATGAAGGAGTTTCAGATAAAAATGTATTCTTTTTTGTTTACAAACGATTTTTATTTGGTACATAGAGAAAGTACAGGGAGTAAGCATAGATATAATATAATAAATGCAATGTATATCAAGACAAACATAGAAAATCACCATAGATACAAAATTTTTTACAAAATACAGTGCATCTATATTGCAATAGTTTGTGTTTTCATTTGGTAAAGTGATGGGCTAGAGCCATAATAGTGCAGTAAACTGTAGACAATCATGTATAAGAGACCCAATTTCAGGGAGTATTAAAAAAGGAGGTAGAGTGGTTAAACCAGGGATCCCATTTCTTTCTATATAAATGTGTGGAATTCTGTGTGGTATGGAATATCTTTTTCATCAGATTAATGTTATTAATTCTGATTTTGAGGTGATCCAAGGGGACGGAATGCGATTTCCAATGAAAAGCAATTAGCCAATGAATTGCGACACATATTGTATGAATCAATCTCATATTGTAAGTGGAAAGAGAGGGGATAGGGGCATATAGGAGGCAATTCTGTAGGATTCGTTTTATGTTTTTATTTGAGATCACTGAGGCAAAATTTTCTAACTGTTTCCATATGTATGTAATTTTGGAACAATCCCAGAAGATATGTGAGAATGAGCCCAGGGAATTACAGCCTCTGAAGCATGTATTAGGTGTTATGGGGTATATTGAATGTAATTTTATTGGGGTATAGTACCATCTGGTAAATAATTTTAGTGCTGTCTCTTTGACTGTGATTGATCTCGTGCATTTGTGTAGATTGCTAATACAAATGTCCCAGTCGTGAGAAGAAAGCAAGAGATTTGTTTCCTGTTCCCATTTGGTCATGTATGGGAGTTTGGTCATTTCAGTGTGATTGAGAAGGTTATGATATATTTCTGAGATGAGTCCGGGATTCCTTGGTGTTTTAAGGCAGATATTTTCAAAAAACGAGGGGGGAGGGGGATTTGTTGTTTGGAAATATGTATTGAAGAAATGTCTAATCTGCAGATATCCACAGAATTCTGTATTTGGGATCTGATGTTTTGATTTAAGAGATGCAAATGAGGAGAAATTGTTATTTTCTATAAAGTTCTTAAGGGAGGTCAAATTATGGTTGATCCACCATGACAAGTCCACCATATCATTGTCGTTCTGTGGGGATCTTGGGTCTCCTACAAAGGAAGCGTGGGGTGGGGATCTAGAAATAAGATTGAATTTTTTATTGTGTAAAGTCCATAATCGATAAGAGTGTGCGACTATTTGGTTGAGAGCATCGATAGTGTTTATTGGGATTTTGTTGCCCCAGAGAATACCAGAGATAAAAATGTATTCTTAAGATGCCGCTCAGACATTGTCTGGCATATCAATGGCCCCCCTGCCCACAAAGTAGTCCATGTATTGGGTTCTAACCTCTCGGGCGCTTTGGGGGGGCAAGCCAGGATGAGCATGTTCAAGGCCCGTGAGGTTATCTTCATTTTCCAGCAAGTCTGCTTCTTGTTGGCCAACTGAGCCCGCATAGTTCACAGAAACTTTTTTCATAAAATTGTGCAGGACACAGCACACCAGCACTATGTGATTCAGTTTGTATTCCGCCATGTGAATTGGCGTAAGAAAAGGCGGAACCGGCTGGCCAGTATACCAAAAGTGTTCTCCACCACTCTTCGGGCTCTGGACAGGTGGAAATTAAAAATCCTCTTCTCTGGGGTGAGGGTCCTCATGGGGAAAGGCCGCATCAGATGGTTCGCCAGGGCAACCGCCTCATCCACGACAAAGACGAACGGGAGTCCTTCCTGATTCTCCTCTGGGGGTGGCAAGCCCAGACTGCCACTCTGGAGACGCCAGTAGAACTCCGTACGTGCGAAGACTCCACCATCCGACATCCGTCCATTTTGCCCAACGTCCACATACAAAAAGTCATATGTCGGGGGCGTTGCCACCGCGCGCTGGTGTATGGACGCTTGAGCCGTGAGCTCTGCTCCAGCAACGGGCCCCGAGCGACACAGAAGCGACGATTCGCAGTTTCGCCTGCACCCTCGTGACCGGAGATCCTGCTGAGCCTAACGGTATGTCTCGCAAGCGGAAAGACGCGGCCAAACCGAAGAAATTGGTAGATTTCTTCAGACCGGCGGACCGCGGCCTGCAGCAAGATGGCGGCGGCGGAAGAGCCTCACCGCCATCTCCCTCATGTAGCTCCCGATCGGCAGCGTCTAGCCTGAAGCCACCAGTGCACCATCTGGAAGATCTCCAGTGGCGTCTACACCGAACTCCTGCAGCCCTGTGAAGTCTAAACCACGGTTAGAGGAAGACTACAGACAGGTGAGCACAGAGCAGGAATCATTGGAGGACACACGGGAACTGGCAGACCCTTTTAATGCTTTCCCCACTGCTGATAAACCTGTATCAGACACCGTGCTTAAGGAGATGCTGCTCTCCCTCCGCACTTCCATGCATGCAGACATGCTGAAATGTGTTAGCAGCTTTAAAACTGAAGTGGGGGAGATAGGAGGAAGAGTTGAGCATATAGAGACTAAAATGGGGGAATTTGCAACCTCGCATAACACACTGATTGACGCCTATCACGAGCAAGTGGATGAAATCGCAGACCTTGAGGATAGGTCAAGAAGGAATAATATTAAGCTACGAGGAGTCCCTGAGATCATCCTCCCTGCGCAGCTACAACAGTATGCTAAGGAACTCATGGGCACATACCTACCTTCAATGGCTGAAGCGGAGATGCAAGTAGATCGCATCCACAGGTTACCCAAGCCATCTCATCTACCAGATAACATACCCCGAGATGTACTAATGAGAGTGCATTTCTATCAAACTAAAGAGAAGCTTATGATGGCGGCAAACAGCAATACCCACCAGAAAAATTTGCCCACATTCAATTGTTTGCGGATCTTTCACAATACACGATGCAAAAGCGAAAGTCGCTGGTGTCTGTGACCAAAGCATTAAGGAACCACAATATTCCGTATAGATGGGGATACCCGGTAAAACTGACAGTTACCCACGAAGACAACACTACTGTGGTGACTAATATTGAGGAAGGCCTAGATCTGCTGCGATCCCTGGCCATTCTTCCAGTTCACACAGGAGAAGAGTCCTCTTCCACAACCATGGCACACTCTCAGGCCGAGTGGCAAAAAGTGTTGCATAAAAAAAAGAAAAAGGTCAATAAAAGCAGCCTTTAACCTGCGCGCCTCCTTCACTGAGGGGTAGGGAGAAACACAGTCGGACCATGTTGCACCCGTTGCACTAAGGAGCACTAGTGCGTTCCTTCCCCCCCCCACCCCCCTGGTAATAATGGACGGTTTTTCCGCCCTCTGGTTCTTGTTGAATCCTACTTTTTTATTATTGTTTTGTTTCTTTTTTCTGGACATGATCATAACCCTTTTCCTCCCCCCCTCTCGTCCATGTTTCCCGAGGTCTGGTCGTCTCCACAATCTTTTGGATGCAAGTACCCAGAATGATGGAAAAACGCAATCGCCTGGTCACAGTGACCTGCTACAGAACATTGGTAGACAATATCCCAGGTGCTGTGAGTATCACTATGTAACTGATATCTATGTCTTTCAAGGTAGTCTCTTTTAACGCCAATGGGCTGAATCATCCCGCAAAGCGCTCCTCTGCCTGGAGGGAGGCTGTGAAACTTAGGGCGGATGTCCTTTGTATACAGGAAACTCATTTTGAAGCAGAAAATGCCCCACGATTCCAGCACAAAAGTTTTCCACACATATTCATGGCCTGTGCACCTAAAGCCGCGTACACACGTAGCCGTCTGTCCGACGTACTTAGTCTGGCGGACGTCCGCCAGACTGTCCGTCGGAATTTCCGAACGGGCTACTTGCCCACACACGGCACTTTTTCAGCGGACTAATACGGCGTACTAAGTCCGCCGTACCAGGCCCCCCAACCCCAAAGCACCTTGTCCCCATGTTGATGAGGACAAGGGCCTCTTCCCGACAACCCTGGCCGTTGGTTGTCGGGGTCTGCGGGCGGGGGGGCTTATCGGAATCCGGGAGCCCCCTTTAATAAGGGGGCCCCCGGATACCGGCCCCCCACCCTATGTGAATGAGTAGGGGGTACAATGTACCCCTACCCATTCACCTGTAAAATAAAGTACAAAAAAACACAACACACGAGATAAAATACTTTATTGCACAGCTCCGGGGGTCTTCCGTCTTCAGGGGTCTTCTCGCCGGACTCCTCCGCTATCTTCTTGTAGCTCTTTTGCTAGCGGAGGAGTCCGGCTTTCTTCCTCGCCGCCGGCCTCTTCTCCCGACTTTGGGGGTCTTGTCCCCCTCTTCGGTTCTTCTGCCTTCTTATAGCTCTTTTACAGGCGGTGGTCTTCTGTCGCCGCCGCCTTCCGTTCTTCTTCTTCTTCTTCTCCTTCTTCTCCTGGAGATGTTGACTCGACGCTCTCTCCGGCCACAATGCCAGGGATGCGCTGCGCGGCCACTTATATAGGGACAAGGGGCGGTGTCACATGGCTTTATGTCAAATGGGTTGGTCACATGGGTTGATGTCACATGGGGACTGTGACATCGTAAGGGGGCGGGGTCACCATGTGACAACAACCCATGTGACATAAAGCCATGTGACACCGCCCCTTGTCCCTATATAAGTGGCCGCGCAGCGCGTCCCTGGCATTGTGGCCGGAGAGAGCGTCGAGTCAACATCTCCAGGAGAAGAAGGAGAAGAAGAAGAAGAACGGAAGGCGGCGGCGACAGAAGACCGGGCCACCGCCTGTAAAAGAGCTATAAGAAGGCGCGGTGGCCCGGCAGAAGAACCGAAGAGGGGGACAAGCCCCCCGAAGTCGGGAGAAGAGGCCGGCGGCAAGGAAGAAAGCCGGACTCCTCCGCTAGCAAAAGAGCTACAAGAAGATAGCGGAGGAGTCCGGCGAGAAGACCCCCGAAGATGGAAGACCCCCGGAGCTGTGCAATAAAGTATTTTATCTCGTGTGTTGTGTTTTTTTTGTACTTTATTTTACAGGTGAATGGATAGGGGTACATTGTACCCCATACTCATTCACATAGGGTGGGGGGCCGGTATCCGGGGGCCCCCTTATTAAAGGGGGCTCCGGGATTACGATAAGCCCCCCGCCCGCAGACCCCGACAACCAATGGCCAGGGTTGTCGGGAAGAGGCCCTTGTCCTCATCAACATGGGGACAAGGTGCTTTGGGGGTGGGGGGGCCGCGCGGCCCCCCTTCCCCAAGGCACCCCCCCATGTTGAGGGCACGCGGCCTGGTACGGCTCAGGAGGGGGGGGCGCTCGCTCGCCCCCCCTTTCCTGGCCGGCCGGGTAGCGTGCTCGGACAAGGGTCTGTTGTGGACTTTGGGGGACCCCCACACCAATTTTATTCGGCGTTGGGGTTCCCCTTTAAGTCCATACCAGGCGGCGGGGCCAGCGACGTCTCCTTCGCGGGCCCCGCCTACCTGGAGACCCGCTCGAAATGAGCAGACTTTTCTCCGGGCGGGAAAAGTCCGCTCATTTCAAAAGTACGGCGGACTGGCACACACACGGCCGGATTGTCCGCCGAAGGCGGGCAGATTGATGTGCAACACGGCATTCTAAGTCCGCCGTACTTTCGGGTCAAAAAAGTATGCCGGAGGCTACACACGGGGGGATTGTTTGGCGGACTTGAGTTTGCCGGACTTTTCCACCGGATTGTTTGATCGTGTGTATGCGGCATAAGAAACAGAAAGGAGTTCTTATTGCCATCAGAGATTCAGTGGCATTTACTATGAAAGAGATGCATGCAGACCCGGCTGGTCGCTTTTTAATTGTCCTAGGGGAACTCAACAACAGACCATATACCTTGGTCAATCTCTACGCGCCCAATGCTCACCAAATTAGTTTTTTACAGAGACTCTACAGGAGGATTGCCTCTATCCAGTGGGGCTCATTAATAATTTGTGGAGATCATAACATTACCCCGGACTTTACACTTGACTCTACTACAGTGGCTAAATTGCAACCCCTTCTACATGCCGCAGATGTCTATGATGTATGGAGGTGCCAACACGACAACGAACGTGACTATACATTTCATTCCTCCAGGCACAACTCATACTCTCGAATAGACTTGATATTGGTTGATAAGCAACTGTTACAGGCTGTGTCCTCCTCCACCATACACAACATCTCGTGGTCTGACCACGCCCCGGTCTCTATTGTGGTGGTGGAGGGGCACACTCCCAGTCCTGCTTATATTTGGAGAGCCAATTCTCGTATCTTCCAAATGACTGCTCATGCCGAAAGCATTAGGCTTCATTTGAAAGAATATTTTGCTTGTGTCAATAGATGATCCAATGGTGTTATGGTGCGCCCATTTATTAGAGGGGTAATGACTAAGATTTGTGCAGGAGAGAAGAGGCGGAGGACACAAAAGGTTGATCAATTGCTCACTACCATAAAGACCCTTGAATCTCTCAATAAAACCAACACTAATTCCCAAACGGCCCAGCAACTCTCCCAGGCTCGCTTCGATCTCAGACTCCTACTAATTGAGCAATATGATAAGTACGTTCGTTCACTAAGGATGTCTCACTACTCCTCAGGGAATAGGGCGGGTACGTTTTTGGCCCAAAGGCTTAGAGGTATTAGGACTAAATCTAGAATACCGTTTTTATTGCAGACCCAGGATAACAAAAAGATAGTTAATCCACAAGAAATTGCAGATTAGTTCGCTGATTACTATGCATCATTATATAACTTGGACAAAGATCCAAATACTCCTAATCCAACAGGCGAAGCTATACAAACATTTCTAGATAAAATTTAATTACCATCGCTCTCTGCTGAACAGCTTGCCTCTCTTAACGCCCCGGTTACGGAGTCTGAAGTCGAGAGAGTTATCAGGACGCTTCCATCAGGGAAATCCCCTGGCCCCGACGGCCTTCCAAATGATTACTACAAAATTTTCTACGAGCAATTGACTCCAAGTCTGCAAAAGATCTATGAAACGGCTGTGTCCTCGGCCTCTTTCCCTAAGGAGATGCTTAAGGCATATGTGGTCACGATTCCGAAACTGGGAAAGGAACCCATAACCCCGGCCAATTTCAGACCGATTTCTCTTCTCAATACAGATATTAAGGTCTATGCTAAAATACTAGCGCTCAGACTGCTTCCGATACTTCCTTCTCTTATCAACCCTGATCAGTCTGGTTTCACTGCAGGCAGGCAGGCATCTGATGCCACAAGAAGGGTCATTAACATCATTCAATTTGCAAAAACCTATCGAACGCCTTCTCTGCTCCTTTCTTTGGATGCGGAGAAGGCGTTCGACAGGATACATTGGGGGTACATGAGACAGGTACTGTTGAGGTTCGGATTTTCAGGCCCCATACTCTCAGCCATTTTGGCACTATACTCCTCACCCTGTGCAAAAGTTTATACATCTAATATGCTGTCATCTGTTTTCAATATATCAAATGGTACGAGGCAGGGGTGCCCCCTGTCTCCTTCCATTTTTAACCTCCTCATTGAGCCACTGGCGGAGAGAGTAAGGACAGACCCTTCCATCACTGGCTTCACTGTACGGGGTAGAGGTCACGTTTTAAATTTATTTGCCGATGATATCATTTTGTTTCTGACAGCCCCAGATACCTCTCTTTAACAGCTTTATAAAACCCTGATGGAGTTTGGTGAGATTTCCTTCTACAAGGTCAATCCTACGAAATCATTGGTCCTGGGGTTGGACATTCCCCCTCCCCTAAAGGATATATTAAAAAAAGAATTTCCCTATAGTTGGAGTAAGGACTATATCACTTACTTGGGTATTAAGTTAACGGCAGATTTAAAGCAATTAGCCCCTACTAACTATTCATCCCTTCTAGCAAAACTTAAAAAGGAAACCGTTCAACTGAGTAGGACAGAATTGACTTGGTCAGGGCGACTGGCCGCCTTTAAAATGATTATTTTACCACAAATCTTGTATATGTTCCGCACTCTCCCAGTCCCCCTGAGAGATACCCATATAGGACCTTTCAATGCATTACTTAGGCAGTTTATTTGGAGAGGTAAAAGGCCAAGGTGTGCAAAAGCATTGCTGGTGAAACACAGATTAGCTGGCGGTATGGGCTTAGTAGACATCCAGGATTATTACCGGGCCTCACTCCTCACACAACTCAAAAACTGGCTTAATCCCTCCTCCGAGACACCTTGGGTTGAATTAGAAAAAGTTCTTTGCCCGACAAATGAATTAAAGCTAATGCTTCTCCTGGACGCCCTAAAGCCATACTCTTTACACAACCTTCCTCCCACCATTCAGGCTTCCCTGGTAGCTTGGAGAACTCTCCAGAAATTAGCTTCAGAAGGACAGGATGCCATGGAGATACCCGTACCTGTAAGGACCATCTCGTACATTGTCCCAAATCTTTTTATAGCTAAATGGCATGACAAGGGGATTCGATTTCTTTCGGATCTTTATGACGAGACTAGACCCATCGACTTCGGTACATTTCAGAGCCGATATGGCCTCCTACCCTCAGACAAATATACACACTATCAAGTAATGCATTGTTTAGGGTCTATGCGCTCCCATCAGGTATTCATCCCGAGAGAAGCATGGAAGTTCTATAGCTCTGGCTCCCCCGCCCGAGGTGGGATTTCCCTTTTTTACAACTTATTCCAAAATAAATTGGAATTTACAAGGTCTCGCCCCTACGTACATTGGGAAAGAGATCTGAACACCACATTCACGCCCCAGCAATGGAAGGAGGCTTTCCGGGCGATTTACATTTCCTCTAAATCCATCAATCATTGGGAATTATCGCAAAAAATTGCCCTAAGATGGTATCTCACACCTTATAAAATCTCTAAGTTTGACCGCAAGGGAACCCCGTTGTGCTGGAGGAAGTGTGGAGATATTGGGAACCTATACCATATGTTTTGGAGTTGTAGGAGCTTGACTAGCTTCTGGAACTCCATATTCTGCATCGTCTCCAGTATTTTTGGAATTATTACAAGGCCTAATCCCTCCCTGGCCATATTGAATATTGGAATAAATATTTTTCCCCCTGAATTCAAGGTAGTAATTACACACATATACTCTTGGTAGCCTGTACACTCATAGCAAAACATTGGAAATCCGACATTGCTCCAAGTGTATCTGAAGTCCTAATGACCACCCAAACTCACTTTGTATATGAAACCCTAGTTGCCAGTAGGCAAGGCGACAGAAGGAAGTTGGTAGGGAAATGGCAGGCGTGGACAAACTGGTATAAAACTGGTTGATTCTCTTATTTCCTATATCTCACTGTTGTAAAAGGAGCAGGTGGAGGAGACCACCAGACCAATGACCCACTAACCCCCTCCCTTCCCCCCCCCCCCTTCCCCCCTCTCCTTCCCCTCTCCCTCCCCCTCTCTCTTGTCCTCAATAATCCTTTACTGTTCATAATCAGAGTAATGACAATGTTCTGTCAAATTGAGAATGGTGCCTAACAATAGTAGGCTTAGGTAAGAGTAATGTACAGCTTCGGTTCATTACTTACGCTTTCTGGATAGAACCTCATGAGAAATGTATCTAATACTCATGCTCTGAAAATAACCTATGCACTCTTTTCAACTTAGTGAAATGTACACACCCCCTGTTTTCCTTTTTGTATGTTTTGACCTTTTATTTTCTTTATTTTCAATTGTCTCTGTAAATGTCTTATACGAATTTTTCAATAAAAAATAATTATTAAAAAAAAAAGTCATATGTCGCAGACACCACCGCCAACATCACGATACTATGAAACCCCTTATAATTATAATAATACGACCCCGAGTTGGGTGGTGGGATAATGCGGACGTGCTTCCCATCTATTGCTCCTCCACAATTGGGAAAGTCCCAACGACTGGCAAAGTGGGAGACCACAGTCTGCCATTCCTGTGACATTGAAGGACACTGTGGAGTGAAGCAAGAACAAAAATTAGTAATTTGACAAATCAACATTGCAAGCAGATTAGACACCAACATTTTTGGTTAAAATTAGTATAACATTTTGGGAACGGAGTATTTAAAGCCTAAAGTCTAAGGTCCCCTTATGAGAGTCATCACTCCCCCATCCCTCCCCCACCCCCCATATCCCCCATCTGATGGGCCCTTGCTAAAAAAATGAAGGGGAATGTTTAGGACAGGTAACCCTATCCACTTGATTGAGAGCTGAATGGCTAAATAATGTGTGCTACTTTGGGAAGCCCCTCCTTAGTTACACTATTGGCAGCCCACCGGACAGGTAAGAAGTAGGGATGAGCCGAACACCCCTCGGTTCGGTTCGCACCAGAACTTTCGAACGGACCCCAAATTCGAACGAACGTTAGAACCCCATTGAAGTCTATGGGACTCGAACGTTCGAAATTAAAAGTGCTAATTTTAACGGCTAATATGCAAGATACTGTCCTAAAAAGGGTTTGGGGACCTGGCTCCTGCCCAAGGGGACATGGGTCAATGCAAAAAAAAGTTTTAAAATCGGCCGTTTTGGGGGGAGCACTGATTTTAATGACGATTAAAGTGAAAAAAAAAAGTGAAATATTCCTTTAAATATGGTGCCTGGGGGGTGTCTGTAGTATGCCTGTGAAGTGCCACGTGTTTCCCGTGTTTAGAACAGTCCCTGCACAAAATAACATTTAACGGAAATAACGTCATTTAAAACTGCTTGCGGTTTTAATGTTATATCTGGTTCCTGCAATATGGTTGAAAATCATTGAGAAAAATGGCATGGGTAGCCCTCCCTGGCCATTACCAGCCTCTTTGGGTCTTGTACGCATATTAAGGGGAACCCCGTACCCATATTAAAAAAAGGAAATACGTGTGGCCCCCAGGCCCTATATACTCAGAAGAGCAGTATACAGGCGGTGCAAACAAGACAGGGACTGTGTAGGTTTGTTGTGTTAAGTTGAATCTGTTTGTAATTTTCAAATGGTACATTTTTAAAGTGTAGCTCCAGTCAAAAAAACTATTTTGAAGCTTTTTGGAAAACATAGGAAAGGGTTATCACCCCTGTATAATTTGTTTCGCCGTCCGTCTTTTTTAATCTCACTTGCTGTTGTCTCTTCCATTTGCAAATAGGAGATGTTTGTAAGTTGGATGTTTGAAAGTAGGGGCCTGCCCTATATGCTCTGCAGAAATGGCGGAACAAGGTGTTGGTTTTGCCACAACATTGTAAGCCCTCAAAGTGACTCTTGGTGGGTGCTGGAGCACCCTGCTGTGAATGATTATATCAAGAATTGTAATTACATGCCATTGTTGAACAGTGGTAGAAAAATTGACCTTTGGTGGTTGTGGTGCTGGTGCCACAACACTATAAGTCCTCACAGTTACTCTGGGTGGGCACAGGAACGGGCCCTCCTGTGAAATATTATATCAAGAATTGTAATTACATGTCCCTGTTAAACAGGGGCAGAAAAATTGGGCCTTAGGCACTGGTGCTGGTGCCACGACACTGCAACCTCCCCCATATACTCTAGTTTTAGTGCAGGAATTAGCCCTGCTGCAAAGCATTGCATCAGAAATTGTACTTAAACGCCCCTGTTAAACAGGGGCAGAAAAGTTGGGCCTTAGGCACTGGTGCTGGTGCCACGACACTGCAACCTCTCCCATATACTCTAGTTTTAGTGCAGGAATTAGCCCTGCTGCAAAGCATTGCATCAAAAATTGTAATTAAACGCCCCTGTTAAACAGGGGCAGAAAAATTGTGCCTTAGGCACTGGTGCTGGTGCCACCACACTGCAACCTCTCCCATATACTCTGGTTGTAGTGCAGGAATTAGCCCTGCTGCAAAGCATTGCATCAAAAATTGTAATTAAACGCCCCTGTTAAACAGGGGCAGAAAAATTGGGCTGATGGCATCACCCAGAACCAGAAATGTTCTTCCAACATATCAGCGGAGGAGGAAGAGGATAGACAATCAACATAACAGGACAGTCACTCAGCATCAGCATAGGCAGTCTTAAAGGGATGTGATATTTTAAAAAAAATTATTCGGTTACATCAGCTTCAGGTGCTTGGTAGCTGTGGGTGATCCAAGACTGATTCATCTTGATGAAGGTCAGTCGATCAACTGATTCGGTGGACAGGCGCACCCTGTGATCGGTAACAAAGCCACCAGCAGCACTGAAGATGCGTTCCGAAAGAACGCTGGATGCAGGACAGGCCAGTAGCTCCATTGCATACTGTGCAAGCTCTGGCCAGTGATCCATCCTCAAGACATAAGTAAGCCAGAGGATTTTCGGTGGGAAAGGTGTCCAAGTCTGACCTTGCCCCTAGGTATTCCTGCACCATGTAAATCAGACGCTGGCGATGGTTGCTGGAACCGATCATACCTTGGGGCTGCGGACTAAAAAATTGTCTGAAAGCATCGGTCAGATGACCACCTTCTCCACCGCTCCTTCTGACCGATGCCTCAGCAACACGTTGTCCAGGACCAGGAGTTTGTAACCTCCCAGTCTCTGGGAACGCGTTGCACAGACCTTTCTGCAAGGCCTCCCGGAGATGTCTCATCCTCTGCTCCTTCTGCGACAGCAAGATAAGGTCGGCAACCTTACCCTTGTACCGTGCATCAAGGAGAGTGGCCAGCCAGTAATGGTCCCTCTCCTTGATCCCAAGAATACGAGGATCCTTCCGCAGGCTTTGCAGGATCAGGGAGGCCATGCAGCGTAGGTTAGCTGAGGCATTCGGTCCGGAGTCCTCTGGGTCACTAAGGACAACATGATCCGCAGCTACCTCCTCCCAGCCACGTACAAGTCCACGGGTTTCTTGGGACTGTAAATCATCCCTAAAAGACTGATGCTGATGCTGAGTGCCAGCCTCCACCTCCATGCTGACACAATCATCCTCCTCCTCATCCTCTTCCTGTGTGATGGGTGGCACAGCAGGAACACTGTCTGGATAAAGGGGGCCTTGAGAGGCAAGGAAGTCCTCCTCTTCCTGCCTCTGTTCTGCCTCAAGTGCCCTGTCCATTATTCCACGCAGCGTATGCTCCAAGAGGTGGGCAAGAGGTACAGTGTCACTGATGCATGCACTGTCACTGCTCACCATCCGTGTGGCCTCCTCAAACGGTGACAGGACAGTGCATGCATCCCTGATCATGCCCCAATGGCATGGTGAGAAAAAACCGAGCTCCCCTGACCCTGTCCTGGTGCCGTAGTCACACAGGTACTCATTGATGGCCCTCTGCTGCGTGTGCGGTTCTTGGGCAGGTTCAACTCCTTTTGTAGCTCAGCCAGCCAAGCACAGGCATTAAATGAAATCGGAAATGCACACAGACTTTCCTGGCCTGCTTCAGGACATCCTGCAAGCCTGGGTACCTGCCCAAGAACTGCTGCACCACCAGGTTAAGGACGTGAGCTACACAGGGCACATGGGTCAGTTGTCCCTGTCGGAGGGAGGAGAGGAGGTTGGTGCCATTGTCGCAAACAACCATTCCTGGCTTAAGCTGGCGTGGCGTCAAACACCTCTCAGCCTGCCCCTGCAGAGCTGACAAAACATCCACCCCAGTGTGGCTCCTGTCCCCCAAACAAACCAGCGCAAGCACGGCATGGCATCGCTTTGCCTGCGTACTTGCGTATCCCCTGGAACGCCTACGGAGCACCGCTGGTTCTGAGGACAGAGCACTGGAAGAGGCCATGGAGGAAGAAGAAGAGGAGGGGGTGGAGGAGAGAGGTGTGTCACAACCAATAGTAGCATTTTGGAGGCGTGGTGGCGGAACAACCTCCAACACTACTGCACCTTGTCCTGCATCCTTCCCAGCTGCCAGAAGAGTGACCCAATGGGCCGTGAAAGACAGGTAACGTCCCTGTCCATGCCTGCTGGACCATGAGTCAGCTGTAATATGCACCTTACCGCTGACCGCCCTGTCCAGCGAGGCAAGGACATTGCCTTCCACATGCCGGTAGAGAGCCGGAATCGCCTTCCGTGAGAAAAAGTGGCATTTGGGGACCTGCCACTGAGGAACCGCACATTGTACAAACTCATGGGAAGGGGGCCGACTCTACCAACTGAAAAGACAGCAGTTGAAGTGCTAGCAATTTAGCCAAGCTAGCATTCAACCGCTGGGCATGTGGATGGCTGGGGGTGAACTTCTTTTGCCGGTCCAGCAGCTGGGGCAGGGACATTTGCCTGCTATAATCGGACGTAGGTGTACTGCTAGCAGAGTGCCCGGAAGCACTTGGCTTTGACACACCTAATTGTACACCTTCATTCCTCTCAGAGCAGGTTTCAGAGAGGACTGAAGGTCTAGCGGGGTTGGAGATCCCAGCTAATGAGGAGCAAGGAGAGGTCCGCTTTGTTCTTTGGTGTGGGTCTTTGAGGTACGCTTGCCAAAGAGCTGCATGGCAGGTCAACATATGTCTGGTCAAGCATGTGGTGCCCAAGCGGCTGATGTTTTGGCCACGCGAGATACGCTTGAGACATATGTTGCAAATAGCAGCGGTGCGATCTGATGCACTCGTCTCAAAAAAGGCCCACACCAAAGAACTTTTAGAATAACGCGCAGAGGCAGCGCCCTGCACAGGTGGATTCAGTCGGTGTGCTGCCCCTAAGCTGGCCCCCGGAGGGCATCCTGCCTCGTTGGACATGTGCCTCCTCCTCCTCCTCCTCTCTCCTACCAGGCACCCACGTGGAGTCAGTGCCCTCATCATCCCCTCCCTCTTCATCGCTGGAGCAAACCTGGCAGTATGCTGCAGCTTGTGGAACATGACTGCCAGATTGCTGTCCTTCTTGAGCATCCCCTCTCTCTGCATTCACGCTACTGCCTTCCTCTAGCTGAGTATCATCATCAGAGCCTACAAAACACTGGGCATCCTCCTGGAGCATGTACCCAACACTGTGCTCAAAGAGTTCAGGAGACTCCTCAGGAGGACGTGGTTGGTCTAGGGAAGGAGTCACTGATGATGACATTGAGAGGAGGGAAGACGATGCGTTGGCAGCTGCTTTGCTAGTACCCTGAGCCTGGGTGAGAGAGGATGAGGAGGATGAAGAGGGCTTGGTAATCCACTCTACCAAGTCGTTGGCATGTTGCGGCTCAACATGTCCAGCTGCCAAAAAGAAGGACAAGCGTGTCCCATGGCCACGTGCTGATGATGACGATGCACCGCTTCCACGACCAGCACTGTTGTCTCTAGACACAGAGCCTGCTTGCCCTCTTTTATCGGCTCGCGCCTGTCTGCCTCTCCTTGCTGGCCTTCCAGACATGGTAATGGCCTGAAGGGAGTTGGGAAAACCAGCAATTGGGTAGTGTATATTGTGCTGGAGGCACACACAACTTCCACTAACTCCTGCAGATGGCAGATGGCTCAAATAGAGAAGAGCTATGTAGGTGGATATAGCGGTGTATACTGGGTTCAGAGCTTGCAGACAGCACGCACAATCTCCTAACACTGACTGAAAGCTCTATTTAAAACGAGCAAGATAGTTAGCTATATAGGTGGATATAGCGGTGTATACTGCATTCAGAGCACAATCTCCTAACACTGACTGAAAGCTCTATTTAAAACGAGCAAGATAGTTAGCTATATAGGTGGATATAGCGGTGTATACTGCGTTCAGAGCACGCAGACAGCACGCACAAACACTGACTGCAAGCTCTATTATACAAGATAGATATATCGTTAGCTATATAGGTGAATATAGCGGTGTATACTGCGGTCAGGGCACGCAGATAACAACCATTACAGAAGAGCAAGAATGAAAAATCGGGCGATAACAATCGGTGTATACTGTGTTGAAGGTACACAGAACACCCACTAACTGCTACAGACGCCAACACACTACACAAGGCCGCCGCGCTGGCGGCCTTATATAGTGTGGGGCGTGTACTACACAGCCTGAGCTATGATTGGCCACAGGCCTCCTGCCTGTGGCCAATCATGGCTCTCCTCGCTTCCGGTGCTGTGATTGGCCAAGCATGCGGGGTCACAGTGCATGCTTGGCCAATCATGAGCCAGCAATGCACTGCGCCATCGCAGTGCATTGTGGGCCGTGAGCGCCACACGAATTTGCCGCGAACAGCCCATAACGTCCGGAATTCGCCTAACGGGTAAACAGCCAATGTTCAAGTCGAACATATGTTCGTCTCGAACACGAAGCTCATCCCTAGTAAGAAGTGTCATAATACCAAAAAGAAACCAAAATGGAAGCACTTTTTGACATTATGCTATTACAGATAATTAATAGGCTAAAAAAAAAAATGCATTTGAAAGTATTGAGGCAGGCCCTTGCACTACATGCTTTGGTGAATTCGTCCATAAATGTGAGCATCAAAAAGGTAGGTAGAGTGTGTATTGGGTTTGGTAAAGTCAGCAGATAGAGGATTGCTATCAGCTGAGCTAGCAGTTGGGGGGAGGGGGGTTCTTAATGAGTTTGGTACAACCCCAAAAAAGGAAAAATGTCACTCTGCATGAATTGAAGCACAAACATCACATTTGTAGACATTTTAGGTGGTGTTTAGAGGAAAGCAATACTATGGAGCTGACAAAAGACATTGGTAAGTGACTAGACTATAGTTTGATGGGCCAAGAAGAGCATGGTGGGGAAGTTAGTGAGGCAAATATGCATGGGGACAAAGGGGCAGAGCATATGAATTAGAGCATATTGCAATGATGGTAATTAGGGAATGAGGAAAGAAATGCAAGACATTAGCAAGCATTAAATACATAGAATGTGATGTTAAAGGATAAAACTTACCTTCATGTAGTCCTTCTGCAGGACCTGAATGATGGCAGAACAGGTCTCTGGAATAATGATCCCCAGAGCCTGGGGGGAGATGCCTGTAGAGAAATTGAGGTCCTGAAGACTTCTCCCTGATGCCAAGTAGCGCAACGTGACGATGAGCCTCTGCTCCGGAGTGATGGCTTGCTGCATGCAGGTATCCTGCCTGGTGATATAAGGGGTCGGCAAAGCCAGCAGGCGGTGAAAAACGGGGTCCGTCATCCGGAGATAATTCCTGAAATCATCAGGATTATTCTCCCAGATCTCACGGAGCAATGGCATGTGCGAGAACTGGTCACGCTGGCTCCCTGTTCATGGACCGGGCTTGTGTCAAAGTAAGAACCCCAACACGAAGCCCCTGCACAACACAAACACTACGGCGAGTACGTAGACAAAACATGGTTTGAAAACGGTCGGCTCGTCAGAACGGACACCAGAAAGCACCGATAAACAGCAAGGCCTGAAAGAACGACCTGAATGGTAGAAGCAAGCAGACAATAAAAAATGCTTTTCAAAGCGTACTATACCAAGATATAGTCCACAATGATCAACAAATACTTACTGACTGCACGCACTGATTATCAGATACGCAAAGACAAGCACAAACCGAATAGCAGTAGCGATCTGAATCACAAATCTGAAAAGCGCGAATCGTCTCTCACCAAACTTCTACTAACACGAGATCAGCAGAAGGAGCCCTAAGGGTGTCGGACGTGGTGCTGAACCTCCCTTTTCTAGTCCCGCCATACACGGCTTACATCACCGCGTTCTTGGCAACCGCAAATTCTGACAACTTGGTCCGACCGTGTGTATGCAACAGTTTCGGACACAATCCGTCGGACAAAATCCGTCTGACAAAATCCAACGGATTTGGTTGGCAGAATGTCCGACCGTGTGTACAAGGGCTTACACAGGTTAAACTGGATGGACTATTGTCTTTAATCAACCTTACCTACTATGAAACAAAAATCATGTGTAAGGGTTCAGTTCTTAAGCACCTTCCTAAGAGTTCTGTAATCTTTTAGCCCATACTATTTAATTTTTAGCCCATGATAAATTGATTTTGTGTTCTACAAAATGACTGTGCTCTGAGGTTTCACCAGTAATACTTCTGATCTGCATCTAGTGACCTATGCCAGACATGTGCCTAGGATGTCAACTGTAAATATTTACAGCTGCCCAATCACTGAGTAGTTTAAATAGTATGCTTGGTCAGACAAACAAATATTTTGGGTCCATCATAGCCTTGAGGTGTCCCAGTCCTTTTGGCTGAAGGGATTACTGCTGATGAGTAGTTTTAAAATGGCTGTTTTTTCAAGAACAGTGATTTTAAGAATGCTTAAAGTGAAACATAAACAAAATGAAATATTCTTTAAATATCATGCCTGGGGGTCCCCTTGGTCTACCTATCAAGTAGCTCATGTTTCCCGTGTTTAGAACAGTACCACAGCAAAATGACATTTCTAAAGGAAAAAAATGTCATTTAAAATTGCTCATGCTGTAATGTATTGCCAGATCCTGACAATATACATTAAAAAAATCATTGAAAAAAACAGCGTGGGCTTTTCCTCCCCAGTCCATACTAGGGCCTTCGGGTCTAATATGGATATTAAGGGGAAGTCCATGCCAACATTTTTTTTAAATGGCCTGGGCCCCCCCCAAAATCCATACCAAACCCAAAGGGCCTGGTATGAATAGGGAAACCCATGACATTTTTTTCTTAATTCTGTCATAGGGCCCCCCTTAACCACTTCAATACACTATATTATATATTGTACACTGCACTATATACCCTGAATTATATTATATATACTACACTGACTGCACTATATACTCTGAACTGCAGTATATATACTGTACGGACTGCACTATATACTCTGAACTGCAGTATATATACCATACGGACTGCACTATATGCTGAAAAATTGGGCCTTGTTGGTGTTGGTGGTGGCAGAACAAGTTAACCTCTCAAAGTTACTCTTGTTGGTTGCAGGAACGGTCCCTGCTGTTAAATATTATTTCAGAAAGTGTAATTTCATGACCTGTTAAATAGGGGCAGAAACATTGGGACTTAGGTGTTGGTGGTGCCAGAACACAGTAACCCCTTACTGTTACTCTTTTTGGGTGCAGGAATGGGCCCTGCTGTTAAATATTATGTCAAAAATTGTAATTACATGCCCCTGTTAAACTGGAGCAGAAAAATTGGGCCTTGGGTGGTGGTAGTGCCACAACACTGTAACCCTTCATAGCTACTCTTGTTGGGTGCAGGAACGGGCCCTGCTGTTAAATATTATTTCAAAAATTGTAATTACATGCCCCTGTTAAACAGGGACAGAAAAATTGGGCCTTTGGTGGTGGTGGTGCCCTAAGCCAAAAATATTGTTGGAAGCTAGCATCATCATGATTGAGGAGAAATAGGATAGGCAACATAGGCAGTCTTCAAGGGTTATCAGATCCATAGCAAATTCAATCAGTTACATCAGCATCAGGTGCTTGATAACAGAGTCTGTGGACAGTCTATGATCCATTAGAAACCCTCTGGCAGCTCTGAATGTGCGTTCAGAAAGTACGCTGGATGCAGGACAGGCCAGTAGCTCAATTAGATATTGAGCAAGTTCTGGCCAGTGGTCCAACCTCAAGACCCAGTAACCAAGTGGATTCTCTGTCAGAAAGGTCTCCAAGTCTGCTCTTGCCCCTAGATATTCCTGCACCATATAATGCAGATGCTGGCGATGGTTGCTGGAACCTATCAGACCTTGACGCTGAGGTCAGCCAGCCACCTTCTCCAGGGTCTGGAAATGCGTTACACAAACTTTTCTCCAAGGCCTTCTGAAGATTTTTCATCCCTTGCTCCATCTGAGAAGGCAGGATGAGTTCTGCAACCTTATCCTTGTAAAGTGGCTCAAGAATGGTTGTCAGCCAGTAATGATCCCTCTCCTTAAATCTATGAATCCTAGGGTCCTTTTGTGGGCTTTGCAGAATCAGGGAGGCCATGCAGCGTAAGTTTGCAGAGGCATTCAATTCTGAGCCTCTGGGTTACTAAGGATCACATTATGCATAACTACCTCCTCCCAGCCACATACAACTCCTTGGGTTTCTGGGGACTGAAAACTATCCCTTGAAGACTGCTGTGTGTTATCCTTGACATCCATGCTAACACAACCCCCCCCCCCCTCCTTCTCTTCTTCCTGTGTGTTTGGCAGGAATGCTATCTGGATAAAGTGAGCCTTGAGAAGAAAGGAAGACCTCTTCTTCCTTCCACTGTTCTACCTCAAGTGCCCTGTCCATGATTCCACAAAGCCTGTGCTCCAGCAAGAAGACTAGAGGGACAGTGTCACTGATGCAGGCATTTTCCCTGCTTACCATCCTCGTAGCCTCCTCAAATGGTGACAGGACAGTGCATGCATCTTTGATCAGTAGCCTCTGGCATGGCGAAAAAAAAGCCATGTTTCACACTTCAGCGCTTTATTAAAGGATTTATGCTTCTGGACTGACTTACCCTGTATGACCTCTGGCCTGGCTCCTGGTTTCTCCTCTTACCAAACACCGCAAGTACAGCTATTGCTACCAGCTTGTTACAGTCATCCCTTGGTGATCAGCTCATCTTACTATAAGCAAGCACCTGACAAACCGTGCTTCTATGAGCACCACACTCCCTGTTCCCAACTCCAGGGGTGCGCTGTGCTTAGCCGCAAGTGGAGCCCTCTTAACATCTCGGTCTCCATACCTGCACCTGCCAGATATATATCTTATATATATATAGAGCTATATCTGTATATCTAATATATATATTAGTATATATATATATATATATATATATATATATATATATATATATAAATACACTGCCTGAAGTGTATTATATAATGTACACCACAAATGAACTGTATATATAGACAAAAAGTGCACTCCTTATATAACACCTCCCACTACTGGGAGTACCTCAGTTTTGTAGCAAAGCAATACACGTGTATACCAAAGAAGGGAGGGACCTCTGTGTCCCGTGATGTACTTCAAAGAAAAGGATTTTACAGGTAAGCTGTTATAAAAATCCTATTTTTTTACTGTACATCACGAGACACAGAACCATAGTAATTAATATGTGGGATGTCCCATAGCAATGGCAACTGAAGGGAGGGAAACACAACAAAAGTAGGGCACCAAGAGACAAGAGGACTTATACTGCAGCCTGCAGTACACTTCGCCCAAAGGCGATATCCTCATGACCTTTTGCATCTATTTTATAGAATCTGGTAAATGTATGGACTGAAGGCTAAGTTACGGCCTTGCAGATCTGAGCCATGGAGGCTTGGTGATGCATTGCCCTAGAAGCACTAACAGCCCTGGTGGAGTGCGCTTTGATATGAAAAGTTAAGATGTGGTTAGAGATCAATTTCCAAAAAATTCTATATACATAAAGGTACCAACATCCCATTTCATTTATAAAATAATGGAGTACTGTATAGGGGATTTTAAAGGTACACATTTCAGATATACACTACAACGTATTACTAATAAAAAATGCAAAAAGTATTTTTATTTATACAAAACACACAAATAAAAAGGAGGATACAGGTATATATTCAGAGTCATAGGTATATACACAAAATCTCTATTGGTGATACCGTTATTACTGTAATCACACACTTGAAACACTACGTCCAAAAACTTCTACATGTTTCACCAATAGCGGCTTCATCAGTAAAATGGGCGAAGTTGTTCAAAAGTGATTTTTAGAAAAGTGCTGATATATATTCTCAACCTTAGGTGTATAGAAAAACAAATTAATAAAAACACATAATGAAAGACAGCATTAAATCAGTCTGGGATAGCCACATGAAACCCCATCGGGAACATCCATAGTGGGTGTGATCTCCTACCCCCAACCCCCCCCAAAAAAAGGGACAAACACATTAGTCAAAAGAGCCCAGATACTGTAACACTCCATACCTCAACATAGGTCCAGGGGTGAGCACATACAGGGGATCAACCAAAAATGTCCTCCAGCAAAACAATTTTGCACTCTGTGGTCAATCGCAGCCGTGTTGGGTCACCCGTAGGGAGGGATGACTTGATCTCAAATCTGTCACAGCAAATGTTGGATAATGATGCCTAAAATATGACATAGCTAATTATAGTCCTTAATAGTCAAATTCTACCATTTGAAATCCAAATTTTTTTTTTTGTGTGTATATATATACGGGAGGACAGGTCCGTGGTCTAAATATAAATAGACCCCAGACTCACCACTCTCATAAGTTTATGTTGAGTATATCCAGTATCTCTATTGGGAGCTTAAGCACATGGAGGTCAAACACATAACACACAGTGTACCTGAAGATTTAAAGAAAGTAACAAATATAAAAGGGTATATACATGAATATACCTCTATATAATTTTTATAGTTCTTGTCTAAAACAGAGGGACTAAGTCCATAAGGAACATATCTCACCTCTTAATAATGTATAGCGTCTTGACAAGCACACCTGAAAAGCCAGTTTGTGTGCGTTATCGCATGAGAAAAGGAAAGATACCAAACCAGTGTATCTCCATAATAGGATCGATACAGACTAAGGTGTGTTCTCAATAAATGGTTTCGCTAAAAAAAAAGAAAAAAAAAAAAAAAAAAAGCTTCTTAATATTACTTATTTCAGGTGAAAGCTGGACAGAATATCATCAATTCTAATCATAGAGATATGTTCCTTACCCTGTGTTGTCCTCCATGTTAAGCATGAGCTCCACAAGCTGTACATAAGGGCTGTGCAGCTTTTATATCCCTCCCCGTTGGCGCCAAAAAGTGGCGTGTGACGTCACACCACCATTGGCACCACGCGGACACTATAGGGAGGCCCATAGAGCACGGACTGAAACCGCACAGCCACCACAATGACATACTGTGCAGAAAGTTGAATGCCATGATGTTAACACAGGATGATACGGTGACAGGCAATGCAGGGAGCCGTGACCAGAGGGGGCCTCAAGGTGGGCACATGGCGGGAAAGACTCATGGCCATGAGTCCGATTTACCGTGCACCCTTAGGTGTCCATACGGGGACCTCCATACAGCCCTAAACCCCCCACGGAATGCAAAAAAAAAGGAAGAAAAGGGGTTACTCCAAAAAGGAGCCCAATGCTTGTTCCCATGGTCATCTCAGATGTCGCAAATGCATCTCTTGATTGCTTTATACAAACATCTGAAAAACATTATACAATATTTTTCAGTAAATATTATACATAAAAAATGTACTATATATAAGTTTTCCTCATGTGAATAAATCCACATCCTCCTCTCCACTCAGGAGGCCACCAAATAGCCCACATGGCCCGCCAATGCCCCATCTCCATGCCATCATGTTGGTTATATGGGCGTAGAGCAAAAAATGAGAGGTGAACGCGACCAAAACATCCTATGGCAGCACAGGATGCCCAAGGTAAAGGCACAGCAAGGGACACCCAGACATCGTGGATGCATCCACGATTGCACCTACTCCCATGCGGGCTACCAGCCAGCCTTTAAAATGACCTGCCCCGTTCCCCCTGAGGGTGTGGATCAGGACAGATTTGACATTATAAACCTCTCTTCATACACATTAACAAAGCAAGAATGTAGGGTCCTAGAATTAGGCATACGTTCTGCCCAGATGAAAATCCAGATCGCTTTGAACTTATCAAGGATCTGCATTTATTTGCCAGGAGGCTTATGTACAAGGTTTTGTATGACAAAGATTCAAACATTATCTCTATTGGTGGATTGCAAAAAATGGTTATGGAAAATGTTACTTTTGAGGATCTACGAGCGTTGCAAGATCTGATGGATTTATGGGATGAGAGTAACCCTGAGGAGAAGGTTTGGGTGCATCAACCATCTGGAACCGGTACCGCCTGTTCTCTTCCTGACGGTCCAGTTCCCTGCACCCCCCCCCCTCATGGACTCCCCCCCAGCCGTCAGATCAATCCAAAACCTATAAACCCAAGTCAAAGTCCTTTCCGATGCTACAGGGGAATTCAAATATATGGGCCTTTGTAATTCAGGTGGCCAAAGAGATAGAAAATACCAACTGGTCCACAGGACCTGAATCAAATCTCCCTAATAATTTAAAGAAGGCCCTGTGTACTCTCAATTCCAACAAAAACATCATAGTAAAACCGTCAGACAAAGGTGGAAACCTGGTTATAATGGACGAAGAAATGTGCTTAAATATCATACGTAATGCCAATTGGTATAGATCTGTTCCACAGTCGCATGTGAATTATTACTTGTATAGGAACATCATATCTAAGGCATACAATCATGGTATTATAAATCAGGAAACATTCAAATATTTGGACATAACAGACTTTAAAACTCCAACCTTCTATGCACTGCCGAAGGTGCATAAAAGCTTATCAAATCCCCCCAGATGTCCAATTATTTCAGGGTGTGGGTCTTGGACAGAGAAAGCAAGTCAATTGATAGACCAACATCTCTATCCATATTTAAAAGGATTATTCTCTTATGTCAAGGACACAATTGAGCTTTTGAAAACACTAGATGGTTTGGCGTTACCACAAAATTGTTGGCTGGTAGCCATAGATATAGAGGCCTTGTACAACTCTATACCACATACCCATGGGAATTGGACTCAAGAAAATATAACATCTTTATTGCTGAATTGCTCAAATTCATATTGACAAATAAGATTTTTATGTTTAAGTCTTCCCACTACCTCCAGGTGCAGGGCTTTGCAATGGGGGCCAAATGTGTGCCCTCATATGCAAACCTGTCCCTGGGGGGGTGGGAACGGGATCTATTTTCAGACGAAGCTAAACTAAAGATACATCACTTGTGTAACCAAGTTTATAGTCTACCTTATTACTTGTCCTTGTAAAATACAGTATGTAGGCCGTACTATTAGAAACTTTTCTATCCAGGTTAATGAGCACTTAGCTAAAATTAAAAAAGGTTGTGATAAACACACTGTCCCAAGACACTATTTAGAATGCCACGGGAGAGATCCAACTGGCACGCAATTTCATTGCCATATACCTGCGTTAAGGGTTATCTGGATGCAAGAACCTTGATTGATGTTCTAACTACTCGGCTTCGGATTAATACCATTAAGGCTGTTACTGTTTTTATATCTGGTAAGCGCATCACTTATCCGGTGACGGGCACAGATCTTCAGTTTTGTGTGGATTCACGGTGGTGACATGCTAATCGCTGCGATATTGGAACATCTTATTGGACTTTAATTTTATGTTTATTTTTATATATAGTCTTCATTTCACATAGATTATATATTTTCTACTCATATATCTCTTGTGCCGTGTACACACGAGCAGATTGTATGGCGTACTTAGTCCGTCGAAACACATTTCAGCGGACAATCCGCTCGTGTGTGGGCTTCAGCGGACTTTTTCAGCGTGCAGTCCGGAGTACTAAGAATTTCGGTTTTTTCGAAATTCTGTCCGTCGTACTTTGGTTTCAGCGGACAATACGGTCGTCAGTATGCTAGTTCGACGGACTAAGAATGGCGCATGCCCAGAAAGGATTTACACGGCGGAAGGGTGCTTTGCTGTGTCTTGGACTTCCTATTTCTAGTCCCGTCGTACGTGCTGTACACGTCATCGCGCAAGCTTTCAACGGACTGTTTGTGTATCCGTGTGTGGTCAAGTTCGTTCAGTGGAAACTACGACGGATTGTCCGTCGGATTGTATGACGGACTAAGTACGCCATACAATCCGCTCGTGTGTACGCGGCATTTGTGATTGTTACATGCACGTTAAGTGATTGCTTTTGGCAATTAGACATTTATCCTGTATGAATGCATATATCCTTTATATGTTTTTATTTATACAGTTATTTTTAATATATAGTGCTACTGGCGCAGCTCTCCATATTTTCTTTCATATAATTTAAAATTTACCTACACCTTCAATCAGGCGCAAATTACTTTTCTGGACGTCGAGATTTATGCCAATGAAATGGGAACATTAAGCTCCACTTTATATAGAAAACCCTCAGTGGGTAACAGTTTATTACACGCTAATAGTTCACATCCACAAAAATTGATTGATAGCATTCCTTACAGTCAGTTTCTAAGATTGAAACGGAACTGTACTGAATATGGTGACTTCCAAAAAGAAGCCAACTCCCTGAGAGATCGCTTATTAACTAGGGGTTATAGTAAGAACTGTCTCAAAAAGGCATATAACCGTGTGAAAAATCAGGACGGATTAATTCATCAGTGACGACAAGGATTATTACAAAATATAATCGACAACATGCAAAAGTCAGGAACATATATAATAAATTTTGGCACCTGTTAACAGGTGACAACAGGGTTCTAAAGCTTATTAAACCTTATCCGGAAATCACTTTTAAAACGATCGCGATCGATCAGAGATACTCTGGTGAGCAGTCATCAGAAGAAACTTGATACATCTAAAAGAACAATACCAGGCACTTACCCATGCGGTAAGTGCAATTTTTGTCACTATATTATGGAAGGGAGAGATGTTCTACTCCCCAATCAGAACACTTGGACACCAAAACACAGAACACACTGCCAGTCAATTGGTTCCGTATATTTAATTAAATGTGTATATGGAGCATTCTACGTGGGGAAAACTAAGCGTCCACTTTTTTGTAGGATAAGAGATCATGTATATCTTATCTCCAAACACATGGTGGAAACACCCATAAGTCGACACGTAGGGCTATATCATAACTTTAATCTTAAATCCATTGGCTTCTTTAGTCTCAAACACATACCTCAACATGAATGAGGGGGGGGATATCGATACCAGACTTTTACAGTTAGAAACTTGATGGATATATTTGTTGGAAGCAACTCGATACCCAGGGCTCAATGAAGGGATAAGTTATAAACCTTTTTTATGAGTTTGGGTGGACCACTCACAGTGAAATTATATCAGTCACCTGTATTTTGATGTCTGGTTCTGGGTGTCCCTTACTGTGACCATAGGATGTTTTGGTCGTGTTCACCCCTCATTTTCTGCTGTGGGCCCATATAACCAACATGATGGCATGGTGATGGGTCATTGGTGGGCCATATGGGCTATTTGGTGGCCTCCTGAGCGGAGAGGAGGATGTGGATTTATTCACATGAGGAAAACTTATATATAGTAAATTTGTTTATGTATACTATTTACTGAATAATATTGTATAATGTTTTTAAGATGTTTGTATATAGCAATCAAGAGATGCATTCGTGATGTCTGAGATGGCCACGGGAACGAGCATTGGGATCCTTTTTGGAGTAACCCCTTTTCTTCCTTTTTTTTGCATCCCGTGGGGGGTTTAGGGTTGTATAGGGGTCCTCGTATGGACACCTAAGGGTGCACGGTAGTTCGGACTCGTGGCCATGAGTCTTTCCTGCCATGTGCCCACCTTGAGGCCCCCTCTGGTCACAGCTCCCTGCATTGCCTGTCACCATATTATCCTGTGTTAACATCATGGCATTCAACTGTCTGCACAGTATGTCATTGCGGTGGCTGTGCGGTTGATACTTCTGGTTTCCGGGTTTCAGTCCGTGCCCTGTGGGCCTCCCTATAGTGTCCGCATGGCGCCAATGGTGGCGTGACGTCACACAACGCTTTTTGGCGCCAATGGGGAGGGCTATAAAAGCTGCACAGCCCTTATGTACAGCTTGTGGAGCTCACGCTTAACATGGAAGACAACACAGGGTAAGGAACATATCTCTATGATTAGAATTGATGATATTCTGTCCAGCTTGGTGTGGACATTTCACCTGAAATAAGTAATATTAAGAAGTTTTTTTTTTGTTTTTTTTTAAGCAAAACCATCTATTGAGAACACACCTTAGGCCGCATACACACGGGCGGACTGTCTGTCCAACTTAGTCCGCTGAAACACATTTCAGCGGACAGTCCGCTCGTGTGTGGGCTTCAGCGGACTTTTTCAGCGGACAGTCTGGCGGACTAAGTCTTTCGGAATTTCCGTAAAACCAACTTTGGTTTCAGCGGACAGTCCGCTCGTGAGTAGGCAAGTTGGACGGACTAAGTATGGCGCATGCTCAGAAAGGATTTACACGGCGAAAGGTTGCATTGCTGTGTATTGGACTTCCGATTTCTAGTCCCGTCGTACGTGCTGTACACGTCATCGTGCAAGCTTTCAACGGACTGTCTGCTCATCGTGTGTGGTCAAGTTCGTTCATTCAAAAGTAGGACGGACTGTCTGTCGGATTGTCTGACGGACTAAGTTGGCCAGACAGTCCGCCCGTGTGTACGCGGCTTTAGTCTGTATCAATCCTATTATGGAGATACACTGGTTTGGTATCTTTCCTTTTCTCATGCGATAACGCACACAAACTGGCTTTTCAGGTGTGCGTGTCAAGATGCTATACATTATTAAGAGGTGAGATATGTTCCTTATGGACTTAGTCCCTCTGTTTTAGACAAGAACTATAAAAATGATATAGAAATATATTCACACATATCCCCTTTTATACTTGTTACTTTCTTTAAATCTTCAGGTACACTGTGTGTTATGTGTTTGACCTCCATGTGCTTGAACTCCCAGTAGAGATACTAGATATACTCAACATAAACGTATGAGAGTAGTGAGTCTGGGGTCTATTTATATTAAGTCCATGGACCTGTCCTCCTGTATATATATATATATATATATATATATATAAACATACTTACTCAAAAAAATTGGATTTCAAATGGTAGAATTTGACTATTAAGGACTATAATTATCTATTTCATATTTTAGGCATCATTATCCAACATTTGCTGTGATAGATTTGAGATCAAGTCATCCCTCCCTACGGGTGACCCAACACGGCTGCGATTGACCACGGAGTGCAAAATTGTTTTGCTAGATGACATTTTTGGTTGATCCCCTGTATGTGCTCACCCTGGCTCTTTTGACTAATGTGTTTGTCCTTTTTTTTGGGGGGGGGGGGGGGTTGGGGGTGGGAGATCACACCCACTATGGATGTTCCCGATGGAGTTTCATGTGGCTATCCCAGACTGATTTAATGCTGTCTTTCTTTATGTGTTTTTTATTAATTTGCTTTTCCTTTTTTCTATACACCTAAGGTTGAGAATATATATCCTCACTTTTCACTTTTGAACAACTTCGCCCATTTTCCTGATGAAGCCGCTATTGTTGAAACATGTAGAAGTTTTTGAACGTAGTGTTTCAAGTGTGTGATTACAGTATTAATGGTGTCGCCAATAGGGATTTTGTGTATATACCTATGACTCTGAATATATATCTGTATCCACCTTTTTATTTGTGTGTTTTGTATAAATAAAAATACTTTTTGCATTTTTTTATAATAATACTTTGTAGTGTATATCTGAGATATGTCCCTTAAAAATCCCTTAAAATCTAGTACTCCATTATTTGATATGAAAAGGAGGAATTTTCTTATTTAAACTATAAGTTTGGACAACCACTTGACGAATCCATTTGGAAATAGTAGATTTTTACGCTGCCTGTCCTCTTTTAGGACCTTCTGGCATAACAAACAAATCATCTGTTTTACGAATCTGAGCAGTAACTTTCAAATAGACCTTGACCGCTCTCACCACATCAAGAGAATGTAGTGACCTCTCTTCCACAGAACGAGGTTCTGGAAAAAATGCCTGGTTTAAATGAAAACCTGACAGTCCCTTCGGTAGGAATTTAGGATGAGGCCGCAATACAATCTTATCCTTATGAATAATCAAATATGGCTCTTTACAAGAAAAGGCCGCCAACTCTGATACTCTTCTTGCAGAAGTTATGGCAGCCAAGAAAATTATTTTCCTTGTCAAGTAGACTAAGAGAATATCTCATATTGGCTCAAAAGGCTGTTTTTGTAATGCCGACAGGGCTAAATTTAAGTCCCAAGGGTTGAGGGGTGACCTAACGGATTAATCCCCTGAATAAAGTTACAAACCAAAGAGTGAGAAGCAAGAGGTCATTGAAAAAACACTGATAAGGCTGACACCCGGCCCTTGATAGTACTCAGAGCCAGCTTAATTTCTAATCCCATCTGTAGGAATTCAAGGATCCTACCTATGACATATTTCCTGGGGTGCCAACCCCTGGATTCACACCAGAAGAAATGAGCCTTCCAGACTCTATAGTATATGACTCTGGAGGTCGGCTTCCTAGCATTATCCAAAGTAGAAACTACTGAAGCTGATAGTCCATGGTCTTTCAGAATGTGGGTTTCAATAGCCAAACCATTAAATTTAGCTTTTGTAAGAAAGGATGGAACACCGGACCTTGCGAGAGAAGGTCTGGCCACAGGGGTAGGGTCCAAGGGTCCCCTACTGCCATCTTTATGATCTCTGCAAGCCAAGATCTCCTGGGCCACGCTAGGGCAGCAAAAATCACCCCCTACCTTTCTTGCTTGATCCTGCGAAGAAGGGGCAGAAGCAGCAGAACAGGAGGGAATGCATAGATCAGTAACAATTGATCCCATGGAAAAACCAAGGCATCTGTTCTTGTTGATCTTGTTGTTGAACCTGTACACAAACAGATCTCCCCATCTTTGACATATTGAAAGAAAGATGTCGGGGTGAAGGGACCATTCTCCCGGAAACAATTGTTGGTGACTCAAGTAGTCTGCCTGCCAATTCTCTATTTCTGGAATGAAAATTGCTGATATTCAAGGAATGATGTTTTCTGCCCAAGATAGAATATGATTCACCTCTCTATGTGCTGCATGACTTCTCGTGCCCCCTTGGTGATTGATATATGCCACTGTCATGGCATTGTTGGATTGGATCCTCACAGGACAATTCTGTAGTCTGAGCGTCCAGTCCTCTAGGGCCAGACCTACTGTACGAATCTCTAGAATATTTATGGGCAAGGTCCTCTCTGATTTGGACTATTTCTCTTGGACAGAGACTTCTTCCAGGACTGCTCCCTAGCCCAGAAGGCTGGCATCTGTTGTTACCACCTTCCAGGTGACTCGTAGAAAGGATTTTCCTTTTTGAAGATTCCTGGATATCAACCACCAATTGAGGCTCTGACGCACTTCAGGAGATAAACGCATTGGGAAGTCCAGAGCTTGGACCTTCTTGGTCCAAGTTGACAGAATACTGTTTTGCAGCAGTCTTGAATGAAACTGCACATAAGAAAAGGCCTCAAAAGAAGCCACCATCTTTCCCAAGAACTTCATGCAAAGTAGAATAGAAGGACTCTGACTTATGGAACCAATCCTTTCCTGAGGCAAAAACACCTTCTTCTGAACGGTATCTATGATCAGCCCCAAGTACTGCAATCTCCTTGATAGTTTTAAGGAGGATTTCTCTAGGTTGAGAATCCAACCTAGGAATTCTAGGTAACTGACTGTGGTGACCAAACTTTGGTTTAAGCGGGTTACTGACTGATCTATCAAGATTAGATCATCTAAGTAGGCTAGTATAGTTATACCTTGATCCATTAACATGGCTAAAGGAGGGGCCAGGACCTTTGTAAACACTTGAGGTGCAGCGCTACAAACTGAAAATTAAGATTTTCAACCTCGAAGAGTAGAAATCTCTGGTGAGAGGGCAAAATTGGCACATGGAGATAAGCATCCTTGATGTCGATTGACGCCAGAAATTCTCCTCCTTGTAGGACGGAGACTACTGATCACATGCGAAAGCAATGGATATTCAAGAACTGGTTTAGATTTTTGAGATCTAAAATGGGTCTGACATCCCCTGTTTGGTTTTGGACCCGTGAAAAGGTTTGAATAAAACCCTAATCCTTGCTCTTCCAAGGGGATCACTGATATCACTCTTTGAGACAAAAGATGATCCAAAGCTAGAAAGAAAGACTTCTTTTTTACTGGATCTCTGGGAGTGTTTGATCTGAGAAAACGAGGAGACGGGAATTCTCGGAACTCTAGTTTGTAACCTAGAGAAATTGAGGAAGCCACCATCTGTCTTGACATTGTTCCTGCCAGACCCTTGAAAACTGTAGAAGCCCCCCCCCACTCGAGTGTGCAGGGGCACCCCTTCATAAGGAGGCTTTAGTATTTTTTTTTGTGGGTTTCCTCCCCCAGGTCCTTTTTTGGCCCTGGGACTGACCCTGAGGTTTAACTCTTGAACCTGATGGTGGAGGCCGCAGTACTCCCGATAGTGGGAGGGGATATAGAGGGATTGCACTTAGGGCGTCCTAGTGTCCATCACTTGGAGGTGGCCTATAACCCACATAGTAACTACTATATAGCTGTGTCCCGTGATGTACGATAAGAAATCACACTTGTTTAATAATAGTAATAATAATAGTAAAAGGTAAACAGAGCAACGTAGTGAAATCATATCCAAAGTTCGGGAACCAGAACAGGACCAGCTAGGACTCAGTAAACCGGAGAATCAGCATAGTGGAACAGCAAGCAGGATCAGGAATCAGACAGGATGTCAAGCGAGTCTTCAACAGGAACACAGGAGAGAATCTCTGGATGTGTTGACCAGGCAAAGGCAGAGAGGATCTGAACTGAGCAGCTTAAGTAGCCAGCAGGACTGACGAGCAGGATATCATCACCTGATGAGTCACTGTGGAAAGATTAGAGCTGGTAATTAACCGACAGCTGAGCAGACTGCTCAGACCTTGTCCCCAACCTGGTAGGAAGGCGCAGCATGGAGTCTGTACCTATTATTTTCATGTTGCAAGGACTCCTGGGCTTGTACCCAAGTGGAACAAAGACCAGGGAGATGATCTTCTAATGCAGGGATGCTCTGAGGAGCAAATGAGTCAGACAGCATGGATGGTTGGAAACCATAGTTTGCCATAAATGGCAACAATCAGGAAGCAGAGTTCATGGCACTATTGTGAGCAAACTCCGCCCTAGGTAAGAGGTCTGACCAGTTGTTATGATGGTCAAAAATATAGCAATGTAGAAACTTCTCCAAGGACTGGTTGGAGCGTTTTGTGGCCCCATTAGTCTGCGGGTGATACTCAGAGGAGAAAGAAAGCTGAATTCCCAACTGTGCACAAATCGCTCACCAGAACCGGGACACAAACTGACTACCCCTGTCTGAGACGATCACCTTGGGTAGCCCATGTAAGTGAAAGATCTCCGTGCAAAAATGAAAGCCAGTTCCTTAGATGTGGGAAACTTCTTAAGTGAAATGAGAAATTTTCAAGAATCGGTCAACCACCATAAGGATAATTGTGCTGCCCTGAGAGTTGGATAACCCCACAATGAAATCCATAGACAGGTGGGTCCAAGGCCTCTCTCCATTGGGTATGGGTTGTAGGAGGCCCACTGGAAGGTGTCGTGGTGTCTTACTCTGAGCACGCACGAAAATGCAGTTATGAAGGTGGTTACCTCAGCACATAGACTAGGTGTGAGGGCTTACCTTGGTTGGAGTCCATGGTGCAGAGATGTACGCTCACCCTTGAAAATATACACAGCCCATGGTAACAAAGAGATAAGCTACCTGGGCTGTGAATCTGTGCACGGGGGGTTGACAGGAAAAGCCAAGGGATCGTCGAAGTAAACCCATTGTCCGGGATTCCAGAAGTCAACATAAACGATATACAAGCCAGGGTCAGAAGCCAGGGTCAGTCTTGGAACACTGTAACTTGAAAACAGGAACACAGGTACCTTTGGTGACAAGAGACAATGAACTGACCAAGCCCTTAGAGTGAGGCAGTGTTTTATACCCAGCTGATTAGGTAACCTGCCACAGCTGATCCAAGAGTGACAGGTACAAACAGAATTGCCCACAGTACTTTATGCAAAACTAGGTATGGCTGGAAAGCAGGCAGAATATAACTGAGGTGTGGCTCAGAGGTAAAGAAACAGGAGCAAGAACAAACAGTCATTAGTTCAATACCACCTAGAGCCCTGTCATGGTTATGCAATAGAGTTCGTCTGCTTACCTGTCTCCATGTGTTCATTTCTAGAGACCAGCCGAGCCTCACCTGACTGCTTTTATATCCATCCTCTGGCATGGCTCCACCCTAGCTCCTATCAGACTACTCTATATTAACCTGTGCACTGCTAGCCAATCCTGCTGATCAACCTTTGTGTGTTAGCTTCCTGTTACCTACCGTGTGCTCTTCTACTGTTTTCCGTTACCGACTTTGGCGTGTCCTGACTATCCCTGTTTGCCTGTGATCCTGACCTTTTGGCGTGTCCCCGACTATTCTTGTCTGCTTGTGGCCCCGACCTTGGCTTTGTCCCTCACCATCCCTATCCTCCTGTTGCCTACTGTGGGTGTGAGCTGGGGGACCCCGGGGGTCGCGACCTGGAGCCAGTTGCAGCCAAGTCCATCCTCACCACTCAAGGCTCTGGTGAACACCTGCTGGCTCTTAGACTCCGCGCCCCAGGGAATCTTTCGCTCTAACCCCGGTGGGATCCATCTTGGTGTTCTGGCGGCCCTGCCTTCCTATCACCTTGACCCCTGTCCGCAGCAGTCAGCCGTAGGATCCACAACCTTGCGGTGCACTCCTAAGCCCTACGGTGTGTATCTGTCACCTGGGCTCTAGGTGACCTGACAAGCCCCTTGGGGCATAACCATGCTGGGCCAGCTAAAAGTCACAGTAGGGACCGTGACACTAGGCCACCAGAATTGTTGGGAAATGGTCCAAAAGAGTTTATTCTTCCCTGGGTGGCCAGCAGCCTTGGGAGAATGGTAAGTCCGGAGCAGGGCAGTATGGAGACTCTCAGGGACAAAGCAGCAGCCACAAGGTTTCTCAGAAGGAGCATGGATCTAAGCGGCAAGTATTTTGTCACCCAAATGAGAAGTGAGACTGGTGCAAACCGTAGCCAGAATATGATCAGGGGGAATCACAAGAACTGATTCCATTTTGGAAGTGGAGAAAAATTGTCATGTCAAAGCATCAGCCCTTACATTCTTAGGACCTGATAAGAATGAGACAATGTAATTGAAACTTGACAAGAAAAGAGCCAATTGCGTCTTTTTGGGAGACTGGCGTTTAGCCTCAGACAAGAATGTGAGATTCTTATGGTCATGAGAACTGGCACAGTGGTACCTTCAAGGAGATATCTCCATTCTTTGAATGCTAAAATGATTGCT
This sequence comes from Lithobates pipiens, assembly GCF_037356315.1. Lineage (NCBI taxonomy): Eukaryota > Metazoa > Chordata > Amphibia > Anura > Ranidae > Lithobates > Lithobates pipiens. The sequence continues at coordinate 18,828,292 of NW_027507718.1, forward strand.
AACAACTTTCTATCCCCAATCTCGTAATTGCATTCCACAGGTGAAAATTTCTTGGAAAAGTAGCCACAAGAATGCATAGCACTCTCAGAGGTAGGACGTTGTGCCAGAAGGGCGCCAACTCCAGTTTCAGAAGCATCGACCTCAAGGATAAAGGGTAACGTAGGATGAGGCCAACACAGGAGCAGAAAGAAAGGCAGCCTTGAGACTCTCAAAGGCCTTAATGCACTCTGGAGACCAACTCTGCGGGTTACTGTCCTTTCTGGTCATATCAGTCAGGGGCTTGACCAGAGACGAGAAGATACAAATAAACTTTTGATAATAATTGGCAAAGCCAAGAAAACATTGCAGAGGATGTATACCCATGGGTCGGGGCCAATGTAGGACTGCTGAAAGTTTCTCTGGGTCCATCGAAAAACCAGCAGTGGAAATTATATAACTCAGGAATTTAACCTGCTCACGATGGAACTCGCACTTCTCCAATTTACAATAGAGATTGTTCTCTATCAGCTTCTGAAGCATATGGCAGACATCTGTGTGGTGGCTCTCTAGAGGATGAGGATATCCTCGAGATAAACTACCACACATAGCTGCAACAAATCTTGGAGGACATCATTGATAAATTCCTGGAAAACTGCTGGAGCATTGCAAAGGCCAAATGAGGTACTCATTGCAAAGGCCAAATGAGGTAAGAGGTACTTATAATAGTTTGTTCTGGTATTAAACACAGTTTTCTATTCATCTCCCTCCTTGATCCTTATGAAATTGTATGCCCCTCTCAAATCAAGCTTTATGAAAACTGTTGCTCCCTTGAGGCAGTTAAATAACTTTGTAATCAATGGAATTGGATAAGCATTTTTAAACGTGAAATAGTTCAGACCCCTATAATCAATACAAGACCTCATTTCACCACTCTCCTTCTGCACAGAGAAGAAACTAGCACTGACTGGTGTGGAGGCAAACTACCAGCTTGACCTTTGTCAAAGACATTGCTAAAATTGTGAAGCGGTGCATAGGACCTTAGCCACATTCTGGAAATGTGTCTTGCTGCATTGCGGTGACCAGGAGATAACCTCAGCACAAAGCCAATCAAAAGAGGGGTTGTGACTCTGTAACCAAGGATAACTAATAACCACCAGAAACTTAGGTGAGGAAATTAACTGGTATTGGATTATCTCATGGTGAAGAGCCCCTACGGCCATGGACAACAGAGCAGTCTCATGAGTCACATGGGCAGGCTGTAGAGGTCTTCCATCAAGAGCCTCTATGGCAAGTGGAGTGGCACAAAGCTGCAGTGGAATAGAGTGCTTTGAAACAAAGGCAGCATCAATGAACAGGCCTGCAGCCCCAGAGTCGATTAGAGCCTGTATCTCGATGGATGATTTAGACCAAGAAAGGGTAACTGGAACCAGGGGCTTATCCTTCTGGATAGCTGGGGACGAAACAATGCCACCTAAGGTCTGACCCCTATACCACAATAAAGGTGCAATCTCTTCCTCCTTCTAAGGGTTCTCTCAACCGCAGAGAGACGTGTAAAGCCCAACTGTATGGGTTCCACTTCACTGATTGACTCTGTACCAGGGGCATGGGAGGTGAGGAAGGCAAGGGTGGGACTGCAAAGCTTGGAGATAAATGTTCAGCAAGCGCTTCTTAAAAGAGAGTCTTTCTCTGAGTCTGGAGTCAATGAGGATGGCAAACTTGATCAACTTCTCCAGCTCAGTAGGTATATCTCATGCTGCTATCTCATCTTTGATGGTATCTGTTTTTTTATGTGCATTTATTTTTGCTAACGTTTGGTTGCCTTGATGTGCGTTTTTAGTGTGCTGTTTTAATAAACCCCTTTGTTGAAATATATTGCACTACAAGGCTATCCTCTTCTTCCCTTATTCTCTGGGATTTATCCTTGAGCTGCCAGATTGGATTTCAGTTTTTCCAAAGATACCGTGATTCCTGCGTCCATTGAAAATCCGGGTCCACTTTTACAGCTCAAGATGTTGGAGCCTGATGGGCTCATTGTCCAGTTTCTGATACTGCTGTTATTTGGAATTTGGTTGGTTTTTACAGCCCAGTCTGTTGGAGCATGTTGGGATTATTATCCAATGCTTGAAACTATTGCTATCTGGTAAGAAGTAAATCTATGTGATGATGGGATATTAAAGTCTTTGTGTTTTGAAGACACCTGAAGTTGCCTTATATTTGGTTCATCCAATTCCCTTGAAGAGCACAGTAGTTTTTCACAACGTGGTTCACTTAGTTCCCTTTTGTATAAGAGTTTGCCAGTTGGACATTTTTTATGCATATCTTTGTATGCACATTTTTTTAAGCAACTTTTATGAACTGAATCATATATGTTTCCCTTTATGAGTCATTTCATCCATTTTTTTTAATTTATTTTTATACACACTTGTTTTTACAGGAGTGGACTTTATGCCCTTAAATTTTTGTCATGTGCATTTTTGCACTGTGAATATATATTAGCGCACTTGTTTATTTTAATTTACTTTTCATTTTATATATATATATATATATATATATATATATATATATATATATATATATATATCAAATACGCTGTAACTAACTAGCCTGGCTGCCTAATCTAGCTCAATCTATCTCCATAGTCCATCCATCCACAGTCACACACTATACATGACCGCTAATGTAAGCAGCCTTATATAGTGTGGGGCATGGACTTAGTCCCCCTGAGCCATGATTGGTCAAAGGCACCCTGCCTTTGGCCAATTATGGCTCTCTCTGCAGAGTGCACTATGATTGGCCAAAATATGCAGGTCAGGTGCAAGCTTTGGCCAATCATCAGACACTAATGCACTGCGATCTTGCGGTGCATTATGGGATGTTCCACGGCTCTCGAATTTCCTGCGAATGCCCAATATTGTTCCAGATGCTCCCTGGGAAAGATGGGCAAAGAGGTTTGAGGCAACTGGAGTAGAAAAAGGAACATATACACCCCCTAAATTCAGACTGGAGGTAGCATATGTCACTGGAGTACATTATCTCAATCTCTGAAGCTCTGATGTTCAAATAGATTAACTGTTCCTAACACCTTGGGCAAGCCAGGATGGCTGAAGACTGAAATGAGTCCTAGCACTTGGTGGTATTCGCTATTGGACAACTATATACTTGCTGATTTGGTTTAAAACAATATTAAAGCCTTGCTTTCTTTTTGTTTTGTTTTTTAATAACAAACATGTTATACTTACCTGCTCTGGGCAGTGGTTTTGCACAGAGCAGCCCGGATCCTCCTATTCTTGGGTCCTCCTATTTACAGGTCCCACTCCAATTCACACACAAAGCCATGGCTATGGCTCACACCCTCCATCTTCTGATTGGCTCGCTGCCTGTGATTGACAGCAATGGCTTCCACTGCTGCCAAAACCTAATCAGGAGTGCAAGTCCACGGAGAGGCAAGGCTCTCATGGACATTGCTGGATCGGAAAGGGGCTCAGAAAAGTATTGGGGTGGGGCTGGGGGGCTGCTGCACACAGAAGGTTTTTTACCTTCATGCATAGAATGATACAAAGATACTGTGGGAGTAGTAAAAACCAATCATACAAACCAGTATTTGCATCATCTAATTGACAGGTGGGCTTGTAATTGGGAAATGTTGTGCTTTGCATCCAAATACAAAATTTATATACAGGTAAGCAGTTCCTCTATTGTCTTATTTGTCTCAAATCATATGTATATTACAGTTCTCATTTAATGTTTGGCATTTATGTGACATTTCTCATGTAATTTGGCATGGTTTATGTCTTCTTTCTCAGCCCCATTGGCATTCAGATTTAGGGCCCCTAGAGCATTCTAGCTGTTCACTATCACTTGCCTCAAAAGAAAGGTGAAAAATTTTGTTCCAGAAAAAGGTTGTTTTTAACTGCGGATCAGGCCAATTGGTTTTTCCTTTTTCAGTTGAAAATGAAAACCCCTTTGATGGCAAAGAAAGTTTTTCATTGTATTGAAAGGCTGTTTTATTATTTATTATTTGTTGGCAGCTTTATATTACATAGGCTTACCATTTTGTTTAAAAAAAATTATGAAAAATTAAGCCTAATTAATAGAAATTTCATCTGGTAGAATTTGCATTTCTGATATGAGCCACAGTCTGTTAAAAAAATAAATATATACACGTATAATAATAGGGCTAAAGCAAAACATGTTACAGCTAATCCAATGTTTCTCTGCTATAAAATTACTCATCAAAATGTTGTTGTCCTAATTTTAAGTAATATGAGCATTTTAAAATGTATGTGGCTTGTGCATCTATCCACAAGTGGCATGACACAACAACAAAACTGCTGACCAGATGTTTTAGTGATTACAAGATCTGAGATGTGTCCCTTTTTGAAAACATATACCAGCATTCACTCACAACTCTTTGTGATAATGACATCTATTCTTGTTTGAAATTAGTTTTACTCTAAACTCTCTATATATCTTTTTTTTTTTTTTTAGCAACTCATGCATTGGAATTGCAAACATTGTTCAGCATTCAGCATGTAATACGATTTGCAGTGCCTGTTTTTTAAATAAAATGTTTGGGTGTTTGTTTTGTAAACTATTTTTCACTCTAGTCTGTTTATATATATATATATATATATATATATATATATATATATATATATATATATCCAGCGATATGCATGGTACGTAAATTTTTCGCACTCACCTGCTAGCATTTGAAATGAACAAAGGGCCAGACTAAAAATGAGTTTTCGTCAGAAAAATCTTGGATGGTTTTTACAATGAAATTCCACTCAAGCTTGGCATGCATACACACAGTCACACAAAAGTTCTCTAAACTTTCGACCATCAAGAATGCGGTGATGTACAACACTACGACAAGCTGAGAAAATGAAATGAAGTTCAATGCTTCCGAGCATGCGTGAAATTGTTTCCCAGCATGCCTAGGAATTTTGCGTGTCGCAATTGCTACAGGCGATCGGATTTCCAATCGGAACTTTTTCCGTCGGAAAAATAGAGAACCTACTCTCAATCTTTTGCTGGCGGGAATTCCGCCAGCAAAAGGCCAATGGAGCATATACACGGTCGCAGTTTCTGACCAAAACCTCACATCAGACTTTTGCTGGCGGAATTTCCGATCATGTGTACGGGGCATAAAAATCATAATCCTGGTCTTATTATCTTTCACTAGGGGTTATTTACGAAAGGCAAATCCACTTTGCACTGCAAGTGCACTTGGAAGTGCAGTCGCTCTAAATCTAAGGCGTAGATCTGAAATGAGGGGAAGTTCTGCTGATTTTGTCATCCAATCATGTGCAAGCTAAAATGCTGTTTTTTATTTTCCTTGCATGTCCCCCTCGGATCTTCAGCGACTTTACTTCCAAGTGCACTTGCAGTGCAAAGTGGATTTTCCTTTAGTAAATAACCTATATGATTTGTAGGTGTGAAAGTGACGACATGTTTTGCATTGAAAGTGGAAGTGATGTAACATTCTTCCACTATGTGATGAGACAACTAGCTAACAGATGAGAAGCCTCACTTTCATTATTCACTGTGTGCACTGCTAGTAATATGGAGTGATGACAGAATTTTTTGAGTTTCAAAGAGGGCAATTTGATGGTACCTGCTTAGATTGGGCCTTTGTGACTAAAGTTATCAATTTATTTGCGGTTTTGTGAAGTACAGCATTAAAGGTCATGACAGCATATACAGTTTCCAGGAAAACATTGTCTTATAAGCATAAGCGCGGTCGACATGGTCAAATGACCGAAAGAGGCAAAAGGACATTGCACAGGATTGGACCTGGATTTTTGCCTAAAGAGTAGTATCAGATAACATTATCCACCATCCAAGACTTATATTTATCAAAGTCAAGGTGGTCCAAAATCATATTAGGTAACGGTTTTGTTCTTTTACCATACTTGTTTCCATAATTTTGTCCAACCCCTGTATTTCAAGCACTGCACAAATCTCTGATATCACTTGCAAACCCTGTCTACTGTGTCCCCCAACAAATATCTGAAACTGCACAAATATCAATGCTAAATTTTAAAGATTATGGCTCATAAATTATGATGCTTGTAATAAACCAACTCCAAACAAGGAATATTTTGTAATTGGAATCGAGTTAAGGACATATGGTTTCTCAAGAGATCTCCTCACCTTGATTGTGATAGCAGATAGGACTAAGAATAAAGCCTGCACAATAGGTTCCACACAAAATGTGCTTTAAACATAAGCCCAAGAGTCATCAATCTAGACATAGAAATGTGTGAACTGAGACTATACCACTTCACGCTAGTTAAATTGGCAGCCACGACCCCAGTCCTGCCCACCAACTCAGGCTGCCACAGGAGATATTGGAGATCCCCAAGGGACAACTGTATATAATTAGAGGTCAGGGGAGTGTTGCAGGCAGCCACCCCCACCCTGCTGGGCCCCCTGAGGACCCAATCTTCAACTTAACGGGGCAGTATATTTACTATGTGTAAAAAGCTGCAGGGACAGGGGAAGTGCTGCTGTCTGCAGTATGGTTCAGCAGCCAGGCACAGCCTCCAGGGTGGAGGGTGGCAGTGGTTGGCTTTGGGAAGGTGCAACTGAAATCTGGGGTGTTCAGCCCACCCCAGGACTACCCTGATCTGGCCATGCTACCACAGCTGTTAACAAATAATATATTGATAATATAATGTATATATAATATAGTTTTAAAAGGACTGGGTCCTTAACCACTTGGGATCCGCGCTATTGCAAAATGACGGCAACAGCGCGGACCCACATTTCCGGGACTACGTCTATTGACGTCGTCCCGGATACGAGCGGCCTGCGCGCCCCCTGAGGGGCGCGCGCGGCGCGCTCTGTGATCGGCGAGTCCGTGAGACTCGCCTGATCACCGATCCGTGTAAGGGGTCGATCCCGACCCCTTATCACGTGATCAGCTGTCAGCCAATGACAGCTGATCATGTGATAAAACGGAGCCGGTAATCGGCTAGTATTCCTCCTCGCGCTGACAGCGCGAGGAGAAAAAAAAAAAGCCGATCGCCGGCGGCCGTGTTCGGGACATCAGTCCCGATCACGGCCAGCAATTTAAGCGGACACCTGCCCCCTGCCAGTGCCCACCTGCCACCCGCAGTGCCATCCTGAAATAAAGTAAGTGCCCCCCTGTCAGTGCCACCCAGCAGTGCCCATAGTGCCCACAGTGCCACCCAGCAGTGCCCACAGTGCCACCCAGCAGTGCCCACAGTGCCACCCACAGTGCCACCCAGCAGTGCCACCCACAGTGCCACCCAAAATCTGCCTCAAAGGTGCTGCACCCCAGTGCCGCCCATCAGTGCCCAGCAGTGCCGCCCATCAGTGCCCAGCAGTGCCGCCCATCAGTGCCCAGCAGTGCCACCTATCAGAGCCACCTATCAGTGCCACCTATCAGTGCCCATCAGTCCCATCTATCTGTGGTACCTATCAGTGCCCATCCGTGCCACCCATCCGTGCCACTTATCCGTGCCACCCATCCGTGCCATCTTATCTGTGCCCATCTTTGCCCATCAGTGCCGCCTTATCTGTGCCCATCGGTGCCGCCTTATCTGTGCCTATTAGTGCTGCCTTAACTATGCCTATCAGTGCCCACCAGTGCAGCCTATCAGTGCCCACCATTGCAGCCCATCAGTGCCCACCAATGCAGCCCATCAGTGCCCACCAATGCAGCCTATCAGTGCCGCCTAATCAGCGCACTTCAATGAAGGAGAAAAATGACCCGTTTGCAAAATTTTATAACAAACTATTAAAACATGATTTTTTTTTTTTTTTTTTTGCATCTTTTTTTGTTTGTTTAGCAAAAAATAAAACTCCGAGCTGTAACTAAATACCACCAAAAGAAAGCTCTATTTGTGGGAAAAAAATGATAAAAATTTCATTTGGGTACAGTGTTGTATGACCGCGTAATTGTCACTCAAAGTGCATCAGCGCTGAAAGCTGAAAATTGGTCTGGGACTGAGGGGGGTTTAAGTGCCCAGTAAGCAAGTGGTTAAAGAGGAAGTAAACTTCCCTGGTTTGTTTGTACCTATAAGTAAGTCTATAATAAGGTTACCTTTAGGTACTACAAATATCTCCTAAACTTGCACCGCTTAGGAGATATTTACTGTATACGCCACCAATGACTTCATCGGCGCATGCGCTCTGAAGGAACCCGTGCCATTTCTTCAGAACTCCTGCACGCATTTGCAGGAGTGAAGTTACATGGCTCCGGCCAGTCACACAGCCAGAGTTCCTGAACCCAGAAGGAAGATGAGCAAAGATGGATGCAGCCTCCAGCAATGACAACAAAGGCTTTGTTTGCAGGTGTCACAAAATTTGCTAGTATGCGATGTATACTAGCACATTATGCCATTACTTTGCAGGTCAGCAAAAAAAAAAAAGGGCCACGTTTATTTCCTATTTAAGTGTTAAACTTGTATATCTAGGAGGAGATATTTAACTGGATTTTGATTCTGAAGTTAACATTGCTTTATCATAAGCTTGATTTCTTGTGATTGGTCAAAGCCTTGCACCTGACTCTAGAAAAGCCTGCTCTCCCAGCAGCCATTTTTCAGAGTTTTGGAGTTTATGAGAGAGAGAGAGGCAGCTGACAGTGCTTTTATGGAGAGAGTTTGCTAGTGTACTGTGCTACTACAGAACTGCAGTTTGTGGGACAAGGGAGTAGAGTGTAAGTCTACCTGCATTCACTGTGATTTGACACTACACAACATTTCTTTTTAGGACTACTTTTTTTTTCAATTTTTTTGTTTGTTGGTGGCAAATTCTATTGTGGTGTTGCTGCTGGTCCCCCTAACCCTTTTTTCTTTCATTGATCTTTTTTTTTTCTTTTTTCTAATTTTTATTTAGCAAACAAGAAAGCACATGTGTATGGCCATGACATTTGACTGGAGAAAGTTACATAAATATCATAATGGGTGGGCGGCATGAAAGAGCTGGGCAGTCAGCATAAGAGAGCCGGGTGGGTGGCATGGAACAGCCGAGTGGCCAGCATATGAGAGCTGGGTGAATGGAAGAAGCGAGCAGGTGGGCAAGCAGAGATGACATCATCTCTCTCTGCCCACCGCATCACCACTCTTCCACCCTCACAGCCAGTGTTCTGTCCGCCTCGGTGTCGGAGGTGCGGCAGGGAGCAGAGAGATGACAATTTCTCTCACTGCCTGTCCCCCATCACCACTCTCCTGCCTTCATTCGGAACCCACCACTGTGCTGAATGGACCAGTGCTGCCACCAATGCAATTGTGGCAGGCAGCGTGGCAAGTGACATTCCGCATCTGGTGACAGGCAATGTGGTAGGTGGCGTGGCAAGTGGCATTCCTCATCTGGTGCAGGCAATGTGGCAAGTGACATGGCAAGTGACAATCCACATCTGGTGGCAGAGAGCGTGTCAAACAAGATATTTGGGGGGCACACCCTAAAAAAATGCATAAAGATGGTGCTGCCATAAGACCATACAACAGAACAAAAATATTACAGCGCACACATGCAAAACTAACATTTACCTCCAGCAAGGCTTTTTAAAAACACCTAGACATTTTAAAAAAACATTATCAAAAAATATGGGGATTTGGTCACACGATATTGCTATACTGTGCTTAAGCCCACTTACTGCGAGAAAGTACCCCATGATTAGTGGGTCCTAAACTATCCATAGACTAGGAGATCCTGCTTCTCTGAGCCATGGGAGCTATACTCCTCTATATGGGAGAACATGAGGTCTCCGCCATGACACAGGTGGTCACTAATGAGAGGTACTTACTGAGGGAGTGGGATGGTCCACCCAACTGGATTTGGTCAGAATCCATACAATAGACAAACAAGATATTTGGGGGGCACACCCTAAAAAATGCATAAAGATGGTGCTGCCATAAGACCATACAACAGAACAAAAATATTACAGCGCACACATGCAAAACTAACATTTGCCTCCAGCAAGGCTTTTTAAAAACACCTAAACATTTTCAAAACACATTATCAAAAAATATGGGGATTTGGTCACACCATATTGCTATACGGTGCTTAAGCCCACTTACTGCGACAAAGTACCCCATGATTAGTGGGTCCTACACTATCCATAGACTAAGCCCATGTACACGCGGTCGGAGAATCTGTCGGAATGCGTCTTATCGGACCGTGTCGTCAGATAATCCGACTGTGTGTGGTATGCATCGGACTGATTCCGTCCGAATCTCCGTCCGACCCAATTTTCCAACATGTTGGAAATATTTCCCGACCAACTGGGCCGGTCGGACCTAATCCAATCATGTGTATAGCATTTTGATCGGACCAAGTGCAGCGCATGCTCAGATCAAATTCCTACATCAAAGCTATTGACTACTAGCCTGAATGTAGTCCCATCGTAACTAAATTACGTCATCACGTTCTGAAAGATCGGATTTTTCGCCAACTTGGCCCGACGGTGTGTATGCAACAGTTTCGGACACAATCCGTCGGACTAAATCCGACGGGCAAAATCCGACGGATTTGGTTGGCAAAATCTCAGACCGTGTGTACAGGGGCTTAGAGATCCTGCTTCTCTGAACCATGGGAGCTATACTCCTCTATATGGGAGAACATGAGGTCTCCACCATGACACAGGTGGTCACTAATGAGAGGTACTTACAGAGGAATAAAGCCCTTCAATCACCCTGACACCATATCAAGCATGGTGCCGTGATGATTGAAGCGCTAACACTAGCCATTGCCCGCAAAGAAAACGTTTACCCCCCCGCATTACCCCCCGGTCCTTGGCACAATTTTCTTACACTATATGGGAGAACATGAGGTCTCCACCATGACACAGGTGGTCACTAATGAGAGGTACTTACAGAGGAATAAAGCCCTTCAATCACCCTGACACCATATCAAGCATGGTGCCGTGAAGATTGAAGCGCTAACACTAGCCATTGCCCGCAAAAAAAAGTTTACCCCCCCGCATTACCCCCCGGTCCTTGGCACAATTTTCTTACACGCAGCCAGTCCCAGTGCCAAAAGGTTGGGGACTGCTGTGTTACATAACTAAAGTGTGGTTAAACAGAAAAGCAGGTAAATAAGATGTTTTGAGCTTGACAACAATGCCGCGAATGCCCCATATGTTCATTTGTTCTGCAAACAAACACCCAATGTTCGACTCGAACATCGGGACCATCCCTAGTCATGCACTTCACACTTCTGTCCCACACATTAGACATGTGCAATTTGTTTTGTTACAAAAGCATCCAAATGAATGGAAGACTTTTGACAAATGCATACGAAAATCCAAAAGAACGAAAATCTGAAAGAACGAAAACCCAAAAGAACAAAAATCAGAGAGAATGGAAATACAAAAATACGAAATAAGGAAAAGCTATTCAACCTACCAGTTTAACAAATCTATTGCATTTGGATAATTTTGTTTTTGTTTATTAACTATTATAGTTTTTTTATTATTATCATTATTATTATTATGTATTATTATAAACTATTCAATTCTAGGTATATGAATTTCCTTTCAAATATAACTAAAGTAAGTGAACATAATGCAACAAATGCATCCGAAGTTACGAATTATCCGAAGTAACGAATGCTGATCATAACTAATGATCCGATAAATGAAAAAAAAAAACATATCGTGTGCACATATTGCACATACCATTCTTCATCACACGCTTCTCCATAAAAACCGCCTGCCACCATAACTCTGCACTTCTCTCCTGCTCATATTGACTGTTGTCATACCCTCTGCACTGCCCCCCTGCACATAATACCCAGCTTTATATGTTCTGGACTCCTTAACCCACTGCTTACTGTCATATTTGCTGACTTCCTATGCTGCACATGTTGTCCACTACCATAACCTCCACACTTGTATTCTGCAAATACCACCTACCTCTTGTCAACAGTGGGTCTGGTGTTTTTTGGGGACCTTAATGGAACCTTCTTCTATTTTTGCAAAAGCTTGAATCAGCATGGCAGAATCCACACAATTGTTGCCTTCTTGCTATGGAGACAGCAACCTGGATGCTAGATGTTTGCAATAGGTAGCATTGGAAAGGGAGGGGGTGTATTTTAAGCTATTTATATACTGGACAAACAGCCTGGCAAGTAAAGCAGTAAATCAAAAAAGCAAATATATATGTGAAAATGTGAATATGTGAAAATGATATACTATATTTGTTTTAATTATGAGGAAGTGTGATGTGCTATAGTTGACCTTTACAACTGCTCACCTACTTCACACATCAATGGCTTGCCATCACTCCATAATCCTATCTGTGCCTTAGAATAATCAAGTACAGGCCACAAAGTGTGATCTTTTAAAAGTGTAATTTTAAAGATTAGAATGAACAAAAATATATAGTATTGAGAAAATTACAATCCCAATAAAGGGGAAGAGACTGCATTTTTCTTCTTAGTAGGAGCTAAGTGTTTTGGATCTTCCATTCAGAAACAAAGATCCCAAAAGATTCTGAATAGGATGCCACCTATGATTATTATTTTTTTATTATTATATTATATTATTATATTATTATTTTTTTCTTCTATTGTTATTTTCCTGTTCGTCTTTCTTTTTTTTCTTCCTTTTCCCTCTCCCTTCCAATTTTCTCTCTTCTACCGTGCCCTTTCTCCTTCCCCTCTTCATTTTTCCCTCTTCCTTTCCTGCCATTCCCTCTCTCTCCTTTTCCTTCCTGTCCTTGTTCCTTCTTTTTTTCCCTTCCCCTCTTCCCTAGTCAGTTGTTGCTAACTGCTTTCTCTCCCTCCCACCTCTTTTTGTCTTGATTCCCCTTTCTTTTGCCCACCTTCTACTCTTGCTTTTCCTTTTATCTTTCTCTTTCCTTTATGCCTTTTTCTTCTTTTACTCTATCTGACTACACCCCCCCCCCCCCCAATATTATTTTCCCTTACCTCCTGTTCCCTTTACCTCTTTTTCCTTTGGTTTTTCTTTTCTTTTGCCCGAAGCTTACCAAAGTCTAAAACTGTCAATTTTATACTGATCGCCAGTCATCTTGTGGTCCATGTCCTATGAGTTTTTTTTCCGATTATCCGATTATGTATATACAGTATCTCTTAATTGAATTTTAAATCTTTAATAAATAGTAAATTTTATGAGGAGAGTTTTTTTTTATAATAATAATAATAATAATAATAGTGTTTTGTATCAGTGGAATGTTATACAATGTTGTGCATGTGCTGAGCAGAGCATTTCATATATACATTTTTTTGTAAATCTTTGTAATTGCGGTAAAGCTTTTTATGAGGTCAGTGGCCATATTTTAGCACTGACTTTGATGAAATATGGCCATGGCCATAGTTTTTTCATTGATGTCACTACTATCCTAGCTATTTTCCTTATATAGCACAAGACAGTACTGGAAGCTGTTATTCAGCTATGACTATGACTATGGAATCAGTCATTGGTTCCAGGTTGAATGATCTTTTTTCTTCTAGTGAGTCGGCAGGTGGCAGGCATCATGCTTAATGATGCATTTACAAAAAGAGACCTTTCTGTGATTTATTTATTTATTTAATATATTACTTGGCAAACATTTGGGTGTCTTTCTTTCTGGGTTACACTTTTTTTAATATGTAACCCATACTCATTCAGATTCTTTTCTTGTTAAAGGGGGTTTGCAGATTCTGTGAAGCTCCTCACCCTCATACCCCCAGAACCACCAGCTAGAGTTGTGGGGAAGAGGCCCTTATGTTCATCAAAATAGGGACAAGGTTGTTTGTAAGGCAGGTCCCTCCTATGAAGGTAGTCCCCCATGTTAAGGGTACGTGGCTCGGTATGGTACAGAGGGAGGGGGCATGCTTCCCTCCCTTTACTGGTCAGCAATGCTATGTTTCTGAATTACAAGTCTAGTATGGATCTTTAGGGGAACCTTACACATTTTGACCTGAAGGGTCTGGTAAGGGTTTTCTAGGGGACCTCACACTGTGCACTGTAATTGTTTTTCTTAAGATAACACCTGATTATGCTCTACCTCTTATATTGTAGCCTAACCAAGCTGCTTACAAAATGTTCAACCACTACTCAATATTTGTGGCTTCTGGGGTTGAATTACTAAAGGCAAATAGACTTTTTTCAAGTGCATTTGCACTCTGCAAATGTGTAGTTGCTCCAGAGCTTAGTAAACAAAGAAAGTCTACACTTTGCAAAGTATACCCATCACATGCAAGGAAAATAAAAAAAACAGCATTTTTGCTTGAACATGATTTGATGTTAGAAGTCAGCAGAGCTTTCCCTCATCTACTAAGCTTTGGAGTGACTGCACTTACAAAGTGCACAGTCTGTTTGCCTTTAGTAAATCAACCCCATTTTTTCACAAATAATATACTGTAAATATTTTTGCAAGAATATACTTGCTGTGTCTCTTATCATTTGTTTCCTATTCAATTGCTTATGTATTGTTATAATGGTTGAACATTTCTACCAAACACATACATATATGAAGCCCATATTTTGAATATTTTGGGGATATTTAGAGAATGTGGGCTTGTGGTTTTGATGTGCTTTTGTACACTCTGTTTTGATATTTTAATACATTTTTAAGACAAGGTAGTGTGGTAATGCGAAAAAACTAGTCCATAAACTATGCCAATAAACTAGACAAATTTCAGAAGGCATTAGCTTTACCTCTATTTAAGAGGAAAATCAGGAAAATCCATAGGCATTCTAGTAACAAGCATGAGACTCAAACATAAGAAGAATGTATTTTTGGAGTAAATACAGAATAATAGTATTAGCTGTACCATAAGATGAAAAAAGTAGGCACAGCCTGTCAGCCTCCTCTGAATCTAATTTTCCAATTTCACAGACAATTCAATGAATGATGAGAGTCTAAGTCTAGCATAGATTATGCAATTTTCCTTCCTTCAACCACAGGTTGAAGCTATATGGCAGATGCACAGGCACTCCAGTGCCTAATCTAAGTAAAATATTCAAATAAAAATGCCACTTTGCATTTTTGCTTGTAATTGTAAAATAAGGAAATCCCCAGTCTCATTTTCAGACTGTAACTGACGTCCTCAAAGTAGTAAATAGCTTGACCCACCCTATTGTCGAGTCCGCAACACAATAAATGTCAGCTTCCAATTGTACTGTAAGGTTTCTTAGTGGGAAGTAAGGATGAGCTCCGGCGTGTTTGCATACAGCATGTGCAGAGCCCGCCAGGATGTCGGCACTGCGCTGCGCTAATCACAGGCAGTGAGACATTACTCTATCTCTGTAGCTGCGCATAAGGACAATGTCTCACTGCCTGTGATTAGCACAGCACAGTGCAGACTTCCTGGTGGGCTCTGCACGTGGCGTATGCGAACACGCCGAAGCTCATCCTTAATGGGAAGCACTCATTTCCTCCTCCCTGGTCGGTTGCTACAAGCAGCAAAAAAGCTTTTTTCTGAATAAGAAGGGCTTTGAGGGATGATGGGGAGGCCTATCAATGTAACAAGAAGTGTACACATAGCAGCGAAATCCTACAAATCACAATGGCACAAATTACCCAGTGACAGCAAGGATGAAGGAACTTAATCTGTTGTGGACTAAACTCACATGGATAGTTTAGGCCATCACTACCCAAACATATGTATTTTAAGGGCTAGAGTTGGTTTTATGTCTGCCTTGAGTATAAACATAGTGTATGATTGGATATGACCAGAATGGTCAAGGAATTAATGATGCCGGTAAACGTAATATCTACCTGTTTGCAATCCTTCATTCCTGCAAATCATTCTAATTATTGATTTTTCATGGGCAATTAGAAGAGACGCATGCTGTTTTAATGTGAACTTCTCTTTTTAATCCAGTAGAGAACAGTCACAAGAGAATAGTTGATTAATTGACCTGCAAAATAATTATTCAAATGTATGTCCTGTGTTTTGAGTCTATTCCCAAGCTAGTCCTCACACTTTCTTTGTTTTATGAGGAAGGATGTATCAAATAGTTACACTGACATCTGAGTGTTATGTTCAAGACAAAACAACCAAGAAAAAAAAACATCTTCTGTTTTTGTTTTCAGGAATCTAAAATTATTGCAGTTTAATAGCATTATATAAAAACAGCAAAGGTGGTAATCAATACTGCAATTAAAAAGACATTGTATTGTTGGTTTCACGGAAAATGTGTTTTAATTTCATTGCGGAATTTGTCACAAATATCAAAAGACTTTAACTGGTTCTTGTGCTGGAGAAGTATCAGTTTTAGAAACATGAAATTCTTGTATAACTCTACCCTAAGAGATATTTTCATTAAAATGTTAAAGGTTAGCTTCATCAAAAAGTGAAAATCGAGAAATGGATTTCATAGAGACATAGGGCATGATCTACAAGAGAAATTGCACACAGTATGTCTGTCAGCAGGAGTGTACAAGTGGCTGGATAAGAGATGGAGGGAAGTGTGGTTTCAGTGGTAAGGTGTAGACTCGGGTGTGATGTGTTTTTAGGTGATTCGCTCGTTGTGAGATATGGGGGTTAGATGATTGGGGGGGGGTGATGAGGGGTCAGTGCGCCTTCCCCTCTTTTGTATTTTTTCTCTCTAGTATTTGAACACCCAATGTTCTAAAGGAGGGCTGCAAGACCTAGTGACTACACCATTTCAAACTGTATATATCACATTTCAAAGACCAAGAAACCAGAGCGCAGGAGAATTTGCTGTTTTTGGGGGGTGATGAGGACCACTATGATCATAAGAACAAGTGCACACTGTGAGTGGGGATGTGCTGACAGGGGGAGATGTACTATGCTCAGGAAAAAGGAGGGGTGCAATTACAATCATGGTATGATATATATATATATATATATATATATACATATATATATATATATATATATATATATATATATATATATATATATATATATATATATATATATATGGTATATATATATATGGTATATATATATATATATATATATATATAAAATGGTAGGGCTTTGAAAGATGTGTGTATATTTTCTGTGTGAGAGTTAGGTTAGGATGAGCTCAGGAAAGGCAAGGGTGTGCTGTGAGATGGTACTTTGAGATTTGTGCACTCTGAGCAGATGGGGTGAGTGCACAATGAGAGCATGGGGTGGGTGGGATGGAATATGCTGTGAGCACTTTGAGGTTGGGGGTGGGTTTTCACAGATGTTACAGGAATATGCTGTGTGTGCTGAGGGGAAAAGGGAAATGTGATTTAAATCTTCTGAGGCAAGATAGATGGGAACAGAGGTGTGTTCCTGTAATGTTCCTTAACTGTAGTGTCAAGTAGCCTCAGACTGTCCTGATTACCCAATGTTGGGGGGTTGAGACAGTATGTTCCAAAGCTGTGAAGAGCACAGAGATGCACGAGTGGAGAGAAGGAGTTTAGGGAACTCGGCACTCTTGCATACTCACCTTATCACCACTGCTCACAAGTGCCAAACTTCCTCTCCCCGAAGCTGCAGCACAGGGGTGAGCATACAAGGGAGCTGAGAGTTGGGTTTTCCATGTAGAGATGCTTGATCCCTGCTAGACCCAGAGATTAGAGCCTCTGTCTTTGTGCTTTCTGCTGCTCGGCTGCCAGGGCAAAGCACTGATCCAGTTGGCAAATTTTTGAAAAAAGCTTGCCAGCAAAGGCAGTGCTTCCTCACCGCAGAAATTTGGGTATAGGTTTCAAGTTGTCAGCACCAAGATGGCTGGAGATTGCAGTCCTTGTAAGGTGTTGGGGATGAGGTAGGCAGGGAAAAGTGCAGCAGGAACACACTATATTTCCAGCTATATTTCATTAGATTACTTTTAATACGACAGGATAGGGCTTTAGGGAGAAGAGTTGGAAAGAATGGGATAATCATTAGATGAGAAAGTCAGGAAGGAGGAAGAGAAATCACTACTGGAGGCAGTATCCCCAATGCAAAAATGTAAGTGGGAGTAAGATTTTATATTATTAAGGATTTAAAAAAAAAAATCAATAAACGTATGATTTAATACCTATATTTTTATTTATTTTTTTACAGCTTATGAGATGTCATGACTCACTTTTTCTTCTTTATCTTCTTTTTCTTCCTAAGAACATGGTGTCATAAAAAAATGTTCTTTCTCTGATCAAAATATCACCTAAATAAAGTCATCATGTTTAGCCTGATTGCATTTTTTTCCATATATTTGCAGCTGCATTTGCTTCTCCATAAATGTCATTTGATTATGAGAAAATAAACAGGAAGGGACTCGAAGGGAGCTAGTACAGGCCCTGCTTGTTTACCTGCTGCAGCTTTCTTAGCTGAAGAACAAATGTCATGCAAATGGTGCACTAGCAATGAGCTGCCAATCATGTCGGCTTGGCATTCATGATGATTTGCTAAATCATTTAAACATGCATGCTTTACTAAATGAAAAAATATCAGCGGCAAGGGCCTGTGTTTAAACATGGGGCTGAGTTATTATGCCAGTAGGCCAGAATGAAATGAAGACATCTTCCAATTAAAGCTTGCAGATGAACCCAGACAAACCCCCCTTTTTTCATAAAGACAGGCAGATTATGATTGGGAGCGAACAGCGACAGAGGCTTTCATTACAACGTGATTATGGTGATATAATTCCCAGCGCTATGTGTCTGCGGGCTCAGCTTCACATTTGAAGGTTTTTAATATAATTTCCTTGGGGTGAAATGCTGAAGATTTATTAAACTTTATGAAGGGCTTACAGATCCAATTTAAGAGGACATATCATAGGCTAGAACTGACAGACTAAAAAATACATTCAAAGAAAAGAAAAAAATCTTAAGAAAACTTTAGGTGAAACTGTTTTCAAAAGACTGAATATTCTCTATTATTAAATGTTATTTTGCGATTGCCGCACATTAAATATTAAAATGAATTGTTGCTAATAGAATATTGTAAAGTAATTGTTTTAATTATAACTGTTGTCAGTCTCTGCTGGCAGAAAATTATTTTCTATAATGCAAATAAAGTATTATGTTATAAAGTCTGCTGATGTAGATGAAAGAAGTGATAAATCACAGTTGGAAGTTAAAGTAAACTTGTACCTTGTCCATACTTGTCATGCAAGTGGTGACTAACCCACTTTCAGGGGTGAAGGTGGAGTCCTGAGTCAATCAAATAACAGTTCTGGTCATATACTAGAGAATATGCACCAAAATTGTAATGAAATACAGTTTTAAAGTTCATCTGCCGTTATACAGCTATACAATTTTCACCCAGGAAAGCAGTTTTATACAACAATATATATTCTCAGTTTTTCTTCAATATCCAAGAAGTTTCTCTTTTTTTCACATTAAGTTTTATTTGGTTTTTCAGAACAATATTTCCACAAACAGACAGTATGCTTACAAAAGCACGAGAAATTGCACAGTAACTGTAACATAATCAGTTGCACAGAAGTGCTACAGCAATAAAATAATGATAAGTAAAGAACAAGAACAAGAAAGAACAAGAACACAATAATATTATCGCCTTTCTGGGATTAGAGTAGCTGAAGTCATGCAAAGAAAAGAGATTAGGATATTAGATTATTACTATAAAGAAATATATCTAGGGCAGGGGTCTCAAACTGACAGTCCTCCAGCTGTTGCGGAACTACAAGTCCCGTAATGCCTCTGCCTGTGGGAGTCATGCTTGTAACTGTCAGCCTTGCAATTCCTCATGGGACTTGTAG
Organism: Lithobates pipiens; assembly: GCF_037356315.1. NCBI lineage: Eukaryota > Metazoa > Chordata > Amphibia > Anura > Ranidae > Lithobates > Lithobates pipiens. Next base: position 18,847,901 of record NW_027507718.1, read on the forward strand.
TTTCACAATAGCTGGAGGGCCGCCAGTTGGAGACCCCTGATCTAGGGTCTTTAAGCAAGCATGCCCATTGAGTATAAAATTTGGTGCTGAGATGGGCTTTACCATATCATGTAGATCATGTTTATAATATTTGTATATCATGGGGCTGTGTAAATAGCTTATATAAACTTGAGATTCCTTTTTGCCTAGATTTAGGATGCAAAAAGGTGTAAAAGGTTCAAAGAGAGATTTGATTCTGACCAGGTGAGAGGCGATGGGTATTTATAAAAAATCCTTGTAGCTAATGTAATACTTTTACACAATGTTTAGAAGGAGAAGGGATGTGAGCCTGTTTGGAAGGAAAATGTGATGTGATGCTCTTAAAGTTGCATTAACTGTATTCTAGAATGAATGCAGTGGCTAAAGTTGTAGCCACAAGGCTCTGAGTAGTTGGTTAGTTTGGCATGTAAATTCTATCTTTTCAATCTGTAGCCAGGAAAACTAGGGTGCAGAGTTCCACCATTGTTTGGCCTGATCTAGTATAATGGCTTTGTAAAAAGGTTCTAACATCAGGGGCACACATGCCTGCCGAGGCTCTAGGTGTAGAGTGAGTAGAGTGTTGTATTAGTGGGTGCTTTCCTTCCCATATGAATACACCGAGGATCTGTTGAAGTTTGGCAAGCGGACTAGGCATTAATGTGATTGGAATAGTACAGAACATATATAGAATGTGTCACAATAGGTTCATTTTGGTCAGAGCAATTTTCCCTGCCCATAAGGACCATAAAAAGCGGAGGTTAAGACATAGATCTTAAAATTTCTTTAACAGCTTCTTAATATTCAGTTCTAAGTGGTTACAAGATGGAATAACGAACTGACTACCAAAATATGTCAGAAGAGATGCTGATGCCCATGGAAAAGCTAATGAGGCCAAGATCTTGTGTTTAGTAGTAGAATCTAGACATATATCTAACATGCTCAAGATTAGTGGGTGTGCCCTAAAAGCTTCTGCTAACGGTTCCATAACTAAGGCAAAAACAAGGGGTAAGGGGGGTCAATCCTGCCAGGTGCCATTGGTGATATTAAGGCCGTATGTGCACTGGATGTTTTTACAGCTGCTGTTTTTGGCTTCAGGCATTTTTTCTTCTGTAGCCAGTAAACTGCCCAACGTGTTATCCTATGTGTCTATGCACGCATAGGCTTTTATCAGTGTTTTTTGGCGGGGGCATTTTCTGGCTGGAAAAAAACTGAACTAGTGGGTTTGAGGAACAATTTTTCAGCTGTAAAATGCTCTTACTCTACTATTTGGCATTTATGAGAATTTTTCATCAGCCATAAGCTTTTGTCGGAGTTTAGTTTTGTTGAAAAAAAAAAACGCAAACGCTAAAAAACGCTAATGCAAAAATGCTGAAAAACACAGCAAAACACACATTTTTTACATGGCATTCTACAGCTAAAGCTACTGACGTTTTTTATAATGTCCAGTGTGCATAATACTTAAAGGGTGTTGATCGCATGCCCAAAGTCCACACTCTGGCAGTAGGGGTAAAGTGTACACATGGTAATCACCCCTGTCTCAACACAATTTGGTACTTGCTACCAAAGCTTTTATAAAACCAAGTCTGAGCACTCTTAAATGGGGACAGGGATTGAGGACATGCCTAAATCTGTGCATCTTTAATACTTTAATAATACTTGCACAGGGAAGCAGGGGAAGGAAGGAAAGGTATTTATAGGCTGTGTATGGTGCCTCCATATGCAGTACATCTTTTACTTTGCCTAATATAAGAAAAGCACAGGTTTAACAGGAGTCGCTTAGAGGTTACATTTTTATTATGTAATTTATCTTCCTAGTTTCTTATTGTATAAGGGAAGACGGAGCAGTAGGTTGCTTCCTGGAGGTGCTAGAAGAGTCCAGGTAAAGGTCAGCTACATCATTAAAGTCTTCACACAAAAAAGATACAGTCTTTTGGGAAATGTTGCAATTTTCCTATAAAAGACTTGTAAAAGCGGATTTGACAGGTATTTGGGGCATAAATATTGGCAATTACAAGGTAAAGATTGTTGAATGAAATTGAAAGTATAGGAGACCTGCTTGAGATGTCAGCTTCAATGTGATATATTTGAAAAGCAACAGAATTGCGTAATGCTATCATCGCACTCCTCTCCTTCTTATCAGCATTAGCAAAAAAAATTGGTGTAGAAAAATTTTATGGTGGCATGAAGGTGCTCTGTGTTGCACAAAATCTGTTTCTTGGACACAGAGGATATCAGACTTCTGGGAAAATGTTTCCTTTCAAAGCCTCAACCTTTTATATGGGCTGATAAAAAAAAAACAATGAGAGCAGCGGTGGAACATGTCTACTGCCATTAATGCATATTCACAGAATTTGTCTGTCTGAGCAGTCACAATTAGTGGTATACCCAGGGCAGGAGTTAGGGTGGTGGGGGCCCCTGGGCTTGAGTCACCTTCGGGCCCTACCTTCTATACATTACTGTATTTATTGGCGTATAACAGGCGCCAGCGTATAACACGCACCCCAAGTTTAGGAAGGAATTTTAAGGAAAAAAAACTTTTAGTTGGGAAGTTTAAGGAAAAAGATTACATTTAAATGCCCATCAATGCAGCCTTATCAGTGTCATTTGCAGCCTTGTCATTGCAGTCTTGAAGTTTAAAAATGGAGCAGCTGAGATACATAGTCCTGTATATCTCAGCGGCTCTCGGGTCCTCTTGCAGTCCTGAGCAGAGCCGAGAGTAGCCGAGAGTACTCGGCTCGGCTCACAGTCACGCCCAGTCCCTGTGTTATGTCCATCATAGGGCGGGACTGGGCATGACTGTGAGCGGAGCCGAGCCGAGTATACTCGGCTATGTATCTCGGCGGGGCCCATGGGCTTGAGCCCAGTCAAGCCCAATGGTAAGTCCAGCCCTGGGTATACCCATGTTAGAAACTAGCAGAAAGAACATTACAAACAGCCTAATGAAAACCAGAGGCATTACCAATGTAGAAACTGACATGATTGGGATACAATCTGACTGGGGTGCAGTAATACAATCAAAGGGGCTATGCTCTCTGGGTGTTATGAACAGGTAAACAAAAGAAACAAAATACATCAAGGGGATCTGTAAGGTCAAGGGGATTTTAAGGAGATCTGTAAGGTTCAGGGGGGCAGTTTTTTCAATATGAAACCAAAATCAAGAACATGGGGACATGACCTCAAACTGACTGAAGGAAAGGTCAAAACTAATTTTAGAAAATATATTATTACTGAAAGGATAGTTGATGCTTAGAATAAACTTCCAGCAGAGGTAGTAAGACAGTCAACAGTTAATGGCTTTAAACATGCTTGGGACAAAGATCTATAGTCAGACAATAAAATTAATGAAAACAAGTCAGACAATAAAGTTAATGAAAACAAACAAAAAAAAAAAAACTGAAACAAAAAATAAAATGGGCAACCTTGATGGACTACTCAGTCTTTTTCTGCCGTCACTTTTTCATGTTTCTATATATTCTATATACAATAAGTCAACTTGGTTGGTAGACATGCCTCACAATTTTAATGTGTCCGTGCTATATGGAGCCTGCAATTACCGTTACCAGCAGTTTGGTTGGTAAACCCCACTTATAGGAGATGTGTTGAGATCTGTAAGTACCATGATAACTGGCATAAGTTTTTTCAATTTCTGAGAACTGGCCACAGAAATGTCACAAAAGAGGGAAATGCCGGCGTATGGTGCTAGGACATGCTCCCACAAGTTTCTCTCTCTGTAAGTCTCAGACATCAAGTATCTTTGTTAATTTACAAGCTTCTCTCTTGATCCTGAGGACACTGTAAGCTGCCTGCACACATATTTCCTGTGCTTTCCTGCCACCTTGATCCACTGCTGAAAGACTACAAAACACAGGTACTTCTGCATAGGGGACATATGATAATCACTCCTGCCTCAACACAATTTGGTACTTGCTGCCAAAGCTGTTAAGCCAAGTCTGAGCACTATTACATGGGGACAGGGTTTGGGGGGCATTCCTAATTCGGTGCATATTTACTTTTTCAGTAAAATAATACTTGCACAGGGCAGCAAGGGAGCAAATAAGCGGTATGTATGGGCTGCGTATGGTGCCTCCCTATGCAGTAAATCTTTTACTTTACCTAATATATGAAAATAAGTCTCTTAGAGGTTACATTTTTATTATGTAATTTATCTTGTTTTAACAGACTTATTTATAAGAGGGGCGTTGAAGTAAAATCAGGACTTTAAATGTTACAGATCTAAAATGGAATGCTAGTGTGGCAGTACTACACGCAGTAGTAAGTGGCAAGTGTGTCCTATTACTGATAGGCAGCACACATGTCATGGAGCAGTGCAAAGGCGGTTAATCAAGATGACAGACAACAGTGTTAGTGCATGCATGGAACAGTGTGTGGTGATGACGTTTTTTTGTGAAAGAAGGCGTAAAACCCGCGGATATCTACAAAAGACTTCAAGCATAGTATGGTGATGAGACGGTCAGCTGCAAGACATTTGAATGGTGTAGACATTTCAAAGATTGCTGAACGTCCTTCAGTGAGGAAGCAGTCATTCCTATGAGCATTCAGCGCATGGAAAGCCTGAACCTGGATAACCTCCCCTGAAATTGCACAAGAGTCCGATCTTTCTGTGGTGTTCTGATGATGAAGTGAAGCAGGCTGTCCTAAGATCGTGCAGGCATAATGACGAATCTTTCTATGCCAAAGCTTCCCAGACATTAGTTAAATGCTGAGATAAGTATATAAATGTAGCAGGGAGTATGTCAAAAAATAAATGCAGTTTCCACTAGACATGTGCAATTAGTTTCGGTCTGAATACAAATTCAAATGTATTTGAATCTCTGAATGAAATAGTAATGAATAGTAACGCATTGCATTGAAATTTGTTAAAATTCATTACATTTGTTCATTTTCTAATGAATGCCAACTTTTCAGAATGATTAGAATTGAGTGTGAAGAATAGCTGGTTGTTAATTAGTGGGCCAGGAAGCCAGCCGTCATGTCCTTAACAACCGATGACCCATGAGCTGTCAGTGGGCTTCATCACCGGCAGCTGAAATGCCAGCAATAGAAAATTCTGAAAAAAAACAGTGTGGTGTCCCAATCCATACCAGGCCCTCCGGGTCTGGTATGGATTCTGAGGAGAAACCAATGCCAATTTATTTTTTAACCATACCAGACCCTTATCTGAGCATGCAGCCTGGCAGGCCAGAAAAGGGGAAGGTGAGAAAATTACCCCCTGAACCATACCAGGCCACATGCATGGGCAGGGGGGCTCTTCCCAACATTCCTGGGCTGTGATTGTGGGGGTCTGTGGGCAGGGGGGCTTATCAGAATATGGAAACCACCTTTAACAAGGGTGCCCCCAGATCTACAGCTTGCACTGTTTCTGCAATACCTCATAGTTTGATGTTGTTACGGCAGGATCTGTCCTCCAGATCCTCCCATTTAGATATGATCCATGCATGTTTCTCCATGTGCTCCGCATGCACACCGACAGAATTATTCACAATCGTAGTGAAATCTCCCATCTTGGATTCTATATGGGTCACCCTTTCATCAATATAGAAAATGTTTGCGTTAAATCACTGAATCAGAGACAGCGTATCAGCTGGAAGCTTCTGATGGGTGTCAGCATTTCCTTAAGTGTGGTGTCTAAAACTGGTTGGTTGTTAGTAGGGAATTCAGCAAATGGTTCATGCCCATTCTGGTTCATCTCTGAGGAGATAGCTGATGATGTTTCCAGTCAAATTCTCGCCTTAGCTGCCTGTAATTGGTGTGCCTGGATGAGCTGCATTTGTTGAAGTTTCTATTGTGCCCTCCTGGCTTTCTGGTTCAGGGAGAAGCTGTGAGGCTGAGAGCCATGCTGGGTGAAAGGGGGTACCATCTTGTTGAGGTCAGGTTGCTGGCTGGAAAAGAAAAGCTGTCAGCTTTTTAGGATGGCTCTCTTCTTTTCTTTTAGGAGACATGCCGCCTGGGTGTTGTGAAGGTTCGGAGCAGAAAGGTGATGCGAGGTGTGCGTTATAGCCGCTGATCCCGGATCGGTATGCTCAGTTACCTTGCTACAAGTCTATGCTGCCTGAACATGCTTTTTTTTAAAGCACTCTGAATGCCATTCAAAGCACTTGTTACTAAATAAAATGGTTACCTTACATTCCTTGAATGATTTTTAAATAAAGCAATGTGTGTTTTACTCAATTGAAGTGTGCCACTTAGTGACTGTCTTGGAGAGTTTATCTTTCCTTTGTATTAGGTCTGTTTGAGTCACGTGGTCTGAACTTGATATAATCTAAGTATCATAGGGGAGCATTGATTTACCCAGGGATCATGCTAGGTAATAGCAGCCCTAGCAGGTATTTTCACTATGTGCGGTTGATCTAAGGTTCAAAATCTATTGTATTTAGTCCTGTGCACACTGTTGTGTTTGCTTTGCTTTGTTTTGCTTTGTTTTGCTTTGCTTTGCTTCAAACATCATACCTCCTATCACTTTCTTAGTGCCTCCATAGAAGTCTATGACAATGCTCACTTGCAGTGCCTGAAGCTTTCAAGGGGCTTTTATTCAGCATTAGCTTTGCTTGGTTTTGCAGGTGCGAGATATCCCAGTATGCACTGGGAAACCAACAAACTTGAAAGACATCATCAGCAGTCACTTCTGGTACATGAGTATATATTCTGGAAGTGTCTGGTGCAGACAACACATCTGGTGTTCAATGTGGAGAAGGTGAGGAAGGTGAGCGGGGTCCAGACTGCAGCGGAGTAACCAGGGCCGTCTTTAATTTTGATTGGGCCCTGGACAAACATTTTCTTGGGGCCCCGCCTCCATTCTGAGATATACAAAAAATATCAGGTAGACTCAAAATCAGTTTACTGCAGCAAATCATGCAGTGATTGCAATTGTTTGCCAGAGGTTACAGCCTATCCTTACTGCTCGCTGGGTGGTTGCTAGAGGTTACAACACATAATTTCTGCTTGCCGATTGGTTGCTAAAGGTTAATGCACATCATTACCACTTACTGATTGGCTGCTAGAGATTAAAGCAGATCACTACTGTTCACTGATTGGTTGCTACAGGCTAATACACATCATTACCTCTCACTGAGCAGTGGAGCAATCCTAAATAATTGAGCAAGTAAAGGGGCACATTAATACACATACTACAGGAGAGTGTCAGAGAGTGCAGACATACTACAGGAGACAATCAGAGACTGCGGACATACTGCAGGAGACAATCAGAGACTGCGGACATACTGCAGGAGACAATCGGAGACTGCCGACATACTACAGGAGACAATCAGAGACTGTGAACATACGGCAAGAGACAATCAGAGACTGCGGAAATACTGCAGGAGACAATCAGAGACTGGTGACATACTGCAGGAGACAATCAGAGACTGGCGACATACTGCAGGAGACAGAGACTGGGGACATACTACAGGAGACAATCAGAGACTGCGAACATACTGCAGGAGACAATCAGAGACTGCGGACATACTGCAGGAGACAATCAGAGACTGCGGACATACTGCAGGAGACAATAAGAGACTGCAGACATACTGCAGGAGACAATCAGACTGCGGACATACTGCAGGAGACAATCAAAGACTGCGGACATACTGCAGGAGACAATCATAGACTGCGGACATACTGCAGGAGACAATCAGAGACTGCGGACATACTGCAGGAGACAATCAGAGACTGCGTACATGCTACAGGTGATGGTCAGAGAACCTTTAGCAATGCACAGCTTGACAGTTGAATAAAACAGCTCAGGGTTTAAGCAGTCAGGCATTTTATGGGTGCAAGGACATACCTGAGCAGCCAAACACACTACATACATTTAGAGGTATGTGGGCGGGGCTTCCATTCTCTGATCTCACTACAACAGCCGGGAGCTCCACTGATGCTTTGTAGGGGGGCCACGTTACCCGTGAATTGGGGCCCCAAATGAAGGTTTTGCAGAGTGCACAGAGGACACGGGAGGCTGTATTCCCGCGCTAGCCAGCTGAGAGGGGGCCGGGCCGGGAGCTCCACTGATGCTCTGACCCCGCTCCTGTGCAGCCTGTATGCGGGGTCAGAGGGTCAGTGGAGCTCTCGACCCCGCCCCCATCTCAGCTGGCTAGCATGGGAATACAGCCTCATGACCCGTGTCCTCTGCGCACTCTGCAAAACCTTCATTGGGGCCCCAATTTGCGGGTAGCAGTGCGGGCCCCCCTACAAACATTGGGCCCAGGGCAGGTGCCCCGTTTGCCCTGCGCTAAAGACGGCCCTGGGAGTAACTAGCAGATGGGACACATGTGTGCAACATGGGGACACTATAGCAGAAAGTGAGCGGGGACCAGAAGAGAGAGGACTAAGCAACAGAGGATCAGCAGAGCTAGGGGACCAGAGCAGGAGAAACTAGCAAATGTTACACGTGATGAGCAGCATGTAGGCAGTAGTGGGAGGTGAGTGCTGACCAGAGAGAGAAGAGGATTAGCAAACCAGAAGATCAGTAGTGCTGGGGTTACTACTGAGTGGAGGATCAGCAGAGCTGGGAGTTATTATTGTGCAGGGGATCAGCAGAGCTGCGGATACTACTAAGTGGGGCATCAGCAGAGCTGTAGGTACTACTGAGCAGGGGATCTAATTAACAAGGTACTAATAATCTAGGTATCTGCTGAACAAAGGTACTAATAAGCTGGAGATCTGATGATTGGAGGTACCACTGAGCCATGGTTCTATACATTCCCTTTAAAACAAATAGAAAATCAACACACACAGGGCATTTGCCAAGCTTCATTAAAACTTCAAAAAAGCATCACGAAGCATCACCGAAGCATCACCGAAGCATCAAAATAGCATGTTAAAGCGGTAGGTGTTAAAGTTGAAGCAAGTATAAATGAGCCCTTACATATGTCAATTGTATCTAGGCCATACCCTGAAAAAGTATCCTTTGTCTTAAATTGCTCCTGACAAATAGCAGTACTCCCCTGTGCCTACAGCTTCATAACTCCTTTCTCCTAAATTCTAGCCACGGGAGGTTTGAAGTGAGAGATGGTGTTGTCACTTGTTCTGGTTTTTCTTCCACTTGCTTAAGGCTCTAACATGAGAAAGCAAAACCCTGCTTCAACCAAGTGCATAACACAGCATAGTAAGCCAGTAACAAAGAAAGATCAGTTTTTGGACACCACAGACAATACTTTTGACTAGACATTTGCACTTCACTAGACATAAAGAAATAATATAATTCTGGCATTTGACCAATCTTCTAAAGCAGGTATTTTGGCTGATCTTGTTTGAAAAGGGGCCGGATGCCTGAATGATGTGGCTACAGCGGCCGTGGATAGATTCATGCAATGCATAAATCTATCCATAGTAGACAGAGGGGGTGGCTGGAGAGAGGGAGCGGCGCCTGAGTCTTGACTCACCGCCACTGCTAGTGCCTATTAGCAATTTAATAACATTCATTCATTGGGTGTCTTAAAGCGGATGTCCACCCTAAAGTGGACCTTCCGCTCATTGGAACCCTCCCCCCTGAAAGGTGCCAATTGTATCTGCAACCACTTCCGGCGTAGATTCTGCAGAAGGTACGCCCCTTTCCACAGAATCTACGCCCCTTTCCGAAGGTCCCCCGCTGCCTGCTGGGAAACACACGGATCCCAGAGACAGCGGGGACCATCCTTATTGCGAAGCGCGACTCGCGCATGCGCAGTAGGGAACCGGGAAATGAAGCCGAAAGGCTCCACTTCCTGATTCCCATACCCAAGATGGCGGCAGCAGCACCCGAGAGACGATCGAGAGATCGGCTTCGGGTGCCGACATCGCGGGTGCACTGGGCGGGTGAGTGTCATTATTTTAAAAGTCAGCAGCTGCAGTATTTGTAGCTGCTGGCTTTTAAAAAAAAAAACGGCGGACTCCCGCTTTAAGATTTAGCAGCCTTTGAAAAGCTCCATTAAATATCACAAACTATATTGTTTAAATGAGATACAACTCATTGTATTAATGCCTATCTTTTTGAACATATTCTAAAATATGCAGTATGTGTATCTGAAGCCAATTACAATACAGTACATAGTTACATAGTTAGTCTGGTTAGTCTGGAAAAAAGTCCATCTAGTTCAACCAATAAAAGGGAAAAAAATTACAATCCTATATACACAATACTATACCCACAGTCATGGGCGTCTGAATAACTTTTTTCAGGGGGGGCATCATTTTAAGGTCTGGTCGTGTGATTTTACCTGTGTTAGTCAACAGCAGCTGTAGGGCAGAAAGCACTTGGCAATGGCTGATAAAGCCTGATGACGTGATGTGACCCATAGGTTCCCATGCCACAGTTGTTATTGCCGCTCCCTCCTCTCCCCTGCATACGCTGCAGGATCACACAGGTGAGATAACATGACCAGATTGGAACAGTCTGAAAATAGGCTAGTCCGCATAGGTGTTAGGGGTAAGGGGACGGGGGGCAGTTTTTAAGGCTAGCGCAAGCTGGAATTCTACTTTCAATCTACCCTCCCTATTGGTGGCTTGTGGCAGTGCTAAAGCAGAGCTCCACCCAAAAAGGGAAGCTCCACATGTTTGCACCCTTCCACTGCCATATTTGTTACTTTTTGGGGGAGACAATGTACCTGGTTTTGCCATAGCGATCTGAGCCACATGCAAAACCATGCAAAATATGCTGCAAGTGACCAAAGCAAGTGAAGGTGTAAATAAACATATTAGGCAATCAATCAATTACAAAAAAAAACTACACCTGCATGGTGCAGCATTGGCTTAAGACAGTGGAGATTTTAAAATCTGTATGGACACAATAGCATCTTTATGCTGTTGTGCCCATATAGCTGCTTGTGTGCCCATATAGATGCTGGTGTGCCTCTATATGGGTGCAACAGCATCTATATAGGCACAATAGCAGTTAAATGGGCACAATAACATAAAGATGATATTCTGTCCATAGTGTATAACTTCTATTGTGGCCATAAAAAAGCTAATGTCTCCTATTGTGCCCAGTGACATTGACCTTGCAGTGCTCCCAGTGTCAGGACAAGTTTATCTGGTGACCAGGGTGAAAATGTCAAACTGTGCTTAATGTTGGGTGTCTTTAGTTAGCCTAAAATACAGATTTCTTCTAAAATATTAACAGCTACATACAGAATGCCCAAATGATTTATACTGAGTGAGAGATGTTTAGACATTTGTAACTGATCACATGCTTGGTCAGAAGTTAATTCTTGCAGACACTCACCTCCTTTGCGATCAAAACATGTAGCCTTAAAAATGTCCATTACAGATTTGTAATGAGCCTGGGAAGTAGTATAATTGTCCTGGTCTGGGGTCTTATCAGAATTGCTGGATACTGATAATTAAACAGTAATCTGCAAGCACTGGTGATTACAGACAGACCATGACACAGAACAAGCTGACACTAACCCAGCTTGTTCTACAAATATCATTTAGCACTTCACCTTAATGGCAGATTCCATGGCTTCAGGAACTTCTTAGCTGGCCTGGGGTGAGCTCTGGTGACTGTTGGGCTGGACAGTGCCTGCTGAGTGAACTTTATCTTCCTGCTCCGCCCACCCTCACTGCTGCTCCACCCACCCTCACTGCTGCTCTGACTGTGATCACTCTGACTTGGACAGCAGCCAAACCTTGGTGAATCGTCCTTCTCCTGTCTGGGAGGATTGTCCTTCTCCTGTCTGGTATGGCTGCAGCTACAGAGAAGGAGGCTAGCACAGCCTCAGTTCAGTGTGCGGCTGTATCAGAGTTCAGAGCATGGGGTAGTGTGACAGCTGGGCAAGTTGCTCAAGAGCTTCTCCTAAGTTTTATGAACCTAGTGTAACTCACAATCTGGCACCCCCTCTCCTCCCTGCCCCGCCTGCAAGGACTGCTCACGGACAACAGTGTCTGTGTGCAGACACCTTGCCGATTCTAGGGGGGGCACTTGACCCCCCCCCCTTGCCTCTATCTGCGGACGCCCATGCCCACAGTTGATCAAGAGGAAGGCAAAAAAAAAACAGCAAAGCATGATCCAGCTTGCTCCTGCTGAGGAGAAAAATCCTTTCCTGATCCCGAAAAGGCAATCGGATATTCCCTGGATCAAGTCTACCTATACAAGTTAGTATCCAGTTATATTATGTACATTTAGGAAAGAATCCAGGCTTTTCTTAAGCAATCTACAGAGGTGGACAGAACCAGCTCTTGAGGGAGACTATTCCACATTTTCACAGCTCTAAAGCCTCGTATACACTCTTAGATTTTCAGACGACCAAATGTTCATTTTTTGTAGCATGGGGTAGTCTCATGTCGAAAGTGAAGAGGTTACTCACAATATGAACATTTTCATACGACAGACTACATCAAAAGTTATGTATGTATTCTTCTGAGCATGCATAGTTTTGCTCTTATGATTTTTTTTGTATGAAAACTGTACTAATGAAACAAAAATGGGACGTTGAGTTCACATCCAACAAAAATTTTATAGTCTGAACATTCAGCTTTTGTCTGATGAAAACACAAAATTGGCTGTCGAAAGCACCATACTAAGGATACAAAAAAAATTTCCATTGATTTTTGTATCGTGTATACGGGCCATTACTGTGAAGAAACCTTTCTGTATTCGGATTTTAAAACTATTTCCTTGTGGGCCAGGTATGGTGTTAAGATCTTGGGGGATGTGATTTCCAATGGTGCCCTTGTCCCATTCCGGGAGCTAGCGGAGAAGTATGGTATGCCAGTGGGCATGCTCTTCAGGTACTGGCAGCTGCGGCATGCCTTCAGGGCGCAGTTCCCGGAGCCGCTGGTTCTGGGGTGCATGTGCTGGAGGGCCTGCTGGATCAGGGGTCCTTAGAGAAACCCCTCTCTGCATTATATTTGGTGCTGATTAGTAGGGAATCGCCTAGGATGGAGGCACTATGGGAAAAGTGGAAGGTGGACGTCCCAACTTTGGATAAAGAGGCATGGGAGGAATGCTTCGAGAAGGGTATCAGGTTACTGATATCTTCTAGGGACAGGTTAATACAAATCAAATGTTTACATAGGGTGCACTTCACGCCTCAGAGACTGTACAGAATTTATCCGGATAGATCCCCAAATTGTCCAAGATGTGGGGCCCCTGAGGGTTCACTTATACACATGTTTTGGGAGTGCCCACGCATCTCGCAGTACTGGTCTGCTGTCATGGATTGTATTAATGAGCGTCTTCAGTTGAGCATCCCCCTGACGGCAGAGTTGGCTCTGTTGGCCATCCATGATGATGAACAGAGACCCAGGTACACCAAGATGCTGATCTCATTGCTGCTCTTCTATGCAAAAAAGCAAATACTTATTAAATGGACCTCGCTCATTACCCACCTACAAGTAGATCTTGGGAAAAGTCAATTGATGAAGTTCTGCCAATGTATAAATTGACATATGCCAGTAGGGGGTGCCCCCAAAAGTTTATGAAAGTGTGGCAACTGTGATGACTGTCTGGGACTCTTTTTGTACTTTACCCCCCGGCGCATCGGGAAGAGGATGTTGTGTGGTTTATGCTGTCTGTCCCCCCCCCCCCCTTTCTCCCTTCCCCCTGCCCCCCCCCCCCCTATTTTCCATCTGGGTTGCATGGACCCTGTCGAAGCACAATGGATGCAACTCTTGGAGTTCAATGAGTCTATGTATACTGCACTGTTTATGTTTGCAAGATACTATGTTATGTATTATGTGGATTTTGTACCATCTCCTTCTAATAAAGACCAACTTTCTTGTTAAAAAAAAAAAACTATTTTCCTCCAGATGTAAAGAGTCCATTGTGAAAAACTCAACACCAAGTTGACTATATGTTTTTATACATGTTGATCATATCCCCCTTAATCTCCTCTTCTGAAGAGAGAACAAATTCAGTTCCTCTAATCCCTCCTTATAGCTGAGCTCCTCCATGCCTCTTATCAGTTTGGTTATCCTTCTCTGGACTTTCTCCAGTTCCCCGATATCCTTTTTGAGACCTGGTGCCCAAAACTGAACTGCATATTCCAGATGAGGTCTTATTAATAATTTATACAGAGGCAACATCTCCACTTCAGTTGTACTCTCCCTAGTATGTATGATGCGTGCAGGTTTCTAGCCCCAAGTATATAACTTTACATTTATTAACATTAGTTTGCCACATAGTTGCCCAATTAAACAGAGCATTGAGGTCAGCTTGTAAGTTGGAGACATCCTGTAAGGATTTTATTCCACTGCATAGCTTGGTGTCATCCGCAAAAATTAAAAATGCCCCTCAGACGCCCATGCACAAAATACAATAGACAGCACATGCTGTCACAGCCTACTATCCCCGGCTCTTAAAGAGGACACCCATTTATAAATGTAGATATTTATATTGCATATACTTTATATCTGTATCTATCTATCTATCTATATATCTATATATATATATATATATATATATATATATATATATATATATATATATATATATACATATATATATATATACAGTATCTCACAAAAGTGAGTACACCCCTCACATTTTTGCAAATATGTTATTATATCTTTTTATGTGACAATACTGAAGAAATTACACTTTTCTTCAATGTAAAATCGTGAGTGTACAGCTTGTACAACAGCATAAATTTGCTGCCCCCTCAAAATAACTCAACACACACCCATTCATGTTTAAACCGCTGGCAACAAAAGTGAGTACACCCCTAAGTGAAAATGTCCAAATTGGGCCCAATTAGCCATTTTCCCTCCCCGATGTTATGTGACTCGTTAATGCTACAAGGTCTCAGGTGTGAATGGGGAGCAGGTGTGTTAAATTTGGTGTTATCGCTCTCACTTTCTCATACTGGTCACTTGAAATTCAACATGGAACCTCAAGGCAAAGAACTCTCTAAGGATCTGAAAAAAATAATTATTCCTCTACATAAAGATGGCCTAGGCTATAAGAAGATTGCCAAGACCCTGAAACTGAGCTGCATTGGTTTAACAGGACAGGTTCCACTCTCTAGAACAGGCCTCGCCATGGTCAACCAAAGAAGTTGAGTGCGCATGCTCAGCGTCATATCCAGAGGTTGTCTTTGGGAAATAGATGTATGAGTGCTGCCAGCATTGCTGCAGAGGTTGAAGGGGTGGAGGGGGTCAGCCTGTCAGGGCTCAGACCATACACCACAAACTGCATCAAATTGGTCTGCGTGTCTGTCATCCCAGAAGGAAGCTTCTTCTAAAGATGATGAAAAAGAAAGCCCACAGTTTGCTGAAGACAAGCAGACTAAGGACATGGATTACTGGAACCATGTCCTGTGGTCTGATGAGACCAAGATAAACTTATTTGGTTCAGATGGTGTCAAGCGTGTGTGGCGGCAACCAGATGAGGAGTACAAAGACAAGTGTGTCTTACCTACAGTCGAGCATGGTGATAGGAGTGTCATGGTCTGGGGCTGCATAAGTGCTGCCAACACTGGAGAGCTAAAGTTTATTGAGGGAAGCATGAATGCCAATGTGTACTGTGACATACTGAACCAGAGCATACACACTATATTACCAAAAGTATTGGTACAGCTGCCTTTACACACACTTGAACTTTAATGGCACCCCCGTCTTAGTCCATAGGGTTCAATATTAAGTGGGACCACCGTTTGTAGCTATGATAGGAGTGTGTCTATGGGAATGTTGGACCATTCTTCCAGAAGCCAATTTGCAAGGTCAGTCATTGATGTTGGACGAGAAGACCTGGCTCACAGTCTCCGCTAATTCATCCCAAAGGTGTTCTTTTATGTTGAGGTCAGGACTCTGTGCAGGCCAGTCAAATTCCTCCACCTCAAACTCGCTCATATTAGTCTTCATGGACCTTGCTTTGTGCACTGATGCACAGTCATGTTGGAACAGGAAGAGGCCATCCCAAGCTGTTTCTACAAAGTTGGGAGCATGCTGTCCAAAATATCGTGGTATGCTGACACCTTAGGAGTTCCCTTCACTGGAACTAAGGGGCCAAGCCCCACCCCTGGAAAACCATCCCACACCATAACCACCCCTCCACCAAATTATTTGGACCAGTGCACAAAGCAAGGTCCATAAAGACATGGATGAGCAACTTTGGGGTGGAGGAACTTGACTGACCTGCACAAAGTCCTGACCCTCAACCCAACAGAACACCATTGGAACGAATTACAGTGGATACTGCGAGCCAGGACTTCTCATCCACATCAGTGCCTTACCTCATAAATGTGCTCATAGAAGAATGGTCAAAGATTCCCATAGACACACTCCTAAACTGTGGACAAAGGCACGGTGGTGGTGGTGTAAAGGCAGGCGTCGCATGATCCAAACACATCATCCAATTACAATAGTCAAGCCTATGCCCTCTTTTTCCTCCACTACAGCAGGACTTTACCCATACCAACTTAAAAATAATGTTCTTTAGCAAGGAACATACATTCCACATTAATAATTATGCTGCCAATGTTACTGTGTGCTGTAAATTGCCCAGCATTGCTTCTGTTTCTTCTTGCCAGAGGCTGCCATTTTGCTAAGGCCCAGATTCAATGAACAACAGTAAATCATAAAGTGGAACTAAACCCATCGATTTAACAGTTTTAAAAGAACAGTTACATTCCTGGAATAACGAGATTGATATCTGTCACATGCTTGGCTGGTGCTCTCAACCAAACTGTAAAACCTCCAAATGTCTGGTGTCATAACAGATCACATGTGTGGCCCCAAGGCAGTTTACAGATTAACCAGAAGCTGCTTCCTTGGCTGTAAAGGAAAGGAGGCTTTAACCGGTTCCTGACCAAGTAACGCATATATACTGCGGCATAAAAAGTTCTCCTGGGCGAAATCCCGTATCGGTACGTCCTTCCCTTTTTTGTGCACCAGAGGGCACATGGGCATGATCGCCACCAGCTACGCGTGATCATGTGCACGTGCACCAGCATGGGGATTCGTGTGTCATTTTTTCTTACTAATATCTCCTCTCCTACTTAGTCCTATTACCATACAGTTAGAACTCACTGAGGGAACACACGGTTAACCCCTTGATAATCCCCTAGTGTTAACCCCTTCACTATCAGTGACATTTACACAGTAATCAGTGCATTTTTATAGCACTGATCACTGTATAAGTGTCAATGGTCCCAAAAATGTGTCAAAAGCATCTGATCTGTCATCGCAAAATCGCAGATCACCGCCATTACTAGTAAAAAAAAAATAAAAAAAATAATAATAATAAAAATGCCATAAATCTTTCCCATGGTTTGTAGACAGTATAACTTTTGCGCAAACCAATCAATATACACCTATTGCAAATGTATTTTTACCAAAAAAATGTAGAATATATATTGGCCTAAACTGATGAAGAAATATAAAAAAAAAAAATTGTGGGTATATAATAATTTATTATAGCACAAAGTATATATAAAATAAAATACAAAAATATAGTTTTTTTTTCAAAATTGACGGCTGTTTTTGTTTATAGCACAAAAAATGTAAACCCGCAGAGGTGATCAAATACCGCCAAAAGAAAGCTCTATTTGTGGGGGAAAAAAGATGCAAATTTTGCTTCGGTACAGCATTACACGACCGCGCAGTTATCAGTTAAAGCGACACTGTGGCAAATTGTAAAAAGTGCTCTGTTAAGGAAGGGGGTCAAATCTTCCAGGGCTGAAGTGGTTAATTCTGTTTTAAGGTTGTCAGCAAATTGGCCTATACAAATTCAGCAATGCCTAAAAATGGTGAACAACTGAGTATGTGCAGAGCTGATTGAAGCAGTGTACTACTGGATTTTAAACAATATAGGCTCTTATTTTTAATGTTTTACATAGCTATGTATACCTGCAAAAGGGACCAGCCTGAAGTGATCTAGCAAGACTTAATTTTTCAACTAGATCTACATTTTTCAGCAGTACAGCTTAGTCAGAAACCCACTGGCGCTTTATCCTCCTATGTGGAAGCTCCCGGTGTTAGATTAACAGTACTGTGTACTGTAATAGAACCTGATTGGCTCAGAGCCCTGCCCTTTCCTGTCCCAGAGACAATAACAGGAGGTTGATACAAATATTTAAAAATACATTTAAGATGTTTTTAATGATTTCTAAAATGGTGTATTTTTTATGACACAACTTTATATTTAAAGTAGAATTTAAATGAATATCAAAACCAGTTTTGTTAATCATTAAGAGGTCACTTTGGGTATAGATGCCCTCCCCTGGTTTACCCATATGTTCAAATAAAAAATTCTTTGCCTTCCAGAAGGCACTCTACATCCCCCTGCTATTTTGACAATAAACCAGAACTCTGCAACCCAATAGAAAACAAATCAACACAACTAAAGCAAAATATAACATTTAGCCTAATTGCTGTAATGTGTAAAGTGATCATAAAATCGTTCATTGTTGTTTTATTTTGTTCCTGTAATTAATAATGAATAATTAATGAAACACTTGCTTTCTGTGAATACTGAATAAACATCAAGCTGTTACACAATTTAGCAGACCTTCAATATGCATTGTTAATTTAATAGTTTAAGAGATGTAACAAAATGTCTTTAATTCAAAAATACAATACAGCAATAAATGAAGATTGTGTCATTTGGCTGAAGGGTAATTGTTCCCAAGTAATTGAATAAATGTGAGTGTTACTTTATTATGTAGATACTGAGCAAGAAAATAGGAGATCCTTGCTTGCAGAGAGTGTTTAAGGGCACATTTACACATTGTACATTAATGTAAGTGTGTTGTGTTACACATCATGCTGTGCTTAAGTGTAAGGCCGCCTCTATGTATATACTGTATATACAGTATATTCAAATCTGCTACCAAATTAAAGCCCTAACTGCACTGAAAAGCTGTAACAAATATTAGAGTACACTATAAAATCTAAAATCTAGAAAATGTGCAAACAAAGAATCTGCAACAGAAAAAAACTTGGGGATTCAAGAGCTCAAAGGCTCTGGGATTGAATGAGTTAAAATAAGGTGCTCACAAATGAACCTCATGTTTAAGATATGATTTCACCCCAGGAAAATTAGATTTAATGAACTAAAAGGATAGGTGACACCTTAAAGAGTATGACACAAGAAAATTTCAGATTTTCTTTTTTTACTATGCATAAACTGTGCAAATATTATAACACTATTATAGTCCCCATTCCTGTTCTAAACATCTCAAAAATGTTTATGCTCATACATTTCAATAATCCCCGTTTATTTCCATATTGTAAACACTGTAGCAATAATATCCATGCTAAATATTTTATTTGAAAGAAAAAAACCATAAATGCACTATGGCAGCTGTGAAAAAAATGCAATACGCTCTAAGATCAAGTGGAGAAAATAATGAAAATCAAAATAAATATATACTTATATATACTTGCATTTATTGAAATGTAATTGCATCTTTGTTGCCCATAGAGCGTAGATCAGAGAGGATGCAGAATGCTTATGTTTATAGGGTACAAAGAAAATAGATATCTACAGGAGCTGAGATACTTTCTCTCCAGGGATTTTCTGATTTCCATTCTGATAGTTCCTCTTAAGTCTCAGCTTCAGCCCACTGCATTTCAAGCTGTGACATAGTTCTTGGCTCAGCTGGCCTGGCTCCAGATCATGGATACGGCACAAAAGGTACACAGTGAACTGTAGGTTTTTTTCCTTCTTAAAGAAGAAAGGAAACCTTGAATGTACAATAATGCATTTCAATTTGTCAGAGCAGTGATTCCTGAACTGACCTGATCTACAGGTGACTGTAGCTATTGCCACTGGGGCACTAGAATTATAGACCTCCCAGTGATGGAAAGCAAGCATAAATCTATCATTACCCTGCTAGAGTGTATTAAATGACTGCACTTTGCTCAAACTTATACATATATGGCTGTAATTAAAACTAAACTGTAGACTAAAAAATGAACACTGCTAGCAGGTAGCATTTTTTTGCAGAAGACTCAGTATGTCTCTTCTGCAATAAAAGCTCCACTTCTGTCTGCCAGCAATGTTTGAATCTACAGTGAGTCATGCATGCACTGCTCAGTGTACATTTTTGGCATATCTTGTTGTTGGGATGAATTCATTCCTGGGAACATGCATAAAAGTGCAAAAGCGACATTTACAAAATAAAAAGTCTATATAAATTGCTTATAAATACCATTTCACTTTGTTCTGTTTGTAAACAAATGTCTGGAGATTCCCGTCATCTATACCAGACCCTTTACCTACAGGGACGTCTGATATTGATGTTAATGGGGGACTCTAGGCAAATTAAAGAGAAAAAAATGCATAGGGTTCCCTCTAAAAATACATGCCCTTACCTTAGAAGGGGGTCTGGTATGTATTTCAAGAGGGATCCCCAAAAAAATTCATGAATTGTCCACTAAAATCTATGTCAGACCATCAGACCCTTATTCAAGAATGCAGCTTGGCTGACCAGGAAAGAAGGAGTCAACTATTATTCAACCCCCCCTGAACCATACCAGGTCACATGCCTGAAACATGTTGATGAGGGCAAGGGTCTCTTACCCACAATGCTCTGAAGAAGCTTGGTAACAAGCGAAATGCGTAAGAGGGACATCATCACATCTTTCATGGTGGGGACACGGATGTGCTGAACCATACCACCAACCACCTCCACCTATTTTGAGCTTCCGTTAAACGTATGCTCCGAATGCCTGTCCTGAACACCTGTAGGGAAGCCAAGACACATTTCACTGCATAACCTGCATGAACTGGAGACATTTGGAAAACACTGCTATATGGTATTTCAATCTAGATGAATATATCGCATGACTGGTAAAGTGAGAATTCTGTCTTTATCGTATTAAGGATCTCTGTCCTTGTTTCATCTTTGAGACGAGTGGACCTTATATATGGACGTGAAACTAAAGAAGTAATGACATGAAACAAGACGTCAATACAGTGAGTTGTATCTACCCCCATATATTGGAAGGGGATGTTTATTCAGTCTGTTGTTTCCTTGAAATCTGTCATCTTTACATGTACCAGTCTGTGATTCATAGATCTATTTCTTGATGAGTCTCCACGAATATCTATACAGAATTTTCATGCAGTGAATTCCAGCTCTTGTCTTTTTTAAGTTAAGACTAACAATACTATATAAATGCACATGCACTTTAATCAATCGGAGCAATGAAACGATCTTTCAATATAGCCTAATTTCATGTATTTTTTTCCATTCTTCGTGAATAATTCTTATTTCATATAACAATTTTTGAATTGGACTTTCTGAGTATTAAGATCGTTTAGATAGAGGGAGATCTCAAGTATATGGTGTATGAGAGTTGTGTATGATTGGGTGTGGTGGCCACCTGTGTCCCATTAAGACATTCTGACTTAATTTTAACTAAGTGTCCTGGAAGTGGGTGTATATAATTATTGTTTTCTAACTTTATAAATGTGGTTAATCATTATAGATATTTAGTCAAACCCGTTTTTTTCCTTATTGAAGACTGAGTACCTTTGGGAATTTTTCAATTTTTTTCTTCCTATATGCCTTTGTACGCAGAGGATTACCACCACGGACGGATCTAACCGAAAGTGTTGGATACCTTCGGTTGACGGTATTAACAGATTGTTATATAGGGAAGGCGTCTGTTTATGCCACTAAACAATCATTTTCAATCTGAACTAAATTGGATGAGCTATTGTGTGTTCCCTTCCCCCCTTCCTTTTGTTTTGCTCTCTTCCCCACAACCCTGAGTGTGAGCTTATCAGAATCTGGAAGCCCTTTTTAGAAATATTAGGATCCCCAGGTCCTGCCCCACCTAACCAGTCACAAAAAAAGTAAACGGTAAATACATTTTTCAGGAAGTGTAACAAAATGCGGCGTGATAAACCATAGATCAATATATCTTGAATACTAATGAAAAATATTTTTGTATATATATATATATATATATATATATATGTCGTGCTTTTAAATGACTTTAAATGGGTGCTTTTTAGACATTTTCACTGAGTTCAGTGTTTTAATGATGCATTGATAAAGTTAGTTTGTAATTTGTTATATACTTGTGTTTTTATGCTAATAAGTTTGATGATTCCTGTTAACCTTATGCTTGCTGCATAATTAGGATGTGGCACATTTAACAATTATTGGGTTCTCGCATAACCACCCAGCAGTTACTCACTAGACAACCCTTTAATATTCAGTAACTCAAAGGTGGAAGCACCTGTCTACCAGGGTGGATGTCCTATTTTGAGTGATAGTGGATTGTATGAACTATTGTAAATAGGTATCATGGACTTTATGGGCGTAGGATGGACTGGATTTATGACCAGGATTAAAACTTTATGTAATGTTACTAGTAAAGAAGATCACTAATCTGTCAGGTTAAAACGCTTATTGAAGAAAAAGTCTAATTTACACTGGCACATAGAATTTTTTCAAATGTATATACAACAAAATGTAAGCCCACTAGGATTATGGGTGAAAGTTCATCCAACTTTCAGTAATGTGTCCCAGGAGTTTAAGACCTCATAGGAAACAGTATTGTCTAAATGCAGTTCTGAATTAATTAATCTCTTGAAACCACAATATAGGACTGACATGAATCAAATCTACCAAGATGAGTCCAATAAGTCAAACCCTCAATTTGATAGCAAATGGTGGGAACTTAATGAGTTCCTAAATAAATTGGTAAGGGTATCATTATCAAAAGCAGGCTAAGCTAACCAAAGATCAACTAGCCTTCTCAGAAGGCTATGCATAGCAATAGACTAAATCACACATGACTAGGAATCAACAGAGATATATGCGACAGAGTGT
Organism: Lithobates pipiens; assembly: GCF_037356315.1. Taxonomy (NCBI): domain Eukaryota; kingdom Metazoa; phylum Chordata; class Amphibia; order Anura; family Ranidae; genus Lithobates; species Lithobates pipiens. The sequence goes on from NW_027507718.1 coordinate 18,870,643, forward strand.
CAATGGCATGGGGGCAGGGCAGGACTTAGGGTGGTGGGGGCCCCTGGGCTTGAGTCACTTTCGGGCCCTACCTTCTATACATTACCGTATTTATTGGCATATAACATGCGCCGGCGTATAACACGCACCCAAAGTTTAGGAGGGAATTTTAAGGAAAAAACTTTTAGGAGGGAAGTTTAAGGAAAAAACTATTTAAATCAATGCAGCCTTATCAGTGTCCATCTGCAGCCTTGCTCATCCATCTGCAGCCTTGCCCATCCATCTGCAGCCTTGTCTAGTGTCATTTGCAGCCTTGTCTGTACGCAGTCTTGTGTATCTCTGCGGCTCTCGAGTCCTCTCGGCAGCTCTCAGGTCCTCTCGCAGTCCCGAGCGGAGCTGAGAGTAGCCGAGTGTACTCGGCTTTGCTCACAGTCATGCCCAGTCCCTGTGTTATGTCCAACATAGGGCGGGACTGGGCGTGACTGTGAGCGGAGCTGAGCCGAGTACACTCGGCTATGAATCTCGGCGGGGCCCGTGAGGTCCTCTATTGGGCGGGGCCCATGGGCTTGAGCCCAGTCAAGCCCAATGGTAAGTCCAGCCCTGCATGGGGGTAATAATCATACAGGACAGTATGCTAATCCAGGAACTGATGATGGTACTGAATAAGATTCATCACTTTCTTCTTCCAAGATGGAGCTCATTATCATCAGGGACACATTTTAGGAATGGGCCACATAAGCGGAATCATATTCTACAAATAACCCCAAAAAGCATCCCGATGGCTCTCAGCAATTAATCCTAATCTAATATACATACTGGTGGTGGTGATAGGATAGGTGATGGACTAAATAATGCACCAGAGGGTTTGCAGTCACACACATATCTAGGTATTACAGCAGCTCAGGCAGTAAAGATTATGAATTCTCAAACCGACACAGGGAATATCTCTGTAACTCGACCAATACAGGGACCCAGTATGGGTGCAGTACAAAATAAAGATCTTACCTTTAATACCTATGCCACCCAATCCGGTACATTTTTTACACTTGATGCACTCGCCTGGGCAGGGACAACAAAGCACTCTAGATACCTTTGTAATACATCCAGGAACACAACCTATCACCCCTCAAATACATCTGAAATTCCCCTTAACCACTTTCAGACCGGACCAATTTGCTGGTCAAAGACCAGACCACTTTTTGCGATTCGGCACTGCGTCGCTTTAACTGACAATTGCGCGGTCGTGCGACGTGGCTCCCAAACAAAATTGACGTCCTTTTTTTCCCACAAATAGAGCTTTCTTTTGGTGGTATTTGATCACCCCTGCGGTTTTTATTTTTTTGCGCTATAAACAAAAATAGAGCGACAATTTTGAAAAAAACACATTATTTTTTGCTTTTTGTTATAATAAATATCCCCCAAAAATATATAAAAAAACTTTTTTTTCCCTCAATTTAGGCCGATACGTATTCTTCTACATATTTTTGGTAAAAAAAATCGCAATAAGCGATTATTGATTGGTTTGCGCAAAAGTTATAGCGTTTACAAAATAGGGATAGTTTGATAGCATTTTATTAATAATTTTTTATTATTTTTTTTTTTACTAGTAATGGCGGCGATCTGCGATTTTTATTGTGACTGCGACATTGTCGGGGACCCATCGGACATTTTTGACACATTTTTGGGACCATTGTCATTTATACAGTAATCACTGCTATATAAATGCAGTGATTCCTGTGTAAATGACACTGGCAGTGAAGGGGTTAACCAGTGGGTGGCAGTGTAGGGGTTAAGTGTTCCTAGGGGTGTGTTACTAACTATGGAGGGGTTGGGCTTTTATTTAGTGTACTCTGATCTCTGCTCCAATCACATGGAGCAGAGATCAGCGTCACTAGTTGCTAGGCAGAATGGAAAAATGTTGTTTACACAGCATTTCCTCCATTCGGCCGCTCCGTGAGACGATCGCGGGGATGCCCGCGGCGATCGAGTCCGCGGGTCCCGCGACCGGACTCACGGGGGTCCCGACCAGTGCGGGAGCGCGCCGCCGGCGGCGCGCTCCCGATGGCAGGGCGGCATCGAATATTGGACGTACCTGTACGCCAATATGCCTGCCCGTGCCATTCTGTCGACGTATATCGTCGTGCGCTGGTCGGGAAGTGGTTAAATACTGAATTAAAAGTCATTAATTTGACACCGTATGCTTTATCAGCTGATGAGTTATCAGTACTATCTTTATGTTTAAGCTTTTGCCCTACTATGCATTTTGACAAATATGAGATGATTAAGGATTTTTTTACCTGTTTGCCAGGAACCTTACCTTTAACTTCATGTGTGACGAGGAAAGGAAACAGAAAAAAACAGGAGAAGGAATTGACTGAACAATTTCACGATGCAGGAATTTAGAATTTTGCAAGATCTAATCTTGCTATTGGAAGGAAATAATACTGATGATGATTCAGTAAGTGAGATATAAGTAAAATGGCCTAAGTGGTTTGTGAGATTTCAAACAAGTGCAAAGAATAATTTTTTACATACATTTTGAGAGCTGTGGATTCCTTACCCCCCCCCCCCCCCCCCCATGTTTAGGAAGAATCCTGTGATGAGAAGTTAGCAGAAGCCCCTAAGCCCCATGGGCTAGTTCTTGAAGCATGTTTGAACATATTGAACTATGACACTTTTCCACGTTTGTGCTTCATATATGCAATCATGGTGAGCTACATCTGATATCAAGGCGAATACTCAGTTTGTCAACACACTGCATTAATTAAGTCATCTACCCATTTGAGGTTCTGACAGTGAGAGTGCCAACCTTGAGTGAGGAAATGAAATGTTTTTGATCTCTGTAATTTAAGATCACTTCTATTTGATAAGAGCCCACCCCCCCCTTTTTCCTTCAAGGAGCACTTTTCAGCACTGGAGCACTTTTGTGTGGAATTTTACAAGCACGGAGCATTTGTCACATTTGATTTAATATGAACTATTAGCATATACAGTAAAACCTTGGTTTGCGAGCATAATTAGTTCCAGAAACATGCTTGTAATCCAAAGCACTTGTATAGCAAAGCGAATTTCCCCATAATCCATCAGGAGCTACAGAGTATAAAAGAGAAGAGAGGTGCCTCTAAGTTTAGCAATATGGTTACATTTAATGATTGATGATTAAAAAGAGGCACATCTAAGTATGCAGGCATCCGGATAAAGCTGTCCACATAGACAATCCTCCGCACCTCTCACCGCTGTCAGTCAGCAATCGTGACCAGAAAGGCTACCTGCAGTAGAGCGATTTGAAAGCATGGCTTCAACCGCTCGGGGAGCACAGAGTGGAAGGGATGACGTAGATGGCAGTGGGGAAGATGGTTTATGTGGACAGCTTTACCCCGGATGCTTGTATACTTAGATGTGCCTCTTTTAATCATAAACCACTTGAGTTGCTAAATGTTGTACCTTCATTAAATGTGACCATATTTCTACACTTTTTGGTGCCTCTCTTCCCTATTATACTCAGTTGTGACATGACACTACTTGTATATCAAGACATCATTTTTTATATCAAGTCAAAATTTATTTAAAAATGTTGCTTGTCTTGCAAACCTCTCTCAAACCAAGTTACTCTCAAACCAAGGTTTTACTGTGTAAACATTTTTGATTTGATTTTTTTTTTGTTTTGAACTTTTTCATCTTTTATTGCAAATATTAATTGCGTTGGATCATTACTCATTTATGGATTTGTTAATTATCTGTATATTCATGATTTAAAGGGACAGCCCATTTTTTGTTTGAAGAGATATTCCCCAGTACTAGCAGGACACAAGATTTCCAGTAACACCCCTTTAAGAATAAATCACAACATTTTCCGGACCTTCTAACAAATACTAACATCTGGCCATTTTTAACCACCATGATCAGAGAAATTAAGCAATTGGATGTTAGGCAGGAGACATCTAATCTTACCCCATGTCAAAAAAGAGGGTTAATAAAATTGGAAAGCAGATCTGACATAATAATTAAATCCTCAGACAAAGGAGGTAACATAGTGGTTCTGACTAAAGTACAGTATGAGAAAATGTGCTATGATGTCTTTAATAATGACAGTTGGTATTGACCAATTTCAGCCTATATGGGGGTTCAATTTCATGTTGAGTTTAAAACATTACTGGGAGTGGTTTGTTCCACCTGATGCCCTGCTTGTGACTGTAGATGGGGAGGCTTTTTACTCCAGCATCCCTCTGCATTCGGGGTATTGGGGCTTTTAAAACATTCCTTATGGGACAGGATCAAACAGTGTGGCAGTTTAATGAGTTTATTTTTAAAATGGCTGTTTTTTATCTTGACACAGTATTTTGTTTTTCCCAGATCTAACTACCTCCAGGTACAGGGTGTGGCCATAGGCATTTGTTGTTCCCTGGCCTATGCTAACCTGTACATGGGGGGGATGGGGGCATGATGTATTTTCTGATGAGGCCCTTGCACAATATATTAAACATCCATTATGCTGGCTTCGTTGCATAGATGATTTATGTATTATCTGTATATGTCAACTCCTAGCATCTGGCCTCTTTTAACCACCATAGTCAGAGAAATTAAGAAATTGGATGTTAGGCAGGAGACATCTAATCTTACCCTAGGTCAAAAACAAGGATTCAACGCAATTTGAGCTCCATCTCATCTCCTATTACCCCACTAGCACACCTATTCAATAACCCGGATTTCCCTCCGGGTCAAAATATATCAGCATTTAAATGGTGGTTGGACAAAGGGCTGTACCGGATTGGGCATTTCTTATCTAGGACAGGCCCCTTCCCACTCAAACACTTCATTAAAAAAATGGAACTACCAATGACGGAGCGATTCAGATTCCATCAAATTTCTCACTTCCTACACTCCATTTGGACTGAAAAACCTCTCCCTCCTAGCTTCACAGATTATGAAATTTGGTGTGGACAGGGCCCGGAGCAGAGGGGAGGTATCTCTAGCATTTACTCTTCACTGATGCAGCCAAAGTCTAAATCTTCAATTATTGAAAAATGGGAAGAAGAATTGCAGTTTAATTGGGACCTGGGGTCCTGGCACATGGCGGTCTTTACATCTTACAAAGGGATCCTAAACACATCTCTTGCAGAGGCCAGTTTAAAAGTCATCATGCGATGGTACTACACTCCAGTCAGGTTGGCCAACATATACCCCTCGGCAGACCCGCTGTGCTATAGAGGCTGTCACTTCACAGGCACTCTGATCCACATCTGGTGGGAGTGCCCCAGGTTACGCCCCTTTTGGAGGAGAATCTTCAAAATTATTGATGGGTTCGCCAGGTGCCGTGTCCCCAGGTCCCCTACCATTGCTCTGCTTAATGAACCAATTCCCAAGACCCCCAGGCATACCAGGAAATTGATCCATTTTATCCTAATAGGGGCCAAACTCACCATCGCAAAAGCTTGGAAACAACCCTCCGTCTCTGTTAAGTCTGCTCAGAGAAAGATCTCATGGATAATGGCCCAAGAAAAGCTGTCTAGTATACTCTCCGATACCCGTTCCAAATTTGATATTATTTGGGAACCTTGGGCCCTTCATATGGGCATCTCCCTGACACACACCCCTTTGGGGTGAAGAGCACTGGCAGTATGGTCAAGAACGATGGTTATCGGGCAGATAGCACGGTCCTATTTACTTTTGGTTTAACTCTACTGGGTCCCTCACCCTTCCCTCTCTCACTCTCTCTACCCCTTCTTCTTTCCTATCTCTTCTTTCCTTTCATTCATGGCCCAGGTGGCCAACGGTTGACCTCAAGTTAAACATAAGTTGAAGCAGACATAACAGGAGGGTCCCTATGGGCGATAATAGGGGCGAGAGGGGTGGTCTCTCGGGAGCAGGGGGTTCCCTGGTCAAGTCCCTCACTCGGCACAGCTTGATCCCGTGAGGGGTGCTGAGTGACTCAGGGGCCGCTGAGGTTCTTCCTCTGCCCCGCCGGCAGTGATTTACAGCAGGCACCACGGTATCTCGCTCCTATCTTAGACAGTGCTCTTATAGAATCGCGGAAAACCCTTTGTTGGGTTTGATCTGCTTTTTTTTTGTCCAATTTTCTTTTCTTTTCTTTGTTACCTTGGAGTTGCCTTGACCTGGTATCTCGGCAGAAGCTCCCTTGACTGAGCACTAGCTAAGGTAGTTTTAGTGGTACTCCTGTAGCCATAGGTGGGTGGATTCAGCACAATTGTTAAAGTTGTATTGAGAAATTGTTTTATTCTGCTTTGTATATGTGCTGTATCAAATCATCTGTTGGCCATGTAGGCCTATGTCATTTTCCTTTTGTTTTGAAAATAAAATATTTTGAAAGTAAAAAAAAAAGAAAAAAACAAGGATTCATAAAATTTGAAAGCAGACCTGACATAATTAAATCCTCAGACAAAGAAGGTAACGTAGTGGTTATGACTAAAGTACAGTATGAGAAAATGTGTTATGATGTCTATAATAATGACAGTTGGTATTGACCAATTTCAGCCTATATGGTGGCTCAATTAAATGATGAGTTTAAATCATTACTGGGAGTGGCTTTTAATGATGACCTCATTGATCAAGATACATATTAAAGAACTTGGAGAAAATGCCCCAAGGGATAGTGCGGGTAAGACGATTGACATTATATTGAGAACAATGGTGCTAGAAAAGTATAAAAATATATAGATTTTATTCAGTAGATAAATACAAAATGATATAGACAATACACATCTAAAAACATTGGAATAGAACACATACAAATTTGATATAACAGCTGCTAAATGTTGAGACACACAAATATTCTAGACATAAAGTCGAATGTAAGTGGTGGTCGGAAAAAAGCCAAAAGGCTAGAGTGATATTGTATTAATTTCCTTCCTCAGGGGTTAAATGGATAAAGATACATATCGTTTTTTGAATGTTCAGTTTCCACATGACAAAAAATTGTATGCGATACCTAAAATCCATAAAAAGAATACCAATCCCCCTTGGCAGGCCTATAGTGTCAAGAATTGGAGCTTTCACTGCGAATTCCAGTCGCTATGTTGATTTGTTTTTTAATGTCACTGGGTTACCATCATTGCAGCAGGGTGTTGGGGTTTTTAAAACATTCCTAATGGAACAAGATCAAACAGTGTGGCAGTTTAACCAGTTCCCGACCAGCGCACCCCGATGTACATCAGCAGAATGGCATGGGCAGGCATATTGGTGTACAGGTACGTCCAATTTTTAATGCCGCCCTGCCCTGCCTGTGCTGGTCGGGACCCCCGTGAGTCCGGTTGCGGGTCCCGCGGACTCGATCGCCGCAGGCATACCGGATACCGCATCGCCGCATACACGGGGCAGCTGAACTGAGAGATGCCGTTGTAAACAGCATCTCCCCGTTCTGCCTAGCAACAAGTGACGGGGATCTCTGCTTCATGTGATTGGAGCAGAGACCAGTGTTCACTAAATGAAAGCCCAGCCCCCAACAGTTAGTAACACACCCCTAGGAATACTTAACCCCTACGCTGCCACCCACTGGTTAACCCCTTCACTGCCAGTGTCATTTACACAGGAATCACTGCATTTGTATAGCAGTGATTGCTGTATAAATGACAATGGTCCCAAAAATGTATCAAAAATGTCCGATGTGTCTGCCATAATGTTGCAGTCACAATAAAAATCGCTGATCACCGCCATTACTAGTAAAAAAAATTTTTTTATAAAAATGCCATAAAACTATGCCCAATTTTGTAAACGCTATAACTTTTACGCAAACCAATCAATAATCGCTTATTGCGATTTTTTTACCAAAAATATGTAGAAGAATACATATCGGCCTAAACTGAGGGAACATTTTTTTTTTATATATTTTGGGGGATATTTATTATGACAAAAACTAAAAAATAATTAGTTTTTTTCAAAATTGTCGCTCTATTTTTGTTTATAGCGCAAAAAATAAAAACCGAAGGGGTGATCAAATACCACCAAAAGATAGTTCTATTTGTGGGAAAAAAAGGACGTCAATTTTGTTTGGGAGCCACGTCGCATGACCGCGCAATTGTCAGTTAAATCGACTCAGTGCCGAATCGCAAAAAGTGGTCTGGTCTTTGGACAGCAAAATGGTCCGGGGCTGAAGTGATTAATGAGTGCCTTCTAAAAAAAAATGTTTCTCTTGACACTTGACGATTTTGTTTTTTGACCATGCATTATGACTGCGTTACATAGATTATTTATGTATTATCTGGATATGTCAACTCTTACAACCTTAAATTTACATTGGATTATCATGTCAATACTATTTCCTTTTTGGATTTGCTAAATTTTAAAGACGAAAATGACTGTCTTGCTACAACTCTATATCGTAAACCCACATCGGTGAATACGCTTCTACACACCAGTGGTGCACATCCACCAGAATTTATTTGAAGCCTTTCATAAGTATAGTACATTAGATTATGGCATAACTGTACACATCTTAAGGATTTTAAACTACAAGCTGCATAGTTTCATGAACAGCTCTTATAGCTTGGATACAGCTAATCACTACTAAGCAGGGCCTATAACAATCACAAGCTACACTTCTATATCAGAATTCTAAATCCAATACCCAGAACATGACAGTCAAATTTATTACTAGATATTCAATAATGCAATATTACATTCACTGCTTAGCCAGCATTGGCATTTTATTTCTGAGGACAAAATCTTAGCCAAATGTGTAAGAGACATTCTGGAGATTGTGTTCTGTAGAGCTAGGTCCCTATGGGACAAGGTCACAGAAAGTCCATCACTTTGTTCCCTGTTCCATCAATCAAGATGAACCCTGTGACATTTATCAGTGTGGACAATGTCCTCAATGGCCCGGGTCCAAATAGGTACCAAATTCCTATTATCTAACGGGGAGCACTGCACCCTACATTTCATAGATTTGACATATCTTTGGTACCTTCAAGTTTATTGTTCTAGAAAGAGTGTAGGAAGATCCAAGAGGTGGCATTTGGGAAAAACGGATACCACAAAAGAAATACTGTGGATTGAAAGACTTCATGCTATTGTCTAACCAGGTCTAAATGAAGTATACAAACCCTTTGTATAGAGTCAATAAGCGATTTAACACTGGTCATTACTGGTTAAAGATCTGGGAGACTATTATATTCACCTTCCTTTTTTTTGTTTTAATTTGACGTTGATTGGATTTTTTTTCCAAATATTATGAGCCTTTAGTTCCCATTGATAATAATGCTCTCAAAAGTTTCTACTGAGAAATAATGTTCACTAGCTTAATGTAAGAGTGCTCCTTTGAGTACATATATCACAAATGACAAGTGTTGTTATCTTGCAAGTTTTGGATGTGCTTATGGTGTTTTTAATGTGAATGTGCTATTTTTTGTGTGTGTTCCATATGTGCTCATAGTGCTTTTTATGTGAATGCGCAGTTTTTTGTGCCCATGCACGCCAATAGATGCACACGTGCCGCATAGGTTTATGCCTTCACGCAAGGGGTAATTTGCCACAAGTCAAGTTTGGTGCATGCACATTGTGTCACGTACTTTATTCGAGGCCAAGGTGCTGAGAGAGGCTCCCCTTGCAGCTGAGTTCAGTATATCCCTGGAGGTGGAACAGTGGGTATAATGCTCAAAGAAGCACAGGTTTCCAGCAGGGCATAGAGACTGGAACAGGTGATCCCTGAAGGCCACTTGAGACTGTGCAGAAGGAAGTCTTTAATGTGCTGTACTAAATACAGTGGACTTGAGAATCCAGAAGGCTTAGTAAAAGCCTGGCAGAAGATCTAGCACTGTTGATCAGGCTGCAGCTGCTGCAAGTGGAATTCATATGGCAAGCCAGAGTCAAACACAGTAACTCAAGATAGCAAAGTCCTTCAGGCAAGCCGGGGTCATTCATGGGTGATCAGGAGGGTAAAGCAGAAGAAAAGTCCTTAAGACAAGCCAGATTCATTCACAGGTGGTCAGGCAAGTTTAAGCAGAAGCAAAGTCCTTAAAGCGGAGGTCCACCCTAAAATGGACCTTCCGCTCATCGGATTCCTCCCCCCCTCCGGCGCCACAATTGGCACCTTTCAGGGGGGAGGGGGGTGCAGTTACCTGGATAATCCAGGTAACTGCACCCACTTCCGGGCTAGCTCTCTGCGGAAAGGGGTGTACATTACGCCCCTTTCCGCAAGTGCCCGCCCCCTTCCGCAAGTGCCCCGCTGCCTGCTGGGAAACACACAGATCCCAGAGGCAGCGGGGACCGTCCTCATTGCGCAGCGCGGCTCGCGCATGCGCAGTAGGGAACCGGGAAATGAAGCCGAAAGGCTCCATTTCCTGATTCCCATACCCAAGCTGGCGGCGGCAGCACTCGAGTGTCGATCTAGAGATCGGCTTCGGGTGCCGACATCGCGGGCGCGATGGACAGGTAAGTGTCACTATTTTAAAAGTCAGCAGCTGCAGTATTTGTAGCTGCTGACTTTAAAAAAAAAAAAAAACGCGGAGTCCTGCCGGACTCCCGCTTTAAGACAAGCCGGGGTCATTCTCAGGTGGTCAGGCAGGTTTAAGCAGAAGCAACTTCCTTTAGATGAGCATAGGGTCAAGGCAGGAGAAGATCAGAGCAGATCACAGGGCAATCTGGGTCACAACAAGAATAACAGGAAACAGATCAGGTTCAGGAACACAGGAAGAGCTGAAGACAATCCAGCAATGAAGGGAGATCATAGGCAGACTTTTATAGTCCATCGGGAAAATGCGTTTATGATGCTATGCGCACACGCCATCGCACATGCACCCACGCCTTCCCATTCCATCCTGCATCCGTACACACTGAACCGCCGCACTGCACGCAGGAAAGCACCGATAGTGCCTATTAACAGTTCTGCCAGGAATTTCACTGTTGTTTCCCTGACACATTGGCAATGGTTATTATGTCAGATGCCAAAATTGCCCAATTCCTTTGAGTGACTGGCACCATTTTACATAGATACGTATAGATGTAGCACTATGGACGCGAGATGGCATTCTGAGGAGGATTCATATATTGAGATTGGCTTTCTTTTACCAGCTTGAGATAATTATTTAGAGGACAAGAATCTGCACTTATTTTGAGCGGGGGGGTTATCAGATGTTTTGATGCAATATTAGCAATTGGGTAATTTTGCTTATCACTTCATTATAGCTGACTATATCACACTGTCTTGACATAAATGGGCCCCTATGGTGTACTAGGCTCCAACCAGGAAGCCATTGTAGCAGCTAAGGGAAGGTGAGACATATTTAAATGACTCTTATATTAAAGGGATAGTCTTTGTTGTGAGTAGTTTGTGACAGTCTTCTTGGCTACAAGTAAAGTGAATATAGTATTGGTATATCCCTTTTTATAGGGCCTTAGATAGCCCTGTATAGTTAATTATGGCATGGAATGATTATTACTAGTGATGGCCGAACGGTTCGCCCGGCGGTCGTTTCGCTGCGAATTTCGGCTGTTCGCGGTCCGCCCGTTCGGCGTACTATTGGCGCCATTCACCCGGCGGACTTCCGTGTTTAATGTGTAAAAGAACTTTGACCTATGATGACACATCCATCATGGGGTACAGGACAGCCAATTGAGACATTACAGCACATGGACACTTGGACATTCCCCCTAACTTATAAATACACCCGATCCGGCGGCCATTTTACATTCTTTCTTCTGTCACTATAGGGAGAGGTTGCTGTGTGGAGCAGGGAGAGGTTACAGTGACCCAAATCGCTAGCTATTTGGTACACAAAAGTTCTTTTCAGGACTGGTATAGGTGTTAGGTGTAGTTCAGGATAGGCAGTGCTGTGCTAGTGATTGTTGCAGCAGCCTGAGTGTCTTTTGTCAGTTTAGAGAAAGGGACAGGACGCTGTGTGCTGCAGGGACAGCCAGTTTAGTCATTAGCTGTTACTATCAGGTCCACAAAAGTGCTATTTCAATTATTGTTCCAGTAGCCTCTGTTTTGTCAGTTTATATAGGGACAGGCAGGAAGCAGTGTGTGAGGCAGTGAGGGTCAGTTTAATCAGTAGCTGTTACTATTAGTTCCACAAAGGTTCTTTTCAGGACTGGTATCAGTGGTATGGTAATAGGCTTGTACACGTATAATATTCTTTCTTCCAAATATAGAAAGAATATTATACTTGACTGCTGCCCTTCTGCTGCAGTCTGCTAATCATTAACAACCCACTTGTTCCACAAAGCTTCTTATAAGGACTGGTAACTTGGTCTGTCTAGGGTGCTACAGTACATAGGGTTGAGTGAGGTACAGTCTGCCATTCTATAAGGACTGGTATCGGTCCACAGTACATAGGGTTGAGGTGCACTACTGCTGACCGCTGCCCTATACTGCAGCAGTCCTTCATCGGTACAGGGACTGACGTACAGTCTGCTAATCACTCACACACAACCTACTTGGTCCACAAAAGTCCTTATAAGGACTGGTAAGGTATAGGGTGCTACAGTACATAGGGTTGAGTGAGGTACAGTCTGCTACTCTATAAGGACTGGTATAGGTCCACAATACATAGGGTTGAGGTGCACTACTGCTGACCACTGCTCTATACTGCAGCAGTCCTTCATCGGTATAGGGACTGACGTACAGTCTGCTAATCACTCACACACAACCTACTTGGTCCACAAAAGTCCTTATAAGGACTGATAAGGTATAGGGTGCTACAGTACATAGGGCTGAGTGAGGTACAGTCTGCTACTCTATTAGGACTGGTATAGGTCAACAATACATAGGGTTGAGGTGCACTACTGCTGACCGCTGCCCTATACTGCAGCAGTCCTTCATCGGTATAGGGACTGACGTACAGTCTGCTAATCACTCACACACAACCTACTTGGTCCACAAAAGTCCTTATAAGGACTGGTAAGGTATAGGGTGCTACAGTACATAGGGTTGAGTGAGGTACAGTCTGCTACTCTATAAGGACTGGTATAGGTCCACAATACATAGGGTTGGGGTGCATTACTGCTGACCGCTGCCCTATACTGCAGCAGTCCTTCATCGGTATAGGGACTGACGTACAGTCTGCTAATCACTCACACACAACCTACTTGGTCCACAAAAGTCCTTATAAGGACTGGTAAGGTATAGGGTACTACAGTACATAGGGTTGAGTGAGGTACAGTCTGCAAGGTGCACTACTGCTGACCGCTGCCCTATACTGCAGCAGTCCTTCATCGGTATAGGGACTGAGAGTTTTGTCACAGGGTCATTTAAAAAATCACAGGCAGAGGAAGAGGCAGGCCCTTCCGCAGGGGTGGTATGGGTAGGGTAGGAGCAACAGGCTTGAGCCAAAGTGGGAAGTTGCAGAAGGTGCGTTCAATTACTTTAAAGGACGCACCAGACTTGGTTGAGTGGCTCGCTCAGCCTTACTCTTCTGCACCCTCCTCATCCTCTCGATCTGCACCCTCTTCTTCACTCTCTGCTATGTGCACCCCCAAAGACACTACCACCAACAACACCACCACCACCACCACCACATACCTTCCGCTTGAGTCACAGGAATTATTTTCCGATCCATATCAAGTCATTTCTGATGCGCAGCCACTCTTGGTATTGGATCAGTAAGAGGAGGCAGCAACAACCACTACTCAGCAGTCTGACCACAGTACCCAGATCAGCCCAAGGAGGAGGTTGGTCCCCGGTGTTGCTGCCTACTCCGAGAGATCTACTTATAGCGGTGGGGAAGGTGACGTTGATGATGACGTGTCTAGTGATGTCACGTGGGTGCCCACAAGAGAGGAAGAGGAGGGGAGTTCAGAGGGAGATATGGACCAGCAGATAGGGAGGAGAAACAGGAATAACTTACATTGCACAGGAGGGACAAAGCAGTCTGCAAATGTATCAGGAGCGAGTCATCGACCATGTACGGTCACATCTGGTGCTCCCAGGACACCGGCACATGGCTCCGCAGTGTGGGCTTTTTTTAACGTGTCCGTTGCTGACAATAGCGTTGCCATCTGCAATCTTTGCAGTCAACGCATTAGTCGCGGTAAGCCCAACACTCACCTAGGGACGACCGCCTTAAGAAGGCACATGAGCAGCCATCACCGAGCCGAGTGGGAGCAACGGAACACACAAAGCCACACTGCAGGCTCTCACCGTCCAGCTTCGTCTTCTACTTCTCCTTCTCCTCTCTCCTCACAATTGTCCTCCACTCCACCTTCCATCACGCCAAGCTCACGTTTTTCTGCAAAAAGGCAGGCTTCCGTGGGCCTAATGTTCAAGTGTAAAAAAATGATGACGCCGGATAACCCTCTTGCCCAACGGTTGACGGCTGGCTTGTCAGAACTGATAGCCCGATATAAACTGGTGGACTCGGAGGCCTTTCGCAAATTTGTGGCCATTGGAACACCACAATGGAAGGTCCCAGGAAGGAAGTATTTCTCAGAGAAGGGCATCCCAGAGCTATATGGCCATGTTCAGCGGCAAGGGAATGTATCTCTGGCACACAGTGTCGGTGCTAAGATACATCTGACCACAGACACGTGGTCTAGCAAACACGGGCAGGGAAGGTATATCACTTTTACTGCCCACTGGGTGAACCTTCTGACGGCCGTCAAGCATGTAACCCTTGTCACCCATGTAGATTTGGTTTTACCGCCACGGATTGCATGCAGGCCTGACTCTTCTTCTCCTCCTCCTCCTACTCCATCCTCCTCCCTCTCCTCCTCGGCTGACTCCTCCTTTTCCGCTGCTAGCGTCTCTTCTGCTGCGCCGCCCAAGCTCCCCAGAACCTATTCGACATGCCAGGTGAGACGTTGCCATGCCGTGCTGCGTCTGTTGTGCCTGGAAGCCAAGAGCCACACTGGCCCAGCACTCCTTTCAGCTTTGCGTTCACAGGCAGATCAGTGGCTAACACCGCTCAATTCGACAGTTGGTAAAGTGGTGTGTGACAATGATGCCAATCTGCTTAGCGCATTGAAACAGGGCAAAACCACGCACGTGCCATGCATGGCACACGTCTTAAACTTGGTCGTGCAGCAATTCCTTGTCAAATACCCTGGGGTCCAGGACATCTTGCGGCAGGCAAGGAAAATCTCAGCCCATTTCAGAAGATCTTACACGGCCATGGCTCACCTTGCTGACATTCAGCGGCGACACAATCTGCCGGTCAGAAGTCTTATTTGCGATTGCCCGATGCGATGGAACTTAACCTTCTATATGCTTGATAGGCTGCTACAGGAGAAACGTGCAGTTAACGTCTACCTGTATGAACTCTGCGGCAGAACCGGTTCTGGGGAGCTGGGTTTTTTTTCACCGCGCCAGTGGCTGCACATGCGCGACGCATGCAGACTTCTGCGCCCATTTGAGGAGATCACCAAACTGGTCAGTCGCAGCCATGGCGCCATCAGTGACATGGTACCTTATGCCTTCTTTATGGAGCGTGCATTGCGTCGTGTCATTGATCAAGCTGTGGAGGAGCAGGAGCGGGAAGATGAGGAAGTCGCAATGCTGGATGAATTCCCGGGGGGGCTACTCTATCTGAGACAAGTGAACAACAGGAGTCTGAAGAGGAATCAGAGGAGGATGGTGCCGGGGCAGATGAGGAGGAGCAAGAAGAGCATGCTTTAAACCTTTCTGGGATCCCTGTTGTGTGTGGATGGGGAGAGGAGAATGAAGAGGACGACATTATCCTGGATGATGAGCCGGAGCCAGGCCACCATACCGCTTCCACTTTAGTGCAAATAGGGACCCCTGTATAAAAAGCATAAGGGTCAAGGACCAGTACTGGGTGGCAACGTACTTAGACCCCCGGTACAAACACAAAATGGTGGAAATGTTACCGCCGTCACAGAGGGCTGTCAGAATGCAGCACTTCCAGGCCTTGCTTCGAGAAATGCTGCATTCTGCTTTTGCGTGCGCTGGCAGAGGAGCAATTCCCACTCCCAGAGAAGGAGTTGCGGGTACCAATCCAACAGCGCCTGTGTCAGGGAAATAGGCGCAACCTCGCGAGGACCAAAGTGGGTTTTACCATTTCCCTATTAAGGGACGATCCCCAGACGTGGGCCCATGGCCTACTGGAGCAATGCAGCCCTTTCATTAATACTTTGGACCAGTTTTTCCAAGCTATGGCACGTCTATATGATGACCCCTTACGGACAACAACAGCTGAAGCAACTTTGTACTCCCTTCGCCAGGGTGAGCGGCCTGCAGAGGACTATACAGTGGAATTCCGCACATGGTCTACAGATTCCGGCTGGAATGAAGCGGCTCTAAAATATCAATATCGGGTGGGGTTGTCTGAAGTCCTCAAAGACGAGCTAGCCAGATTAGAGGTTCCCCCAAAACTTGAGGATCTTATCCAACTTACCATCCAGCTTGATAGGCGTCTACGGGAACGCCAGTCTGAACGCGCTCGGACTCTTTATCCTATCCAGGCTCCACCTTCGGTCTGCCCGGCGGTAACTTCTGTTCCGAACGGCCTGTTCCTTAACCTCTGAAGAAATACTTTGTCGCCGACAGGCACACCTTTGTTTCTATTGTGGGGAATCAGGACATTTCATAAACAACTGCCCCACAAGACCAAGTAAACCAATCCTCTGTACTCCATTTCACCTCCAAGTAACGAAGCCAGCTTCAGCCCATATCACCCTTCCTGTCACGTTGATGGTGGCAGGCAAAGGAGTTCATCTACAGGCAATACTTGACTCCGGGGCCTGTAGCTGTTTTCTGGATTTAACCCTAGCTAAGAGTCTTGCTCTTCCACTCCTTCTCAAGAAACAAAGATTGACTGTCCATCTGGCCGATGGCTCCTTACCTAGCTCTGGCCATGTCACCAGCGAAACAATACCCATCCTAACGACCACAGATTCGGGTCATCGGGAATTTCTTAAGTTTGATGTCCTGTGTTCTCCTATGTTTCCCGTCATCCTAGGAATTCCATGGCTGCAGGCACACAACCCTCGGATTGATTGGCTCAAGAAGGAGATATCCTTCACTTCCGCCTACTGCCAGCAACATTGTCTGGATTCCGAATCTAGAGACTTGTCCAGTTGTTTGACCGTACAACCCATACCCAGTCCAGTTCCTAACATACCAGCAGCTTACCAGGAATTCAAAGATGTGTTCGACAAGAAGAAGGCAGATATCTTACCTCCACATCGCCCCTATGATTGCCCCATCGAGTTATTACCGGGAGCTCCCATTCCCTTTGGCCGGATATTTCCCCTTTCTGAAACTGAACTTGAGGCCCTGAGACAATACATAGACGAGAACCTGGCAAAAGGATTCATTCGTCCCTCTTCATCCCCTGCCGGTGCAGGCATCTTCTTCGTAGAAAAGAAGGAGAAGACTTTAAGACCATGTGTGGACTACAGGGAATTAAATAATATCACCCTTAGGAACCGCTACCCACTTCCGCTTATCCCCGAACTTTTCCAAAGATTCCACATTTCACGTATCTTCACCAAACTTGATTTACGTGGAGCCTACAACCTTGTCCGTATCCGGGAGGGGGACGAGTGGAAGACGGCATTCAGAACGAGATTTGGGCATTTCGAATATTTAGTCATGCCTTTCGGATTGTGCAATGCCCCGGCAACCTTTCAGCACTTCATTAACGACATCTTCCGGGAGCATTTAGACCACTTTGTTGTCGCTTATCTTGACGACATTCTTATTTTTTCGACCACTCTGGAACATCACAGAATACACATTAAGAAAGTATTA
Source organism: Lithobates pipiens (assembly GCF_037356315.1). Lineage (NCBI taxonomy): Eukaryota > Metazoa > Chordata > Amphibia > Anura > Ranidae > Lithobates > Lithobates pipiens. The sequence continues at coordinate 18,888,284 of NW_027507718.1, forward strand.
TGTATCCTTAGGACACATGGATTATTCGTTAAGGCCGAGAAGTGCGATTTTGAAAAGGAATCCATTCAATTCTTGGGACTCATCATCACCACAGGTGGAATTGCCATGGACCCCCAAAAGGTGAAGTCTATCCTAGGCTGGCCCGCTCCTTCTGACAAGAAGGTTGTTCAGAGATTTATTGGGTTTGCAAACTTCTACCGAAGATTCATAGGAACTTCTCCACCATTGTAGCACCAATTACTCAGACCACTCGTCAACATACCAAGTTCCATTGGTTCTCAGCAGCGCAGTCCGCCTTTGACCAGCTCAAGACCCTCTTCACTACCGCACCAATTCTGCAGCATCCAGATCCCGCCTTACCCTACGTGCTGGAAGTTGACGCCTCAGAGGTGGCCACAGGGGCGATTCTATCCCAACGTCAAGGCCCCAAGGCATTACTGCATCCCGTAGCTTTTTTCTCACGAAAAATGAGTCCCCCGGAGAAAAACTACGATGTAGGGGATCGGGAACTTCTGGCAATCAAAACCGCCCTCGAAGAATGGAGATATCTCCTGGAAGGTGCCGCTCACCCCATCCTGGTTTTTACCGATCATAAAAACTTAGAATACCTCTGCACGGCCAAACGTCTAAGACCCCGACAGGCCCGATGGGCTTTATTCTTCTCGAGGTTCAATTTCCATATAACCTATCGCCCAGGATCAAAGAATAGCAAAGCAGATGCTTTGTCCCGAATGTTCCCAGATACCCCGGAAGGAATCCCACCCAGTACAATTTTGTCCCCTCAAAATTTCCTACTAATCCAACCGGATCTAAGATCTTCAATTGAGCAGGCCTCTAGCCAGTGTACGGAAAATGAAGTTTCTTCCCTGAGAAGCCAAGAAGGGCTTCTATGGCATCAGGGTAAGATTTTTGTTCCCCAGCAAGCCAGGTTACTCGTATTAAAGACCTTTCACGACCATCAACTAGCTGGCCACTTTGGAGTCCGGAAGACAATTGACCTTGTGCATCGGTCCTTATGGTGGCCTACCCTAAGATCAGACTGTAAAGAGTACGTTGACTCCTGTACAACCTGCCAGCGTAACAAGGGGTCTAACGCCAGATCCTGGGACCTGTTAAGGCCGCTGCCAGTCCCAGAAAAACCAAGGAAAGAAATCTCCATGGATTTCATTGTGGAGTTACCTCTCTCAGAAGAGTATACGACCATCTTGGTGGTGGTGGACCATTTATCGAAGATGGCGCATTTTTTGCCGATGAAAGGGACCCCCTCTACCTTGGATACAGCAAAAACCTTTATAAAATAAATTGTCCGATTACATGGAGTACCTGACAGCATTGTATCGGATAGAGGGGTACAGTTTACCTCCAGGTTTTGGAAAGAGCTCTGTAAGTTATTGTCAATTAGAATATGTTTATCCTCGGCCAATCATCCACAGAGTAACGGTTCAAACTGAAAGAACCAACCAGACGCTTGAACAATACCTACGATGCTTCTGTTCTTTTTCCTAGGATGATTGGGTTTCCTTGCTACCTTGTGCGGAATTTGCTTATAACAACTCAGTGCACGCCTCTACCAACCAATCACCTTTTTGGGCAAATTACAGATTCCATCCTTCATTTTTACCTAATACCATTCCTGAATCCACCGCCCCGGCAGTTCAAGATAGAGTAAACCTCATTCAAGCAAACTATCAAATGCTTCAGGATACCATGAAGAAGGCTCAGGAAGAGTACAAGAGACATTATGACAAAAGGAAGAGAGTTAACCCTACCTTTAAGATAGGGGACAAAGTGTGGCTCTCAGCAGCGAATCTTAAACTGTCATGTCCATCCCGGAAGTTGGGACCTAAATTCCTGGGTCCTTTTGAGATTAAACGTGAAATTAACCCTGTAGCATTTGAACTTGTTTTGCCTAAATCTTTCAGAATCCATCCTGTGTTTCATGTTTCTCTTCTTAAACGTGTCATCTTCAGTCCTTTTTCAGGGAGTGAAGAAGTGCCCCGGCCTCCGGTTCAGGTTGGTGATGAAACTGAATTCGAAGTGGAGTCTATCCTTGACTGTTGTCGGAGAGGTAGGACAATCCAGTTTCTAATTAAGTGGAAGGGGTATTCTGCTGAAGAGAATTCTTGGGAACCTGCAAGTTATGTACATGCTCCTAGACTTATACACAGGTTTCGCAGCCGTCATCCCAAAAAATGGGCTCGTTTAGGCATCCGGAGGCTGCCCCTTGGGGGGAGGCACTGTCAGGGAAATAGGCGCAACCTCGCGAGGTACGTTCGTGTTAACGCGCGTCAGCGCACACGGAGGCGCAATGTGGTTCCAAGACGAACGCCCGACGTTGCGTCTGATCGAGTGCGAGTACGCGGTGTGATACGAACGCATAACGTTACACGTCGTAGGCGTACGAACTCTATGGCGCGCACACGACATGACCTAGGCACCTTGCCTATTTAAACGTTCACCTGACAGTGCCGCATCGCTGGATTATCGTCAGCTTCTCCTGTGTACCTGTGTCCGTGATTCCTGCTGTCTGATCCCCTGTGTACCGACCCAGCTTGTTTGACCTGCTTCTGTTGTTCTCCTGGCTCCTACCTCTGGCTTGTACCCAACGTCCCTTGTCTGCTCCCTGCACCCGACCTCGGCTTGGCTTGGCTCCTGCTCTCCGGTCTTCAGCTCAGGACCCGTTGCTCCGACCTCAGGACTGATCTTCCGTGTTTGAACCTCGGCCTGGCCTTGACCCTGCTATTGGACTTCTGTTATCTCTCTCCTGAACTTCCTTGCACAGTTGCCTCCGGAGACTTGTTTACTCAGCTCTTATCATCTGCTGCTGCTACCAGGCAACCTGTGCTACTGTGAGCACTGCATCCCTGTGTCATCTTCAGGGTTGTGCTGCACTCGGCCGCAAGGGGAGCCCTCTCAGCATCTCGGCTCCCCTTAGATCGTGACAGCCTGCAAGAAGAGGCCGGTTTGAAGATGTGTTGGTGACTTCGGATATGAGGTCATTCTTTCAGCCGACCCATCGACAGGTGTCATCCGGATCCAGCATCAGGGAAAGCCTAGACTGTCAGGTGTCCGACTACATCGAGTTAACGGCCGATGTGGACTCTCTGAGGAGTGATGAACCCCTGGACTACTGGGTGGGCAGGCTTGACCTCTGGCCAGAGCTTGCCCAATTTGCAATCGAACTGTTGGCTTGCCCCTCATCCAGTGTCCTGTCATGGATCTCGGAGGAATTCAACACATGTGACCAGTAGACCATGTATATGTCTATAAACAATTTATTTAATCGAGCACAGAGACCTTCTTTCTTCATTTTGCTCACTTCCTTGTCCTAAAAAAAAACACCGTACTATATGCCTGTACCCTCCTCTTTGAAGAGGTTGAGCGGTGTCATATTTCTACTGGGGCTGCTTATTATGAGGGGCTCCCACCATCCCTGTGCTGTGCTGATATCCTCCTGGGGCTGTACCTCTGCCGTGCATATTATGAGGGGCTCCCACCATCCCTGTGCTGTGCTGACTTCCTCCTGGGGCTGTACCTCTGCTGTGCATATTATGAGGGGCTCCCACCATCCCTGTGCTGTGCTGACATCCTCCTGGGGCTGTACCTCTGCTGTGCATATTATGAGGGGCTCCCACCATCCCTGTGCTGTGCTGACTTCCTCCTGGGGCTGTACCTCTGCTGTGCATATTTTGAGGTGCTCCCACCATCCCTGTGCTATGCTCATTATGAGGGGCTCCCACCATCCCTGTGCTGTGCTGACTTACTCCTGGGGCTGCTTATTATGAGGGGCTCCCACCATCCCTGTGCTATGCTGACATCCTCCTGGGGCTGCTTATTATGAGGGGCTCCCACCATCCCTGTGCTATGCTGACATCCTCCTGGGGCTGCTTATTATGAGGGGCTCCCACCATCCCTGTGCTATGCTCATTATGAGGGGCTCCCACCATCCCTGTTCTATGCTGACTTCCTCCTGGGGCTGCTTACGGTGCAGGTGTCAGTGCTGTATATCACGGTGCTGATGTCAGTGCTCTCTGTCACGGTGCTGCTGTCAGTGCTGTATATCACGGTGCTGGTGTGAGTGCTTTATGTCACGCTGCTGATGTCAGTGCTGTCTATCATGGTGCTGCTGTCAGATCACTCTATCACGGTGCAGGTGTCATTGCTGTATGTCACGCTGCTGATGTCAGTGCTCTCTATCACGGTGCTGCTGTCAGTGCTGTATATCACGGTGCTGGTGTTAGTGCTTTATGTCACGCTACTGATGTCAGTGCCCTCTATCACGGTGCTTATGTCAGTGCTGTATATCACGGTGCTGGTGTGAGTGCTTTATGTCACGCTGCTGATGTCAGTGCTCTCTATCACGTTGCTGCTGTCAGATCACTCTATCACGGTGCAGGTGTCATTGCTGTATGTCACGCTGCTGATGTCAGTGCTCTCTATCACGGTGCTGATGTCAGTGCTGTATATCACGGATGCTGGTATTAGTGCTTTATGTCACACTGCTGATGTCAGTGCTCTCTATCACGGTGCTGCTGTCAGTGCTGTATATCACGGTGCTGGTGTGAGTGCTTTATGTCACGCTGCTGATGTCAGTGCTCTCTATCACGGTGCTGCTGTCAGTGCTGTATATCACTGTGCTGGTGTGAGTGCTTTATGTCACGCTGCTGATGTCAGTGCTCTCTATCACGGTGCTGTTGTCAGATCACTCTATCACGGTGCAGGTGTCATTGCTGTATGTCACACTGCTGTTGTCAGTGCCCTCATCACGGTGCTGTTGTCAGATAACTCTATCATGGTGCAGGTGTCATTGCTGTATGTCACGCTGCTGGTGATCATCTCCTGCACCCTCTTCTTTGCCTACCCTGGTCCCTGACCTTCCCTCTCCTCCATTGCCTTCATGCGCTCCACAGTCCTGAATTGTCACAACAATTTCCCATATAAAAAAAGAATGCTTGTAGTTGTCGATCCCAGATTCACCTCATACATGTGTTATGTCATTGGCCATGTGGTGGGACTATGTTTGCACAGCTATTAATTATTTTGTGGCTGCAAATTTGACCTGTAGGTTTGCGAAGTTCGCCTCCCATTGAAGTCAATGGGGCCCGCCGTGAACGTTCCGGTTCGCGTACTATCGGGAACTATCGCGAACTATTCGCCCGTTCGCGAAACGTCCCGTCGGAAGTTCGTCCATCACTGATTATTACGCACCATTTCCTTATGATTTGGACATGTATTGCACTTCTCAATTGGACTATTTAATACTGTTTCTAGGTGAGGCTCCTTCTAATCACATTTTTTAAGTGCTTATCTTTATTATAATGTACTTTTATGCTTATTAGTCTTGCTTTGTTTCCTTTTTTAAATATGTGTAGGTTCTATTAGGACTACTAAGATATGATAATTAAGCTGATAACATACCTTTATTGGTGAATAACAACCCATTTATACCACGTCAATGTTATTCTTGCCACAAATGCATCTGATTTTTCAGTAAGTGTAACAAGACATGACGTGACATATCAATATATATTGTATACTAATGTAAACTATTTTTTTTGTATCTGTATGTAGTGCTTTTAAGTCTCTCAGCACCCAAAGAGGCTCCTAAAGAAGCAGTTCTCCCACAAGACATGTTAAGATAAACTATTAACTGAAGGATTTTCTTTTTAAAGTCTGAAAGGTTAGAAACTGAAAATAATAGATACGTTGTTTTACCCAGGGTACTTTTTAGTCCTTTTCACTGAGTTCAGTGTTTCAATAATGTATCAATAAAGTTGGTTTCTCATTTTTATATTCTCTTGAGTTTGTGCCTATAAAATCCATAAACATTGCTCCAAACAGTAAATAAAGACACATTTGACAAGTCCTTTATTTAAAACAAGCACCACAATGTAAATCTATTGTCAATCACGTCATCCAATGGTGTAAATCTTCATCAATCACAATGAACAACCCCAAAAAAAAGGTGCTGACCTGCAGTCAGATCTGCTCCCAAGCTAAATGTTAGATTCCTGGCTTACAGCTGGATATTGGCTGATGTCATGGCCACGGTCAAATTTGGTCAGCTGAATGGGCTGGTGGGGATTACTCATTTGTTGTTAGGACACCAGTGGCCACTGACCCCCTAACAACCAGCTTCAGAAAGACGTTGTCACATTTAGCAACAGTAGTAACACCACTGCTAAATGTAACACTTCCTGCTTTAGCGAACACCCCATTCAGTTTAGATGTTCACTGAATGTTGAACAAGCAAAATCTGGATGGAATTCAGGTTCGGTCCAAATCCAAAAATAGGGCTGATCGTTGCATTCTCTATATTGTACAACAGTTGCTGGTTGCTCATTAGTAGCTAACTATGTTAATGAAGTTCTTCTATTGAGTAGGCTATCTGCACAAAAGCATTTGTAAAAACTGATTGTGCTGAGGTTTCTATGTGTCTGTTAGTTTGTTGCTTGTGCAGTATAGTTTAGTAGCATAGTAAGTAAAGCTTATTTTATGGATACAAGCATGTGTTTTGTGTTACCATCAATGCAGTGGGTTAGCTCAGAGTTTAGGTCCCTCCCACTGATAGCCAATCCTCCCACCATATTTTCTGGCATGTCCCACCTCATTATTTCATAAATTTAAGGCTGAATCCCCCAGGAAAAAAATATCTACGGCCCTGGTGGACTACACATATGTAAAATTCATATTGTGGATTGTTGCTGGGTGCAACTGACACTAACATTGTGATCCTGAATACAAATGGATTTTTGGGTATGGAATCTTGCTGCTACTTTAACCCGTGAAAGCTTGTTATAGACTTGTTGTAGAATATTGGTTCCCTACCCATGGTATTCCATATTTGGATGCACTTTAGTAATCAGGGAAGCAGAAAAGGACAACTTTATTACCTATTTCATCTAACTGACTTCCAGGTAGCATTCTGAAAAAAAACCCACAGTGGACCAAAGACAGGCTTCAGTGAAACTAGCAAGGGCTAATGGACTGTCAAAAGTACTTAATAGGCTGAATTCAAAAGCCAGACTATTTGTACATTTATACTAGATTTTACTTTATACCGGAACTGGTTCTGTTGCCAAACTGGATCTTAATAATTCAGGTAGTATGGCAGATGGTGATGAAGCTATTATGCAAGTCTAATGGAATTATAGCAATAATCACCATGTTGTAAATAAATAAATAAGATAAGGATATTATATTTTAAATATTTGTAAAGCCTATGAATTACACCAATATTTTCAGGAATCACTTTTTGGTGTTTTTGTGATTGCAATACTTATTTAAATAAAATGTCTCATAGTAATACAACACTTTACTTCTAACACCTAGAAGCACGCTTGTCAGCATAATATGCACACCTTAGACAACTCATTTAAATTTTTACTTTTTAAGTGGTTATTCTTGGAAATAAAAAAAAGTTTAATGTTGCTTTTGAGCCATTGCAAGTTTCAAGTCATTAACAAGCTTAAAAGATATCACCTGCCGTAACATTAGGTTTATGCTGACACTAGGGAATTTGCAAAGCCTCTATGCTTTCAAGGCAGAATTAGTTAAGATTGCTATATTGTAATACATTTTATTATTAGTAAATTTTACATTAAGAAGCAGCAGGTGTTGGTACAATGGCTTGTTGTGTTGTGCTGTGTTCATTTCTTTTTCATATAATAAAAGTAAACAACACAATACACAATAACAGTTTTGAAACCTAATTAGAATGTCTAGAAAATCAAAACAAGGGTTAACTTATAAAGATTACAATCAGTTTGCTTATTGTTAATTTTACAGGCAAAAGTTCATTAGTTAAAAACTAAAGACACTTCACCTGCTTTCAAATTATTATTTATCAATTCACTTTTAAGCTAGTCTCTTTCTCATCTCCCCATTATATATTCATTGATTCCACCAACATCTAGTTTTTATTTCATTCAGTTTTAAGATTTGGCAAGCTGTCGAGGTTTTCAAGAGAAGATAATAGTTGAAAGCAACATTTATTTGCATCCCTACTTATGTGAAAACAGATCACAAATGCTATTTAATTGGAAATGAAAGAGATGAAGAGAAAACCTGAAGTAGGGAAGTCTATTGTGTGTATGAGTATACAGACACTTGACTTGCTGCAAGTATATCTCAAGCCCAGTTCTTTATACATCTCACAGTTGTGTTCAACCAGCATCTTCTAATATCTATTCATTATTACCAATGCACTTTCTCTACTAAAAGCACTTTCTGCTTTTATGCCCCTGTTTCTTAATTGATGTATATCTATATCATTCCACACATGGTGCTTTCCTCATGCACATCTGACTTTAAACTAGAAGACCACATTTATTCCATTTATCTAAATCCTAATAGTATGCTTTTGGTACCTGTGGTAGTGATTTACTAAAAAGAAATACGTTTTACATTAGTCAAGTGGTCACTTCTAAATTTAGTTTAGGGAATCAATCCAGACTTCCATGAAAATGTTACAGTCATCCTGATTAGGAAAACTTACTTGCTGATTAGTTGTAAGTTTAAGAGTTTTTAAGGATTTACCTGCCTTTAAGGTAAGTTTTAAGGTTTTATGTGCTTTAATACAGTCTAGAGACTTGATTGAGGGATTTGAATAGCCAAACAAAACTGGAAGCAGATACCCACTTGCACAATAAAAACTAGGACTATGTCAAATTTATGAAAACAAAACTTATTTTCTGACTCTGCCCATGGTGTCTACAAAGCATTACTCCCATACTGGGCTGGACCCCATCAAATCAGCAGGGGAGCCTGGTTATGGTTAGGAAACTGGATGATTCCTGATACAGATGAGGTCTAAGAGCATCAGTCCTGTTCCCACCATGGACGCCGCTAGCGATGAGAACCAGGGCACATGCCTTGTATCTCTTAGGCCTCATTTACACTGAGGCCTAAGAACGCGGGCCAAATGGCATCTGACCCGCATTTCTAAAGCAGTCTGTATCAAAGCAGCTTCACTAAATAAAATGGTTACATTCGAGTCCGGTACACACTGTTGAGTTTGTGCTGTTTTGCTTCAGAAATTGTACCCCATTCTGCTTTCTTAGTGCTTCCCCCGCAACTCCAAAGCCTCCAAAGATTTCTTACACAGTATCACAGTGTGAGTGTTGTTGTTTCCTATTCCACACTGCTTCATTCTGTTACCTGTGCTGTATATTTCCTATTCCACACTGCTTCATTATGCACACTATATTGTACATTTCTTATTCCACATCATTTCATTTTTGCAGGTTGCTCTGTATGTTCCCTGTTCCATACGATCTCATTTGATCACTCCCATTAAATCATTCCCTGCATCTATTACCTTTTGTACCACCGCCCCCTCCCTTTAGAATGTAAGCTCTACGAGCAGGACCCTCTTGTCCCTTCTGTATTGAACTGTACTGTAATTGTGCTGTCCCCTCTCTAGATTGTAAAGTGCTGCGTAAACTGTTGGCGCTATATAAATCGTGTATAATAATATTTCTGTGCTGTATGTTGCCTGTTCCACATTACTTCAATCTGCACGCTGCACCATATTTTTCTATTCTGGCATGTGGGTGCAGTGTATACAATGAGGTATGCTCATCTTTTGCAGGACCATGCTAAGCATGTGACAGACTTGATTTTCTAAATGTACCCCATGGTACCCCAATGTCCTTTACAAACCTAGCAACATCGATTGTTTTTACCTTATTAATGACAGATTGTGGGGAGTTAGCCCTTGTCCTTACCAACATGGAGACAACGTGCTTTGCCAGGGCATCCTCCGTCCTAGCCCCCCCCATGTTAAGGGCATGTGGCCTGTAATGGTATAAGATGAAGGGGCATGCTCACTACATCCCCTTTCCTCCTCGTTTTTGTGTGGAATTCCCTTTAAATCCATTTTCCATTTCCTTGGGGGACCTCACACATTTATTATTTTTTTTTCGTAAGGTACCCCCTTAAAGTTCTTATCAGAATCAAAAGTTCTTGCTGTAGGATGTGTTACAGCAAAAGGGGCATTTTACAAAAAAAATAAAAATATATACCATTTAAATGGCCAGCAAATTACATTCATCGCAAGTTTTTCTCTCTTTTTAGAAAAACAAAACTCAAACCCCTCAAAAGGTTTCCCAATACAAACACTTTTTTTAAACAAAGAAGCTATTTGCAGACAGTTTCACAACTTTTTTTTTATTTGTAAATGTTAGTGCTAAAAAATCACTGCGCCTGACCCCCATTGAATTTCTTTAAACATTTATGGATCACCGCACGCCAATATATGTCTTAACTTTGAAGAGAATAATCATTGTTATGGCAGCAGCTAGTTGCCATAACCCTGGTATCTTCTTCTTCGGCCGGCAGTTGCCTTTCAGATAAAAGTGGTCTCTGTGGCAGATTCACTGCAAGATCACTTTTATCAGTGGCGGGAGAGGGGTCTGGGATTTTTTTGACCCCAGATCTCATATTTAAGTGGTCCTGTCATGCTTTTTTTCTATTACAAGGGATGTTTACATTCCTTGTAATAGGAATAAAAGTGACAGAATTTTTTTTTTTTAAAAAGAACAGTGTAAAAAAAAAAAATAGTTAAATAAATAAGAAAAAATAAATAAAGTTTAAACGTTCCTCTTCCCGCCGAGCAGAAGCGAACACAGACATGAGTAGCGTCCACATATGAAAATGGTGTTCAAACTACACACGTGAGGTATCGCCGCGTTCAGTAGATCGTGAGCAATAATTCTAGCCAGAGACCTCCTCTGTAACTCAAAACATGCAACTTGTAAAAAATTTTAACCGTCGCCTATGGAGATTTTTAAGGGTAAATATTTGTTGCGATTCCACAAGCGGGCACAATTTTGAAGTGGGACATGTTGAGTATCAATTTACTCTGCATAACATTATCTTTCACATTTTAAAAATAATTGGACTAATTTTACTGTTGTCTTATTCTTTAAACTAAAAAAAATATTTTTTTTTCCAAAAAAGTGCGCTTGTAATACCACGGCGCAAATACGGTGTGACAGAAAGTATTGCAACAACTGCCATTTTATTCTCTAGGGTGTTAGAAGAAAATTTATAATGTTTGGAGGTTCTAAGTAATTTTCTAGCAAAAAAAAACAGTTTTTAACTTGTAAACAACAAATCTCAAAAAGACACTCGGTCCTTAACTACTTGTTTGCCAGTTTTACTGTGGCAGAATGGCACTGCTGGGCGAAACAACATTATGTAAAGTCAGTTCCCCCTGTGGCCACTAGGGGCGCGTGCCCACTGCTCGCCCCCGCAGCTGATGCAAGTGCCCAGTGGTTGCGATCACCGCCAGGCTCCCGTGATTGCTGGTGACACACCAAGAACCGGGATCTGCATTGCCTACAGTTGCCGGTTCTTTGAGGGAAGAAGAGACTGATCGTCTGTTCATACAAAGTATGAACAGCGATCTGTCATTTCCCCTAGACAGTCCCCTTCCCCCTTCAGTTAGAACACAGAGATGAAACACAATTAACCCCTTGAAAAAAATGTTTTTTTTATATTTTTGGGGGATATTTATTATAGCAAAAAGTAAAAAATATTGTGTTTTTTTTCAAAAGTGTCGCTCTTTTTTTTGTTTATAGAATAAAAAAATAAAAACAGCAGAGGTGATCAAATTCCACCAAAGGAAAGCTCTATTTGGGGGGAAAAAAGGACACCAACTATGTTTGGGCGCAACGTCGCAGTGCCGAATCGCAAAAAGTGCTCTGGTCAGGAAGAGAGTAAAATCTTACGGGGCTGAAGCGAGTGATTAAACATTTTTTTGCATCAGTACATGTTCCCCAGGGCAGTGGCCATCCATGTGCTATTTTGGACCCCCTCATCTATTAACGCTGAAAATGGGCATTTTTGATTTGACCGATTTGGTACTCATTGATTTCAAGGATGTTCAGGTTCAGCATCTAAGCTTCCTTAAAGCTCACTGAACTGAACTCAGGGCAGTTCAGCTCATCACTCATGCTGTTCAGTGCAGAAAGGTGAATTCAGTCATTAGCTTAAAGGGGTTGTAAAGGTAAATTTTTTTATTTGCTAACTAGCTTCCTTTAAGCTAATGCAGTACTAGTTCACTTACCTGTTCCTTCAATTTCTCTTCTAAATGTCCATAATCCTTGTTTGAAATCCTCACTTTCTGTTTGTTTTCATGGAGCTTGTCACCGTCAATATAAAAAATAAAAAAATTTAAAAAAAGCGTGGGGGTCCCCCAAATTCAATTACCAGGCCCTTCAGGTCTGGTATGGATATTAAGGGGAACCCTGCGTCAAATAAAAAAAAATTGATGTGGGGTTCCCCCTAAATATCCATACCAGACCCTTCAGGTCCAGTATGGATATTAACCACTTCCCGACCAGCGCACGACGATGTACGTCGACAGAATGGCACGGGCAGGCATATTGGCGTACATGTACGTCCAATATTCGTTGCCGCCGTGCCATCGGGAGCGCGCCGCCGCCGCTCCCGCGCTGGTCAGGACCCCCGTGAGTCCGGTCGCGGGACCCGCGGACTCGATCGCCGCGGGCATCCCCGCGATCGTCTCACGGAGCGGCCGAATGGAGGGAATGCTGTATAAACAACATTTTTCCATTCTGCCTAGCAACTAGTGACGCTGATCTCTGCTCCATGTGATTGGAGCAGAGATCAGTGTACACTAAATGAAAGCCCAACCCCCCCACAGTTAGTAACACACCCCTAGGAACACTTAACCCCTACACTGCCACCCACTGGTTAACCCTTTCACTGCCAGTGTCATTTACACAGGAATCACTGCATTTATATAGCAGTGATTACTGTATAAATGACAATGGTCCCAAAAATGTGTCAAAAATGTCCGATGGGTCCCCCACAATGTCGCAGTCACAATAAAAATCGCAGATCGCCGCCATTACTAGTAAAAAAAAAAATAATAAAAAATTATTAATAAAATGCTATCAAACTATCCCTATTTTGTAAACGCTATAACTTTTGCGCAAACCAATCAATAATCGCTTATTCCGATTTTTTTTACCAAAAATATGTAGAAGAATATGTATCGGCCTAAACTGAGGGAAAAAAATGTTTTTTTATATATTTTTGGGGGATATTTATTATTACAAAAAGTAAAAAATAATGCTCTATTTTTGTTTATAGCGCAAAAAATAAAAACCGCAGGGGTGATCAAATACCACCAAAAGAAAGCTCTATTTGTGGGAAAAAAAGGACGTTAATTTTGTTTGGGAGCCACGTCGCACGACCGCGCAATTGTCAGTTAAAGCGACGCAGTGCCGAATCGCAAAAAGTGGTCTGGTCTTTGACCAGCAAATTGGTCCGGTCTGAAAGTGGTTAAGGGGAACCCCACATCAAATTTTAAAAAAAATTGACGTGGGGGTCCCCCTAAAAATCCATACCAGACCCTTTATCCGAGCATGCAACCTGGCAGGCCACAGGAAAAGAGGGGGGACGAGAGAGCGCCCCCCCGAACCGTAGCAGGCCACATGCCCTCAACATTGGGAGGATGCTTTGGGAGTCTGTGACCCCTCAAAGCACCATATCCCCATGTTGATGGGGACAAGGGCCTCATCCCCACAACCCTGGCCGGTGGTTGTGGGGGTCTGCGGGCGGGGGGCTTATCAGAATCTGGAAGCCCCCTTTAACAAGGGGACCCCCAGATCCCACCCCCCCTGTTTGAAATGGTAAGGGGGTACAAAAGTACCCCTACCATTTCACAAAGAAAGTGTAAAAAATTGTTAAATAAGACAAACACACTTTTGAAAAATTCCTTTATTAAAAATAAAAAAAAATAAAAAAAAGATTCCAGCGGTGGTAATCCACTCTTGCTATCCAGTGACGGATGATCATCTCTCCGGGGTCCAGCGATGGCTGATCTGATCCAGCGCAGCGAATCTATCCATCTTCTGTCTCCATGGAGGAGACACTGCGGGGATCCCGGCGGCCTGACGTTTGTTATATGCGGAGGGCGGGGCCATCCATCACCTGACCCAGCCCCCTCTGACACAAGGGGAAACCCGGGCTTCCCCAGTGACGTATGGGTGACCCCGCCCCCCTCTGATGTAACACAGCCAGGTTTCTTTTACATCAGAGGGGGGCGGGGTCACTCATACGTCACTGGGGAAGTCTGGGTTTCCCCTTGCGTCAGAGGGGGGCGGGGTCAGGTGACAGGTGGCCAATCCAACAGTCTAAGCCCTTGTACACACGGTCGGAGAATCTGTCAGAATGAGTCTTATCGGACCGTGTCGTCAGATAATCCGACTGTGTGTGGTATGCATCAGACTGATTCCGTCCGAATCTCCGTCCGACCCAATTTTCCAACATGTTGGAAATATTTCCCGACCAACTGGGCCGGACGGACCTAATCCGATCATGTGTAGAGCATTTTGATCGGACCCAGTGCCACGCATGCTCAGATCAAATTCCTACATCAAAGCTATTGGCTACTAGCCTGAATGTAGTCCCATCGTAACGAAATTACGTCATCACGTTCTGAAAGATCGAATTTTTCGACAACTTGGCCCGACCGTGTGTATGCAACAGTTTCGGACACAATCCATCGGACTAAATCCGACGGGCAAAATCCGACGGATTTGGTTGGCAAAATCTCCGACCGTGTGTACGTGGGCTTAGAGGAACATAATCAACTGAATATTCAAACAGATACCTTTCATTACCATATTGTAAACGAATCATGAAAACCTTACCTCACCATAGACATGATCCAGGCACAGGTAATTAAACTAATTAGGGAGATATTTCCCAAGCTTACAGCCTATTAATATCATCCTAAACTACCATTAGCAGAAGGCTTTATGGCACTGGGAGAAATTTACTAAAACTGGTGCACAAAGAATTTTGTGCAGCTGTGCATAGTAGCCACTCAGCTTCTAGGTTTTATTGTCAAAGCTTAATTGAATAAGCTGAAGTTTGAAGTTGTTTGGTTACGCTGCACAGCTGCACCAGATTCTGTATGCACCAGATTTAGTAAATCTCCCCAAGACTGTCAAAATTTTAGCAAGCAGTGAACTACAGATCCAAGATCAACTCATAGTTCATAATTTAAAATATGATTAAAATACCTTGAAAACAATCATCACCCTAATATATAAGAGGATTACAATCCTCAATATATTGCAAGGTGTGGAACATATTACTTACTCTGAGGAAGGTACATATAAAAGGGTCTTGTTCAAAACGTAGTTTTATGCTGGAAATAAAATATTCAATATTTTATTTTAGCATTAAATCATACGAAAATATTCATACAAGTAGGAAAAGGAGGGTTTGCTGATTACTATAAAACACTTCTGCACTCCTCAGGCCTCCTCAGACCCCTTGATTGGTTATGTCATTTCTGTAAACCTCTGGGTCCTGAAAAGATGGTTGCATTTTCAGCTCTGGAGCTCTCCATTTACAATGAACTATGCATCCTAGTTTAGAATTATTCTGGTCACCAGTATACTATAATATGTGATACATTAAAGCTAGATTTATGCTACACTGAATTGGATTTTGCTGAAACCATGGATCAGGCAATACTTTGCTAAGTCCTTTTATCATTATTCCTATATGTTTTCCTGTTACTGTTATTGTCTGTTATTGTTTTGTATTGCCTCTTTTTGTGTATATTTTTTACCTTGCATTGTTTTTGTTTTGTTTTCATTTCATGAAATAATATTTTAAAAATGTTATGTCTTATCTCTAAATGCGCAAAATTATATTGAAAGGAATACCCATCTCTTTGAAGAATGCTACAATATTTAGACTCTAAACTTACATTACTGTTTCTCTTTAAATTATGTGCCCATTTACAGACTTTATAAGGTTTGTTTAAATATATTTCCTATATCCCTAAGTCTATCCTTTCATTCTCCATAATTTTCAAAAAATTCAACAACGCAGACAAGTTATATCCAGTATTAATTTGAGTACTGGAAACATATACACACTCTATCTACAGTAGCATATATGTATATACACTTTTCTTGTTAATTTGCTTTAATTTTTAATTCTCGCATCCAGTATTGATCTCTCGGGACTTTAAAATTCTTGATATTTATCTGTTACTTTCAGCATCAGTTATGATCTGACTGCTTTCCATTTTGTGAACTTTCACACTATGCCCATCATGTAAAATCTCTGTAAATTTTTAAAACTACCAATCATTTTTGGGAATTTAAAGGAATTATTTAAATTTTGTTAACTAGAATTGGGGGTGGGAGGAAAGTTATCAGGCTTAAGTGAGTAAATGCATTTCTTATTTTAAGGTTAGGACCAGAAAAACAAGGAAATGTTCTATTTAAACTGGAGTTCAGCTTAAAAAAATAAAATAAAAGTCAGCAGCTGCAAATACTGCAGCTACTGACTTTTAATCTCCCTGGTGGAACGATTATTTCAGATTTTTGATGCTCAAAGCGGTACAATTCTTTTGCCTAGAAATTCGGTGTTTAATATTGTAGGCCTGTAATTCTTAGGAATAACTCACTTAAATCTGTCCAAACCAGAGTCTAGTAGACATCTAAAAATTATTCAATAATGTAATCAGATCAAAAACACTGAAATTTGCTCAGTTGCAGAATTGCCGCTGTCATTACTTTCAGTGTTTGATGACGAATTTCCCCATAAATCAATATCGCTCAATTCTGAAAGTGATTCTAATTTATTATCACTGTTTTGTAGCTGGTGTAAAACCGCTTTTGATGTAAAGGGACTGTTTTGATTGCTATGGACAATTTCCAGTTTTCCAGGCAGAAAGAACAGTATTTATAATATAAAACTGCAGGACATTGGAGCAACCATTAGGCACAAAAGGGATGTGAAATGATTTCATACAGTAATGTAATCTGTAAGATTACAGTATACTGTATGTATAGTGTGTGTTTCACTTTTTGAATTTGACACCGCGTTCCATCCCCGTGCGTCGCAGCGCTCACAGGGAACGGAGCTCGGCTCTGTGATGAATCGAGTGGAGACACAGCCACCTCACACTGCGGGGAGACATCGCAGAATCCTGGGGACAAGGTAAGTAAGCTGTACCTGGATCCTGCAATGCGATCCCAAGTGTGGCTCGGGGTTACCAATTTTGGTACTGAAAATCTACTCCGAGCCACACTTGGGAATACTATCAGGGTGGTTAATAATTGGACACTTACCTGTCCCAGAGTCCAGCGATGCAGAGGATCGAAGTCCCGCTCCTCTCCCTCTCCACTTGGCGGCACCGGCAATGTAACTGTGTTGTCACAGCTGGGCACGCACACCTTTGGCATGTCCCAGATGATTGCCTAGAGGGATGGGGGAGAGGTGATCGCCAGAAGGAAGTGGGAGATGGAACCCTCTGAAAAGAGGGTATCTCCCCCCCCCCCCAAAAAAATGACATGCCAAATGTGGCATGTCAGGGGGTCACCTTCTCTTAAAGTGGAAGTTTAATTTTTGGGTGGAACTCCACTTTAAGAGAGGTGACCCAAACAGTGGCTGTAGGCATCAAAGGCTATGTGCGTGCACTGAGTCACCTAGGCTTGTGTAGGTGCCTAGTAGTTTAATTAGATTGATGTTTATGTTGGCTGTTCCTTAGCTATGGTAATTATATTCCTATTTACAGTTTGTATTGTTAGGGTAATGTGGTCAAACTCTTATCTGATCTTGCATAGTATACATTCTGTGTGAATTTACAATAAAGAATGTGAGTATCAATTTGCATCTAAGCTAGTGTTGTCTAGTCTAGGGTGCTCACTTATAATATCTGGTTCCTAGGCGAAGACTGGAGGAAGACTGGAGGAAGCTATACAACTTGATCAAGGCACCCAAGCTGGATGCTGGATGGTTCCGTCACAGTATGTATATGGTATATAAGTAGATCATTTTTGCATAGTTGAAATATTGTTGTATGTTGAATTAGGCTAACATGGCAGTCTTTCCTTCCTTCTTTCTATTTTTTCTTTCTTTCTTTGGTGCACGTAGTCTATTCTGTGCTATCGGGAATGAATGGAAACCTAATCGATAGTGAATCCAGCCCTCATTCATTTTGTTAATCAATAACTTAATAACACTTGAAGCATTGGTCAGGTGTATGTTTTGATCATGATGCCACCCACTAATGCTAATGCTACCTCAAAAAGGATGCAAGATGGAAGGCAGAAGTATGGCAAAAGCCACAGTTCGTGCCACTGGTCTAGTCTGCAATCACAATAATAATTGGGTCATAAATAGTTTTTAGGGATAATAGAATTAATTTATTGAAATTAAAGAGAACACAGGTGGGACTTTATATGAGACCATGGCCATCCAGCACACAGGTCTCCATCCCTATTTGCATAAAATATAAAAAGGGGGAGGAAATAAGGGACAGAGGGGCATTGGGACTTTATATGAAACACACCACTCAGGACAGGATGAGACATTAAACATGATAAAGAGAGGTACTGTATAGTAGCAACAATGGGCATAATTCAATAATTTATATATATTTAATTCAAGAATATGATACAAAAGAAGTAAACATGATTAGTAGCGTCATATTGTAATAGAATTCATCGCAACAAGGTACAACAAACATGATTAATGCAAGTCTTGTAAAAAAAAGTTCATAATATAATAAGCTATATACAACATGATTATAATTAGTATCAAAGATACACCCACAGTATACACAGACATAATGAACATAATATAATAATTCAATGGCTCAGCCCATGGTAAAAAGCATGGTAACTGTGACACAGCATCAATTATTAAAGCTCTACGCATTTCGCGGAGTAGTATCCACTCGTCAGGAGCAGCTATCTGAGAATATCTAAAATGTAAATAGATAGATAATAAATGATAATAGATTAACACAGGAAGAGAGGGATCAAAATCTATGGTCCTAGCCCTCTTACCTGTGGGTATGGGTAAGAATTGTATAAAAACCATATAAATTGTAGATATACTTGGTGGTCAGCATCAGTTAGAAGGTCATCCAAATTTAGTCTATTTTCCATAACCAATATCCTTTGTGATCCTGGATAGCTCTAGTAGGAGCTGGATATTTTCTGCCAAAGCTTGGCCCACTCTATGTGTTTGTGAGGGAGAGCATTCAATTCTTGATCAGATATTTGTTCTACAATACTAGTTATGCTAAGATTCAATCGAGTAAGGTAGAGTAGAATAAAAATCTCAGTCTTGTGTATGGTGTTGGGGATGATCAGGCCTACTGCTTGTATCAGATGAGCTGAAATGGTATCCATTCCTAGATTTTTTTTAGTGCAGGTTTCTTCATCACCTGTGGAAAGTAGGGAATGTGAGTACAAACACGGGGGAGGGTATGCACTAGATACCTTTGCTGTAATTTTGCTATATGCTGGGGATCCAGTGTACCCCTGTGCCTTTAAGAGGGATGGGCTCCCTCCAGGCTCACCTGCCCTCTGCTTATCCATTATAATGCTTGTGCTTCCACTGTAGAGGCTCTTAAAATTTGGAGTCAGGACTGCAGATAATACTTTGGTGCCCTGAACAGGCTCTGCAGCTTATGCATGTATTTGTAAATGTGTGCAAACTAAACCCCTGTTTTTAACGCATACTGATAGATAGGATAATTCTGTAGGATGCAGGCTGGTCAGTAGGTTGAGCTGTGAAGCTTCTTTGGTTTTGTTTTAAATGTGAGTCCAAAACAGACTTATGAAGGGTAGAGGGAGTATCTGGCCGTTGTCTTTGGCTAGTATGTTTTTGCCACAGGAAAAGTGTGCATGCATGTGTAAGCTTCCCTTATCCACTTGCCGACCAGCGCACGCCGATGTACGTCGACAGAATGGCACGGGCAGGCAAATGGGCGTACATGTACGTCCCTTTAAATTTGCCGCCCTGCCATCGGGAGTGCGCCGCCGGCAGCGCGCTCCCGCGCTGGTCGGGACCCCCGTGAGTCCGGTCGCGGGACCCGCAGACTCGATCGCCACGGGCATACCCGCGATCGTCTCACGGAGCGGCCAAATGAAGAAATGCCGTTGTAAACAGCATTTCTCCACTCTGCCTAGCAACTAGTGACGCTGATCTCTGCTCCATGAGATTGGAGCAGAGATCAGTGTTCACTAAATGAAAGCCCAACCCCCCCACAGTTAGTAACACACCCCTAGGAACACTTAACCCCTACACTGCCACCCACTGGTTAACCCCTTCACTGCCAGTGTCATTTACACAGGAATCACTGCATTTATATAGCAGTGATTACTGTATAAATGACAATGGTCCCAAAAATTTGTCAAAAATGTCCGATTGGTCCCCCACAATGTCGCAGTCACAATAAAAATCGCTGATTGCCGCCATTACTAGTAAAAAAAAATAATAAAAAATTATTAATAAAAATGCTATAAAACTATCCCTATTTTGTAAACGCTATAACTTTTGCGCAAACCAATCAATAATCGCTTATTGCGATTTTTTTTACCAAAAATATGTAGAAGAATACGTATCGGCCTAAACTGAGGGAAAAAAAATGTTTTTTTATATATTTTTGGGGGATATTTATTATAACAAAAAGTAAAAAATAATGCGTTTTTTTCAAAATTGTCGCTCTATTTTTGTTTATAGCGCAAAAAATAAAAACCGCAGGGGTGATAAAATACCACCAAAAGAAAGCTCTATTTGTGGGGAAAAAAGGACGTCAATTTTGTTTGGGAGCCACATCGCACGACCGCGCAATTGTCAGTTAAAGCGACGCAGTGCCGAATCGCAAAAAGTGGTCTGGTCTTTGACCAGCAAATTGGTCCGGTCTGAAAGTGGTTATGCATTGCAGAGTGCAAGGGAGTTATCTTCTGATGACACATTAAAGGGGAGAGCCAGCTGGAAAAAAAAATTTTTTATTTAATAAGCACACTTACCTGTCTTGGGTGCCCGTGATGTCGGGTGCCCAATACCGACCATCCCTTGGTTCTCGGGTCCCAGCGCCTCCATTCCAACTAAAGGAAACAGGCAGTGGAGCCTTGCGGCTTCACTGCCCATTTCCTACTGCACATGTGCGAGTCATGCATCGCTTTGTGAATGGGGCGAGATGTGTTCTGGGACACACGCAGTTGCCAGAACACACCACACCCCATTCACTAGAAGATGACATGAGGAGGAGAAGACAGAAGATCACCGCGGAATAGGAAGAGGCAGATTAGGACGATCCTCTATATGCTTTATCTATTAAAACACTTTCTTTTGGGGCGCCAGGGGGATTGGGGCCCGTGTGCTTCTGCCGGACGTACTCCACTTAGAGGAATAGACTAGTTGACATGGGTTCACGGCAGTACGCTTGGTTTATCAACCTAGTGATTGATTATTTTAATAGTATGCTCTGAGATGTCATTGCCTAGGTCTATGTTTGCCTATTCTGCCTATATGTATGGAAAGGTGGATGATTTCATTTTGTTTCATGGAATGTTCATCTTATTTGTTATGATGAAAATCTTCTAATAAAATTATTGAAATTAAAACACTTTCTTTTTGACAATATTACGCTATGTTGGATTCCTATCTTTATGGTTTTATACATGATACCGTGACCCCATCTCCTATTGGATCATAATGAATTCTCGCCAAATTGATGCTGTGGTGTGAGCTGAATTTGCGGATTATCTATGCCTATTGGGTTAAATTCCAGCTATAAGCCTACATGACTTGGGGGGCATATGCCTAGCTAAGTCCAAGTCTTCCGGTAAGCCTCCCCCAGTTTCACGGTGATGGTGGTGATATATGCCTGAAGAATACACCTTGGAAGTATTTTTGGGCAATTTGGCTCTGGATTTTATATTTTGGGACTTATTTAGTACTTGCACTGTCTGTTAAAGAAGTTGCGAATGATCACATTTCATTTTCTTGTATATTAATTTTTCATGTAAATTTTTTCACTTATATGTTTGATTTCATTTTTCTGTGTATATGTATTTATTTTTATTTTTTGAGTGGCCCTCCACTTTAAAGATATTTATACCAGAAGTTAAATCTCATACTTTTATAGCAAGAAGAAAACAATAAGAGGACTTTTTTGCGCAGTTCATTTTTCCCTCCCATGTCCTCCTATTTCTCCTTCTCATCATTTACACATGTCATGTCTCATTTGTTGGTTCTTTATCAATACCATTTTTTCTTGATCCTGAATCTTATAAGCCTTGATGGTTTCATTGCACCTTGTCAAATTGTTCTCCAAAATCTCCTTAAGACTGTTAAACTGAGTTTTGCGTGGACAAGGGGCTGAAATTACCACTGTCCCATCCAAGGCCACAACACATTTTTTTACTTGCATCTTCATCTGCAACAATCATTTTAGGTACCCCAGTAAATTGAAAAGGTCTTTTTTTTTATTCAAGATAGAAAGATTTGAATGATCAAGATTTAAAAATGTTAAGAACTTCACCGGTTAATAATATTAAACCCATATTTTTGGTCCTTGAAGTAATTTCATAGATTTAAAAAAATGAAGTCATTACATGTGTAAAATGGTTTAAAAGCTAGATCTAACCAAGTAATTGCCCCCGCAGGTAAGTACAGCAATAACAAATTATAATAACTTTTACTGAGTAAAAAGTAAAGGGGTAGCTTATTATAACATCTAATGCCATTGTTGGTTTTTTTGCAGAAGTTAGATGCTATCTGTTTAAAAAAATATATATATTCTCTGCTGTTTTTGAAACGTGCAACATAACTACAGTGACTTTTCTAAGGCTCAAATACTACTCCATAAAGCCACACTTATTTTTCTTTATATTGTTAGTGGCTAATGCTGCTGTTGGTCAAAAGAGGAGTGGTGAAGAAGGGAGCCTCAGTGATGCATTTTAAAAAAATGTTTAGTCCTCGGCACCCAGGACTGTCAGCTTTCACATTCCATTGGCAGTGCCTGCATCATGCTGTGGAAGATTATCTAGGGGAAAACAGACATGGAGAGCTTTCCAGTCGACAATCCGCTAGGTTACTGGGTCATGAACATAGACCACTGGTCAGAACTTGCCCAGTATCCAATTGAGCTGCTGAACTGCCCTGCATACAGAGTGTTTTCTAAACAGGCATTCAGTGCTGCCAGAGGTTTTGTGAAAGATATAAGAGTGTGTTTGTCTGCAGACTCTGTTGACTGTCTGACATTTATCAAAATGATTCATTCCTGGGTTAGCAGCAGCTCTCAAGCCTCTGATGCCGATGTTGCTCATTAAGTGTTTTTGGGATGTGGACTCTCTGCAAGACTGTCTAGGCTGCCTAGCTTTGTGGGTGTTGATTTTACCTGGAAAATATTTTTTGGTATAGGTTTCATGGGGACAATGAACACCCAAGGACCAATTTTTTCCACACCTCTTTGACAGGTGCATATAATATACATTTTTTTACAGCGAGGCCAATTCTTGCTTTCATCAAAAGTACCTCTATAGGGTTTTGATGTGAAGGCACCACCAACACCCAAAGCCCAATTTTTCCGCACCTGTTACTTCTATCCAAAGTCTGTGAAACAGACACCAGAATTTATCCAAAAAATCTCCAATCTTGTTCTGATTGCACTAAATTGTAGCCTCATCATATAGACTGGCTCCCCAAGCAGTTGTTTACAAAATATAGAAAGCTTTTTTTGAAGGAGTTGGATGCTACCTGTTTAAAAAAAAATATTCTCTGCTGTTTTTGAAACGTGCAAAATTACTACAGTGACTTTTCTAAGAGCCGGTTCACACAGGGGCGACTCAGATCCGACTTCAGGTCGCCCCTAGTCACCTCAGGTCGGACAACATGTAAAAATCAATGTAAGTGAATGAGAGCCGTCTTAATGCACACTATTGAAGTCACTCCGACTTCAGAAAAGGTTCCTGTACTACTTTAATCCGACTTGTAGGCGACTGGTACCCATTGATTTCAATGGAGGTCGCCTCCAAGTTGGATCTCCGTCTATACGGAGGTGACTCTGACAGAATTATCAGCTCTCAAGAGGGAACTCCACACCAAATTTATGAAAAAAAATTGGCGTGGGTTCCCCCTCTGAGAGCATACCAGGCCCTTAGGTCTGGTATGGATTCTAAGGGGAGCCCCCTACGCCGAAAAAACAGTGAGGGATCCCCCCCAGATCCATACCAGACCCTTATCCGAGCACGCTACCCGGCCGGCCAGGAAAGGGGGTGGGGACGAGCGAGCGACTGCACGGCCCCCCCACCCCAAAGCACCTTGTCCCCATGTTGATGAGGACAAGGGCCTCTTCCCGACAACCCTGGCCGTTGGTTGTCGGGGTCTGCGGGCGGGGGGCTTATCGGAATCTGGAAGCCCCCCCAGATCCCGGCTCCCCACCCTATGTGAATGAGTATGGGGTACAATGTACCCCTACTCATTCACCTGTGAAAAAAAATGTATGTACAAAAAAAACACAACACACACGGGTTAAAATAGTTTATTGTACAGCTCCGGGGGTCTTCTCGCCGGACTCCTCCGCTATCTTCTGCTAGCTCTTTTACTAGCGGAGGAGCCTGGCTTTCTTCTTCGCCGCCACCCTCTTCTTCCGACTTCGGGGGTCTTGTCCCCCTCTTCGGTTCTTCTTGCCGGGCCACCGCGCCTTCTTCTAGCTTTTTTACAAGTGGCGGCCCGGTCTTCTGTCGCCGTCTTCTGTTTTTCTCTTCTTTTCTTCAGGAGATGTTGCCTTGTCGCTGTCTCTGCTCACAATGACGGGGACACGGCGTGCGGCGACTTATATAGGGACATCGCCGGATGATGTCCCCGCCCATTATGATGTCACAGTCTCAGCACCCCCCATGTTGAGGGCACGCGGCCTGGTACGGCTCAGGAGGAGGGGGCGCTCGCTCGTCCCCACCTCCTTTCCTGGCCGGCCGGGTAGCATGCTCGGATAAAGGTCTGGTATGGATCTGGGGGGGACCCCCATGCCATTTTTTCGGCGTAGGGGGTTCCCCTTAGAATCCATACCAGACCCAAGGGCCTGGTATGCTCTCGGAGGGGGAACCCATGCCATTTTTTTTTTAAATTTGGAGTGGAGTTCCCCCTTCAGAGTTCATTCTCTGATTGGCCATGGCAAAAGTCGCCTGGCTTGGGGCAACTTAAAGTCGTGTTGTAAGTCGCCCCAAGCCATGCCCAAGTCGTGTTCAAGTCGTGTCCAAGTTGCCTCCAAAAGTCGTGTTGAAAGTCGTGTCGCCCCTGTGTGAACCGGCTCTAAAGCTCTGATACTACTCCATAAAGTCACACTTATTTTTCTTCACATTGTTAGTGACTAATGCTGCTGTTGGTCAAAAGAGGAGTGGTGAAGAAGGGAGCTGCCTGTTACTTCTATCCAAAGTCTGTGAAACAGACACCAGAATTTATCCAAAAAATCTCCAATCTTGTTCTGATTGCACTAAATTGTAGCCTCATCATACAGGCTGGCTCCCCAAGCAGTTGTTTACAAAAGATTGTGCACGTTTCAAAAACAGCAGAGAATATTTTCTTTTTAAACAGATAGCATCTAACTTCTGCAAAAAAAAGCTTTCTTTATTTCTTGCATGGAAAATGTAATTTTTTTTCCTTTATAATTTTCACGTTTGCTGCAGCAGGTTCTATACACGGTAGAGATGTGCTACTTTACAGACAGACTACGGGACCCCCCCCCCCCATTAACTATATTTAAAGGAACTTTTCATTTTTATTTTGTGTTTCTATCCATCCAGTCCTGATATTTACAAAGCTGTGCCACATACCACAGCACTTTCTATCAGAGGAGTGGAACCTCTTTAGCTTTCTCTGCTGCACTTTTACTTTCACTCACAGGTGCCAACTCCACCCTGTCATTGGAGAGTGAAAAAGGAAGCAGCACACTGATGAACTCTTCTCTCTGTCATTCTACTTCATTCTCCTTGTCCTGAAGCACAGTTGCACTAAAGCACAGTTGATTTTCTCCCCTTCTTTGAGGTCTGCTGTACAAATTGTACGGTAGACTGCAAGAGGCTAATACCAAGCCAAATCAGGTACTTACAATGCTTGCCTATGAAAAAAATATGAATATGAATAATTGAAAAAGAAACACTTTTTCAATTATGTATTAGTGATTACAAAGCTGCACTATTTCCTATCTTTTCTATCTGCATGGAGTTCAGCTTTAACTTAAGATTCAAAATTAACAAAAATCAAACATGTATGGGAGATAGTTCTATTTAAAGGGAAACCACAAGACAAGAGTATGGAGGGATGGTTTCATTTTTGCTATAAATAGTTTTCTAATCCATCTCAACGCCTCCCCTAGATAGCAAGGATAATTGCAGTGTTGAATTGTAAGTCTTGTTAACTTACTGTACATTTTCACTGGCAAGTTGTACACTTGCAGAGTGCTTGAAACACAAGTTCTAGTTGACGCTTTTCCAATTTGTAGCAAATTTGCATGGCAGGTCTCTAGAAAGAGCAAATTTGCAGTGGTGAGTCTACAGCAATAGCTCTGCAAGTCTACAGTGACCCCTGTGGTGGGATGACTATTGCACAACATAACTAAACCAGAACTGTAGACTTGCAGAATATTTGCAAAGAAAATTGATCTGGAGTCATGCAATGCGGACTTGCTGCAATTGTGTAACAAACTTGCAGCTCCATTGCTTGCTGTCTGAGCCCTGACTCCTTTTGCCATATCACCTTCTTACTTAGACAGAAGTGCTCAGAAGAGAACAACAAAAAAAGTTATTGGCACTGCCCTAACTAATCCAAGAGTGTCTTATGGGGAATATAGCCTTATATACACATATATGCCTTGACAGGTATTGAATTCTTGAGCTATAAAGAACAGGATACTAACTACTGAGCATACATTCAAATCATTTCACAATTCATTAAATGTAAATACATTCTAGAGAGGCCTCAGTATACATGGGCTGGTTTTGGGTCAGTTTAGCATTGGTGTGGAATATGTTACTGTCTGCATATTATTATATTAATATTCATGTGCATAATGCCACAACTTTGGTAGATTACATCATTCTTTACTTTTTGTAATGTCGTACAACTTTTTTGTGTTGTTCAATAAACACTTGCCTGATTTAAAAAAAAAAAAAAAACATTCTAAAGGAAAAATAGAAATTGTCATAAATGTGTAAAAAATAATCTGACCCATTAAATGTAAAATATTTTACATTTCTATTATTATTATTATTATTATTATTATTATTATTATTATTATTATTTACCAATTTCTATTTTTCCTCTAGAATGTTTTTTTTTTTTTAAATCAGGAAAGTGTTTATTGAACAACACAAAAAAGTTGTACGACATTACAAACAGTAAAGATGTAATCTACAAAAGTTGTGGCATTATGCACATGAATATTAATATAATAATATGCAGACAGTAACATATTCCACACCAATGCTAAACTGACCCAAAACCAGCCCATGTATACTGAGGCTTCTATAGAATGTATTTACATTTAATGAATTGTTAAATGATTTGAATGTATGCTCAGTAGTTAGTATACATTTAATGAATTGTTAAATGCATTGCATAAATGTAAAAATGCATTGTTTTTAATTCTGTAACGTTTTATATTTTGCTTTTGTATTAAGGGTAAGCATAATATCAGTTGCTCCCAGTTTCAGTGAAACTATTGGTGCAAACTTGGGCAACACACAGACATAAAAGCCCTTAAGCTTGTATCTGATCCTGGTGAGATGGTTTTCTGTCACTAATCGGGATTAAATAAAGATCAAAGCCAATAAAGCACAAATGACATCACAGATTTACAATTCTGCTCATCATTTGATTCATAAGCTCCTTTGTATTATGTTTTTTTTAAATTTAATCTAGAATTAACTACATATCATTGCCTTTACTGCATAAAATTTTCTAGAAGTAACTAAATAATGAAAACCATTATGAAAGATAATGTGTTGAGTCTTGACCCGAATCAATTAAAGTGTGGCCTCTTTATTGCCTTGGGGTATATTAGCCAGCATTAATAAAGACATTTGCCTGAACAAACATAGTCAATTGCTGAGGAAAGGTTGTGTGTTTGGCAGCAAATAAAAAAAATCTGCTTAATATTCAGATTTATTCTTACATAGACTTGAGTAAATAATTATGCAGAAGATTAGAAATTACACATATTAAATCCAGCAGGAAAAGTAGGACATTTCCAATTCTCCTTGTTGTGCTGTAAGTAATAGTTTAATATTCTGGGTGGCCAAGTTAGCCTTAAGATGTAAGAAGACTAATGAGACTGCAGCGCCTGTTGTTTGTGATATCAATCAGTTTGGCTCATTACTGCCCTCTGCTGACATTTCTTATTATGCCACTTTAAATGCCATCATTGCTAGGAAGCATTTGCATAAAAAATATCAGTTGTCATTAGCATAAGTATCCAGCCAAGACAGCAGGATAATAGCACCAAAAACGCAAAGAAAACAGCTGACAGCAGGTTTATTGCTATGCAGTTGCTGTGCTATGAGATGTGATGCAGCCTTTCATAGCCTAAGAGTATAGCTGCAAAGCTGCTATGTACAAGATGGCTCATTTATGTAAATATGCTTCTTTACCTTATAGCTAAAATGTATGTTATATTTTTTTTAACAGTTTTTTTTTTCTCTATGCAAAACATAAAATATCTGCAGCAATATTATCTTAAATTGTTTTTCACTTTCAGAAACCAGGTAGGAAAATCCTTCAGCTCATGAATAATATTCATCTGAGCCCTTAATTAAAAATGTCCCATGATCTGAAGTCCTTAGTACTTGTATTTCTTCTTATACCAGGGAAGCACCACTAAGTATACACATTGAAGTCAGAATGAGATGAATTGCCATAACATAGTCATAGTTGAACATAGTCATAAAAAACATTTATGGGTCCAGGGAAATCATTTAATTTCATTACAGTCATAATTTGTTTTAATAACTGCCATGCCACTCAGAGTTTTTTGCCAACACAAAGCTTCATAGTTGTGTTTATATTCATCTGCATGGTTTTATGTAATAAAATGCTACAAAATGACATGTCCTCTTAACTGAAGGATGTGCATCTTCTGGGTCTACCTTACAACTGTGGAAAACCATTCTCTGGAAACTTTCAAGGTGGAGGAGCTAAAGAGTGAATGTAGGGGCATGAAGGCACAAAGAGCAGAGAAGGAGAGAAGTTGGCAGGAATGTGGAGGGGCTTGTAATACTTCTTTGTACCGGTATATAAAAAGGTTCTACAGGCTCCTCTGAAATGTTCCTGTTTCTTCCATGAAGTGGGTTTTTGCTATGGAATGGAATGTTCCCATGCCATATCTCTATATACTGCACTTCCCATCCCCATAGATAAAATAAAATGTAGCCATACACCAGTTAGGCCTATTATATTATCAATACCTTCAGAATTATGGACACTTGGTAGTATGCAGATTACAAGTTTCTACTTCACTCTGACTTCACTCTGACTTCACTAGCTTCAATCCCAAGTAGCTAGTTTGTTCAGGTCAGGCATTGCAGCCTTGAAACCCCATTTTTTCCCACAGCAATTCCTCATTTTAAAGGGCAACTCCACTTTTCTTTTTTTTTTTCTTTTTTTTTTTAAGCCTTAAAAAATACTATTGGTTTAATTACCATTTCATTTCAATCTGTAGCTAGCTATGGCTGGAGAGAAAATAGCTCAATAACATTTGATTTTGCGATCCATTTACACAGAACATATGTACATGCAGTTCTACATTATGTATAACTCAATTAATTTATTTTATACTACAAGGAGTCATAGACTGAAAAGGAGATAGAAAATAAACAGCAGAAAATGAAGGTGTGGCAGACTGAAGTAGAATCAAAATATTGTTCTTTTATGAATAGTTGACTGTCTCGCTGCTTACCGTATTTTCCGGCTTATAAGACGGCCTTTTACACTAAAAGAAAATGGACAAAAAGTGGGGGTCATCTCATATGCCAGGTATAAAGCGTGGTTCGTCTGGATGACAGCCCTCTGGATGCTCGCTGAATATGCGGTAATACTGTATACATACAATATACTAGGCTTGTGCAATTCGTTTCGTAACGAATCGAAATTCGGCCAAATTTTGCATCTTTCGGACATTCGAATGCATCCGAATGTCCGAATAAAAAAATAACGAATAACAACGAATACGAAAGAAATATAACGAATGAATTCGAATTAATTCGAATGAATTTGGTAATTATTTAAAGATCTAATGAAACAAAAGGTCAGCTCAAAGTAAATCTTATAGTCCAATCAGCTAATTCATTTTGTGCCGGAGGTTGGATTACTGGCAAAGTGCATTCCTGAGAACTGAGTGAGAAGGGTGTTGTATTGTATTTGAGCCGAGGAGAAGAGACGTTGCCATTGTGTGTGTTAAAAGATTCAATAAACAAATGACTTTCCAAACTACGAATCATTATCACGAATGTCTATACATACATAAATAACGAATTTCAACGAATACGAACGAATGAATTTGACACTCTACGAATAATAACGAATTATCCGAAAATGTATTAAGGTAAAATAATGAATATAACAGAACGAAATGATGTATTTTACGAATGACAACGAACCGAAACTAAACAAAATTTTCCGTTGTGCACAAGTCTACAGTATACACTACTGAGCCAATCCAGGCAAGCGATGTATTCTACCCTGTTTCTAGAAAATAAGACCTAGTGTGATTGTTGGTGATGGCTGCAATATAAGCCCTACCCCCCAAATAAACCTTACCCTGTTTCCCCAAAAATAAGCCCTACCCTGAAAATAAGACCTACAAGGACTTTAACTAGGGCTTATTTGGGGGGTAGGGCTTATATTGCAGCCATCACCGACAATCACGCTAGGTCTTATTTTCGGGGAAACGGGGTATTAATGAATACAAAGCCTGCTCGGATTGGAGTGACCACTTCTGCCAATCCAAGCAGGCTACATACGGTAGCCTGCTCCGATTGGCTTTGAGAGTCAGACACGCAGGCTGATGATGTTACAGCCCCTGCCAATCTGAGCAGACTTTGTATTCATTAATAGAATACATCGCTCGCCGTGATTGACTCAGCGCAGTATACTGTATGTATACTGTGAGACAGTGTTACCTGTTACACGAAGCTACTGAACATAAGGCATTGCCACACATCCAACAGGCTGACAGACTGGTCGGAAGGGGGTCGTCTTATACGGCAAGTATAGCACAAATCCAACATTTTAAATGGAAGATTAGGGGGTCGTCTTATATGCCCAGTCGCCTTATACGCTGGCAAATATGGTATATCTGTATCAGGGATAAGAATTGGGTTTAGGACTAACATGGGTTCGCTCACATATACTGCACTTCCCATCCTCATAGATAAAATAAAATGTAGCCATACACCAGTTGGCCTATTATCCCTGTCCTGCTGGTAGCCACCTTCACACTGATGTATCCTCTGTGGGATATTAATATATCTTGTATTAAAGTCCAAACCTGTGCATTGGCTTGCTGCTGGCTAGTTTTTGCCCTGCTGTGTCATCTGCATTCTGTTAATTTCTGTAGCAAAACACCTGCTTGTACTCTTTTCTTTAGTACATCTCAAGACAATTCTCCCTTATTACGAATGTGCTGCTGTCCAAAAATGCTGTATCCTTTTCAGTATCTTGATTTTTGTAACAAAGCTGCATCCTCTGCTCTTTACCATGCTGATGTAAGGGATGCTCTGAGAACCCTCAGCTAACCAAAAGTGCCATCAGCGGTCTTTTATTTATGTAGAAATACACCTCTCTCTTTGTCAAGCAATGCACTCTCATTAAAAATTTCAATTTTTTAAGATTCTAACTTTGAGCTTAGGGTGATTACTGTACATCAGACTGTTGCAGCTGACGGTTTGTTCAAGACTCAAGAGCATCCTTTTTGCAGTATCTCACTGCATCCTTAACAATTCAGTGCACCATTAATAATGCACACCCTCACCCCAAGTTATTAAAAGTCAGCTTCCCCATCACATCCCACCTGCCCCCCCCCCCCCCACTCACTAAAGACCCTCTCTGATATGACACAAGCAGCAGACTCATACCTCAAGTGCAAAATGATCCCTCTGCAGCCAGTGGCACATTCCTGACGCCCAGTGGTCCATGGACCTGGTTCATCTGGTTGAACAAAATAAAAATGACTGATTCCACCATCCATACATTTAAGGTGGATGGGGGAATCCTCCCAATGTGCCTTTGTCTTCTGACAGTGGGGAGACTTTCCCATCCTTAGAATACACTGATCAGCATTGCCGGCGATGATCAAGTGTTAAGAACTCAACAGGGCAGTTTTGCAGAAGTCAATTGATAGATTAACTTTTGTACAACCGCCCTGCCTGTACATGGATTGAAATGAATCTAGTCCCTACTGAATGGTTGAATTTTGATCTAAATATGGCTGGCTTAAGTTCAAGATTATGTTTAGCTGAAAGGTGTCATACAAGGTTGCAAAATAATCTCTTTAATTATGTCTCATCCAATTTAATAATTCAATTTTTTCAATGTCATTTTTTTAATGACAATTTTTTTTTTTATTACATTTAAGTCCAAATATGAGATCTGAGGTCTTTTTGACCCCAGATCTCATATTTAAGAGGATCTGTCATGCTTTTTTCTATTACAAGGGATGTTTACATTCCTTGTAACAGGAATAAAAATGACCGACCTTCTTTTTTTTAAAAAAAAACAGTGTAAAAATAAATAAAAGCTTGCGTCCAGGAGCAAACTCATATGTGAGTAACGCCTGCATATGAAAATGATGGTCAAACCACACATGTGAGGTATTATTAGAGCGAGAGCAATAATTCTAGCCCTAGACCTCCTCTGTAACGCAAAACATGCAACCTGTAGAATTTTTTTAATGTCGCCTATGGAGATTTTTAAGGGTAAAAGTTTGACGCCATTCCACGAGCGGGCACAATTTTGAAGCGTGACATGTTGGGCATCAATTTACTCATAACATTATCTTTCACAATATAAAAAAAATATTGGGCTAACTTTACTGTTGTTTTATTTTCTTATTCAAAAAAGTGAATTTTTACCCAAAAAAGTGCGCTTATAAGACCACTGCGGAAATACGGTGTGACAAAAAGTATTGCAATGACCGCCATTTTATTCTCTAGGGTGTTAGAAAAAATGTATAATGTTTGGGGGTTCTAAGTAATTTTCTAGTAAAAAAAGTGTTTTTAACTTGTAAACACAGAGTCTGAAATAGAGGCCCGATCCTTAAGTGGTTAAATAGTAGAGTAATGCTGGCCATACACTATGCAAAAATCGTCCGAAATTCAGTCATTTAGACTGTTTGTTAATTTTTCGGCCAGTTAATAAGCACAAAATCGTTAATCTTTGGGATGTTTTTGAGTTGAAAAAATGAAGGACAAGTTTGGAATTTTTTGCCAAAGGAACGATAAATTGAAAGGTTAATGTGTTTCCCCTCCGAACTGTCTGCACTAGGTACTGTATATGTTAAAAAAAAAAAAAAAAATGTATTCATTTATGTCCGCTGAATGATTTATCAGTCATTACATGATGGCATTATCGTTTGCTCTCACTTCCGAATGTTCGTTTTTTTTAAATGGGTTCGGCCGATTTTTCGTATAGTGTATGGCCAGCATAAGACACATTATTATAGGTTTCAGTTTTCTGCACTGTCCAGCACATTCTATAAGGCAATGTCATCCTTGTCAATGAATGCTAAAAAAAAAAAAAAGAAAAAAAGAAATTAAAGTGACTGGAATATTGGTAATTGGAAGCCCAATACACTTATTTAAAAAAAATCTGAATAGGATTATTTGATCCAGTGGACTCAGGATCTTACCCATATTAGAATCTGTATACACAAAAGACAACACAAAAAAAAAACACAAAACATTTTTATTTTTAGTTTAGTATAGAGTAGGGAATGTTTTAAAACCTCTGTGAGTTTTGTTTTGATGTTTGTTTCCATTCGGGGGAGACTGCTCTACAGTTTTAGAGATGCAACAAGAAGACAGGAAATCACATTAGACCATTTAACTAGAACAGAAAGAGAACGGCAGGACATATCCATATTAGTGTAGTATTTTATTAATACAATTAAATAAAACCAATCTTCACTTGTTTGGGCACATACATCAGCAAGCTTCCTTGACAAACTCTGCAGATACTGACTGTTGATGTACCCAAACGATACCTTTTATCAAGTGAGTGCATATTGGTTTTCTCCAATTGTTTTAATAAAATATTACACTTAGATGGTGACATCCCCTGTCCTGTCATTCTATTTCAGTGCCTTTTATCAAGTGAGTGCATATTGGTTTTATCCAATTGTTTTAATAAAATATTACACTTAGATGGTGACATCCCCTGTCCTGTCATTCTATTTCAGTGTTTATACACAGAGGAGTGTCCAACATTCTGATCCAAAGGAGCAGTAGCCATCTATATGAGTGACTTTTTATGAGACTATCACACAGGATCCATCAACTGGACATATTTTCTTTTTACCCACTCAGTCTTTCTCCATACTATTTTTTAACAAATTCTTATGGTTTACTAAAACAGGTATTCTCATTGAAATATTTACCCTTTTTTTCTGGTGAAAATATTGTATTTTACAGCATATTCCTTCCTGTTGGAATGGTCATCAGGACAAACAGAGAGAAATCTCACCATCGGGGACACAACCACACCAGCCAAAGCTTATAACACTTTCTCAATTTTATCAAAGGACCCATTCAGACTGCCCTGCAGCCCAAACCATGGCTGTTCACACAATGTTTAGGGCTGCAGAGCCATGTTGCAGTGGGCAGTGTAATGCATGCTTTTTTGCATGACCCTACTCTCCTTTTCTTTTAAACAAACCTAATTTGAGCTCAGTGTGCGGTGCTACTGTGCAACGAGATGCGGGAGTATACAGAGCAGTTCCATATTATATAAACATGTTGCATAATACCGCACTGCTTTGGAATGTAGTGAAACAGTCTAAACAGCTGGCAACAAAAGTGAGCACACCCCTAAGTGAAAATGTCCAAATTGGGCCCAAAGTGTCAATATTTTGTGTGGTCACCATTATTTTCCAGCACTGCCCTAACCATCTTGGGCATGGAGTTCACTAGACCTTGACAGATTGCCACTGGAATACTCTTCCACTCCTCCATGACGACATCAAAGAGCTGGTGGATGTTAGAGACCTTGCGCTCCTCCACCTTCCATTTGAGGATGTCCCACTGATGCTCAATATGGGTTAGGTCTAGAGACATGCTTGGCCAGTCCATCACCTTTATCCAAAGCTTCTTTACCAAGGCAGTGGTCATCTTGGAGGTGTGTTTGAGGTCATTATGTTGGAATACTGTCCTGCAGTCCAGTCTACAAAGGGAGGGGATCATACTCTGCTTCAGTATGTCACAGTACATGTTGGCATTCATGTTTCTCTCAATGAACTGTAGCTCCCCAGTTACCCTCAGCCCCAGACCATGACACTCCCACCACCGTGCTTGACTGTAGGCAAGACACACTTGTCTTTGTACTCCTCACCATCTAAACCAAATAAGTTTATCTTGGTCTCATCAAACCCCAGCATATGGTTCCAGTAATCCATGTCCTTAGTCTGCTTGTCTTAAGCAAACTGTTTGCTGTCTTTCTTGTGCATCATCTTTAGAAGAGGATTCCCTCTGGGATGACAGCCATGCAGACCAATTTGATGCAGCATGCGGCATATGGTCTGAGCACTGATAGACTGACCCCCACCCCTTTAACCTCTGAAGCAATGCTGGAAGCACTCATACATCTATTTCCCAAAGACAATCTCTGTATATTATGTTGTGCACAAGAACTCAACTCCTTTGGTCGACCATGGCGGGCCAGTTCTGAGTGGAACCTATCCTGTTAAACCGTTGTATGGTCTTGGCCACCGTGCTGCAGCTCAGTTTCAGGGTCTTGGCAATCTTCTAGGCCATCTTTATGTAGAGCAACAATTCTTTTTTCAGATCCTCAGAGGGTTCCTTGCCATGAGGTGCCATGTTAAACTTCCAGTGACCAGTATGATTGGGTGAGAGCGATAACACCAAGTATAACACACATGCTCCCCAATCACACCTGAGACCTTGTATCACTAATGAGTCACATGACACTGGGAAGGGAAAATGGCTAACTAGGCCCAATTTGGACGTTTTCACTTAGGGGTGTACTAACTTTTTTTGCCAGCAGTTAAGACATTAATAGCTGTGTGTTGAGTTATTTTGATGGGACAGCAAATTTACACTGTTATACAAGCTGTACACTCACTACTTTACATTGTAGAAAAGTGTCATATCTCCAGTGCTTTCACATGAACAGATATAATAAAATATTTACAAAAATGTGAGGGGTGAACTCACTTTTGTGGGATACTGTATCTCTGCTGTAAGATGTATATAAACTCTCAGGGTCATTAATGATATTTGATACAAACCACTTCTGACTATTGGAATCAAGATTTTTGATTTTGCAATTTATAAACAATCTTCAAGAATAAATATATGAATGCACACAGGAGGTTTATACCTTTCTTCTTTGAAGGAGAGAATCAACTTAGGACAAGAATCATTGCTCACTTAAGCATGTTTTTGGAATTCTTTTAAACGAATTCCAACTGTAGAAGGAAAATTGTTGTAACTATATATTACTAGCTGAAACAGAAAGAGTGAGTGAAATGGTTGCCTTTTTATGACTGCTAATAACCATACTCAAATAGCAATTTTGGTCAATAACGTAAAATTAGTTTTCTTTTGCATTTATTTAAAAGCCCAAGTAGCAACAATATGCAAAAAGCAAACGTTTTGCACACAGTTTATGGAGACACAAGGAATGGAACAAGCTGACCTGAGATACTGCTTCTATTTATCAACAAGAAAAAAAATGCATAACTGGTAAGAGAGTACGTAGCTAGAATGTTCTAAAAAAATGTCTTAATATAATATTTTGTAGCTAGTTTCAATAAACATTTAACCACTTCAGCCCTGGAAGGATTTGCCCCCTTAATTACCAGGCTATTTTTTGCGATACAGCACTGTGTTATTTTAACTGACAATTGCACGGTTGTGCGCCGCTGTATCCAAACAAAATTGACATCCCTTTTTTCCCACAAATAGAGCTTTCTTTTGGTGGCATTTGATCACCTCTGCAGTGTTTATTTTTTTGCGCTATAAACAAAGAGCAACAATTTTGAAATTTTTTACTTTTTGCTATAATACATATCCCGATAATGTATATATATAAAAAATTTATTCATCAGTTTAAGCTGATATATATTCTTACATTCATATATTCTTATAATCACAATAGGTGTATATTGATTGCTTTGCGCAAAAAGTTATCACTTCCACAAACTACGGGATAGATTTAGGGACTTTTATTTATTTTTTATTGTTTTTACTAGTAATGGCAGTGATCTGCAATTTTCAGCGGGACTGCGACATTGAGGAGGACAAATCTGACCCCAAATGACACTTTTTGGGGACCAGTGACATTATTACATTGATCAATGATATAAAAATGCACTGATTAATGTAAAAATTACACTGGCAGGGAAGATGTTAACACTAGGGGGCGATCAAGAGGTTAACTGTGTTCTCTCAGCGTGTTTTAACAGTAGAGGGATGGTTTTCAGGGACATGACAGAGATCACTGGGAACAGTAGATCTCTGACATGTCTCCTGTGTTAACGGGGGATTGCCCGTTCTGCCTCTCTAATAGACAATTGCAGGTCGCCGGTGGACATCAATTCCACCTGGGGGACTTGGGTCATCCAGGGGGATGGTGTATAAAAATGGTTGCAGTTCCTAACATTTTGACTTTATATTTATATTCAACCCCTTGAATTAAAGCTGAAAGTCTGCACTTCAAATTCATTTGGATTGTTTAATTTTTCATTTTTTTCTGGTGGCATACAGAGCCAAAAGTATGAAATTTGTGCCTGTGTCAAAATATATATGGACCTAACTGTATACGTGTCACTCAGTAGACAGCTTGCCCTAAGAGGACATATGTTTGAACAACTATCTTTGTCAGTCCAGTAGTAGCTAAAGGATGGCTATAGGCAGGCAGATGTTTCACCAATAACAATAGGTAGTGAGGCATTTGGTCAAGCTTTCCAATAAGAGAGCAGGGATATGACACAATGGTGTTGGTTTACTAAAGGCAAACAGGCTGTACACTCTGCAAGGTGAATTTCCTTTTAGCTTAGTGAATTAGGTGAAGCTCTGCTGACTTCCATGATCCAATTGTTGTATACAAACAAATATACAGTTTTATTTTATTTCCCTTGCATATGAATGGGTATTTTTTCAAAGTAAGTTTTGACAAACATTTACTAAGCTAAGGGAAAATTCCCTTGTAATGTGAATAGGCTATCTGTTATGCCGCGTAGACACGACTGGACTTTTTGACAGCAAAGGTCCAACGGAACGAGTCCGTCGGACAATTCGATCGTGTGTGGGCTCTATTAGACCTTTGCTTGCCAAAAATCAGGCGGACTTTAGAAATAGAACATGTTTTAAATTTTCCCACCGGACCGAGAAATCCGTTTGTGTGTATGCTAATCCGACAGACAAAAACCGACACTAGGGCAGCTATTGGCTACTGGCTATGAACTTCCTTATTCTAGTTCGGTCGTATGTTATCACGTTCTAATCCGTCAGACTTTGGTGTGATTGTGTGTGTCCAAGTCCGTTCATTCAGAAAGTCCGCTGGAACTCCGCCGAAAGTCCCTCCGGAAGACTGTCAGGCCTAGTCCGTCGAAAAGTCCGGTTGTGTGTACATGGCATTAGTTCTTCTCTCCACCAAGTCCATTTCCTTTTCTACTAAGAAGTTATGAAGAAAGTTATTAACCGCAATACAGATATTTGAATGGACACCTAGGAAGGTCATACAATCAGTAAAAATAAAATGTACCTAAAAAAAAATACATTTTAAATTTCAAAAATAAAAATGTAAAAACTGACATATATACCATTTTGGGAGCTCATTTTTTTTTAAATTGGAGCAAATAAGGTTCAGTAGGGGAACTGTTTCCCACATTACCCAGATTCCATGTTTAATTTCTAAGACAAAAAGGCTGCTGTGTGCAACAGGTTCACTTTTGCTGAAGGTTAATTTCAAATTCTTTTTGTATGTCAACCTCATTGTGTAGGGAACTCTAAGAATAAAAAAGACACAAATGAGCCTATAGAGTCTAACAAGATGTAAGTGTGAGAATAAAGCACAGACAACAAAAAGGGCAATTAGTATCATTCACAGATATACATATTATTACATACAGTATATGGCATCAGCAATCTGCTGTATTTCCTTACATGAAAAGGAAGTTATTGCCATGTATTCTTGATTAAAGAGTTATGCTATCCATTATACTAATTAAAAAGCAGCAGTTAAAGCCCTCAATGTCAACACTGCAAATACTCTATTGCAGTAAATTCTAACATTCAGCTTCAGCACTCCTGGATGTCAAGCAAAAACAACTGCTAAACAACAAATTAAATATAGCCATCAGGACAGGAAAATGACAGTTAAGATCTTGAATTATTAAATCCAATGTACTTTATTCACAAACAGATACATATATTATGTAGGTTGTGGTATTGGACAGCTATGTGAAATCACCATGTCAGCCCACTAATAAAAACAAATAAGGTTTTCTGTATCATATAGAGCTACAGGGAGAAAGAAAGAGCAAAGTGCTAAAGAGTTGGCAGATATTATATTGATCAGTAATTAATTTTACTGTCAGTTGCTTTCCACTTTGCTTATCTTTTAGTTAACCAGTCATTTATAAAGTCATTTTTGTGAATAAAAAGTGATTCTATGTACCCTAATCATTCACATGAGAGGTTCATATATCTGGGGCCCCTTATTATAAAGGCAGCATCCATATTTCAATAAGTTCACCCCACAGACCACCACATCCACTGGGCCAAGAATGTGGGGATGAGGCATGTCCCCAGCAAAATACGGACAATAGGCCTTGCCCCACCTTTTCCTGGCAGACTGGGCTGAGCTGGATAAAAGTCTGGTATGGATTTTTTTTTTTCGGTGGGGGATACCGTTTTTGTTTTGCATTGGATCCCTCCTTAAAAATTCATGTCAGACCACCATCCAGGATAAAGGTCTGGTATGAAGTTTTTTTTTGGGGGGGGGGGGGTGGGAGGCACACCCTTTATTGTTTTATCTTCTTCTGCAGGGAATATGTGAGGTTGTGGGCATGTGCTTGCTGCCCCTCATTTTCCATCACATTTGGTTAAGGGTCTGTGTGGGTGTAGATTTTTAGGGGTACCCCACACAAAAAATATAAAATCTATGGAGTGTCCCTGAAACTATATATACCAAATCCTTATCTGCATATGCACTATGCCTGGCCAGAAAAGAGAGTTGCTGTGAGTGTGTGCCTGCCCACCATACCAGGTAACATGTTCCCAACATTGGGATTTTGATGGGGATCATCCACATCCTTGGCCCGGTGTATGTGAAGGTTTGCAGGAGGGGACTTATAGAGATATATAGACTTTAATATAAGAGAGACCCCAGTTATGCAGCCATGTCTAGTACATGAATGAGTAAGTAAAGGGAGCATAGTACTCCTTGTTATTAATGCTCATAAAATTACAAAGCAAATAAACACATATAACACGATAAAGTCCTTCATTGAAAAAAACATTGCCCCCCGGTGTAAATCTAATGTCAATCATTTTGTCCAGTGATGTAGATCCAGCATCAATAAAGTTTAGAGATGCCCTGTTTACCCAAAGACATGACAAACTGCACCACAGTGATCCTCTCCCATTACATCCTATCACAAATAACAGCTCCCTGGCTGGCGGCTGGCTGCTGAATTTCAACAAACTGGCTGGGGATGCTGTCTGATCACGATCATATGTGGTCAATGATATCACCCAAGACACTGCTTGCATAAAAATATAATGATGTATTATTAATTACAGAACTGAATTCATTTTTATCTTTTACATTATAATCTGCACAGAGTTCAACCCTGTGCGCTGATTCTTGCTGTACTTGCTGATAGGAAAACTACATTAAAACTGTATACTCTGCTACCAATAGCATGTTTAATACATGCACATTTAACAAGATTCCCTTTGTATGATCATTTCTAATATCCCAGCAGACACCAAATAAGGATGGGGTACTTGGTTTTATACCGCATACATTTATTAATATTTTTCAGCTCTTTTATACACTGCAAAAAACAAAGAATATATTTTTAAATGTTCTATTTAAACTTTTCAAAAGCACCCGTGTAGTTAATATTGTGCGACATACATTTTATTATCACTAATAATGTTTCTCTTGTGCAAAACAGAAAACATTGTATTATTCCCACTGAGAAAAGATGGATTATATTGATTACCACCAAACATACAGAGCAGGGAAAATGTCAACTGCAAAATTCCACTTCTCTTTCATAATGAAAGAATTTATAAAACAACTTGAAGATTTTATGTAAAAATATATACAGTTCCTATTAGCGCTACAAACTATTAGGCTCCTTTCACACGGACGATCCGTTCGGGTATGCCTGTCAGTTCTTCAGGCGGACCTGAACGGATGCTCCATAGAGGTCTATGGAGCATCGGATGTCAGCGGTGACATGTCCGCTGACATCCGACCTGCTCCGATCCGAAAAAGTGTAACGGAGGAAAAAGCTATTTTTCCATCCGTCATCAGATCGGGTGACGATGGACACTGCGGTCCGTTGTCATCAGATCTCCCATAGGGGAGAGCGGCGCTGTGACAGGTCCATCCCTGCAGAGACGGACCTGTCATCTTCCTACTCAGCGGAGATCGCTCCGGCGATCCCCGCTGAGCAAGCGGATATCCACGGGGCGGATCAGCACTGATCCGCCCCGTGCGAAAGGACCCTTAGTCATGTGCATTGGCATGTACAACCTGAAAAATATAAAGTAAACTAAGTTCCAGTGCGGCTACCAACCACTGGAAAAATGGATATCAGGATGCAGAAAACAAGAAGCAGCGCACGATGGAAATCGCATGAAAATTTATTAGTCTTTAGATAAGTAACATGATGAATTTATTGCACTAAGAGTCAATATTCTTTTGTGCAATACATTCATCATGTTACTTATCTAAAGGCTAATGCCGCGTACACAGGAGCGGACTTTTTGACAGCAAAGGTCTGACGGAACGAATCCGTCAGACTTTAGTGTGATTGTGTGTGGCCAAGTTCATTCTTTCGCAAAGTCCATCGGAACTCCGTCAAAAGTCCGTTGGAAAGACCGTCGGACCTAGTCCGTCGAAAAGTCCGCTCGTGTGTACATGGCATAATAAGTTTTCATGCGATTTCCATCGTTCGCTGCTTCTTGTTTTCTGAAGATTTTATGTGACCAATATGGAGTGTGTGATACCTGCTGGGAGTTTTCCACAGCCGCCATACAAGTAACCAGTGCTAATTTATGTATTGCTGAATGCTATCTGCTTATCTAGTAAAATGTAGGTTCCTTTTTTCCCTAATGTTCAAAAATAGGCTTTTGCTGTAGAATAACTATCTTTAAAAAAAAAAAAAGTTTTAAGACAGGAAAAACTTTTTAGTTTTTATTTTTACTATTTCCTGACCATCAGGGTGCTGATTTCATAAAATGTCAAACATTTTGGGCACTTTTTCTTGCTCTCTCTTAAATGTTAGAAAGTGCTTATGTCTGAAGCTGCAGCCAGCACAATTTTATGAGAAAATTTATGAAGTAATGTATCAACTTTTAGCATTACTATTGTTAAACTGGGAGATCAAGCAAAGTGACACCAAGTATATTGCTTTATCAATTGGATTCGTTCGAGTGAAAAATGCTGATCATGCCATGTCTTTCCCGTGGGTGCAGAAACACTACTTCACTACTTGAGCGGTCGATACATAAAAGTCAAATTCATTATAATTTGTAGCTTTTTTTCTTGAAGAAGCATGCAGTTCTCAGAACATCAATATCAGCTCTTAAATCCACATCGGATGGAGAGGGTACAGCACAGTAATTCAATCTCTTTACACTTAATATGGTCAGGAAGGGAGAATGAAAACAGGCTCTTGTAAAATGATGGAAAAACAGGATGCAATCATTCTGATGGAGCTGTGGAAAAGAGTCATTTTACACCATTGGTTACCAGGGCAACAAATATAGTGAGCCCTATACATCTAACTGGTGACATTTTAGCTAAGAAATTGTGTCTTTCATTTTTTTTTTTTCTTCCTTTCTGAAAAACAATGGTAGTGGCGTTTTCGCATGTCATATGGTATAAGGAAACATATTCCATCTGACAGGCTCATAATGGGAAAATAGAGCAGTGAGCTGGTATTAGATGCCGTGTTATTGACATTGGAGGATACATGCTAATCTGTTCCTTGCAAGAAATATTTTAGAAACTTAAAAATGCCTTGTAGATAACAGATGGAACAGATTTTTTTTTTTTTTTTAGATAGGAAATGATGGAAAAAGTGCAGTTTAATGGAAGCACCTTGTAGAAGACAAAGCCATTTTTATAGTTGTTTATTCAGAACAAAATGTAGATGATATAAAGGAAATGAGAAATATTTCCATGTTAAAGGACAAGAGTACTTGTAGTACAGTTATGCCTCCCTTGGCAACCCCTTCCAGGTACTTACAGTACCTGTCCTTTCACTGTGCGTTCTGCTCAGCATCAAACAATTTCTTCTTCAAAATATTCCCAACCAATCACTGCTGCTCTCATGCATGTACACCACAATCTCCATTAATTTCTCTAGACAAGCTGTATACTTTCAAATGAGCAGTGAACAACCTTTTACTAGAAATTAATGGCACACATAGGAGAACTTCCAATATTTAATGATATGCATGATAGAATAGTAATATTACCACTTTTGTAGTGTGGAAAGATGGGGTAAGTGGCGTTGCCAATTAATGTAATAAGAAGGAGTATAATGCCTTACATAAAAAATAGAAAATCTGATTGTGTGCATGTGGCTTAACACTATCAACTATTTAAATTACCAAAATTCTTAAATACATTCTTTTTAAAAAAAAAATTATTTTATGCTTTTATAATGACCTTTTAAGTTTCTACTTTTCTGTAGTAAGCCATAGAAATGTGCCCTGCTGACAAATTTGTTAGTTTCTGTTTCATTTTTTTTTTTTTTAAGGTTTTTCGGGTCATTCATTATGATCGAAATTCTTTATTTCAAATAGATTTGTTTAGATGCGGTATTCGTAAATTGGAAAATTTGAAAATTTGTAAATTCCTAAACTCATAAATCCATAAATTCGAAAATCCAAAAATGTGAAAAGCCAAAAATTAAAAAAAAACGAAAATCCGAAAAGTTGAAAATGTAACTAATAAAAACAAGCTATTAAATTATAGGTATTGGAATTTCCTTTCAAATTTGACTGTTTATGAATATAAAAAATATGAATTTAACCAAAATTAAGAATTATCCGAAATAACAAATGCAGCATCTAAATGAATGGAAAGTAACAAATTAATAACAATAAAAAGTTTTAATTATTATTATTTATTATTATTAATTTGTTATGTTTCATTCCTTTAGATACGGCATTTGTTATTTCAGATAATTCGTAACTTTGGATAAATTCATATTCATTGCGTTCACTAACAGCCACATTTGAAAGAAAATTCCAATACCTATAATTTAATAGCTAGTAAATGTTATTATTATTATTTATTATTAGTTAGTTAGTTATTATTTTGGATTTTAGAATTGTAGGGTTTTAAAATTTTTGGATTTTCGTTCTTTTGAATTTTTGAATTTTTGGATTGTCAAATTTCCGGATTTTCAAATTTTGGAATTTACAAATTTACAAATTTTAAAATTTACAAATTACATTTTTTTCGCATTTGTGAATTTCAAATTTTTCAAATTTATGAATTTTCGTAAAAATT
The DNA here is from genome assembly GCF_037356315.1 of Lithobates pipiens. Lineage (NCBI taxonomy): Eukaryota > Metazoa > Chordata > Amphibia > Anura > Ranidae > Lithobates > Lithobates pipiens. The sequence goes on from NW_027507718.1 coordinate 18,933,089, forward strand.
TGTTAAATGGTTTTCATTAATTTAAATATTTCTGAATGAACAAATCTGTTGAATTTCATTGAAAAATGAATTTGGAATGAAACTAAATGCACATGTCTAAACCAACATCTAGTTTAGGGCTGCTACAACTTGTTTACTTAGGTGATTGTTATCTCCCTCTGTCCTCCCCTCCTGTTGTTGCTAGTTGGTTTAAAATGTTTGTAAAGTAATTTTTATTTTTTAAATAACAAACATGTCTATACTTACCTACTCTGTGAAATTTAATCACACAGAGTGGCCTGCAACCTCCTCTTTTCGGGTCCCCCCGCTGGCGCTCCTGGCTCCTCCTCTCTGTCCACTTCTGATGGGGGCATTCGTGTGTGCTCGCACCCGAGCCCCTCTGCTGCGTCCATTGACACAGACAGAGGGACTATGCCATACCCCCGCTTCCTCATCACTGAGTTTGATTGACAGCACTTGGAGCCAATGACTCCCTGTGCCAGAGCAAAGCCAATGAGACCCAGAAGAGGAGAGGAGAGATGATAAGCAGACGTGCATGGTGCTGGATCGAAAGGGGTCTCAGGTAAGTAAAGGGGGCTGAGGGGGCAATGCTGACACCTAAACATTTTTTACTGTAATGCAAGGAATGCATTACGGTAAAAAATGTTTAAACTTTACAATCCCTTTAAATCCTAGCTAGATCTTCCCTCAGTCAGTATCAGTTCTTTGCAGAGGCAGGGCTTACTAAAGTTATTGCCTCTTGTCACTTCAAAATACTGGAAAAACGTTCTTTGTACTACACTTATATGAAGTAAAATTGTGTTGGATTCAACTTCTGAAGTTTGTTGAAGTGTTAAAGTGGTTCTAAAGGCAGAAGTATTTTTTACCTTAATGAATTCTATGCATTGAGGTAAAAAAAACCTTCTGTGTGCAGCAGCCCCCATAATAGTTATTTAAGCTCCATCACAATCCAGCACAGTGTACAGGAGCCCCGGCTCTCTGGGACTCTTCCTCCTCATTGGCTGAGACGACAATGGCAGCCATTATCAATCACAGCCAGTGAGCTGTGAGGAGAAATGAGGAGAAAGAGTTGGTGAGTTCTAGATGTGGCTCTGTGTGTGAATGGAGACACAGAGCAGCATCTTGGCTTGGATGCGACCATAGAAAGCTGCTTGCTCTGAGGGCACCTGGCATGAGGGAGGGATGAGGAGTGCTGCGGGAGACCAGAGAAGAGGAGAATTGGAGCTGCTCTGTGCAAAGCCATTGCACAGAGCAGGTGAGTATGACATATTTGTTATAAAACCCAAGTAGAGGAGGTTCAAAGCAGGTAAGTATAAACCTATTTGTTATTATAAAAAAATATATATTTTCACAATAATTTTAGGCTGTCTGGGAATGATGCCAAATTAGAAGGTACTGTCAATTCATATGGTGGCATTTGAATCAGAACACTGCAGTTCTGCTTTTCACAGTGCACTCTTGTGCCACATTTATTCATGTTTCCTAAAGATGAACATACATGAAATTAAATTCAGCTGGTTTAGCAAGGACTGGCCAAATTTCAATCCATATGTAGTCACTGTAGTTGAACAGAAGTAGATTTACTTCTGTTCAACCACCCTGTCATATAAAAGACACTCATTCGGTGCTGCAGGCATTAGGCTGCAGTGCTGATCTGTGTATTTTAACACAGTCTCTCCGCCTGCTGGCTGAATGAAAAAAAATGAACCATGTATAGCCAGCTTAAAATGGTTGGAAAGGCTGAAGATTTTTTACCTTCATGCACTCTATGCATGAAGGTAAAAAACATTCAGTGTGCAGCTCCCCCTTCAGCCAAATATTTACCTAAGCCCGATCTCAATCCAGTGATGTGCACAAGACTCAAAGGTCTCCTGGGTCTCTCCCTCCTGATTGGCTGACATTGGCTCCTGCTGATGTCAATCACAGCTAGTGAGGCGGGGGCGGAGCTGAGCCGTGCTCTCTGTGCCTTATGGACGCAGAGAGCCGTCGTGAGAGCAAGCATGCACAAGTGCGCCCACAGCAAGTGGTTTGCTATAGGGGCACTTGGCAAAAGGAAGGGGCCCAAAGAGCTGGACGGGAATCCGAAGAGGGGGATTGAGACTGCTCTGTGAAAAACCACTGCACAAAGCAGGTAAATATGACATGTTTGTTATTTTTATTTAACCAGTTAAGCCCCGGACCATTTTCCAGATAGAGGACCAAGCCCCTTTTTGCCATTCGGCACTGCGTCAGTTTAACTGACAATTGTGCGGTTGTGCGACGTGGCTCCAAAACAAAATTGGCGTCCTTTTTTTCCCACAAATAGAGCTTTCTTTTGGTGGTATTTGATCACCCCTGTGGTTTTTATATAAGCGGAAAAAGAGTGACAATTTAAAAAAAACACATTACTTTTTACATTTTGCTATAATAAATATCCCCCAAAAATACATAAAAAAAACATTTTTTCCTCAGTTTAGGCCGATACGTATTCTTCTACATATTTGTGGTAAAAAAAATCGCAATAAGCGTTTATTGATTGGTTTGCGCAAAAGTTATCACGTCTACAAAATAGGGGATAGTTTTATGGCATTTTTATTAATATTTTTTTTTTACTAGTAATGGCGGTGATCAGTGATTTTTATTGTGACTGCGACATTATGGTGGACACGTCAGACAATTTTGACACATTTTTGGGACCATTGGCATTAATACAGCAATCAGTGTAAATAGAAATGCACTGATTACTGTAAAAATGTCACTGGCAGTGAAGGGGTTAACCACTAGGGGGCAGTGTAGGGGTTAAGTGTGTGTGTGTGTGTGTGTTTTTTTTTTAACAGTAGGGGCGTAGCTTGGCATCTGATGTCACTGATCGTCTTTCCCTATAACAAGGAACAGGCTCAGTAGGAAGCACGAGTAGAGGTTTGTTTACACTTACCTCTCCTTGTTCTTCAGCTCTGTGACCTGATCACAGGACACCGGCGCGCTCGCGACCCACGGCTGGGCACTTAAAGAGCAACGTACCTGTACGTGCTTTTACCCAGCCGTGCCATTCTGCTGGCATGCATTGGGGTGAGTCGGTCCTTTATCGGTTAAAGGGTAAATTCACCTTTACAGAAAAATCTGTACGGTGAACTTACACATGATGCCCTCCTCCCACCTCCCCTCCCAGTCCCACTGCCCTGGAGCGTGGAAACCAACCACTAGGAGACATTGAGTCGCCGCCACTCCGGTCCAGGGCTTGGAAATCCTCTGCAGCTTAATCTCCAAAACGTACCTCATTAGGAGGTACGTTTAGGAGCATTCTAATTGTTCAGAGCCATCACATGGGTGGCGCCGACCAATCAGAACCCACGTAGCCTGTCCTATCACCATGGGCAAAAAGAAGAGAAAGTCACGGGAATTTCAAATCCCAGGTACAGCGGCAATACAAGCTGCCAGTGCAGAGGATCACCACACTCCAGGTTAGCGGGACCAGGTGGGATGGACCGGGTGGGATGGGGAGAGGATCCAGTGTAAATTCACCTACAGATTTTCTGTAAAGGTGAACTTATACTTTAAATAAAAAAAATGTCCTTTACAATTAATTTAAATCATCCAGCTCATCAACAAACACCCTTAAGTTAAAAAAAAGAGCAGTTAGTGGCTGTTAACCTTTGACTGCAGATGCTTTCCTTCAGTATTACCTACTTTAACAATTAAAGACAAACATAAAATCAGGATCACCTTCTCTTTAATGTGTTGTCTACACATTAGACATGTGCGCGGTCAATAAATTTTGTTCCATTTCGTATTAGCCATTAATTCGTATCCGAAATTCTATTTGGATTCGTACGAAATACGAATGTTTGTTAGGTCCGTTAACTTTTCGTAACAATTATGAACGTTCGTTATGATGAATTTAAAAAGCAAAAAATACCTTTCTCAATATGGCAGTCGTCGACTCATAATGAGGGGCTCCCACCATCCCTGTGCTGTGCTGACTTCCTCCTGGGGCTGTACCCCTGCTATGCTCATTATGAGAGGCTCCCACCATCCCTGTGCTGTGATCATTATGAGGGGCTCCCACCATCCCTATGCTGTGCTCATTATGAGGGGCTCCCACCATCCCTGTGCTGTGCTAATTATGAGGGGCTCCCACCATCCCTGTGCTGTTCTGACTTCCTCCTGGGGCTGTACCTCTGCTGTGCTCATTATGAGGGGCTCCCACCATCCCTATGCTGTGCTCATTATGAGGGGCTCTGCGTCCTGCGTCACTTGTCACTCAGCACTGACCTCACCCAGTGATGACATCAGTGATGAGTGACGAGTAGGGATGAGCTCGGTGTTTGAGTCAAACTCATGTTGGTGAAATCAGAACAACTGTTTGCACCATATTCCTGTGGCGTGAATGGCCCACAATGCACTACGCCTTTGCAGTGCATTGCTGGCTCATAATTGGCAAAGCATGCACTATGACCCCACATGCTTGGCCAATCACAGTGTCGGCAGCGAGGAGAGCCATAATTGGCCACAGGCAGGATGCCTGTGGCCAATTATAGCTCAGGAGGTTTAGTACACGCCCCACACTATATAAGGCCACCAGCGTGGCAGCCTTGTGTAGTGTGTTGCGGCATTCAGGGAGAGAGCAGGATAGGCAGGGACAGTGTGTTCTTTTCTTGTGAACCTAGCGCTGTTAAAGTGTGTGTTGTGTGCCTCCAGCACAGTATACACCTGAAGCTACCCTTTATTGCTGGTGTTCTGTAATACAGGCATCTGCAGGAGTTAAAGTGGGTGTTGTGAGCCTCCAGTACAGTATACACCTGAAGATACCCCTTATTGCTGGTGTTCTGTAATACAGGCATCTGCAGGAGTTAAAGTGGGTGTTGTGTGCCTCCAGCACAGTATACACCTGAAGCTACCCTTTATTGCTGGTGTTCTGTAATACAGGCATCTGCAGGAGTTAAAGTGGGTGTTGTGAGCCTCCAGTACAGTATACACCTGAAGATACCCCTTATTGCTGGTGTTCTGTAATACAGGCATCTGCAGGAGTTAAAGTGGGTGTTGTGTGCCTCCAGCACAGTATACGCCTAAAGATACCCTTTATTGCTGGTGTTCTGTAATATAGGCATCTGCAGCAGTTAAAGTGGGTGTTGTTTGCCTCCAGTACAGTATACACCTGAAGATACCCTTTATTGCTGGTTTTCTGTAATACAGGCATCTGCAGCAGTTAAAGTGGGTGTTGTGTTCCTCCAGCACAGTATACACCTGAAGATACCCCTTATTGCTGGTGTTCGGCAATACAGGCATCTGCAGCAGTTAAAGTGGGTGTTGTGTGCCTCCAGCACAATATACACCTGAAGCCACCCTTTATTACTGGTGTTCTGTAATACAGGCATCTGCAGCAGTTAAATTGGGTGTTGTGTGCCTCCAGCAAAATATACACCTGAAGCTACCCTTTATTACTGGTGTTCTGTAATACAGGCATCTGCAGCAGTTAAATTGGGTGTTGTGTGCCTCCTGCACCGTATACACCTGAAGCTACCCCTTATTGCTGGTGTTGTTCTGTTTCTGTAACACAGACAGGCATCTGCAGTAATTACAGTCGGTGTACTTTGTCATCTGCTCAGTGTGCACCTAAAGCTACCCAATTGCTGGTTTTCCCATCTCCTTGCAGGCCATTACTATGTCTGGAAGGTCAACAAGAGAGGCAGATAGTCACGAACCAATAAAAGAGGGCAAGCAGGCTCTGTGTCTAGAGACAACAGTGCTGGTCATGGACACGGTGCATCGTCATCAGCACATGGCCATGGGACACGCTTGTCCTTATTTTCGGCAGCTGGACGTGTTGAGCGGCATCTTGCCGAAGACTTGGTAGAGTGGATGACCAAGCCCTCTTCATCCTCCTCATCCTCTCTCACCCAGGCTCAGGGTACTAGCAAAGCAGCTGCCAACGCGTCCTCTTCCCTCGTCTCAATGTCATCAGTCACTCCTTCCCTAGACCCACCATGTCCTCCTGAGGAGTCCCCCGAACTGTTTGAGCACAGTGTTGGGTACATGCTTCAGGATGATGCCCAGCGTTTTTAAGGCTCTGATGATGAGAAATAGGGGGGGAAAACACTGCGCTATATTGGAATAAAGGTGAAAAACACCACGCTATATTAAAGTAAAAGTGGAAAACAGCTGCTAACACTTCAAACAAACAAAGTCCAACAATATAAACAACAAAATAGTGTAGCGCTAATTTAAATCATGATATCTTCACTACGGAAAATATCCAAATGTGAACAGTCATAAGTGCTAAAAAAACAGGAAATAAAATCCTCTATAATGTGATTAATACACATAAAATGGAGGACACGTGGAGTATCCGAGTGAAAAAGCAGAAAATAAAGTCCTCTATGATGTGACTAATACACGTGAGGTAACATAGGAGACAATCTTCAAATGCAGTAGACGTTTCACTGATCAGAATGTAGCAAGGTGTATCGACTTGTCTGAAGTTCTAAAAAGTAGATGGACTACTCTTACCAGATGGGGTGGACTCCCCAGTCTTACGACAGTAGAGTCAGGAACGCTTGGGGTCTGCACATGAGACCAGATGGTAGATAGGAAGTAATCAAACCGGATTGCCAGGAGAATGGTGGAGTAGCCGTAACGGGCGTCTTTCAGGAGGTCCCTCCAGAAGTCCAGATCAGGTGAGGCCCATTCAGATTTCGAACCCCAAATATAGAGAGGATTTTCACAGGGATGGTGATGGAGGAAAAAAAAGAAAGCTCCAAATGGTGCAGGTCAAAAAATTTTTTTCCATGAGGTATTTATTAAAAAGTCATAAAAAAGGACATAAATTATGACAAGTGATCACAAAAACGAAAGAAGTGGTAAAAGCAATGTGGGGTGCTAAATGCGAGCCCTACGCGTTTCGACAAAGAGTGTCCCCTGTTGAAGACACTCTTTGTCTTTTTGAGACGAGTGCATCAGATCGCACCGCTGCTATCTGCAACATAGGTCTCCAACCCTACTAGACCTTCAGTCCTCTCTGAAACCTGCACTCAGAGGAATGAAGGTGTAGAATTAGGTATGTCACAGCCAAGTACTTGCGGGCACTCTGCTAGCAGTACACCGACGTCCGATTGTACCAGGCAAATTTCCCTGCCCCAGCTGCTGGACCGACGAAAGAAGTTCACTCCTAGCCATCCACATGCCCAGCGGTTGAATGCTAGCTTGGCTAAATTGCTAGCACTTCAGCTGCTGCCTTTTCAGTTGGTAGACTCGGCCCCCTTCCATGAGTTTGTGCAATGTGTGGTTCCTCAGTGCCAGATCACCAAACGCCACGGAAGGTGATTCTGGCTCTCTACCAGCATGTGGAAGGCAATGTCCATGCCTCGCTGGACAGGGCGGTCAGCGGTAAGGTGCATATTACCACTGACTCATGGTCCAGCAGGCATGGACAGGAACGTTACCTGTCTTTCACAGCCCATTGGGTCACTCTTCTGGCAGCTGAGAAGGATGCAGGACAAGGTGCAGTAGTGTTGGAGGTTGTTCCGCCACAACGCCTCCAAAATGCTACTACTGGTTGTGACACACCTCTCTCCTCCACCCCCTCCTCTTCTTCTTCCTCCATGGCCTCTTCCAGTGCTTTGTCCTCAGAACCAGCGGTGCTCTGTAGGCGTTCAAGGGGCTATGCAAGTACACAGGCAAGAAAATGCCATGCCATGCTTGCGCTGGTTTGTTTGGGAGACAGGAGCCACACTGGGGCAGATATTTTGTCAGCTCTGCAGGGGCAGGCCTAGAGGTGGTTGATGCCATGCCAGCTTAAGCCAGGAATGGTGGTTTGCAACAATGGCACCAACCTCCTCTCCGCCCTCCGATAGGGACAACTGACCTATGTGCCCTGTGTGGCTCACGTCCTTAACATGGTGGTACAGCGGTTCTTGGGCAGGTACCCAGGCTTACAGGATGTCCTGAGGCAGGCCAGGAAAGTCTGCATTTCCCCTGATCATTTAATGCCAGTGCTCGGCTGGCTGAGCTCCAAAAGGAGTGGAAGCCCAAGAACCGTCTTATATGTGACATGCCCTCCAGGTGGAACTCAACGCTGGCCATGCTGCAGTGGCTGCACAAGCAGCAGAGGGCCATCAGTGAATACCTGTGTGACTATGGCACCAGGACAGGGTCAGTGTACCACGCCAGTGGGCCATGATCAGGGATGCATGCCCTATCCTGTCACCATTTGAGGAAGCCACTAGGATGATGAGCAGTGACAGTGCATGCATCAGTGCCACTGCACCTCTTGTCCACCTGTTGGAGCATACACTGCGTGGAATAATGGACAGACCACTTGAGACAGAACAGAGGCAGGAAGAGGAGGACTTCCTTGCCTCTCAAGGCCCCCTTTATCCAGACAGTGTTCCTGCTGTCCCACCCATAAGGAGATGGAGGAGGAGAAGGCTTGTGTCAGCATGGAGGTGGAGCCTGGCACTCAGCATCAGCAGCAGCAGTCTTTTAGGGATGATTTACAGTCCCAAGAAACCTGTGGACTTGTACATGGCTGGGAGGAGGTGGCTGCAGATCATGTTGTCCTTAGTGACCCAGAGGACTCCGGACCAAATGCCTCAGCTAACCTACGCTGCATGGCCTCCCTGATCCTGTAAAGCCTGCGGAAGGAGCCTCGTATTCTTCGGATCAAGGAGAGGGACCATTACTGGCTGGCCACTCTCCTTGATCCACAGTACAACGGTAAGGTTGCCGACCTTATCTTGCCATCACAGAGGGAGCAGAGGATGAGACATCTCCAGGAGGCCTTGCAGAAAGGTCTGTGCAACACGTTCCCAGAGACTGAGAGGTTACAAACTCCTGGTGTTGCTGAGGCTTTGGTCAGTCACAGAAGGAGCGGTGGAGAGGGTGGCCATCTGACCGATGTGTTCAGACAATTTTTTAGTCCGCAGCCCCAAAGTATGATCGGTTCCAGCAACCATTGCCAGCGTCTGATTTACATGGTGCAGGAATACCTAGGGGCAAGGTCAGACTTGGACACCTTTCCCATCGAAAATCCTCTGGCTTACTGGGTCTTGAGGATGGATCACTGGCCAGAGCTTGCACAGTATGCAATTGAGCTACTGGCCTGTCCTGCATCCAGCGTTCTTTCGAAACGCACCTTCAGTGCTGCTTGAGGCTTTGTAACCGATCACAGGGTGTGTCTGTCCACCGACTCGGTTGATCGACTGACCTTCACAAAGATGAATCAGTCTTGGATCACCACCAGCTACCAAGAACCTGAAGCTTCTGTAACCGAATATTTTTTTTTGAAATGTCACATCCCTTCAAGACTGCCTATGCTGATGCTGAGTGACTGTCCTGTTATATTGACTGACTATCCTCTTCCTCCTCAATGATCCTGCTGATAGCTTGGAAGAACATTTTTAGTTCTGGGTGACGCCACCAGTGGCTAAGGCCCAATTTTCCAGCCCCTGTTTAACAGGGGCATGTAATTACAATTTTTGATGCAATGCTTTGCAGCAGGGCTCATTCATGCACTCCAACTAGAGTATCTGGGAGAGGTTGCAGTGTTGTGGCACCAACACCAGTGCCTGAGGCCCAATTTTTCAGCCCCTGTTTAACAAGGGCATGTAATTACAATTCTTGATATAATATTTCACAGCAGGGAATGTTCCTGTGCCTAACGAGAGTAACTGTGAGGACTTATAGTGTTGTGGCACCAACACCACCACCACAACTACCAAAGGCCCAATTTTTCTACCACTGTTCAACAATGGCATGTAATTACAATTCTTGATATAAATGTTCACAGCGCCCACCAAGAGTCACTTTGAGGGCTTACAGTGTTGTGGCAACACCAACACCTTAGGCCCACATTTCTGCAGAGCATATTGGGCAGGCCCCTACTTTCAAACTTACAAACGTCTCCTACTTGCAAACGGAAGGAGACAACAGGAAGTGAGATGAAAAAAGATGCACAGCCCAAAAAATTATACAGGGGTGATAACCCTTCCCTTTGTTTTCCAAAAAGCTTAAAAATAGATTTTTTGACTGGAGCTACACTTTAAAAATGTACCAGTTCAAAATTACAAACAGATTCTACTTAACACAACAAACCTACACAGTCCCTGTCTTGTTTGCACCGCCTGCATACTGCTGTTCTGAGTATATAGGGCCTGGGGGCCTCACAACTTTCCTTTTTTAAATTTGGGTACAGGATTCCCCTTAATATCTGTACAAGATCCAAAGGGGCTGGTAATTGGCAGGGAGGCTACCCATGCCATTTATTTCTCAATGATTTTCATCCGTATTGCCGGAACCAGATATTACATTAAAACCGCAAGCAGTTTTAAATGACTTTTTTTCGTTAAATGTCATTTTGTGCAGGGACTGTTCTAAACACGGCAAACACATGCCACTTCACAGGCATACTATAGATACCCCCAGGCACGATATTAAAAGGAATATTTCACTTTTTTTTCACTTTAATCGTCATTAAAATGAGTGCTCCCAAAAATACTGCAGTTTTTAAAAAAAATGTTGGCATTGATCCATGTCCCCTGGGACAGGAACTGGGTCCCCAAACCCTTTTTAGGACAATATCTTGCATATTAGCCATTAAAATTAGCACTTTTTATTTCTAACGTTCGAGTCCTATAGACTTCAATGGGGTTCTAAAGTTCGTATGAATTTTCAGTCCATTCGACAGTTCTGGTGCGAACCAAACCGGGGGGGTGTTCGGTTCATCCCTAGTGACGAGTGACTAAGGACGCGGATGGACAGGGAGACGGTGGCCATCTTTATGGTTAGAAGCGCTGGTCGCTTTACAATGCTTGCGTATTATTGATCAAATGTGAGTTTATTTTATTACTCTTTTTTAGTAAACATTTGGCATAAGATGTTTGCGCAATTAGCATTCTTCCTCTGCTTTTTACATCTGCATGACCATTGAGCTATCGTGTGCATGTTGGAATATACTTGGTACAATCGGGTCGAGAGGAATGGCTCCTATGACTTCTTCGCATATAGTTTAATGAGAGGGAGATTTTTCTGTTATATCTTGCAAAGTGGATTGTCTTTTGAATTGGGATTGACCGTCATCTTCATCGTTCTGAATACTTAATGTGTATGGCCCATACATACACTGATGGGAAGGGTCAGTGTGTTCAAGTGAAGGTGATGGGTTTCTTACCTCATTCATTTTTCACGGTGGACTCTGCCTATTAGAAGTTTCTTCTCCTTGGTGGTTGTTATCCTGATTGGTTCTACCTCTCTTCATAAATTAACTTTTATTATGAATTTTACATTTGTTATTTATTGTCAATGAGCGCTACACCTTTTTTTTACAATAATAAAACAATATGAACAAACATTCTTATTTTTTCCGATTCTGAATCTCCCATTGACTACCAGTACCAGTCTCCTGCTCCCATATTAACCACTTCCCGACCAGCGCACGACGATGTACGTCGACAGAATGGCACGGGCAGGCATATTGGCGTACATGTACGTCCAATATTCGTTGCCGCCGTGCCATCGGGGGCGCGCCGCCGGCGGCGCGCTCCCGCGCTGGTCGGGACCCCCGTGAGTCCGGTCGCGGGACCCGCGGACTCGATCGCCGCGGGCATCCCCGCGATCGTCTCACGGAGCGGCCGAATGGAGGAAATGCTGTATAAACAACATTTTCCCATTCTGCCTAGCAACTAGTGACGCTGATCTCTGCTCCATGTGATTGGAGCAGAGATCAGTGTACACTAAATGAAAGCCCAACCCCCCCACAGTTAGTAACACACCCCTAGGAACACTTAACCCCTACACTGCCACCCAGTGGTTAACCCTTTCACTGCCAGTGTCATTTACACAGGAATCACTGCATTTATATAGCAGTGATTACTGTATAAATGACAATGGTCCCAAAAATGTGTCAAAAATGTCCGATGGGTCCCCCACAATGTCGCAGTCACAATAAAAATCGCAGATCGCCGCCATTACTAGTAAAAAAAAAAAAATAATAAAAAATTATTAATAAAAATGCTATAAAACTATCCCTATTTTGTAAACGCTATAACTTTTGCGCAAACCAATCAATAATCGCTTATTGCGATTTTTTTTACCAAAAATATGTAGAAGAATACGTATCGGCCTAAACTGAGGGAAAAAAATGTTTTTTTATATATTTTTGGGGGATATTTATTATTACAAAAAGTAAAAAATAATGCGTTTTTTTCAAAATTATCGCTCTATTTTTGTTTATAGCGCAAAAAATAAAAACCGCAGGGGTGATCAAATACCTCCAAAAGAAAGCTCTATTTGTGGGAAAAAAAGGACGTTAATTTTGTTTGGGAGCCACGTCGCACGACCGCGCAATTGTCAGTTAAAGCGACGCAGTGCCGAATCGCAAAAAGTGGTCTGGTCTTTGACCAGCAAATTGGTCCGGTCTGAAAGTGGTTAAGAAAGGTAATTTTCCCAACCCTCACTCAGCAGCAGAAGAAAATCTCTGATTGGTCAGCAAAACACCAGTCACGTTTCCGTTGTAATGGAATTTGGTTTCGAAATTTGTCAACGAAATTTCGTATTTCATATACAATTTGGAAGCATAGAAATTCGTATTTCGGATGCTTCCGAATGTACGAATTTTTGGAAATTCGTAAGAATTTTTGGAAATTCGTACGAAACGAACCGCACATGTCTACTACATATATTCAAATGTATACATAGGGGTAATCTACAATTGATAAATATACATACAGGCTGTATCAGTTGCTATCTTATATAAAACAATGTTAGTTTTTAATTGATTGTTTTATCTCAGTGCAAATCTAAACCTTAGCTATGACAGAAAACAAACTGAACCTGTAATTGTTTTCCTATAAACAGTCACTGAACAAGGACCACTTACAGGGCACTTTTATCATTCCTGACCCAAAACCAAAATTTCAGCTTTCAGTGCTCTCACACTTTGAATGACAATTACTCAGTCATGCTACACTGTAACCCAACAACATTTTTATCATTTTCTTTCTCACAAATAGAGCTTTCTTTTGGTGGTATTTAATCATCACTGTTTTTTTGTTTGTTTTGCAAAAAAAAGAGCAAACATTTAAAAAAACGAAAAAAAAATTTTTTGTTTAGTTTCTATTATAAAATTTTGCAAATAAGTAATTTTTCTTCATAAATTGAGGCCATAATGTATACTGCTACATACACTATATTGTCAAAAGTATTAGTACACCTGCCTTTACACACACATGAACTTTAATGGTATCAATTGACCCTTTCTTTTTATAGTGTAAGCTCTAATGAACAGGGCCCTCTGATTCCTCTTGTACCAAATTATAATGTAACTGTAAAGTCTACCTTTATTTTGTTAAGCGCTGCGCAAACTGTTGGCGCTATATAAAACCTTTCTAATAATAATAAAAATTCCAGTCTCAGTTCATAAGGTTCAATATTGAGTTGGCTCACCCTTTGCAGCTATAACAGCTTCAACTCTTTTGAGAAGGCTGTCCACAAGGTTTAGGAGTGTGTCTATTGTACCGTTTGACCATTCGTCCAGAAACGCATTTGTGAGGTCAGGCACTGATGTTGGACAAGGAGGCCTGTCTTGCAGTCTAATTCATCCCAAAGGTGTTCTATTGGGTTGAGGTCAGGACTCTGTGCAGGCCAGTCAAGTTCCTTCACCCCAAACTCGCTCATCCATGTATTTATGGATCTTGCTTTGTGCACTAGTTTAAATAATTTGGTGGAGGGGGATTATGGTGTGGGGTTGTTTTTCAGGGGTTGGGCTTGACCCCTTAGTTCCAGTGAAGGGAACTCTTAAGGTGTCAGCATGCCAAAATAATATTTTTTTAACGCAGAATTTAAATATTAAAAAGTTGTTTTTCACACATGGTATAGACATAGGCAATTACACCCCAAAACACATTTAGCTACTTGTCCTGAGTATGGCAATACCACATGTGTGAGACTTTTACACAGCCTGATCACATAAAGAGACCCAACATCCAAGTAGCAGCACATACATTACAAATTTAATTTCCTGACTATCTATCACATATTTGAAGGTCTTGGAGCACCAGGACAGTGGAAGCATCCACAAAATGACCCCATTCTGGAAAGCAAACATCCCAAAATATTTTCTACAGTGTGAGGCATCAAGAGTCTTTTGAACATGTCTTTTTTTTTACACGTTTTTGGAAAATGTGGAAAACAAATAAAAAGTTTTTTATTTTTATTTTTTTTACACAAAGTTGTCAATTTATAAGATGTTTCTAAAACACAACATGGACATAGCAAGAATTACACCCTAAAACGCATTCTGCTACTCGTCCTGAGTATGGCAATACCACATGTGTGAGACTTTTTCACAGCCTAGCTAAACAAAGAGTAAACAAAAGATTACCTGTGGTTATAGTAGAGCAGTTGACAACATTTTTACACATTTAACTCCCATAAATAACCTTCTTCTCTGTTGCCCGCAGAGAAGAGCATTGGTCCAGGAAGCAGGCAGAGATGTGGTCAGCAACAGCCAAAGGAATCATCCAGGCAGCAGACAGGAACATGATCCATAAAATAGTCCTGGGTCATTACAGGAAGCAGGCAGAGATGTGGTCAGCAATACCCTAAGGAATTGTCCAGGCAGCAGGCAGGAACAGGGTCCATAGAAAAAGTCCTGGGCAACTACAGGAAGCACGCAGAGATATGGTCAGCACAGCCAAAGTATTGGTCCAGGCTGCAGCCAGGAACATGGTCTATAAAAAGTCCTTGGTCATTAAAAGCAGCAGGCAGAGATATGGTCAGCACAGCCAAAGTTTTGGTCCAGGCAGCAGGCAGGAAGATCAAGTTTAGGGCCTCAGTCAGGAAAGAATGGGGACATGGGGTGGAAGCACAGGTAGTAGAAATTGGAAAATTACAGGCTTTAGGGACATGTGATAATGTCAGAAGCAGTCTCTGATGCATAAGCCCGGTTGGAAGGGACATTGGGGACAATGAAAACTGGTCTCTCCTAACTCCCCCTCTGATGCATTTTTTTTTTGGCACCTTCTTCCTGATTCTGTGGGTGGAATGTTTTCTGAAAAATGTTGCTCATAAAGTCAGCTCACATAATTAAAGTGAATACTAGCTGGTGGAGATCCTTGCTGGTAGATCAGAGAAGTGACGATTTCTTCTATAAATTTGAGGACAGTACTGGGTCTTTCTGCACTGACAGATCCACTGATGGGCTGCACTCACAAGTCCACTGATGGGCTGATCTAACAGGTTCTCTTTATTTGGGGGGACATGTGGTGCACAGTAGTGTAGGTGTTAAATGGTTAACTCACTGTTTCTGGGTTCCCCACCTCACACAGGATTGGTGTGTGAGTAGAAGAAGCCCGGAACAGTGAGTAACCATTGTTTGTTTACATTTGTGACTGACTGTGATTGGACACAGCCGATCACGTGGTAAAGAGCCAATTTCATTGGCTCCTTACCCTGATTAGGGATACACTATGCCCAAGGGACACAGCCCATCAACAATTGCCATGCTGCTTGCCCCCAGGACTCGCAGGAGTGGCGCGATGTGAAAGACATCATATGACGTCTAATCAGAATGGTAAAGCCACCTCCTGGCAGTCATTCTGCTATAGGGTGGGCGGGAAGGTGTTAAAATTACTTAGCAAGTTAACAAAAAGGAGAGCTCAATGAAAATATATATTTTAAAAATATTACAACTTTTAAATTAATTACCAGTCAATTACAATCACAAGGCCTCATTGCTCACATGTTTGAATGAAGAATGTTTTGTATTTGCCTCCTAGAGACCAATCAATGTCTCCCTCCCCTATTGCTACGGTTTGCTAAAACATAAAAGGGAGACACTAATTGGTTGATATGAAGTAAATGTTCTGCTTTAGCCTGACTTATGTCTGGTATTGGGTTAAAAATTACAGACTGATCATGGGGTTAAAAGAGATGTTATTAAACCAATCAAGTGTGTTTTAATATGGTACATTTCGAGCTTCCGAAAACACAACATTCTATAAACCTACTTCATGCCCCCTAATAATTAAAAAAAAAAAAAAAAATGCTATTTAACCACTTATGGAGCACCTGCCGTAGTTATCCTTCAGCAGATGGTCCCCTTTCGGATAAAAGTGATCTCTGCAGCGGATTCGCCGTGAGATCACTTTTATCATTGGCGGGAGAGGGGCTCCGCCGCTTACTAGAGCCGCCGGTAGCACTGGAGACGATCTGGATCTTCTCTCTGTTCGGTATGAAGACAGTGAGGGGAAAATGGCCCCCACCCGTCTCCATACCATTGCAGGGCGGAAGCGATGTCAAAACGTCACTTCCACCCATAGATCTTAAAGAGACTTTGTTTTATGACATTCAATTATTTATTTATTTTTTATTGCATTTTAGTGTAAATATGAGATCTGAGGTCATTTTGACCCCAGATCTCATATTTAACCACTTAACAACCAGCGCACGATGATGTACGTCCTATTTTTGAAGAGGGATATCTCGGTAACGGCAGCAGCTGCTGCCACAACCGAGATATCCATCTGTTCAGGCGCTGGTCGTCTGTACGATAACGGTGGTCTCCACGGCGGATTCGCTGCGAGATCACCGCTATCGGTGGCGGGAGAGGTGCCACCCCCCTCCCGCCGCCCTCCCGCACCTTCCGCCGCTTACCGGAGCTGCATTTTAGTCCAAATATGAGATATGAGGACTTTTTGACCCCAGATCTCATATTTAAGAGGACCTGTCATGCTTTTTTACATTGTTTACATTCCTTGTAATAGTAATAAAAGTGATCCATTTTTTTTTTTAAAACAGTGTAAAAATAAATAAAATCAATTAAAATAAATAAGAAAAAAAAGGGTTTTTAAAAACACCCCGTCACGACGAGCTTGCGCACAGAAGCGAGCGCATACCTGAGTAGCGCCCGCATATGAAAACGGTGGTCAAACCACACATGTGAGGTATCACCGCGATCGGTAGAGCGAGAGAAATAATTCTAGCTCTAGACCTCCTCTGTAACGCAAAAAATGCAACCTGTAGAATTTTTTAAATGTCGCTTATGGAGATTTTTGAGGCTAAAAGTTTGACGGCATTCCACGAGCGGGCACAATTTTTAACCACTTTCAGACCGGACCAATTTGCTGGTCAAAGACCAGACCACTTTTTGCGATTCGGCACTGCGTCGCTTTAACTGACAATTGCGCGGTCGTGCGACGTTGCTCCCAAACAAAATTGACGTCCTTTTTTTCCCACAAATAGAGCTTTCTTTTGGTGGTATTTGATCACCCCTGCGGTTTTTATTTTTTGCGCTATAAACAAAAATAGAGCGACAATTTTGAAAAAAACGCATTATTTTTTACTTTTTGTTATAATAAATATCCCCCAAAAATATATAAAAATACATTTTTTTCCCTCAATTTAGGCCGATACGTATTCTTCTACATATTTTTGGTAAAAAAAATCGCAATAAGCGATTATTGATTTGTTTGCGCAAAAGTTATAGCGTTTACAAAATAGGGATAGTTTTATAGCATTTTTATTAATAATTTTGTATTATTTTTTTTTACTAGTAATGGCGGCGATCTGCGATTTTTATTGTGACTGCGACATTGTCGGAGACCCATCGGACATTTTTGACACATTTTTGGGACCATTGTCATTTATACAGTAATCACTGCTATATAAATGCAGTGATTCCTGTGTAAATGACACTGGCAGTGAAAGGGTTAACCAGTGGGTGGCAGTGTAGGGGTTAAGTGTTCCTAGGGGTGTGTTACTAACTGTGGGGGGGTTGGGCTTTCATTTGGTGTACACTGATCTCTGCTCCAATCACATGGAGCAGAGATCAGCGTCACTAGTTGCTAGGCAGAATGGAAAAATGTTGTTTACACAGCATTTCCTCCATTCGGCCGCTCCGTGAGACGATCGCGGGGATGCCCACGGCAATCGAGTCCGCGGGTCCCGCGACCGGACTCACGGGGGTCCCGACCAGCGCGGGAGCGCGCCGCCGGCAGCGCGCTCCCGATGGCAGGGCGGCATCGAATATTGGACGTACCTGTACGCCAATATGCCTGCCCGTGCCATTCTGTCGACGTATATCGTCGTGCGCTGGTCGGGAAGTGGTTAAGCGTGACATGTTGGGTATCAATTTACTCGGTGTGCCATTATCTTTCACAATATAAAAAAAATTGGGCTAATTTTACCGTTGTCTTATTTTTTTATTCAAAAAAGTGAAAGTTTTCCAAAAAAGTACGCTTGTAAAGCAGCTGCGCAAATACGGTGTGAAAAAAAGTATTTCAATGACCGCCATTTTATTCTCTAGGGTGTTAGAAAAAAACCAATATAAAATGTTTGGGGGTTCTAAATAATTTTCTAGCAAAAAAAACTGTTTTAAACATGTAAATACTAAATCTGAAAAAGAGGCCTGGTCCTTAGCCACCTCGCGCCCGCCCTATAGCCAAATGACGGCCGTAGAGCAGGCGCGTTCGTCCGGGTGGTCGTCCCTGGACGTCCTGATGTTTACTTCCGCAATGCGCACCGCCCGCGGGCGTGCATCGCGGAAGTTCTGTGTTCGCTGTGTCCCCCGGGGTCAGGCAAACACAGATCGCTGTAAACGGCCAATCACAGCGGCCATTTACAGCATGCTCGGCGTGTCCAATGGGAGATGATCTCATATGTATACATATGAGATCATCTCTCAGCGCCGCTCTCCCTCCTCACACAGACAGTGTGAGAGGGGAGAGATGAACGGCTGCAGCGGCAGCCGTTCTGCCTCGAGTAAAAAAAAAAAAAGTGCCATCCTCCCCCAGCAGTGCCATCCTCCCCCAGCAGTGCCATCCGCCCCAGTGCCATCCACCCCAGTGCCATCCACCCCAGTGCTACCTGCCCCCAGTGCCATCCACCCCAGTGCTACCTGCCCCCAGTGCCATTCACCCCAGTGCTACCTGCCCCCAGTGCCATCCACCCCAGTGCTACCTGCCCCCAGTGCCATCCACCCCAGTGCTACCTGCCCCCAGTGCCACCTGCCTCCAGTGCCACCTGCCCCCAGTGCCACCTGTTGTCAGTGCCATTTGTCCCCAGTGCCATCTGTCATCAGTGCCACGTATAAGTGCCATCTGTCATCAGTGCCACGTGTCATCAGTGCCACATAGTGCCATCTGTCATCAGTGCCACGTATTAGGGCCATCTGTCATCAGTGCCACGTATCAGTGCCATTTGTCTTCAGTGCCACCTGTCAGTGTCACGTGCCATCTGTTGTCAGTGTCACGTGTCATCAATGCCACTTATCAGTGCCATCTGTCATCAGTGTCACGCGTCATCAGTGCCATGTATTAGTGCCATCTGTCATCAGTGGCACGTATTAGTGCCACGTATTAGTGCCATCTGTCATCAGTGCCACGTATTAGTGCCACGTGTCTTCAGTGCCACGCATTAGTGCCACGTGTCATCAGCGCCATGTATAAGTGCCACGTGTCATCAGTGCCACATATTAGTGCCATCTGTCATCAGTGCCACATATTAGTGCCATCTGTCATCAGTGTCACGTGTCATTGTCCTGGTGCTTCAAAAGTGTAATAAATAGTCAACAAGTTAGATGTGTAATTTATGTTCCTAGAACACATGATGGCGCTACCTGCATGTTGGGCCTCTCTATGTGGCCAGGCTGTGAAAAAGTCCCACACATGTGGTATTGTAATACTCAGGAGGAGTAGAATAATTTTTGGGGGGTGCCATTTGTGGTATACACATGCCACGTGAGAGAAATAACCTATTACAATGACAATTTTGTGGAGAAAAAAAAAAAAAGAAAAATCTTAATTTTGCAAAGAATTGTGGGAAAAAAATGACAACATCAAAAAGCTCACTTTGCCTCTTACTAAATACCTTGGAATGTCTACTTTCCAAAAAGGGGTCATTTGGGGGGTATTTGTACTTTCCTGACTTGTTCGGGTCACAAGAAGCAAGATAGTCCACCAGTACATCAGATGTGATCAATTTTGTGCGATTCACACCACAGCTTGTAGACTCTCTAACTTTCACAAAAACCAAATAATATCCACTAATTTGGGTTATTTTTACCAATGATATGTAGCAGTATAAATTGTGGCCAAAATTTATGAAGAAAAATTAATAATTTGCATAATTCTGTCACAGAAACAAAGAAATATGCGTTTTTTTTTCAAAATTTTCGGTCTTTTTTCATTTATAGCGCAAAAAATAAAAACCCCAGAGGTGATCAAATACCACCAAAAAAAATCTCTATTTGTGGGAAAAAAAGGACAAAAAATTCATTTGGGTACAGTGTTGTATGACTGAGTAATTGTCATTCAAATTGTGAGAGCACAGAAAGCTGAAAATTGGTCTGGGCCCAGTAAGCAAGTGGTTAAGTGGTTAAGAGGTCCTGTCATGTTTTTTTTTCTATTACAAGTAATGTTTGACACAATATTTTTTTTAAAAGAACAGGTTAAAAATAAAAAATAAAAAGTAAAATAAATAATAAAAAAGAAAATCTTAAACGCACCCATCCCGCCAAACTCGCGTGCAGAAGCGAACGCATATGTCAGTAGTGCCCGCATATGAAAACAGTATTCAAACCACACATGTGAGGTATTGACACGATCGTTAGAGTGAGAGTAATAATTCTAGCCCCAGAACTCCGCTGCACCACAAAACATGCAACCTGTAGACTTTTTTAAACAACTTTTTTAAACATCACCTATGGAGATTATTAAGGGTAAAAGTTTGTCACCATTCCATGAGCGGGCGCAATTTTGAAGTGTGACATGTTGGGTATCAATTTACTCTGCGTAACATTATCTTTCACAATATAAAAAAATTGGGCTAATGTTACTGTTGTCTTATTTTTTAATTCAAAAAAGTGTATCTTTTCCCCAAAAAAAGTGCGCTTGTAAGACTGCTGCACAAATACGGTGTAACAGAAAGTATTGCAACAACCGCCATTTTATTCTATAGGGTGTTAGAAAAAAAAAAAAAAAAAATATATATATATATATATATATATATATATATATATAATGTTTTGGGGTTTTCTAGCAAATAAACTGTTTCAATACAGGGCACTTTAGTACCTTTCTGCCCAGGCCAATTTTCAGCTTTCAGTGCTGTCACTATTTAAATGACAATTGTGTAGCCATGCTACACTGTACCCAAACAAAAATGTTATCATTTTGTTCCCACCAATAGAGCTTTCTTTTGGTGGTATTTAATCACCTCTGCTTTTTTTATTTTTTACTAAACAAATAAAAAACAATAGAAAAAAAAAAGTTTTTCTTTTTTTGTTATAAAATTTTGTAAATAAGTATGTTTTCTCCTTCACTGATGGGCACTGATAAGCTGCAATAATGGGCACTGATAAGGTGGTACCAATGAGATGGCACTGATGGGCACTGATGATGGGCAGCACTGATAAGTGGCACTGATATGCGGCACTGATGGGCGCTCATAGGTGGCACTGGTGGGCACTGATAGGCAACACTGATGGGCACTGAAAGGCTGCACTGATGGGTAATTATGGGTGGCAATGATAGGCAGCACTAATGGGCACTGAAAGGCAGCACTGATGGGCATTGATGGGCACTGATAGCTGGCACTGCAAGATTTCATTTCATTTTTCATTGGCACTGATTGGCAACTGCCTGGTACTGATTGACTGCTGCCTAGTCACTGATTGTCATTTCCCTGGTGGTCTATGGTGGCATACCTGGTGGTACAGTGTGGTGGCCACCCCTGGTGGTCCTGGCAGAATCCTGGTGGTCCTGGGCGAGTATCTGAGGGGGGTCTGCGCTGATAAACAATCAGCACAGACCCTCCTGTCAGGAGAGCAGCTGATCGGCTATCCTCTACTCGCAGCTGTCAGAGGCAAGTGAGGAAAAGCTGATCAACGGCTCTTCCTGTTTACATCGTGATCATCCCTGATTGGACAAAGCTGATCACGTGGTAAAGAGTCTCTGTCAGAGACTCTTTACCTAGATTGGAGTTGTGGTGTGTCAAACTGACTTGCCGCAACAACCATTGGCGTGATGCGCACCCCCGGGTGATATCCTGACATCATATGACGTCCGGTCAGGATATCGCAACCACTTTGCCAACGTCATTTTGCTATATGGCGGGCGACAAGTGGTTAATTGTAAACACCAGATCTTAGAAAAAAGCTTGGTCCTTAAGTGGTTAAATGTGCTAAAGTATTTTAAACATTTCATAGAAAATGTAAGAGTTGGGATATATATAATTTATATCTGTCTCCCAGTGTTTATATAGCCTGACATGTACAAGTTTCCTCACATGGAGAATCCCACTGAGAACATTCAGACTTCAGACAAATGAGGCAATTTGTTCTTAAGGTGCCATTTCAAGTGAGATAAGTTAAAGGAGAAAAGAGAAGGGCATGCCATGTTTCTGCAACATTTTTAAAATTACCAAGATGTAGTGTAATTATAGTGGCACTAAACGTTTAGCAATTGCCATGTCAAGATCCTGTCTGTCTAAAGCTTTGTTCCAAGAAAGGTCAATGCAAAATATATTTTATTATCTTTTTAATCCAATTAGGGTGTTTGCAATATTGCGGAAAGAAACTATGATAAATGATTCATAATTATTACAAATGAACAGAATTATTTTTAAAACAAGTAAAACAATAGATATACTGTACATATACTGTATGTTTTATTTATTTTAATTATTTTTATAACAAATGTTTTATTTACTTTACTATAATTCCACAGCTGGTTGGATCTGGTTGGATCTGATTCCAGCAGTCACTAATTGGTGTCTCTCTGTAGCCAACTGACTTCCCCCATTAACAACTAGCCAGGGAATAAATACCCATATAACCACTTCCCGACCGGTGCACGCCGATGTACGTCAGCAGAATGGCACGGGCAGGCAGATGGGCGTACCTGTACGTTCCTTTAAATTTGTCATTCTGCCATCGCGAGCACCGCCGGTGCCCGTCAGGACCCCTGTGAGTCCGGTCGTGGGTCCCGCGGACTCGATCGCCGTGGGCTTACCCGCAATCGTCTCACGGGGCAACTGAACTAGGAGATGCCGTTGTAAACAGCATCTCCTAGTTCTGCCTAGCAACAAGTGACGCTGATCTCTGCTCCATGTGATTGGAGCAGAGATCAGTGTTCACTAAAAGAAAGCCCAGCCCCCAACAGTTAGTAACACGCCCCTAGGAACACTTAACCCCTACACTGCCACCCACTGGTTAACCCTTCACTGCAGTGTCATTTACACAGGAATAACTGCATTTGTATAGCAGTGATTGCTGTATAAATGACAATGGTCCCAAAAATGTGTCAAAAATGTCCGATGTGTCCGTCATAATGTTGCAGTCACAATAAAAATCACTGATTGCCACCATTACTAGTAAAAAAAAAAATATTGATAAAAATGCCATAAAACTATCCCCTATTTTGTAAACGCTATAACTTTTGCGCAAACCAATCAATAATCGCTTATTGTAATTAAAAATATGTAGAAGAATACGTATCGGCATAAACTGAGGGAAAAAAATGTTTTTTTATATATTTTTGGAGGATATTTATTATAACAAAAAGTAAAAAAGAATGCGTTTTTTTCAAAATTGTCGCTCTATTTTTGTTTATAGCGCAAAAAATAAAAACCGCAGGGGTGATCAAATACCACCAAAACAAAGCTCTATTTGTGGGAAAAAAAGGACATCAATTTTGT
The DNA here is from genome assembly GCF_037356315.1 of Lithobates pipiens. Lineage (NCBI taxonomy): Eukaryota > Metazoa > Chordata > Amphibia > Anura > Ranidae > Lithobates > Lithobates pipiens. The sequence goes on from NW_027507718.1 coordinate 18,956,756, forward strand.
TTGGGAGCCATGTCGTACGACCACGCAATTGTCAGATAAAGCGACGCAGTGCCGAATCGCAAAAAGTGGTCTGGTCTTAAGCCAGAAAAATGGTCCGGGGCTGAAATGGTTAATAGGGTTCATGATGGTAGTAGCCCGGATTAGAATTCCAGTATACAGTATATCTAAGGGATCTTCCAAAACAGTGTGGTGTAGTGAGGAGGGAAGAAAGGGATAATAGAAAGGGAGTTCAAAGATGTAACGACACCCTGAGTATGAAAGGGGTTAAAGTCATTTAGGACATTCCATTCCCTAACACAAAGGCAGCTACCGAAGACTCCAATCAGCCAAACAACAAACCCATACAAATAATTCTCCCCCCAAGTACGAGACGAGGCTCTGTGTTGAGGGTCAAACAGGAAATTACTCTTTAATTTGAGATCTCACACAAATATATACAGCAAGATCAAAATACAACCGTAACCAGAAACCTAATTAACATGAGCAAACTATCTAATCCTTTAGACAGCCTAGGTGACTCAGAGACATGACCTTTAGGACAGACTTCATGTCTCCTAGCTCACCGACTACACAATACACATCATCGTACATCTCAACACAGAACTCCTTCATACAATTGCAGGGTTAATTAGCACAATGAGTGAAAGACTCTTAGAAGCTGTGACAAGTCATATATAGCAGACAACAGACAGGTGGCTGGAGTTGATGACATCAGCATCTCTTCACAGTATGTGTGCCAACAGTAGGGATGAGCCGAACACCCCCCGGTTCGGTTCGCACCAGAACTTTCGAACGGACCTCACGTTCGTTACGAACGTTAGAACCCCATTGAAGTCTATGGGACTCGAACGTTCGAAATGGAAAGTGCTAATTTTAATGGCTAATATGCAAGATACTGTCCTAAAAAGGGTTTGGGGACCTGGCTCCTGCCCCAGGGGACATGGGTCAATGCCTAAAATGTTTTTAAAAATGGCCGTTTTGGCGGGAGCACTGATTTTACTGACGATTAAAGTGAAAAAAAAAAGTGAAATATTCCTTTAAATATGGTGCTTGGGGGGTGTCTGTAGTATGCCTGTGAAGTGCCACGTGTTTCCCGTGTTTAGAACAGTCCCTGCACAAAATGACATTAAACGGAAATAACACCATTTAAAACTGCTAGCGGTTTTAATGTTATATCTGGTTCCTGCAATATGGTTGAAAATCATTGAGAAAAATGGCATGGGTAGCCCTCCCTGCCCATTACCAGCCTATTTGGGTCTTGTACGCATATTAAGGGGAACCCTGTACCCATATTAAAAAAAGGAAATGCGTGTGGCCCCCAGGCCCTATATACTCAGAACAGCAGTATACAGGCGGTGCAAACAAGACTGGGACTGTGTAGGTTTGTTGTGTTAAGTTGAATCTGTTTGTAATTTTCAACTGGTACATTTTTAAAGTGTAGCTCCAGTCAAAAAAACTATTTTTAAGCTTTTTGAAAAACATAGGGAAGGATTATCACCCCTGTATAATTTGTTTTGTCGTCCATCTTTTTTCATCTCACTTGCTGCTGTCTCCTTGCGTTTGCAAGTAGGAGATGTTTGTAAGTTGGATGTTTGAAAGTAGGGGCCTGCCCTATATGCTCTGCAGAAATGGCGGAACAAGGTGTTGGTTTTGCCACAACATTGTAAGCCCTCAAAGTGACTCTTGGTGGGCGCTGGAGCGCCCTGCTGTGAACGATTATATCAAGAATTGTAATTACATGCCATTGTTGAACAGTGGTAGAAAAATTGACCTTTGGTGGTTGTGGTGCTGGTGCCACAACACTATAAGTCCTCACCGTTACTCTGGGTGGGCACAGGAAGGGGCCCTCCTGTGAAATATTATATCAAGAATTGTAATTACATGTCCCTGTTAAACAGGGGCAGAAAAATTTGGCCTTAGGCACTGCTGCTGGTGCCACCACACTGCAACCTCTTCCATATACTCTAGTTTTTTTGCTGGAATTAGCCCTGCTGCAAAGCATTGCATCAAAAATTGTACTTAAACGCCCCTGTTAAACAGGGGCAGAAAAATTGGGCCTTAGGCACTGGTGCTGGTGCCACCACACTGCAACCTCTGCCATATACTCTAGTTTTATTGCAGGAATTAGCCCTGCTGCAAAGCATTGCATCAAAAATTGTAATTAAACGCCCTGTTAAACAGGGGCAGAAAAATTGGGCCTTAGGCACTGGCGCTGGTGCCACCACACTGCAACCTCTGCCATATACTCTAGTTTTATTGCAGGAATTAGCCCTGCTGCAAAGCATTGCATCAAAAATTGTACTTAAACACCCCTGTTAAACAGGGGCAGAAAAATTGGGCCTTAGGCACTGGTGCTGGTGCCACCACACTGCAACCTCTGCCATATACTCTAGTTTTATTGCAGGAATTAGCCCTGCTGCAAAGCATTGCATCAAAAATTGTACTTAAACGCCCCTGTTAAACAGGGGCAGAAAAATTGGGCCTTAGGCACTGGTGCTGGTGCCACCACACTGCAACCTCTGCCATATACTCTAGTTTTATTGCAGGAATTAGCCCTGCTGCAAAGCATTGCATCAAAAATTGTAATTAAACGCCCCTGTTAAACAGGGGCAGAAAAATTGGGCCTTAGGCACTGGTGCTGGTGCCACCCCACTGCAACCTCTGCCATATACTCTAGTTTTATTGCAGGAATTAGCCCTGCTGCAAAGCATTGCATAAAAAATTGTAATTAAATGCCCCTGTTAAACAGGGGCAGAAAAATTGGGCTGCTGGCATCACCCAGAACCAAAAATGTTCTTCCAACATATCAGCGGAGGAGGAAGAGGATAGACAATCAACATAACAGGACAGTCACTCAGCATCAGCATAGGCAGTCTTGAAGGGATGTGGTATTTCAAAAAAAATTATTCGGTTACATCAGCTTCAGGTGCTTGGTAGCTGTGGGTGATCCAAGACTGATTCATCTTGATGAAGGTCAGTCGATCAACTGATTCGGTGGACAGGCGCACCCTGTGATCGGTAACAAAGCCACCAGCAGCACTGAAGGTGCGTTCCGAAAGAACACTGGATGCAGGACAGGCCAGTAGCTCAATTGCATACTGTGCAAGCTCTGGCCAGTGATCCATCCTCAAGACCCAGTAAGCCAGAGGATTTTCAGTGGGAAAGGTGTCCAAGTCTGACCTTGCCACTAGGTATTCCTGCACCATGTAAATCAGACGCTGGCGATGGGTGCTGGAACCAATCATACCTTGGGGCTGCGGACTAAAAAATTGTCTGAAAGCATCAGTCAGACGGCCACCTTCTCCACCGCTCCTTCTGACCGATGCCTCAGCAACACGTTGTCCAGGACCAGGAGTTTGTAACCTCCCAGTCTCTGGGAATGCGTTGCACAGAGCTTTCTGCAAGGCCTCCCGGAGATGTCTCATCCTCTGCTCCCTCTGCGATGGCAAGATAAGGTCGGCAACCTTACCCTTGTACCGTGGATCAAGGAGAGTGGCCAGCCAGTAATGGTCCCTCTACTTGATCCGAAGAATACGAGGATCCTTCCGCAGGCTTTGCAGGATCAGGGAGGCCATGCAGCGTAGGTTAGCTGAGGCATTCGGTCCGGAGTCCTCTGGGTCACTAAGGACAACATGATCCGCAGCTACCTCCTCCCAGCCACGTACAAGTCCACGTGTTTCTTGGGACTGTAAATCATCCCTATAAGACTGCTGCTGCTGCTGCTGATGCTGAGTGCCAGCCTCCACCTCCATGCTGACACAATCATCCTCCTCCTCCTCTTCCTCCTCCTCATCCTCTTCCTGTGTGATGGGTGGCACAGCAGGAACACTGTCTGGATAAAGGGGGCCTTGAGAGGCAAGGAAGTCCTCCTCTTCCTGCCTCTGTTCTGCCTCAAGTGCCCTGTCCATTATTTCACGCAGCGTATGCTCCAAGAGGTGGACAAGAGGTACAGTGTCACTGATGCATGCACTGTCACTGCTCACCATCCTTGTGGCCTCCTCAAACGGTGACAGGACAGTGCATGCATCCCTGATCATGCCCCACTGGCGTGGTGAGAAAAAACCAAGCTCCCCTGACCCTGTCCTGGTGCCGTAGTCGCACAGGTACTCATTGATGGCCCTCTGCTGCGTGTGCAGCCGCTGCAGCATGGCCAATGTTGAGTTCCATCTGGTGGGCATGTCACATATAAGGCGGTTCTTGGGCAGGTTCAACTCCTTTTGGAGCTCAGCCAGCCGAGCACAGGCATTAAATGATCGGCGGAAATGCACACAGACTTTCCTGGCCTGCTTCAGGACATCCTGCAAGCCGGGGTACCTGCCCAAGAACCGCTGCACCACCAGGTTAAGGACGTGAGCTACACAGGGCACATGGGTCAGTTGTCCCTGTCGGAGGGCGGAGAGGAGGTTGGTGCCATTGTCGCAAACCACCATTCCTGGCTTAAGCTGGCGTGGCGTCAACCACCTCTCGGCCTGCCCCTGCAGAGCTGACAAAACATCCGCCCCAGTGTGGCTCCTGTCCCCCAAACAAACCAGCGCAAGCACGGCATGGCATCGTTTTGCCTGCGTACTTGCGTAGCCCCTTCAACGCCTACGGAGCACCGCTGGTTCTGAGGACAGAGCACTGGAAGAGGCCATGGAGGAAGAAGAAGAGGAGGGGGTGGAGGAGAGAGGTGTGTCACAACCAATAGTAGCATTTTGGAGGCGTGGTGGCGGAACAACCTCCAACACTACTGCACCTTGTCCTGCATCCTTCCCAGCAGCCAGAAGAGTGACCCAATGGGCCGTGAAAGACAGGTAACGTCCCTGTCCATGCCTGCTGGACCATGAGTCAGCGGTAATATGCACCTTACCGCTGACCGCCCTGTCCAGCGAGGCAAGGACATTGCCTTCCACATGCCGGTAGAGAGCCGGAATCGCCTTCCGTGAGAAAAAGTGGCGTTTGGGGACCTGCCACTGAGGAACCGCACATTGTACAAACTCACGGAAGGGGGCCGAGTCTACCAACTGAAAAGGCAGCAGTTGAAGTGCTAGCAATTTAGCCAAGCTAGCATTCAACCGCTGGGCATGTGGATGGCTGGGAGTAAACTTCTTCCGCCGGTCCAGCAGCTGGGGCAGGGACATTTGCCTGCTATAATCGGACGTGGGTGTACCGCTAGCAGAGTTCCCGGAAGCACTTGGCTGTGACACACCTAATTCTACACCTTCATTCCTCTCAGAGCAGGTTTCAGAGAGGACTGAAGGTCTAGTGGGGTTGGAGATGCCAGCTGATGAGGAGCAAGGAGAGGTCCGCTTTGTTCTTTGGTGTGGGTCTTTGAGGTACGCTTGCCAACGAGCTGCATGGCAGGTCAACATATGTCTGGTCAAGCATGTGGTGCCCAAGCGGCTGATGTTTTGGCCACGTGAGATACGCTTGACACATATGTTGCAAATAGCAGCGGTGCGATCTGATGCACTCGTCTCAAAAAAGGCCCACACCAAAGAACTTTTAGAATAACGCGCAGAGGCAGCGCTCTGCACAGGCGGAGCTCTGCGGTGTGATTCAGTCGGTGTGCTGCCCCTAAGCTGGCCCCCGGAGGGCATCCTGCCTCGTTGGACATGTGCCTCCTCCTCCTCCTCCTCCTCCTCCCTCCTTCCAGGCACCCACGTGGAGTCAGTGCCCTCATCATCCCCTCCCTCTTCATCGCTGTAGCAAACCTGGCAGTATGCTGCAGCTTGTGGAACATGACTGCCAGATTGCTGTCCTTCTTGAGCATCCCCTCTCTCTGCGCTCACGCTACTGCCTTCCTCTAGCTGAGTGTCATCATCAGAGCCCACCAAACACTGGGCATCCTCCTGGAGCATGTACCCAACACTGTGCTCAAAGAGTTCAGGAGACTCCTCAGGAGGACGTGGTGGGTCTAGGGAAGGAGTCACTGATGATGACATTGAGAGAAGGGAAGACGATGCGTTGGCAGCTGCTTTGCGACTACCCTGAGACTGGGTGAGAGAGGATGAGGAGGATGAAGAGGGCTTGGTCATCCACTCTACCAAGTCGTTGGCATGTTGCGGTTCAACATGTCCAGCTGCCGAAAAGAAGGACAAGCATGTCCCATGGCCACGTGCTGATGACAATGCACCGCGTCCACGACCAGCACTGTTGTCTCTAGACACAGAGCCTGCTTGCCCTCTTTTATCGGCTCGCGCCTGTCTGCCTCTCCTTGCTGGCCTTCCAGACATGGTAATGGCCTGAAGGGAGTTGGGTAAAACAGCAGTTGGGTAGTTTATATTGTGCTGGAGGCACACACAACTTCCAATAACTCCTGCAGATGGCAATTGGGCTCAAATAGAGAACAGCTATGTAGGTGGATTATAGCGGTATGTACTGGGTACAGAGCACGCAGACAGCACGCACTATCTCCTAACACTACTGACTGCAAGCTCTATTATTAACGATAGATCACTAGCTATATAGGTTAGGTGAATATCGCGGTGTATACTGCGGTCAGGGCACACAGACAATAACCAGAAAACAGCAGAGATAAAGGGGTATATACAGATGTATACTGTGCTGTGCTGGAGGCACACACAACTTCCAATAACTCCTGCAGATGGCAATTGGGCTCAAATAGAGAACAGCTATGTAGGTGGATTATAGCGGTATGTACTGGGTACAGAGCATGCAGACAGCACGCACTATCTCCTAACACTACTGACTGCAAGCTCTATTATTAAAGATATATAAATATAGTGAAGTGAATAGTGAATATAGTGGTGTATACTGCGGTCAGGGCACAGACAATAACCACTACACAACAGCAAGATAGGAAATCAGCCAAAAACGATCCGTGTGTACTGTGTTGAAGGTACACAGAACACCCACTGCTTCAGATGCTAACACACTACACGAGGCCGCCTCAATGGCGGCCTTATATAGTGTGGGGCGTGCACTACACAGCCTCAGCTATGATTGGCCACAGGCATCCTGCCTGTGGCCAATCATGGCTCTCCTCGCTGCTGGCGCTGCGATTGGCCAAGCATGCGGGGTCACAGTGCATGCTTGGCCAATCATGAGCCAGCAATGCATTGCGCCATCGCAGTGCATTGTGGGCCGTGAGCGCCATGCGAATTTTGACGCGAACGGACCAAGTGTTCGGATTTCGCCGAACGGACGAACAGCCAATGTTCGAGTCGAACATAGGTTCGACTCGAACACGAAGCTCATCCCTAGCCAACAGTATGAATCAGTCACTATTTCTTATATGGCATATCCAGGGTCCCCAGAGTCTGTGTGTCTTGGGGGACATGGACCTGAATCTAAAGTAACGGCACCTCAAGAGTCCCCAGACATACAACTCGCAAAGAGTATTGTTCCCTTATAATCCATGGCCCATAATCGGAACGCAAGAGGCTAGCATTCAGTCCTTTCCAAAAGCCTCTGTCCCGGCTAGGTCTGTGACAAAAGAGAAAAAAAAAGGTGAAAGAAAAAGGGAGGCTGCTGGGCTACGAGGGTCTTGGAGAAGGTACGAAGAGGTGAGGAATAAGGGAAGGGAAGCATGCAGTATCTCACAGGGAAGTTTTTGAAACTTTGGTAAGCCCCCCCCTTTCTTTCAGGATCCCTTCCTTTGAATCACAGTTAGAATCAGTGTTAAGGAGGGTCTTACATCATGATCTGGGAATAATAGGAAGGAAGAAGATCCTGCTTTGGATGGAGTAGGCATATTTACTGTATCACATCATTGTTTTGTAATTTATCCAGCAGGACGAGGTGTTTGTATATTTAGTCAATCTATCCTGTGATTATATGGATCAGTCCTTAATATCAGAGACTTTGCTAAGCCTTGTGAACCCTTTCTGCATGGTTGGTGTTTGTTTAGACTGCCAGTGAACCAGCATACACATTCTTGCTGTATTGATCATGTGCATAGCTAGGGAAATAAGGTAGTGTGCTTTTGTTTGAGAGGTATGGTGGAGTAGGTATTGGGCTGGTGTAAAGTTCAGTGTGTAGCTAGAGATTGTAGAGCTGATACTTTGAACATCCTGACAGAAACAGTGTAGCTCTGAGCATGCTCACCAAATATGTACCAGGGTGCCTTCTTTCTTTTCATATTGCCAGCAGCAATCAGTGATATTGGGCTGTGCACACCACCCCGACATGAGGAGGAGATTAGTAGTATTCAGTAAGTGTTCAGAAATGTGGCCAGTGGTCTGAGAGGAAGCTTATGGACATACCTGGAGGGTAGTCCAGAATGAGGCAGATGGGAGTTAGAGGGCAGGAGAAAAAATAAGGATGTGATGTTTTACAGGGTATGTGGAAGTTGTGCAATGAACAGACTTTTCCCACCTGGAAAAGTCTCCAGGTAGCCGGGGCCAGGGGATGATGACCCCGCCCATTATGATGTCACAGTCCCAGAGGATGCTGGGACTGTGACATCATAATGGGCGGGGACATCATCCAGTGATGTCCCTATATAAGTCGCCGTGCGCCACGTCCCTGCCATTGTGACCGGAGGCAGTGACGAGGCAACATCTCCAGAAGAGAAGAACAGAAGAAGAGAAGAACAGAAGACAGCGACAGCGGCAGCGGTGACAGAAGACTGGGCCACCGCTTGTAAAAGAGCTAGAAGAAGGCACGGTGGCAAGAAGAACCAAAGAGGGGGACAAGACCCCCGAAGAGGGGGACAAGACCCCCGAAGTCGGAAGAAGAGGGCGGCGGCAACGAAGAAGAAAGCCAGGCTCCTCTGCTAGTGAAAGAGCTAGCAAAAGAGCAGAAGATAGCGGAGGAGTCTGGCGAGAAGACCCCCGAAGACGGAAGAAGACCCCCGGAGCTGTGCAATAAACTATTTTAACCCTTGTGTGTTGTGTTTTTTTTTTACTTTTTTTCACAGGTGAATGGGTAGGGTGAATGGGTAGGGGTACATTGTGGGGGGCCGGTATCCAGGGCCCCCCTATTAAAGAGGGCTCCCAGATTCCGATAAGCCACCCCGCCCGCAGACCCCGACAACCAACGGCCAGGGTTGTCGGGAAGAGGCCCTTGTCCTCATCAACATAGAGACAAGGTGCTTTGGAGTGGGGGGGCACGCAGCCCCCCTTCCCCAAGACACCCCCCATGTTGAGCCTGGTACGGCTCAGGAGGGGGAGTGCCGCTCTCTCTCGTCCCCACCCCCTTTCCTGGCCGGCCGGGTTGCGTGCTCGGATAAGGGTCTGATATGGACCTGGGGGACCCCCACGTTGATTTTTCAGCATAGGGATTCCCCTTTAAGTCCATACCAGGCTACCTGGAGACACGCTCAAAATGAGCGGACTTTCCTCTGCGTATGTGGGCGAGTCCGTTCATTTTAAAGGTACGGCGGATAGTCCGGCGGACTTAGTATGCTGTATTAGTCCACTGAAAAAGTGCCGTGTGTGGGCAAGTAGCTCGTTCGGAAAGTCCGGCGGACAGTCCGGCGGAAAGTCCGCCAGACTAAGTCCGCCGGATAGTCTGCTACGTGTGTACACGGCATAAGACAATTCAGCAGAGGAGCGCAAGGGGGAGGAGGAAGGGGTAGAGCGGACAAATCTCGTGTCATCGCCACTAGCTGTATGGAGACATGGGGGTACAACAAGCTGCAGCACCTGCATCCTTCCGAGTTGCAAGCAGAGTTACCCAGTGTGCTGTGAACGAAATATATAGTCTCTGATCATGCTTGCTGGAAAACGTGTCATCATTATTGTGGACATTGTGCTCACTGCCTTGACAACCAATGCCACAACATTGCCTTCCACATAATGGTAGAGAGCTGGAATTACCTTACATGAAAAGAAATCGTGACTGGGAACCTGCCATTGTGGTACAGCACATGCTGCAAAATCATGGAAGGGGCAGAATCCACCCGACGGAAAGGCAGGAGTTGTAAAGCCAGCAGCTTTGACAAGCTTGAATTTAGATGCTGGGCATGTGGGTGGCAGTGACTGATTTTTTTTTCACTGTAGCAAATGGGGCAGATAAATTTGTCTGCTATAGTTTACAGCTGGTGGCGTGCTATTGGCAGACGTGTTGCAAGGATCTGGGACACCCTGCACTATACCATCATCCCTGTCAGTGGGGGCTGCTGATAGGTCATGAGGTATAGGGGGGGTAAACAGGAGTGGTGAGAACTGAGGATGAGCAGAATTGAATCCCTTTTTGTGTGGCTTTCATGTGCTTGTGCCAACTGGGTGAGTGGTAGGAGATTAAATGCCTTATCAAGTATGTGGTACCCAAATGGCTGGTGTTTTTGGCACGCTTGATGTGCTTGAGGCAAATTGCAACAGTGTGATTGGCTGCACCTGTGCTAGAACAAGGCACAAACAGCTCAGCTGTAGGAAGTGGGCTAGAAACAGCTCCACAATCTGGTGGAATAGGGTGGCTGCTCTCTTCTCTTCCATCATGGCTGCCTCTTTGGGGTTGTGCCTCACCCTCACTTTCCTCCTCTGCTGTATCTGGCACCCCTCCATTCTCATTATCACTGGAAACAACTTGGCAATATGCTGAAGCTCTGGTAACATGACTGCCAATTTGTTGACTCTTGTTCCTACGTTCCTCAACTAATGGCTGTGCATCTTCAAGGAGCAAGTGGCTGATGCTGTGTTCAAATAACTTAGCTGCCTTCTCTATGCCTGATGCTAGGGCTATTACCAGAATAGCTGTGGACAAGGAATCACTCTAGCAGTTGCAGTGGACTGCCCTGCCTGCAGATGAACCATGTCCACCTTTCCCTGTGGACACATATGCTGCTGGCCCCCTCACAGTGCCATGCGAATGTCTGCCTCTCCTTGTTAGCCACCCAAACATGGAGGGGGGACACTTATTAACAAAATGTAATAACGATGTGGAAATGTGTACGTGAATACACTTTAATAAAAACATAGTGGTGTTTGACACTCTTTAACTTGAGTACTCACTACACAGACACACTCCACTGACATACTACAATATACTGTTGTAAAACTGCAGTGACACACTGCAATATACTGTGGTACACATGCTCTGATGCACTGAAATATACAGCACTGAAATATACTGCGTTAAACGTGCATCTACACATTGAAATATACAGCGTTAAACATGCAGTAATGCACTGAAATATACTGTGTTAAATGTTCAGTAACACACTGAAATATACTGTGTTAAACATGCAGTAATGCACTGAAAAATACAGCATTAAATATGCAGTAACACACTGAAATATACTTTGTTAAAAGTGCACTAATGCACTGAACTATACTGCCTTAAACATGCAGTAACGCACTGAAATATACTTTGTTAAACGTACAGTAATACACTGAACTATACTGTGTTAAACATGCAGTAATGCACTGAAATATACTGCAGTAAACACGCAGTAATGCACTGAAATATACTTTGTTAAACATGCACTAATGCAATGAACTATACAGCATTAAATGTGCACTAACACACTCAAATTTACAGTGTTAAACAAGCAGTAATGCAATGAATAATACTTTGTTAAATGTGCACTAATGGACTGAAAATTGCACTAATGCACTTACATATACTGCATTAAATATGTAGTAGTGCACTGAAATATACAGTGTTAAATGTGCAGTAACACACTTACATATACTGCATTAAATGTGCAGTAACACACTGAAATATACTTTGTTAAACGTGCACTAATGAGCTGAACCATACTGTGTTAATTGTGCAGTAACACACTGAAATATACTATGTGATACTTTGTTAAACGTGCACTGATACACTGAACTATACTGCGCTAAATATGCAGTAATGCACTGAAATACACTGCATTAAATACTGCAAAAAATATACTTTGTTAAACGTGTAGTAATGCACTGAACTATACTGTGTAAAACATGTAGTAATGCACTATAAAATTGAACTAATGCACTGAAATATATACATACAATATACCTATACAATATATAATAATACTGTGTGATACTTTGTTAAACGTGCACTGATACACAGAACTATACTGCGTTAAATATGCAGTAATGCACTGAAATATACTGCATTAAATGTGCAGTAATGCACTGAACTATACTGTGTAAAACATGCCGTAATGCACTAAAATATACTGTGGTAAACGTGCAGTAACGCACTGAAATATACTTTGTTAAACATACAGTAACGCACTGAACTATACTGTGTTAAACATGCAGTAACGCACTGAACTATACTGCATTAAATGTGCAGCAGTACTGCACTGAAATATACAGCGTTAAACGTGCAGTAATGCATTGAAATTTACTGCGTTAAATGTGTACTAATGCACTGAACTATACTGCGTTAAATGTGCAATAATGTACTGAAATATACTGCGTTAAGTGTGCAGTAATGCACTGAACTGTACAGCGTTAAATGTGCAGTAACTCACTGAACTATACTGCATTAAAACATGCAGCAACGCACTGAATTATACTGCATTAAACATGCAGTAAAGTATGAAATATACTTTGTTAAACGTGTAGTAATGCACTGACCTATACTGCGTTAAATGTGCAGTAAAGCACTGAAATTTTCTGCGTTAAACATACAGTAATGCAATGAAGTATACTCTGTTAAATGTGTAATAACGCACTGAAATATACTTTGTTAAACGTGCACTAATGCACTGAACTATTGTCAGACCCACATACCTGACAGGTGAGCCCGAGATAGCAGGGGAAGGTCTCCCTTACGGGTCTGGTTCACGGCCCCTGGTAGGATGGACAAGGCCAATCTATCCAAGTGGGCACTCTTAAAGGCACTGAGCAGTTCCTCCGCATGTAAGTTGCTTTCAGGTTCCCAGGAGTTATGCACTGAAATATACTGGGTTAAACGTGCAGTAATGCACTGAAATATACTGCAGGAAATTTGCCCTGACAAAATAAACTGCACTATCAGTAGATTCACGTATAACTCACACTAAAGTAAAAATGAATGGTCAAACTACACTATCACTAGATTCACACTAAACTCATGCTAAAGTAAAAATGAATGGTCAAATTACGCTCAGGCTGCACTATCACTAGATTCACACTAAACTGATATTCTACACTAGGGATGAGCCGAACACCCCCTGGTTCAGTTCGCACCAGAACTTGTGAACGAACAGAAAATTCACGCAAACTTTAGAACTCCATTAAAGTCTATGGGACTCGAAAGTTCTAAATCAAAAGTGATAATTTTAATATGCAAGTTATTGCCCTAAAAAGGGTTTTGGGACCCGGCTTCTGCCCCAGGGGACATGTATCAATGCAAAAAAAAAAGTTTTAAAAACTGAAGTTTTTTCAGGGGGCACTCATTTTAATGACGCTTAAAGTGAAAAAGTGAAATATTCCTTTAAATATCGTGCCTGGGGAGTGTCTATAGTATGCCTGTGAAGTGGCACATGTTTCCCGTGTTTAGAACAGCCCCTGCACAAAATGAAATTTCTAACGGAAAAAAGGTAATTTAAAACTGTTTGCGGTTTTAATGTAATGTCTGGTTCCAGCAATATGGATGAAAATCATTGAAAAAAACGGCATAGGTAGCCCCCCTGCCCATTACCAGCCCATTTGGGTCTTGTACAGATATTAAGGGGAACCCCGTACCCAAATTAAAAAAAGCAAATGTGTGGGGCCCCCAGGCCCTATATATTCAGAACAGCAGTATACAGGCGGTGCAAACAAGACAGGGACTGTGTAGGTTTGTTTTTAGGTAGAATCTGTTTGTAATTTTGAACTGGTACATTTTTAAAGTGTAGCTCCAGTCAAAAATTATATTTTTAAGCTTTTTGGAAAACATAGGGAAGGCTTATCAGCCCTGTAACATTTTTTTTTGCTGTCTGTGCACCTCTTCAGAAGATTTCACCTCACTTTCTTTCCCAATGACCAATGTTTTTTGAAAATTTGGTGTTTTTAGTAAAACAAGGATTGGGATAAAGCATCAGTGGAGAGGAGACACGTTTTTTTCCCATATCAACTCTTACAGCAGAGAATTTCCATTCCTAGGGGTAGATTTCATCTCAGTTCCTGTTGTCTCTTTCCGTTTGCAAGTAGGAGACATTTGTAAGTTGGATATTTGAAAGTAGGGGGCTGCCCTATATGCTCTGCAGAAATTTGGGCCTAAGGTGTTTGTGTTGCCACAAGTTAACACTGTGAGCCCTCAAAGTGACTCTTGGTGGGCGCTGGAGCGCCCTGCTGTGAACTATTATATCAAGAATTGTAATTACATGCCATTGTTGAACAGTGGTAGAAAAATTGGGTCTCTGGTGGTTGTGGTGGTGCTGGTGCCACAACACTGTTAATCCTCACAGTTACTCTCAGTGGGTGCTGGAACGGGCTCTGCTGTGAAATATTATATCAAGAATTGTAATTACATGCACCTGTTAAACAGGGCTGAAAAATTGGGCCTTAGGCACTGGTGCCACAACACTGCAACACCTCACAGAAACTCTAGTTGGAGAGCAGGAATGAGCCCTGCTGCAAAGTATTGCATCAAAAATTGTAATTGCACGCCCCTGTTAAACAGGGGCTGAAAAATTGGGCCTTAGCCACTGGTGCCGGTTCCCTCGACACTGCAAACCCTCACAAATACTCTAGTTGGAGCACAGGAATGAGCCCTGCTGCAAAGTATTGCATCAAAAATTGTAATTACACGCCCCTGTTAAACAGGGGCTGGAAAAGTGGGACTTAGGCACTGGTGCTGGTGCCAGGACACTGCAACCCCTCACAAATATTGTAGTTGAGCGCAGCAACGAACCCTCCTGCAAAATATTGCATCAAAAATTGTAATTACACGCCCCTGTTAAACAAGGGCTGAAAAAATGGGCCTTAGGCACTGGTGCTGGTGCCACAACACTGCAAACACTCACAAAACCAAGAGGACCTTTTTTTGTCGTATTAGGGATCATGTGTCCCTTATTTTGAAAAAAAATGCATGGAAACTCCTATTAGTATTCATGTTGGTTTAAATCATGGGTTTGATAGTACCAGGCCCTAGAGGGGGTGATTATGATAGGACTCTTCTCCAGCGTGAGGCCAAATGGATTTATGATCTGTCGGCACTAAAATTCCTGGGACTTAATGATGCCACGAGCTATAAATGTTTTCTGCAAAAAAAATAAGGTGGGACTTAATGTTGCCATGAATTCTTTTTTATTTTTTATTTTTCTTGTGTCTGCTCAGATCCTTTAGACCTTGTGCCCAATGAGAAATTATTTTATGATTTGATTGGATCCCTCTGTTGTGTGAGTTCATTTGTCCATCTTTTTGTTTTGATGGAGGACCACATGGGCGCCAGGGGCTCAGAGGGATTGAGACAAATAATCAGTTGCGCCAGTTCCTCTTGAGCCCCTTATTACAGGGTATGCGGTACGCCCACAGTTTTATCCCCTGGCTATATATACTTTTGTGAATAATTATCTGCCCGCATGTGTTACAAAAGTCTGGGGATGGGATTGTTGCATCACTCAAGATGGCGCAAGCGGCGGAGTATACCTTTGACCTCCGTCTGTTTTTCTTCCTACAGTGAGCGCTGTGTATGTGTCTTCCGGGGTAGTGATGTAGTGCGTCATCCCCGGAGATTGTCTTGTGGGGTCTGATGACACAGGGAGCGCATGCGCCCCAGGCTCTGGGCATGACGCTATTCGCGTCATGAGCTAACAAACAAGTGGATTGGCTGGTACGGCGAGCCCTTGCGCTCAACGCGCCCGCAGCCCGGCAGTGACGTCAGACGCCGCCGGACTGGGAGGGCTACTTAAGCGCGGTTCATTTGCCGCCTGGTTTCTGGCAGGCTCCAGTTAAATACTGGAGTGTAATAATTGGCTTATCAGTTGTTTGACCCTTGCCTGGACTACACACCATTAGAGGTATGTATATTGTTAAACCTGCATTAGATCAACACATATAAGGACTATATATTTTGTTTAAGAAAAAAAAATGTTTCTCCTATTTTGGGCAATACTACTTGATTTACTAATTTATATCCTTGATCCTCTTTTTTTCTTCCTTAGACCATTTCTTGGTTGGATCAGTTCCACCCTTGTAAATTGATCATGATTGCGGTTTCAATTTCTGTGTGTACAGTTTAAGGACTTCTTATCCCCAACATTAGAACTCTTCTGATTCAACCTTCGTTATTTATTAACCTGAGGTATTTATGCCTTAGTAATACCCCGCATCCATTACCTTATATTTTGTAATTACCATTTTAGGTCTATTTATTATTCCATATGCTGCCCTTTAATTCTTAAATTTAAATTTACATTTAAAATTTGAAAAATCTAAATTTAGAATTTTTCATTTCTTATCCCCTTCATGTGTTGATCCACTATCTTTTTGTCAGGTTCAATATCTATAATAGTAGCCCTCCTGTGGTCCACCTTTATGAGCTCACAACTTCACCTGGGGATCCTGAAATCCAACACAAAGCTCCATCTGCTGGCCAATATTGGTACCGGTCCAGATATATGATTAAGCCATATAGCGGCACACTCTGGTAAGGTTCTCTGCAGACCAATACAATTATCTCATTATTCATTACTGTGTATTATACTTATTTGAATATGAACTGTATATTGATGATCAAGTCACACATTCTGTATGTAACGAATGATTGGATGAGCTTCAATCATAGTTTACTTTTTGGAGTAGCATATTCTATGCATCTATTAATACATTGTATACATGTTTTTGTGTACTGTATATATCTCTTTTTGAATGTTTTTCTTTGTATATGTACTTTCTAGTTCATTTATATACTGTAACACTCCTGAGGAAGCTCAATGAGCGAAACATGTAGAGTGGTATATAATGGAATGATGAGTTGTTTTGTGCTTCACAGTTTTGGTGACATTCACTGACTGTATTATCATTGAAATTGCTCATTATTGTTTTTGTTGTCTGTAAATAAAAATATTTTTTTATTATATGCTCCTTTTTTGTTTCAAATTAATTACAATCTATTTAGCACCTTAAAAGTCCCGGGGTTTTGTCAACCCCACTGTCTCTTCTCTTTTTCTCACAAATATTTTAGATGAGCACAGCAATGAACCCTCCTGCAAAATATTGCATCAGAAATTGTGATTACACGCCCCTGAAAAATTGGGCCTTAGCCACTGGTGGCGGCGCCCAGAACCAAAAATGTTCTTCGAAGCTATCAGCAGGATCATTGAGGAGGAAGAGGATAGTCAGTCAGCATAACAGGATAATCATTCAGCATAAGCATAGGCAGTCTTGAAGGGATGTGAAAGCTTGGTAGCTGGTTGGGATCCAAGACTGATTCATCTTTATGAAGGTCAGTTGATCAACCGAGTCGGTGGACAGTCGCACCGTGTGATTGGTTAAAAAGCCTCCAGCAGCACTGAATGGGCATTCCGAAAGAACGCTGGATGCAGGACAGGCCAGTAGCTCAATTGCATACTGTGCAAGCTCTGGCCAGTGATCCATCCTCAAGGCCCAGTAACCCAGAGGATTTTCGGTGGGAAAGGTGTCCAAGTCTGATCTTGCCCCTAGGTATTCCTGCACCATGTGAATCAGATGCTGGCGATGGTTGCTGGAACCGATCATACCTTGGTGTTGCAGACTAAAAAATTGTCTGAACGAATACTGTAGGTCAGACAGCCACCTTCTCCACCGCTCCTTCTGTGACTGACCGAAGCCTCAGCAACACATTGTCCAGGACCAGGAGTTTGTAACCTCCCAGTCTCTGGGAACGCGTTGCACAGACCTTTCTGCAAGGCCTCCTGGGGATATCTCATCCTCTGCTCCCTCTACGATGGCAAGATAAGGTCTGCAACCTTTCCCTTGTACCGTCGATCAAGGAGAGTGGCCAGCCAGTAATGATCCCTCTCCTTGATCCAAAGAATACGAGGCTCCTTCCACAGGCTTTGTAGGATCATGGAGGCCATGCAGCATAGGTTAGCTGAGTCACACAGGTACTCATTGATGGCCCTCTGCTGCATTTGCAGCCGCTGCAGCATGGCCAACATTGGCCAACATTTTGTTCCACCTGGTGGGCATGTCACAGATTAGGCGGTTCTTGGGCAGGTTCAATTTCTTTTGGAGCTCAGCCAGCCGAGCACTGGCATTATATGTCTGGTGGAAATGCACACAGAGTTTCCTGGCCTGCCTCAGAACATCCTGTAAGCCTGGGTACCTGCCCAAGAACTGCTGCATCACCAAATTAAGGATGTGAGCCCCACAGGGCACATGGGTCAGTCCCTGTCCAAGGGCGGAGAGGGGGATGGTGCCATTGTCGCAAACCACCATTCCTGGCTTAAGCAGGAATGGCGTCAAAGCTATCTGCCCCAGTGTGGCTCCTGTCCCCCAAGCACACCAGCACATGCACGGCATGGCATCTTTTTGCCTGCGCACTTGTGTAGCCCCTTGAACACCTACGGAGTACCACTGGATCTGAGGACAAAGCACAGAAAGAGGCCATGGAGGAAGAAGAAGAGGAGGGGTGGAGGAGAGAGGTGTGTCACAACCAGTAGTAGCATTTTGGAGGTGTGGTGGCAGAACAACCTCCAACACTACTGCACCTTGTCCTGCATCCTTCCCAGCTGCAAGAAGAGTCACCAAAGGCGCCATGAAAGATAGGTAACGTCCCTGTCCATGCCTGCTGGACCATGAGTCAGTGGTAATATGCACCTTACCGCTGACCGCCCTGTCCAGCGAGGCATGGACATTTCCTTCCACATGCCGGTAGAGAGCCGGAATCGCCTTCCGTGTGAAAAAGTGGCGTTTGGGAACCTGCCACTAAGGAACCGCACATTGCACAAACTTACAGAAGGGGGCTGAGTCTACCAATTGAAAAGGCAGCAGTTTAAGTGCTAGCAATTTAGCCAAGCTAGCATTCAACCGCTGGGCATGTGGATGGCTGGGAGTGAACTTCTTTCGACAGTCCAGCGGCTGGGGCAGAAATTTTCCTCCTACAATTGGACATCGGTGTACCGCTAGCGAGCAAATCAACAAGGCTAAGGAGCACAAAAGCTTATCAAGAACAAGCTTACATTACCAGCAGTTTGTGTAGTTAAGGTAGCAAGGTGAGACAGACAGGAATCTGGAATTTTCTGAGACTAGACTGGCTTCTGAGCATGCTGATGAGAAAGTGATCTTCGGTATTGGGGCATCTGGTTCTGGGGC
This sequence comes from Lithobates pipiens, assembly GCF_037356315.1. Taxonomy (NCBI): domain Eukaryota; kingdom Metazoa; phylum Chordata; class Amphibia; order Anura; family Ranidae; genus Lithobates; species Lithobates pipiens. The sequence goes on from NW_027507718.1 coordinate 18,975,844, forward strand.
TTCAAAGGTGCAGCACAGGAAAATGACAGCCACTCTTTCATAGAAGGGAATGAGCCACACCTTCCTGGTAGAACAATGGGCAGACAAACTTGATAACAGAAGTGTAAATCCCCGTACACACGAGAGGACTTATGTCCGACAGACTTCCGAAGGAGTTCTGCCGGAGTTCTGACGGACTTTTCGGCTGAGCGGACTTGGCCACACACAATCACACTAAACTCCGACGGATTCGAACGTGATGACGTACGACTGGATTCGAATAAGGAAGTTCATAGCCAGTAGCCAATAGCTGCCCTAGCGTCGGTTTTAGTCCGTCGGAATAGCATACACACGAGCAAATTTTTCGAAGGGACCGGGTCCGGCGGAGTTCCGTCGGAAAAATTTGAAGCATGTTCCATATTCTAAAGTCCGTCAGACTTTGGTGAATCAAAAGTCCATTGCAGCCCACACACGATCGAATAGTCTGACGGAATCAGTCCGTCGGACTTTGGATGTTGAAAAGTCTGCTCGTGTGTACGGAGCATTACAGATCATCTGGTGTTCTTATCTGTCTGACCTATTGCTATAGCAGAAACTCAGAAAGGGTATCACTACCAATTTTGGATGTTGTTTGCTCTGAGTATTTCAAGCAATATTTTCAGCAAATGTTCTATATAATTGGGATGTGATGACTGAAACTTGTTTCTCTGTGAATGTGGGATTTTTTTCCCTGAGTATTTCCAGCAATAGACCTAGAGCCCCCTCTATTTTACAATATAATGGTAGATAAGTCTTCAAAGATTTCTACCTCTACATCATGATAGATAATGCACTCCTGCTCCCTTACTTTGTGGAGAATCTCCTCCTTGAGGGGAAAGCTAAAAGGCAACATCAAGGGAGGTCTGTGTTGCAGCCACTTGGTCAGAGAGCTCTGTGTAGCCTTTCCATCTTGTGGCCTGTGGAAGAGACTATTAAAAATGGAAAGTATGGATAGTTTGGTAGGTTCCATGTTGAAACCTCTTCCGAGTCCTATTTATAGCATTTGCTAGGTGAGTGGGATGTTTCGGACTGTGAGGCAGATTAGAATCCAAACAATTTTGCAATTTTGCAGTTGCTTTAGACATTTAGATCCTGAAAAGATTTAATCCCTTATGCCGCGTACACACGATCAAACAATCCGGTGGAAAAGTCCGGCGGGCAATCCGCCCGTGTGTAGGCTCCGGCGGACGTTTTTTACCCAAAAGTCCGGTGGACTAAGATTGGAGTTTTGCACATCAATCTGTCCGCCGGACTCGCATTTTGGCGGACAGTACGGCCGTGTGTATGCCAGTCCGCCGTACTTTTGATATGAAAGGACTTTTCCCGCCCGGAGAAAAGTCCACTCATTTTGAGCGCGGCTCCAGGTAGCCGGAACCAGCGAAGGAAGTGTCGCTTGCCCAGTCACCTGGTATGGACTTAAAGGGGAATTCCTACGCCAAAAAAAACGGCGTCGGGGTTACCCCCAGGTCCATATCAGACACTTATCTGAGCACGCTACCCAGCCAGCCAGGAAAGGGGATGGGGACGAGTGAGTGCCCCCCCTCCTGAGCTGTACCAGGCCGCGTGCCCTCAACATGGGGAGGTGCCTTGGGGAAGGGGGGCCGCGCGCCCCCCCCCCACCCCAAAGCACCTTGTCCCCATGTTAATGAGGACAAGGGCCTCTTCCCGACAACTCTGGCCGTTGGTTGTCGGGGTCTGCGGGCAGGGGGCTTATCGGAATCCGGTCCCCCACCCCATGTGAATGAGTATGGGGTACAATGTACCCCTACCCATTCATCTGTGAAAAAAATGTAAAAAAAAAACACAACACACAAGGGTTAAAATAGTTTATTGCACAGCTCCGGGGGTCTTCTTCCGTCTTCGGGGGTCTTCTCGCCAGACTCCTCCGCTATCTTCTGCTAGCTCTTTTACTAGCGGAGGAACCTTGGCTTTCTTCTTCGCCACCACCCTATTCTTCCGACTTCGGGGGTTTTGTCCCCCTCTTCGGTTCTTCTATCGCCGCTGCCAATGTCGCCGTCTTCTGTTCTTCTCTTCTTCTCTTCTGGAGATGTTGCCTCGTTGCTGTCTCCGGTCACTATGACAGGACAGGCGTGCGGCGACTTATATAGGGACATCACCGGATGATGTCCCCGCCCATTATGATGTCACAGTCCCAGAGGATGCCATGAGATCAGCTGAAAGGATTTAATGTAACTGGGTGCAGTCCCATGGTGAAAGAGAGAGGATGTCATGGCAAACCAGGGATTAGCATGCAGGGCTGGGTATCTGCACTACATTAGCCCCATTAAAACCCCCCACTGGAAATGTTTTGGTATCCTCATTCCCCTCATTCCCCTAATTGTTGATGACCTCTTCATTTCTTCTCTCCTCTAAAAATCAGGGTATGATAGACCTCTCTAAAAATTGGGGTTTAGGGGATCCCTGGAGGGGCATTTCTGTAAATCCTGTCTATCATAATGTATTCTAATATAACTCCTGTTACCTCTTATGTAACTTATCTATACTAATAACTGTAAGCCTCTAATTACAAGCAAATTCATCCCTATTAGAGACCCCATAACCTGGATATTCATATTTCCCTCCAGGCTGTTTTTCTACTTGTTTGTATGTGTTCAAGAACAATTAATTCCCTTGAGCTTACCTGTGTAGTCCACGATTGTCCCACAATTTTTTTTCTCGTTCAAAATTTTTTATTTTATGTTAAAATAAATTACATGTACAGAATATAAGACAAATTATGTGATACCAGAAATAAAAAGTAGACATATTGAAGTACGGATGATACAAAGCAAAGAAGAATTTCAAGATATTCTCGTGGGAATGACAGTAAATGGCCTTATATATTTTAGAGTCCCACAATTTTTTTATGTCATGTACATGTCCATTTTTGTTCAGTGATATCAGCTGAGGAAACCCACCACTTTATTTACAATCTGCATCACTGGCTGACGTGATTGATGGTAGCTTTACATCGTGGAACGTTTTTTTTTTAAAATAAGTAAATAAAGGACTTGTCAAAAAGTGTCACTGTGTTTAATTATGGTTTACACTTATTTTTGTTTTTTAATTAGTAGGGATATTATGTACCCAATACTCATTCACATGGGGGGGGGGGGGGGTAGAAGTTTTATTTTTATAGGGGTTTTCAAACTCTAGTGAAGTCCACATCCACAAACCCTCACAAGCTGGGTCAGGACTGTGGAGAAAAGGCCCTTGTCCTTACCAACACTGTGCCAAAATTCTTTGCCCAGAGCCCCATGTTAAGGTCATATGGCCTGGTTGAGAAGGTGGGGGGGGGGGGCTTTTGTCCTCCCCCTTTCCTGGCCTGCCAGGCTGTATCTTGGGATAAGGATCTTGTATGGACTTTGGGAAGGACTCCACATTTTTTTCTTGTTTTTTTCTTTCTTTATAAAGGATCCCCTAATGACAACCATATCAGACCCCCATATAGGACAAGGATTTGTCCTGAAACCAGGTACATTTGGTTCATCACTATTTCAGATGCACTGTTTAATTTCACAGTTTTATCTTCCAACAGTATCATTCTTCAGATGGCAATGATCAGATATTTGAGTGACCAGACTTTTTTTTCTTTAATTCCACAATCATACACATAACTGTATACATGCATTTATTAGATCTATACCTGTGATGATCTATTTGTATCTGCACTGACATGGAGAAAACCGGAGGATACAATAGAAAATTTCTAACCCACCCTCAACCCATTCATCAAAAGATTTGGTAAAGGTGGCTTGCCAATCTTGTTTATTGTAGTGGACTGAAATCCAAAAAACTACCCAGCTTCGCCCAATGTAACTATGCATATACCATGCCTGTGGGATTCTCCTGGAAGCTGGAAATCACAGAAGTAGACACTGCAGATACTGTAATCCAAACTAACTTCTGGGTCCCATGTTGAGAGGCTACCCTGTTGGATTGTGAACACAAGAGGTTACCTGCTCAGCCAGGAGCCATTGAGAGAATGCTTTGCAATACATTCTCTGATTGGACAAGGATGAGAGCATGATGTCACTGCTCTGACTCTACACTTCATCCAATCAGGTAAGGCTTTGCATTCATTGAGAAAATGCAAAGCAATCTCAGAATGGAAGCCATGGTGAGCGGGGCGATCTCCTGTGTTCACAATTCTGCAGGGCATGGGACCCAAAAGCTGCAGAAGATCCCTATAATAGCAGTATCTACTACAGCAATTCTTAGCTTGTAGAGGGATCCCACAGGTATGATATATACATAAGTGCATTGGCCAAGCTGGACTATGCATAAATATTAATACCTGGAGTTCTTCTTTAAATGCAGAACATTAAAAAATAAACCCTGGTAGCAATATCCAAATTATGATTTTCTTTAATTAAAAAAGTATACTTTGAAATATAATTTTTTTTTAAAAATGTAAATGCTGTACACGGCATTTCCGTAGCACTGAGAAATAATATACAGGTGATAGCGTGTACTATTACTGGGTTTTCTTTTGCTTCTCTGCAAGGCAGCCATATAAACTAATCAGTCTTTCTAATGTGATTCATAGAACTATTAGCTAAATAACTGATGTCTAATCCCCATGCTAAGCCACTTGCTTACTAGTATGGTTCCGTTTTCTGGCACTCACATTTTTTAAAAGAAAATAAAATAAGAAGGGAGGGAAAAAACACAATAGTTAAACAAATTTTCTTGAAACTGTTGGCTTTTGGTAATGCAAATTTGCAGTCACATGCGGAGGAGAACACAAATGAATTTGCCTTAGTCGAACCTCCACCTTTAGTCAGGTAACAAAGCCTGTGCTATCCATATGCTAAGCAGTCTCCAGAAAACAGCACTCTGACATTTTCTTTTGTCAATTTGCATGTGTTCACTCTACTTTGTGCTATGACTCAGTCGGTCACACAGAAATGGCAGAGATGAAAAGCAATTTTTACAGGAGGAACCAGAAGGAAAAATGGAAATGAATATAAAAGCATAGTCAAAGAACGTTGAATGTTGATGTTTTTCTATTTTTATGTTTCTACATTTGAATTAGATGTTACAAGGGCATCTATGTTTTATCATTTACTGCTCCTGATTAAAAATAGGTTTCAAGGTTGGCTAGATTAATTGTGGTATGCAACTATACCGGATATCTAAAATGTTAAAAGGTTCATACAATAGTCAAACAAAAGATAGCAACAAAAGAATTTAGCAGACATTGTTCAGAAACTACCACCACGTAAAAGGTTCATCATTGACAAAGGAAATATTTTACCTATTCTTTTAAAATGTGGCCCACTCTAACTGTAATACAAAACTAAAAGCACTGAATAAAATGCATTTACATAGAAACATAGAAAAGTGATGGCAGAAAAAAGACCAAGTGGTCCATCAAGTTTATCCCATTTTTTAAAATGTATACACTGTACATGTTTTTGTATTTTTTTGTTTTTGTTAACTATTTTGTCTGAGTATAGATCTATGTGTTTTAAGCAAGTTTGAATCCACTTACTGTTGACTGACTCACTACCTCTGCTGGAAGCCTATTCCTAGCATTAAAGAGGAAGTAAACTCTACTATTTTACCTATGGGTAAGCCTATAATATAGGTAGTGTAAATATCTCCTAAACATGCACCATTTAGGAGATATTTGCTGTACATGCAGCCAGTGAAATCACTGGTGCATGCGCTCTGAAGGAACAGCCACCAGCGCTGGAGCTTGCAAACCTTTAAGAAACACCGGGGAAGATGTCAACCATTTCATCAGTGTGTGGGCACCACTGGAGGGCTTCGTTCTAAGGTAAGTAAGTAAATTATTATGTTTTCAATTACTTTGAGATAAAATAATATGTATGCTTGAACCCCAACTCATGCAACAACTAAAATTATTTGTATTGTATAAACTGGAACATACATTATTATTTATTTTTATTTTTTTATGCATGTGATCACAGTATGTTATGTCTCAGCTAGAGGCTGGTATTTGAAAGTGAGGACCTTTCATCACCAAGAACAAGCTGTGAATCCTGTCACTTTGTAAATTATCACTTTTGTGCACCCTTACACCTTGCCCTCTCCCTGACTAAACCATTAATGCCTTAGTTGTAATAGAAAGATACAGAACATGTATAAGTCAAACTACAGTAAACACTAGCAATTAGCCTTTTGAAATCAGATTTGTTATAAATTCGAGTTTCTTGCTATGAGTTAGTGCACTTTGCACATTGCTTCATGCCTTACTTAAATTTGTCATTTTTATGGCCGCTAGTAGAATACATTGAATAGATGAATGATAGAGATTTTTTCCTTTAAAAAGTTTCTCTTATTAGCTAATTGCTGTGAGATTTATATTTTTATTTTTAGAACAATGTATTATAGTTGAAATGTCCCTGATAGCAGAGGTGAAATAGTAAAATATTTTTAAAATGAAATAGTAAAATATTTTACAATGTTTTATTAAAAGGTTTTCTTTGCATTTTAGAGAGTTTAATCCATTGTCTTTGTATATTCACATAACTCTTGAAATTATTTGGCTTTCAATGTATTTTCTATAGGTAAATTGCACCTCAAAGTTTACATCAAAAGTAGAATGAAGAGGTAAGTTATTTTAGAGCATTTTCTAATCTTGTATGGGCATTTGGCGACTGAGCTAACTATTCAATATATTAGGATCTTTAAGATTGTGGTGTGATGAAACGCTATTTCTTGATCATACATCACGGGACACAGGAGCTTCATTACATAGTGGGTTATATATGCACCTCTGGTGATTGGACACTGGTTGACCCTAATTAAGGAGAATTCCTCCCCTATATAACCCCTCCCATTTGGGAGGCACCTCAGTTTTTTCGCCAGTGTCTAGGTGATGGTCACGTAAAACTTTAGCTCTATGCAGGTCCCTGTGAGGGCCGAAGGGCTACAACAAACCGGATCCATACCTCGGGCCGATATTTGACTCCCAAGATGGTATGGTACCCGGGCCCCGTCTGCCGAAGAAGCGAGGTTTTGCCTGTAAGTCCTCTCCATTGGAAGACTGGGCTCTGGGAAGACCAGACTTGGTGTACTGTTTATACAGAGCGCACAAAAGTTTCTGGCAGAGCTTTCTACATGGCCCAGGTGGGAGGTTCTTCCGAGTAAGAGCCCCAGATATACCTGAAGGTTGGCTAACAATACCCGCCGTGATGGGTGAAGGCTGGAATTTGTCTGGTTCAGCAATTCCTGCGGCGGGGACAGGTAAGGGAAGTCATCCTGTATATTTAATATATGAATGGATTTCTTCATTGTGAGTAGTTGTATGTCTTACCTGGTTTCCACCACTAGAGGGAGTAAGAGCAGCCTGATGCATACTTACATGCCTTTCAATACACACGCTCAAGTGAAAGCCTGTTTCTCCAGCTAACTCACGTCTCCATTGCAGTCCCTGCCACAAAGAAGGTAAACAGGGGTCCCCCGCAGTTCAGGGGTCCCACGCTGGTCCATTTTGGGTTCTCCTCTCCCCCCGGATTCCGCGGTCCTCGTGCACGCGCACGGGCGCGTGCACGCGCGCCGGGCGCGCTCCCGGCCTACTGGAGGAGGGGGGTGTGGTTGCGAGCCGTGCACGTCAGTGTGCACGGCGCTGTACTGCGCAGGCGCCAGGCGGCAGTTTTAAAAGCCCAGAGCATCAGGGGACTGTAATTGGAGACACAGGAGCTGTGGGCAGTAAGCATCCGTGGGGATTGGATCCAGGCAAACCTTAAGACACCTACTCAGCATCAGGTTGTGCAGTTTAAGCATATATTTATTATTGTGAGACTTTAAGCGCAACAGTGATCGCACTTGTACTAGTACCTCTGCTTTGTAGCCTAGTACTATGTCTCCTCGTAAGAGGGTCTCAGGGGGAGGTAATAAGAGCACTGGTAAGTCACCGCCTAGGTCCAGGGGTTCCAAAAGTGCCTGTAAATTACCATCCCCCCCTGCAAGACTGGAGCCAGCCTCTCAAGACGAGTCGGTGCCCCTGTCAGGTTTTGCAGCCTCTCCTAATGTCGCAGCCCCGGTTTATGTCACTGAGGACTCCCTTAGGGCTACATTGGAGGGTTTTGAAGGGAGAATCATGAATTTTATTTCTGCTTCCCTAAAAGATAGCAGGAAAAGGGGTCGATCCCCTCCCTCTGCTGAAATCCCTCTCTCGGATGGTTCTTCTGAAAATGAGGAGGGATCCCTATCTTTGGATAGGGATCATGAGCAGTCGGACGAGTCAGAGGAAGAGGAGATAGTCCCCTCCTCCCAGGCACTCAGAAAGCAGGTGCAGTATTATACTGAATTGGTGCGTACCACATTCAGAATGCCTGCTGCTGAAGTCGCTACGTCCTCTGTTTCTTCCCTGGGAGTCAGGAAAGCCCCACAGACTGCTTATTCCTTCCCAATTCATCCTTTAATGGATAAATTGATGTATGAGGATTGGGGACATCCCGATAAACTGTTTGCTCCTCCCAAGAGGTTTTCAATGCATTATCCTGTGGAGGAAAGTTTCACCAAGAAGTGGGGGGTCCCATCTGTCGATGCGGCTGTTTCTTGTGTGAATAAGAACCTAACTTGTCCTTTGGATAATGCGCAGGTATTCAAGGATCCAACTGATAAAAAGCTGGAAACCTTATTAAAAGCCTCCTTTTCCATGGCTGGCACTGTGGTGCAACCTACAGTCGCAGCCGTGGGGTTGTGTCAGTTCCTCAAGGAACAAGTTAAACAGATGCTTGGGCTCCTTCCCAGTGAGGAAGTAGGAAATTATGCAGAATTGCCTCACATCCTGTGTTTCATAATTGATGCGATTTTGGATTCCGTCCAACAAGCATCACGTTTGTCTCTCATGTTGGTCCACATGCGAAGGGCCCTATGGCTAAAGAATTGGGCTGCTGAGCTGTCATGCAAAAAGCATTTGACTGGGTTCCCGTTTAAAGGGGAGCGTTTGTTTGGGGAAGAATTAGATAAATTTGTCCAAAATATTTCAGGAGGTAAATCTACTCTCCTTCCAGTCAAAAAGAGCAAGCGTCCTTCATTTAGGCGTGCTCTTTCTCCCGAAGCATCAAGCTCTAAACAGTGGCGATGGCCTTCTCAGTCCTCCGCTGCTAGAAAGGCTCAAGGCCGAGCCCAGGGACAGAAAAAGACTTGGGGGCGAAAGCCTGCCAAGCAGAGCCCCAAAACGTCCTTGTGAAGGGGCGCCCCCGCTCGGCAGAGTGGGGGGAAGGCTCCTGCAGTTTGCAGGCGCCTGGCGGGAAGAGATCCAGGACAAGTGGGTGATCTCTTCAGTATCTCTGGGCTACAAGCTAGAGTTTCAGGAGATTCCACCTTCTCGTTTCCTAAGGTCAAGGATCCCCAGGGATCCAGTAAAGCAAAAACCGCTATTTCTGGCCTTAGATCAGTTACTATCCCAGGGTGTGATAGTAGAAGTGAGCCCGAAAGATCAGGGTTCAGGGTTTTACTCAAATCTCTTCATCGTTCCAAAACCAAATGGAAGTGTCAGACCTATCCTGGATCTGAAAGACCTAAACCGGTTTTTACACATCCAGACCTTCCGAATGCAGTCAATCCGCACTGTGGTCTCCTCCCTGCAAAGGGGAGAATTCATGGCATCAATAGATATCAAGGATGCATATCTCCATGTGCCAATTTTTCCCGCACACCAAAAATTTCTAAGGTTCGCGGTAGATCGGCGCCATTTTCAATTTGTGGCCTTGCCGTTCGGGCTTGCTACAGCCCCTCGAGTCTTCACAAAGATTCTGGACCCTCTCTTAGCAATCTTAAGTGTTCAGGGCATAGCCGTCATGGCTTATCTAGACGACTTGCTTCTCATGGAGAAAACTGCAGCGTTCCTAAGTCGCAGCGTCACCAAAACGCTAGAACATCTAGAACGCCTAGGTTGGATTATAAACCTAGAAAAGTCGTCCCTACAACCGACTACCAGGTTGGAATACCTAGGTATGATTATCGACACCGCTCAAGGCAGGGTGTTCCTTCCAAGGCTAAAGGCCTTGGCCATTGGAGATCTGGTGCGCCTGATTCTGGGCAGAAGATCTTCCTCCATTCGGTTGTGCATGAGACTATTAGGGAAGATGGTCGCCTCCTTCGAGGCCGTCCCATTCGCCCAGTTCCACTCAAGGCCTCTGCAAGGATGCATCCTTGCGGCTTGGAACAGGAAGCCCCAATCCCTGGATCTTCCTATGCGTCTATCCCCCGGGACACGCAAAAGTCTTGTCTGGTGGTTACAAACCAGGAATTTGCTGAAGGGCAAAACTCTTCTTCCTCTCTCATGGAAGATTATCACAACAGATGCCAGCCTGACAGGCTGGGGAGCTGTATTGGAGGGAACATGCTCGCAGGGGAAATGGTCTGCGATCGAAAGTCTACTGCCCATAAATATCTTGGAGATTCGGGCAGTTTACATGGCACTCATAGAGTGGTCTTACAGACTGCGAGGTTTCCCGGTTCGGGTTCAGTCCGACAATGCCACCGCAGTGGCTTACATCAATCACCAGGGCGGTACCAGAAGTCTGGTGGCCCAAAAAGAGGTGAATCGCATACTTGTCTGGGCAGAAAAGCATGTTCCGTGTCTTTCTGCAGTCTTCATCCCAGGAGTGGAGAATTGGCAGGCGGATTTTCTCAGCCGCCAGCAGTTGTGCCCAGGAGAATGGGCTCTGCACCCCGATGTGTTTCAGAACATATGTCACAAGTGGGGTACCCCAGACGTAGATCTGTTTGCGTCCAGGTTCAACAGGAAACTGGACAAGTTTGTATCAAGGACAAGAGATGCACTTGCTCAGGGGTCAGATGCTCTGACGGTTCCCTGGGATCAGTACAATCTGATCTATGCCTTCCCCCGAGCCCGTTGCTGTCGCGGTTCCTGGGAAGGGTCAAGAGGGAGACGAAGTCGGTCCTTTTGCTGGCCTCGGCTTGGCCCAGGCGACCATGGTATGCAGAAATCATGAAGTTGGCAGTAGGCAGGCCATGGACCCTCCCTCTCCGGCCAGATCTGCTCTCACAGGGTCCAATCTACCATCCTGCTTTACGCAGTCTGAATTTGACGGTTTGGCTGCTGAGACCCACATTCTGAGAGACCGTGGCCTTTCGGGGCCAGTCCTTTCTACTCTGGTCAATGCCAGAAAGCCGGCTTCCAGGCTTATTTATTACAAAATCTGGAGGACATATGTTTCCTGGTGTGAACTCAGGAAGTGGCATCCTAGAAAGTATGTCATTAACAGAATCTTGGCCTTTCTCCAGTCAGGCCTAGAAATGAATTTGGCCATAAGCACTATTAAAGTGCAGATTTCGGCCCTGTCGGTATTTTTTCAAAAACCGCTTGCATCACATTCCCTGGTACGGGCTTTTATCCAGGGGGCTATGCGGACAAAACCGCCAGTTAAACCTCCGGTATGCCCATGGGATCTGAACTTGGTTCTCTCGGCCTTACAGGGGCAACCATTTGAACCTTTGCATCTGGCTTCTTTAGCTCTCCTGACTAAAAAGCTGGTCTTCTTAGTAGCCATATCTATGGCTAGAAGAGTATCAGAGTTGGCAGCTCTTTCCAGTAAAGAGCCGTATTTAATTATCCATAAGGACCGGGTGGTCATGCGTCCCAACAGGTCCTTTCTACCTAAGGTGGTTTCGGGTTTCCATTTGAATCAGGATGTAATCCTACCATCCTTTTTTCCGGACCCTCAGTCCACAGAGGAAGAGTCTTTACACACTTTGGATGTGGTTAGAGCAATCAGTGTTTATCTTCAAGCAACTTCTCAGATAAGGAAAACTGATTGTTTATTTATTCTGCCAGAAGGCCCTAGAAAGGGCCAGGCAGCGTCAAAGTCCACTCTCTCAAGGTGGATCAGACAAGTTATTTCTCAGGCCTATGGCTTAAAGGGGAAGATTCCTCCTTTTCAGGTGAAAGCGCACTCTACTAGGGCTGTCAGTGCTTTTTGGGCAGTGCATCACCAGGCCTCCCTGGCTCAGATCTGTAAGGCTGCGACTTGGTCATCAGTCCACACATTCACCAGATTCTATCAGGTGGATGTCAGAGGGCAAGAGGATATCGCCTTCGGGCGCAGTGTACTGCAGGCTGCAGTTTAGGTCCTCAGGTCCCTGGCGGTCTATATTTATGATCTGTGTCTCCCTCCCCTCAATCTGAGCATTGCTATGGGACATCCCACTATGTAATGAAGCTCCTGTGTCCCGTGATGTATGATCAAGAAAATTGGATTTTTATATACAGCTTACCTGTAAAATCCTTTTCTTGAGAGTACATCACGGGACACAGAGCTCCCGCCCCTCTTGGGTTTTACGTGGTTTCTTATTGCTTTGCTACAAAACTGAGGTGCCTCCCAAATGGGAGGGGTTATATAGGGGAGGAATTCTCCTTAATTAGGGTCAACCAGTGTCCAATCACCAGAGGTGCCTATATAACCCACTATGTAATGAAGCTCCTGTGTCCCGTGATGTACTCTCAAGAAAAGAATTTTACAGGTAAGCTGTATATAAAAATCCCATTATAGTATCCAAACTCAATTCCATCAGTGGATCAAACTAAGGCAGGCAATACACAGTTCGTATCCAGGGAGGTTCAGCGGAACTGGCTGAGATTCAAACCGTGTATGGGCAGGCTGTACCAAGTTGATCAATCGTTTTACCCACGGTTATCGCTATAGCTGCTGGAGAAATAATCACTGTTTTTTCCCAGTGGGAACGGCTTACCCTAACCCCCACCAGGAGAAAACAATGGCCCAGCAGGAGGGTTACTGGAAAGAAATTTGCTCAGTGTATGGCTGGCCTACATAGAATAAATCGTCATACCTCTCTACTGTGGGCAGTGGCAGAACTATCAGAGTCACAGAAATCGCACTTGCGACTGGGCCCTGGAGTTCCACCGCTGTTGGGGGAGGCCAAACAGTGTTGCCAGCCTCCCATGATCTCAGTGATAGTTCAAGAAAAAAGATTAATTTCTCCCATCTGTAGGACAGGAGAATCAGTCTGTACATTAATGGCCAATGGCTGCTGCAGAACAGAGTGTCTCTAACCCTTGTCTCATACACAGCCCGGCCTCCTCCTCCAAACCCTGTAACTATGTGTCTGCCTGGCCCGCCCACTCTCCTATCCCGGCGTACAGCTGTGCAGGAGAGAGAGGGGCCATGTGTGCGGGAAATATGAAGAACAACAGCTACACATTCCAAGCTCTATGGATGATGCCTGAGCCACCAACTTCCAGCCTTGGCCCTCCAAAGAGTGAGCACTGCATTTAGACCCCTTTCACACTGGGGCGTTTTTCAGGTGCTATAGCATTAAAAATAGCACCTGCAAACCGCCCTAAGACAGCTGCTCCATTCACTCCATTGTGAAAGCCCGAGTGGTGCGCTGGCAGGGCATCATAAAAAAGTCCTACCAGCAGCTTCTTTGGAGTGGTGAAGGAGCGGTGAACTCACCGCTCCTCCCCATTGAAATCAATGGGGCAGTGCTGCTATGCCGCCGGCAAAAGGCCACTGTGGTGGCCTCTTTCTGGCGGATTTAACCCCTTTCGGCTGCTAGCAGGGGGTTAAAACTGCGGCCGAACAGCACAGCTAAAGTGACAGTAAAGCGGCGCTAAGAATAGCGCCGCTTTAGCGCTGACGCTTGGGGCAGCACAGTGTGAAAAGGGTCTACACTTTGCATTACACATCACTGAACTGTCCCTATCTCCCTCCCCTCTCTCCCCTATCTGTCTCCCTCCCCCTTTTTTATTCCAAGTTCTAGTTAGAACTTATGCAACCCATACATTTTTTTTGTTCAATCAGCAGTTCGACCAGCACAATTGGTTGTAAACAGCTGAGCCCTCTGCAGGCTGCTTAGTAGCGGTAGCACTGCTTAGCCCTTTCTGACATGCCGATCAGGATGCGATCCAGGTGATGCTCTCAGGAAGACCTAATATTAAATTTGATAGTTGTTTTATTGAATAGAGCCCCCATCTTTCTGGCATGGAGCCCACAAGACTGCAGAACATATGGTTGATATATACACTATGTGATTGTATTCTTGATTTTCTTATAAATACTGTGTTTATTAGATCTGACTGGGAGCATCACCTGGATCACTTCTCAGTTGGCACATCAACAGAGAAGTCAATGCAGTGTTAACGCTGCTAGGTGACTGTCAGGGGGCTCAGCTGTCTACAACCAATAGTGACAGCCCTCCCCAGCATGCACCCATCAGCTCCATAATGTAAAGCATGTGGGTTGGGTGAGCACTGCCTGAGTAACATGCATCAACGCAAAAAAGTTAAAAAAAAATTCCATGCAACTGGGAACAGTGATTTTTTTAGTACCGGCATTGACATAGGAAACATGTTTTAAAATTTCTGGCAAATGACTTTGACTTTTTTTTTTTCAAGACACTGGCAATGAATATAATTTGCCAGTAATTTAAACTGTTTCCTCTTTATACTTTGTAAATGTAATTTTTGCTGTAGCATATTGTACAGCAAGAATGAAAAAAATTAGCTTAGTCCAAAATGAGTCCACTTCCCCTCTCCCTTTGAGTCTGGTATGGATTTTAGGAAGTGCCTCTCACGCAAAAAAAAATTGAAATCCATACCAGAGCAGGAAAGGGGGAAGAGTTACAAGCATGTGCCCTTCCCCTCCTGAACCATACCATGGCACATGCCCACAACATTGAAAGGTACCTTGCCATGAGGAGACCCTCTGGCAAAGCAAGCTCTGCCCACGGTAATAGGTCTGACCAGTTGTTATGATGGTCATAAATATAGCAACGTAGGAATTGCTCCAAGGACTGATTGGCTCGTTCTGTGGCCCCATTAGACTGCAGGGGATGCACAGAGGAGAAAGCAAGCTGAATTCCCAACTGTGCACAAATGGCTCGCCAGACCCGGGATACAAACTGAATACCCCTGTCCGAGACAATCACCTTGGGTAGCCCATGTAAGCGAAAGATCTCCCAAGCAAAAATGGATGCCAGTTCCTTAGAAGTGGGCAACTTCTTAAGTGAAATACAATGATACATCTTTGAGAACCGGTCCACCATAATGTTGACTGTGTTGCCCTGGGAGTTGGGTAACTCCACGATGAAATCCAGAGACAGGTGGGTCCAGGGCCTCTCTCCATTAGGTATGGGTTGTAGGATGCCCACTGGAAGGTGTCGTGGAGTCTTACTTTGAGCACACATGTAACAGGCAGCTATGAAGGAACTTACATCAGCACGTAGACAGGGCCACCAGAATTGTTGGAAAATGGCCCAAAAGAGTTGATTCCCAGGGTGGCCAGCAGCCTTGGGAGAATGGTAAGTCTGAAACATGGCAGAACGGAGGCTCTCTGGGACAAAGCAGCGGTCACAAGGTTTCTCAGGAGGAGCATGGACCTGCGCGGCAAGAATTTTGTTACCCAAAGCTGAAGTGAGACTGATGCGAACCATAGCCAGTATACGATCAGGAGGAATCATGGGAACCAGAATCGACTTCAACTTGGAAGTGGAGGAAAATTGACGTGAAAAGGCGTCAGCCCTTACATTCTTAGTACCGGGTAAGAATGAGAAAATTGAAACTTGACAAGAATAGAGCCTATTTTGCCCTTCTGGGAGAGAGGCCTTTAGCTTTGGACAAGAATGTGAGATACTTATGGTCAGTAAGAATGAGAACCGGCACAGTGGTACCTTTGAGGAGATGTTTCCATTCTTTCAGGGCTAAAATGATCGTCAACAGCTCTCTGTCACCAATCTCGTAATTGCACTCTATAGGTGACAATTTCTTGGAAAAGTAGCCACAAGCATGTAAATAGCTCTCAGAGGTAGGACGTTGAGACAGAAGGGTGCCAACACCAGTCTCAGAAGCATCAACCTCAAGGATAAAAGGAAACATGGGATCAGGATCTGCCAACACAGGCGCAGAAACAAAGGCAGCCTTGAGGCTCTTAAAGGCCTTTACGGACTCCGGATGCCAACTCTGTGGGTTACCATCCTTTCTGGTCATATCAGACAGGGGCTTGACCAGAGATGAGAAGTTACAAATAAACTTCAGATGATAGATGGCAAAGCCCGGGAAATGCTGCAGAGGATGTAAACCCACGGGTCGGGGCCACTGTAGGACTGCTGAAAGTTTCTCTGGATCCATCGAAAAACCAGCAGTGGAAATGACATAACCCAGGAATTTAACCTGTTCACGATGGAATTTGCATGTCTCCAATTTACAATAGAGATTGTTCTCTCTTAAGCCCCGTACACACGAGCGGACTTATGTCCGACAGACTTCCGAAGGAGTTCTGCCGGAGTTCTGCCGGAGTTCTGACAGAGTTCTGACGGACTTTTCGAATGAGCGGACTTGGCCACACACAATCACACCAAACTCCGACGGATTCGAACATGATGACGTACGACTGGACTCGAATAAGGAAGTTGATAGCCAGTAGCCAATAGCTGCCCTAGCGTCGGTTTTAGTCCGTCGGAATAGCATACACACGAGCGAATTTTTCGGTAGGAACTGGGTCCGGCAGAGTTCCGTCGGAAAAATTTGAAGCATGTTCCATTTTCTAAAGTCTGTCAGACTTTTGCGAATCAAAAGTCCGTTGCAGCCCACACACGATCGAAAAGTCTGACGGAATCATTCCGTCAGACTTTGGATGTCGAAAAGTCCGCTCGTGTGTACGGGGCTTAAGTTTCTGAAGCACACGACAGACATCTGTGTGGTGGCTCTCCAGGGACTTTGAAAATATGAGGATATCATTGAGATAAAACATCATATTTAACTGCAACAAATCCCAGTCTTGGAGGACATCGTTAATGAATTCCTGGACAACTGCCGGGGTGTTACAAAGGCCAAAAGGCATTAAAAGTAGTTTTCCACTCATTGCCCTTCTTAATCCTCACAAGATTTTATGCCCCTCTCAAATCAAGCTTTGTTGCTCCCTTGAGGTGATCAAATAACTCTGTAATCAATTAAATCAGATAGGCATTCTTAATCGTGAAACGATTGAGACCCCTATAATCAATACAAAGTCTCAGTTCACCACTCTTCTTTTTCACGAAGAAGAAACCAGCATCAGCAGGGGATGAGGATTTGCGGATGAAACCTCAAAAAAGTGCATCCGCAACATACTCCTCCATGGCCTTAGCCTCCAAGAAAGACCCAGTCACGAGGGGGTATGGCACCAGGTTAATGGTCAATTGCGCAATCATACGGCCGGTGTGGAGTCAAACTACCAGCTTGATCTTTGTCAAAGACATTGCTAAAATTGCTGTACTCCTCCAGCAGGCAGGAGAGTGAAGAGGTGCACAGGACCTTGGCTACCTTCTGGAAACATGTTTTACTGCTTTGTGGCGACCAAGAGAGAACCTCAGTATGGAGCCAATCAAAAGAGGTGTTGTGCCTCTGTAACCAAGGATAACCAATAACCAGAGGAAATTAAGGTAAGGAAATAACTTAGAATTGGATTATCTCACGGTGAAGAGCCCCTACATCCATGGACAATGAAACCATCTCATGAGTCACATGGGCAGGCTGTAGAGGTCTCCCGTCAAGAGCCTCAATGGCAAGTGGAGTATTATGCAGCTGCAGTGGAATTGAGTGCTTCGATACAAAGGCAGCATCAATGAACAAGCCTGCAGCCCCAGAGTCTATTAGAGCCTGTGTTTCAATGGACGACTCAGACCAAGAAAGGGGGACCGAAACCAGGGGCTTATCCTTCTGGATAACTGGGGATAAAACAACGCCACCTAAGGTCTGTCCGTGACAGGACCTCAAGGTTCAGGTATTCCCTGGATGGGTAGGACAAGACTTCAAAAAGTGACCTGCTGGCCACAATAAAAGCACCTTCTCTCCCTCCTCCTAAAGGTTCTGTCATAAGCAGAGAGATGTGTGAAGCTCAAGTGCATAGGTTAATTTCACTCACCGATTCAGTACCAGGAGGCATGGGAGGTGAAAGAGGCACGGGTCGAACTGCAGAGCTCGGAGGCAAACGTACAGGAGGCTAGCGATCCTTAAAAGAGAGTCTTTCTCTAAGTCTAGAGTCAATGAGGATGGCTAACATGATCAACTTCTCCAGTTCAGTGGGGGTATATCTTGGGCTGCGATCTTATTCTGGATGGAATCCGAAAGACCGTGAGAAAACCCCCATTGTTCCAAGCAACCTCTGCTGCCAGAGTACAGAATTCAATGGAGTCATCGGCAACAGTTCTCGTACTCTGTTTGATGGACATGAGGCACTGGGCAGCAGAAGCGGAGCATGCAGGAACATCAAATACCCTTTTAACGGAGGCCACAAACTCAAGGTAACTCAAGACAGCAGATTTTTGCATCTCCCATAGAGGGTTTGCCAAACCTACTTTGCTTCTGTCTTTGAGAAATGTGTGGAACAGCATCTCAAAGTATATCTCAACCTGGTTGAGAAACCCTCTGCATTTAACTGGATCGTCCCCAAATCGCTGAGGAAGCAGAGTGGAACCAGACATACCTCTTATAGAGGTAATGCTCGAGGTGGGTGCCTGCACAGAGACTGGCGCAGCAGCAGGGATGGCCTGCAACTTAGGTTGTACCGGAGCAGCCACAGTGGGAGATTCCAGGTGAGCTGTGTGACTCAGGAGGGTTTGTAACGCCATGGCAAACTGATCCATACGTGATCTTGCTCATCCAATCTGGAAAAAATATTACCAACAAGTGAATGGACTGTATCTTCTGAATTCATAGCCTTCGCCGACTGTCAGAAACCTTGAAATCACACCAAGACAGAAGTACAGTTAGATCACATAATAATTATTTATTAATAAAAATGTTTAATAATAAAAGTAAAAAAAACAAACGTAGTCAAAACATAGCCAGAGTTTAGGAACTGGAATGGACAGTCAGACAAGCTGGAGGTGAGCATAGTAAAACAGCAAGCAGGATCTGGAGCCAGAAGGGATGTCAGCCAAGCAAGTCTTTTAACAGGAATGCAGGAGAGCGTCTCTGTGATGTTGACTAAGGTGAAGGCAGAGCTCCATTGGATTGGATGGCTTAAGAAGGCAGAACTGACGAGCAGAAAGAAGGAAGGGCTCAGCCCAGCCCTGACAACTAAGCACACACAGAGATTATACAGAAGGAGACGGCAACAAGAAATGGGAAATTCACTGACAGAAATCAAAAGGAATATACTGCACAGCCAGAAAGAAACACTGAAAACAAAGACAGGATAAAAAAATACACAGAATAAGGAAATACTTAGCAACAGCAAACAACAGAAGTGTCCAGCTTCAGCGTGGACACACAATCCTCGAACACTAATGCCGCGTACACACGATCAAACAATCCGGTGGAAAAGTCCGGCAAACTCAAGTCCGCCAAACAATCCCCCCGTGTGTAGCCTCCGGCATACTTTTTTGACCCGACAGTACGGCAGACTTAGAATTTCGGTTTTTCCAAAATTCTGTCCGTCGGACTCGCATTTTGGCGGACAATCCGGCCGTGTGTATGCCAGTCCGCCGTACTTTAGAAATGAGCGGACTTTTCCCGCCCGGAGAAAAGTCCGCTGATTTAGAGTGGGTCTCCAGGTAGACGGGGCCCGCGAAGGAGACGTCGCTGGCCCCGCCGCCTGGTATGGACTTAAAGGGGAACCCCAACGCCGAAAAAAAATCGGCGTGGGGGTCCCCCAAAGTCCACAACAGACCCTTGTCCGAGCACGCTACCCGGCCAGCCAGGAAAGGGGGGCGAGCGAGCGCCCCCCTCCTGAGCCGTACCAGGCCGCGTGCCCTAAACATTGGGGAGGTGCGTGCCCTCAACATGGGGGGGTGCCTCCGTTCTTCTTCTTCTTCTTCTCCTTCTTCTCCTGGAGATGTTGACTCGACGCTCTCTCCGGCCACAATGCCAGGGACGCGCTGCGCGGCCACTTATATAGGGACAAGGGGCGGTGTCACATGGCTTTATGTCACATGGGTTGGTGTCACATGGTGACCCCGCCCCCTTACGATGTCACAGTCCCCATGTGACATCAACCCATGTGACCAACCCATGTGACATAAAGCCATGTGACACCGCCCCTTGTCCCTATATAAGTGGCCGCGCAACGCGTCCCTGGCATTGTGGCCGGAGAGAGCGTCGAGTCAACATCTCCAGGAGAAGAAGGAGAAGACGAAGAAGAAGAACGGAAGGCGGCGGCGGCGGCTGCGGCGACAGAAGACCGGGCCACCGCCTGTAAAAGAGCTATAAGAAGGCGCGGTGGCCCGGCAGAAGAACCGAAGAGGGGGACAAGACCCCCGAAGTCGGTAGAAGAGGCCGGCGGCGAGGAAGAAAGCCGGACTCCTCCGCTAGCAAAAGAGCTACAAGAAGATAGCGGAGGAGTCCGGCGAGAAGACCCCCGAAGACGGAAGACCCCCAGAGCTGTGCAATAAATTATTTTATCTTGTGTGTTGTGTTTTTTTTGTACTTTTATTTTACAGGTGAATGGGTAGGGGTACATTGTACCCCATACTCATTCACATAGGGTGGGGGGCCGGTATCCGGGGGCCCCTTATTAAAGGGGGCTCCCGGATTCCGATAAGCCCCCCCGCCCGCAGACCCCGACAACCAACGGCCAGGGTTGTCGGGAAGAGGCCCTTGTCCTCATCAACATGGGGACAAGGTGTCCTCATCAACATGGGGACAAGGCCCCCCCCTATGTTGAGGGCACGCGGCCTGGTACGGCTCAGGAGGGGGTAAGCTCGCTCGCCCCCCCTTTCCTGGCCGGCCGGGTAGCGCGCTCGGACAAGGGTCTGTTGTGGACTTTGGGGGACCCCCACGCCGATTTTTTTTCGGCGTTGGGGTTCCCCTTTAAGTCCATACCAGGCGGCGGGGCCAGCGACGTCTCCTTCGAGGGCCCCGCCTACCTGGAGACCCGCTCGAAATGAGTGGACTTTCCTCCGCGTGTGTGTTGGCGAGTCCATTCATTTCGAAAGTACGGCGGAGTTAGTACGGCGGACTTAGTACACCGTATTAGTCCGCTGAAAAAGTGCCGTGTGTGGGCAAGTAGCCCGTTCGGAAATTTCGACGGACAGTCTGGCGGACGTCCGCCAGACTAAGTACGTCGGACAGACGGCTACGTGTGTACGCGGCTTCAGTCACAGGTGAACAGGCTTAACAATACATAGGTTCAGGATTGGCAGGAACCCAAGCAGCTTGAACAGGAGATAAAACCCGGTGCTGGATCAATGTACACAGAACTGTGACTGGTAGTTTAGGAGCTTAATGCAAGTCCTATGCAAGAATTTGGTTTGCTAGTCATATGGTTAAGGCCACAATCATTAGACTATGTTGAAGGACTTAAAACTGTTCACATCTACGAACTAGATAAAGGCCTTAATCTTGCATGATAGAGACTAAAGAAAATATATAGAAGCCCTGAAGTCAGCAAACTTGGTTTATTTAAAAGATTGGAGGACTTTCCTAAATTCTCCAAAAAAGGCAACCAGAAGTTTTAGGAACTGATTGATCTTCTTTTTAAATTAGTAGTTGCAAACAATGACCCCCACTTACCAGATCTTAGCTACTTAGACACCCCAGATGGTGTGAACCCAGTGGTGGCAAAATTGCCTTAATGTTTACAAGAAAAGTTGCCCACAGCATGTTCAAGTTTTAAAAGGCAATACCAGATATTCTTTTCACCCCCTTCCTTTTTCTCAGATTTCATCAAAGATAGAATCAAGGACAAAAAAAGAATAACCCAATATTTTCTGTTGTTTGCATAAATGTTGCTCACTTGATATCTGCAAGGCATGAGAATCCTATACCAACATAAAAGGACTTTAGAGATGATATCTCTGTCAGAAAGACAGAACTTGCACCTGCTACTGCAAATACCAGTGATGATGGAAATGAAAGACATAAAGATCCAAATTACTAATGTCTCAAACCACATTCTCTCAGAAAAGGTTATGCTTTTATGGGACAGTCCTTGGAAGAATGCAAGGAGTTCCTAAGGAGTCCTGAAATCATTATACATTATACATTATAGCCAGACAGAAAAACTATAGTTAAAGGAGATGTAAAGGCAGAAGGTTTTTTTTTTATCTTAATGCATTCTATACATTAAGCTTAAAAAACGTCTGTGTGTAGCAGCCTCCCCTGCACCCCCCAATTACTTGCCTGAGCCCTATCTCTCTCCAGTGGTGTCTAGGAATGTCTAAGTCATCCGAGACACTCCTCCTGATTGGCTGAGATACAACAGCTGTCAATCAAAGTCAGTCAGCCAATCAGGGGAGAAAGGGGGTGGGGCCAGGCCGGGGCTCCGTATATGAATGGATACACAGAGCTTTGACTTGGCCCAGGTGCCCCCCATAGAAAGCTGCTGGCCATGAGGGCACTCGATAAGAGGGAGGGGTCAGGAGCAGCAAAGAGGGACCCGAGAGGAGGATCCAGGCTGCTCTGTGCAAAACCAACTGCACAGAGGAGGTAAGTATAGCACGTTTGTTTGTTTGTTTGTTTGTTTGTTTGTTTGTTTGTTTTTTGTTTTTTATGAGACTTTACAATCACTTTAAGTGCAAATTCCCTGGTTCAGTGCAAATTTCAGGAAAAAACTACTTATATTTTTGTTTTCATTATTGCTCCTATAGAATGAACCAAGTGGATCTCTTTTGCTATACTCATTAAGTGCAAAAAATATCATGAGAGTACACAAGGTACATCAACAACACAATAGGTGGAACACTCCTATGCCCAAAAGACTGACCTGAGTGTTTTTATCAGAACCCACTGTGAATAAAAATCTCAAGTCTCAGATGAGATGCAGTCCAATAAAACTATCATTCAGGGAGGTCAAGGCAATATTTGAGAACTGCTTTGTAAAAGCCTTGATGAGGCAACACTTCAGACAGCTAGCAAGACCGCATCTTTGTAGTACGATCAAGAATTCAGTGATACCAAGATCTAAGCTGACAAGGCTGATAGCTCAAGCATGACATCAGTAAATTGCTTGAGAACCTCATTAAAATCTTCTACACTGATCACCATGCCGGAATGTTCTTAACTTTACAGGTTAGAAGAAGAGTTTTCTGAGAATAGAATTCTCAGCAAGTAATTTGAAACAACCAAAAAGGCTGTCCCACTTAACTCTATGGAACTTTGTGAGCTTTACCACTTTTGGAGCATTGACCTAGTCCTTCAAAGGCTGTTACAACTTTGATATCTGCGACGCAGATGAAATTTACTAAGACTTTATCACAGCTTTAAGACTTATGTACAGTATATATTTCTTCATGATTTCTATTCCTTTGTGCATTTAAGGTCATCATCAATCAATTGGATTTATTTTATTTTTTATTTTTATGTTTGGTTTATATTGTTGTAATGCCATTTCATTATATTATAGCATACTGGCATCTACCAATAGCATGCAGGGAGAGTGCTGTAAGTGTGCTGCAACCTGTCTTTTTGTCTTGTTTATTGTATTTTCTTATGTTCCTCTGTCTCCCCCCCTACCCCCCCCCCCACCCCCCTTACTGGCTTTGTCTCTAGTGAGTTCAGTTCTTAGATAGACACCCCCATGCTTCCTTAACCAGCAACTCAATGTGTCTTCTTACACTTCAAAGAATTGAAAAAAACATCATCTGTATTTCACTTATTTTAGGTAAACCATCATTGGACTCAACGTCTATGTCTTATTGAAGAGTTAGGCTGTCTCTGGATATTAGAATTTAAAACAGAGACTGAATCCAAGGCCACAAGACAGCAGCAAGGCAGGTCACTATCCCTTTGCTCCTATCTGGGCAGCTATGGATTTGTATTATTAATGCTCTCAAATTATGCAATACACTTACTAGTGTTGCTTATATTCGTTTTACAGTTTATTTTAATAAACGCTCTTTAAATTCAAGCATTAACAAACACTATATTCAAAAAAATGTTACTAACATAAATGTGTCATATTTCACAGGAAGCCCATTTTTTTACATCACCTTTCACATACTTAATGTGTAAAGAATATATAATCATATTAAATTCTCTTTAAACTTAATGGACTCTTGATGTTTTTCCCACTCTTGCTTTTTTAAGACATTTTAGTGTATTTTTTTTTTACATTATACTGTAAATGGAATCTATTCCTGGCTTAGTAATTCATGTAATGGACAGTAGATATAAAAACTGTAGCTCCAGGGACATAAATTGGTCCTAAACTCTGAAAATTGCAGCTTTTACACAAGCAAGGAAATACTAAACACTCCTAATGCAAGTCCGCATCTAATTTACTGCCAAACTCAAAACTGTGTCTAAAAGCCTTTAAACTTCTTAATGATTCAACATGCTAAGCCTACACTGCCTAATAGGTATATTTTATAAATCTCTTCTATTTCAAAGTTCTCTAGGCTTCATTTAGTCATGTCAGGGACTAATATTGTTGTGTACAATGACATTTTCACTGTTTTGAGCCAAATACTCTTAACTGCCCCTGTGCAGCAATTTTGTCTCGTGCTTGCAGAAATCATATTTAATGAGATACAATTAAAAAAATCCTGTTCTGAAAGAAGTTGCTATTGTTATACCCTTCCTAAAAATGCTAGTTGCCTGGATGTTATGTAAATCTTCTGACTTTAATACATTAGAAGTGTCTGCCCTAGACATAGCAAGCAAGTGTTTTCTAACAAGGTCAGAATACACTAAGGTCAAAAACAACCAGGCAACTAGAATTTTGAGAAGGAGGCCAGCAATGAATACCATGTATTTCTGATGATGGTTGCCCGATTTTCAGTGTTTTATGCTGATGCTGATGTGCTTATTCTGGTGCTTTTCAAACGCAAGCAGGGCTCTCACATTGCCCAAGGCAACAAATTGCACACCGTCTGAATAGGAAATGCTGCTTGTTCTTACCAAAGGATCGGGGTTATATGGATAAGATGTTTTAATTTGGGGTTATAAAACTGGGCTCCTAACACCCTAATGGATTCTAGCTGTAATGGTTTGAAAACAGAAGGTAATGAGATAAAGCCTACAACTTATCAGATGTGTTGGGAAACACTGTAGCATACCTGTGCCTGCTTTTTAAATATATTCGGTTAGCTTAATTCATATGCTGTTGACTTTGTTATGGATGGGATGAGTACTATCCATCTATCTATCTATCTATCTATCTATCTATCTATCTATCTATCTATCTATCTATCTATCTATCTATCTATCTATCTATCTATCTATCTATCTATCTATCTATCTATCTATCTATCTATCTATCTATCTATCTATCTATCTATCTATCCATCTATCTATCTATCTATCTATCTATTTACTATATTTTTTCAGCAGAACTTTCTTCTGGTGGTATTTAATCACCACTGTGTTTATTTTTATTTTTTGCTAAACAAACCAACCCCCCCCCCCCCCCAAAAAAAAAAACGTTTTTCTTAGTTTCTGTTGTATAATTTTGCAAACAGGTGATTTTTCTCCTTTACTGGTGTGCGTTGATGAGGCTGCATTAATGGGCACTGATAGGCAGTACTGATAGGCATTGATAGGAAGCATTGATGGGCACTAGGGATGAGCTTCGTGTTCGAGTCAAACATAAGTTCGACTCGAACATCGGCTGTTCGCCCATTCGGCGAATTCCGAACGTTATGGGACGTTCGCGCCAAATTCGTGTGGCGCTCACGGCCCACAATGCACTGCGTCATCGCAGTGCATTGCTGGCTCATGATTGGCCAAGCATGCACTGTGACCCCGCAGCGAGGAGAGCCATGATTGGCTATAGGCAGGATGCCTGTGGCCAATCATAGCTCAGGCTGTGTAGTACACGCCCCACACTATATAAGGCCGCCAGCGCGGCGGCCTTGTGTAGTGTGTTGGCGTCTGAAGCAGTTAGTGGGTGTTCTGTGTACCTTCAACACAGTACACACCGATCGTTATCGGACGATTTTCGATCTTGCTCTTCTGTAGTGGTTGTTGTCTGCATGCCCTGACCGCAGTATACACCATTATATTCACCTCACCTATATAGCTAGTGATCTATCTTTTATAATAGAGCTTGCAGTCAGTAGTGTTAGGAGCTTGTGCGTGCTGTCTGCGTGCTCTGTACCCAGTACACACCGCTATATCCACCTACATAGCTCTTCTCTATTTGAGCCCACTTGCCATCTGCAGGAGTTATTGGAAGTTGTGTGTGCCTCCAGGACAGCACAGTATACATCTGTATATACCCCTTTATCTCTGGTGTTCTATAATAAAGGCATCTGCAGGAGTTAGTGGGTTTTTTGTGCCTCCAGCACAATATACACCTGTATCTACCCTTTATTGCTGTTCTCTAATAGAGCCATCTGCAGGGCTTAGTGGGTGTTGTGTGACTCCATTACAGTATACTCCTTTATCTCTGGTGTTCTATAATAAAGGCATCTGCAGGAGTTAGTGGGTGTTGTGTGCCTCCAGCACAATATACACTACCCAACTGCTGTTTTACCCAACTCCCTTCAGGCCATTACCATGTCTGGAAGGCCAGCAAGGAGAGGCAGACAGGCGCGAGCCGATAAAAGAGGGCAAGCAGGCTCTGT
Organism: Lithobates pipiens; assembly: GCF_037356315.1. Taxonomy (NCBI): domain Eukaryota; kingdom Metazoa; phylum Chordata; class Amphibia; order Anura; family Ranidae; genus Lithobates; species Lithobates pipiens. The sequence goes on from NW_027507718.1 coordinate 19,002,316, forward strand.
GTCTAGAGACAACAGTGCTGGTCATGGACGCGGTGCATTGTCATCAGCACGTGGCCATGGGACACGCTTGTCCTTCTTTTCGGCAGCTGGACATGTTGAACCGCAACATGCCAACGACTTGGTAGAGTGGATGACCAAGCCCTCTTCATCCTCCTCATCCTCTCTCACCCAGTCTTAGGGTACTAGCAAAGCAGCTGCCAATGCATTGTCTTCCCTCCTCTCAATGTCATCATCACTGACTCCTTCCCTAGACCCACCACGTCCTCCTGAGGAGTCTCCTGAACTCTTTGAGCACAGTGTTGGGTACATGCTCCAGGAGGATGCCCAGTGTTTTGTAGGCTCTGATGATGACACTCAGCTAGAGGAAGGCAGTAGCGTGAATGCAGAGAGAGGGGATGCTCAAGAAGGACAGCAATTTGGCAGTCATTTTCCACAAGCTGCAGCATATTGCCAGGTTTGCTACAGCGATGAAGAGGGAGGGGATGATGAGGGCACTGACTCCACGTGGGTGCCTGGTAGGAGAGAGGAGGAGGAGGAGGAGGAGGAGGAGGCACATGTCCAACGAGGCAGGATGCCCTCCGGGGGCCAGCTTAGGGGCAGCACACCGACTGAATCACACCGCAGAGCTCCGCCTGTGCAGGGCGCTGCCTCTGCGCGTTATTCTAAAAGTTCTTTGGTGTGGGCCTTTTTTGAGACGAGTGCATCAGATCGCACCGCTGCTATTTGCAACATGTATCTCAAGCGTATCTCGCGTGGCCAAAACATCAGCCGCTTGGGCACCACATGCTTGACCAGACATATCTTGACCTGCCATGCAGCTCATTGGCAAGTGTACCTCAAAGACCCACACCAAAGAACAAAGCGGACCTCTCCTTGCTCCTCATCAGCTGGCATCTCCAACCCCACTAGACCTTCAGTCCTCTCTGAAACCTGCTCTGAGAGGAATGAAGGTGTATAATTAGGTGTGTCACAGCCAAGTGCTTCCGGGCACTCTGCTAGCAGTACACCCACGTCCGATTATAGCAGGCAAATGTCCTTTCCCCAGCTGCTGGAACGGCGAAAGAAGTTCACTCCCAGCCATCCACATGCCCAGCGGGTGAATGCTAGCTTGGCTAAATTGCTAGCACTTCAACTGCTGCCTTTTCAGTTGGTAGACTCGGCCCCCTTCCATGAGTTTGTACAATGTGCGGTTCCTCAGTGGCAGGTCCCCAAACGCCACTTTTTCTCACGGAAGGCGATTCTGGCTCTCTACCGGCATGTGGAAGGCAATGTCCTTGCCTCGCTGGACAGGGCGGTCAGCGGTAAGGTGCATATTACTGCTGACTCATGGTCCAGCAGGCATGGACAGGGACGTTACCTGTCTTTCACGGCCCATTGGGTCACTCTTCTGGCAGCTGGGAAGGATGCGGGACAAGGTGCAGTAGTGTTGGAGGTTGTTCCGCCACCATGCCTCCAAAATGCTACTATTGGTTGTGACACACCTCTCTTATCCACCCCCTCCTCTTCTTCTTCCTCCATGGCCTCTTCCAGTGCTCTGTCCTCAGAACCAGCGGTGCTCCGTAGGCGTTCCAGGGGCTACGCAAGTACGCAGGCAAAACGATGCCATGCCGTTCTTGCACTGGTTTGTTTGGGGGACAGGAGCCACACTGGGGCGGATGTTTTGTCAGCTCTGCAGGGGCAGGCCGAGAGGTTGTTGACGCCACGCCAGCTTAAGCCAGGAATGGTGGTTTGCGACAATGGCACCAACCTCCTCTCCGCCCTCCGACAGGGACAACTGACCCATGTGCCCTGTGTAGCTCACGTCCTTAACCTGGTGGTGCAGCGGTTCTTGGGCAGGTACCCCCAGGCTTACAGGATGTCCTGAAGCAGGCCAGGAAAGTCTGTGTGCATTTCCGCCGATCATTTAATGCCTGTGCTCGGCTGGCTGAGCTCCAAAAGGAGTTGAACCTGCCCAAGAACCGCCTTATATGTGACATGCCCACCAGGTGGAACTCAACGTTGGCCATGCTGCAGCGGCTGCACACGCAGCAGAGGGCCATCAATGAGTACCTGTGCGACTACGACACCAGGACAGGGTCAGGGGAGCTCGGTTTTTTCTCACCACGCCAGTGGGGCATGATCAGGGATGCATGCACTGTCCTGTTACCGTTTGAGGAGGCCACAAGGATGGTGAGCAGTGACAGTGCATGCATCAGTGACACTGTACCTCTTGTCCACCTCTTGGAGCATACGCTGCGTGGAATAATGGACAGGGCACTTGAGGCAGAACAGAGGCAGGAAGAGGAGGACTTCCTTGCCTCTCAAGGCCCCCTTTATCCAGACAGTGTTCCTGCTGTGCCACCCATCACACAGGAAGAGGATGAGGAGGAGGAAGAGGAGGAGGAGGGTGATTGTGTCAGCATGGAGGTGGAGGCTGGCACTCAGCATCAGCAGCAGCAGCAGCAGTCTTGTAGGGATGATTTACAGTCCCAAGAAACCTGTGGACTTGTACGTGGCTGCGGATCATGTTGTCCTTAGTGACCCAGAGGACTCCGGACCGAATGCCTCAGCTAACCTACGCTGCATGGCTACGCTCCCTGATCCTGCAAAGCCTGCGGAAGGATCCTCCTATTCTTCGGATCAAGGAGAGGGACCATTACTGGCTGGCCACTCTCCTTGATCCACGGTACAAGGGTAAGGTTGCCGACCTTATCTTGCCATCGCAGAGGGAGCAGAGGATGAGACATCTCCGGGAAGCCTTGCAGAAAGGTCTGTGCAACGCGTTCCCAGAGACTGGGAGGTTACAAACTCCTGGTCCTGGACAACGTGTTGCTGAGGCATCAGTCAGAAGGAGCGGTGGAGAAGGTGGCTGTCTGACTGATGCTTTCAGACAATTTTTTAGTCCGCAGCCCCAAGGTATGATCGGTTCCAGCAACCATCGCCAGCGTCTGATTTACATGGTGCAGGAATACCTAGGGGCAAGGTCAGACTTGGACACCTTTCCCACCGAAAATCCTCTGGCTTACTGGGTCTTGAGGATGGATCACTAGCCAGAGCTTGCACAGTATGCAATTGAGCTACTGGCCTGTCCTGCATCCAGCGTTCTTTTGGAACGCACCTTCAGTGCTGCTGGTGGCTTTGTTACCGATCACAGGGTGCGCCTGTCCACCGAATCAGTTGATCGACTGACCTTCATCAAGATGAATCAGTCTTGGATAACCCACAGCTACCAAGCACCTGAAGCTGATGTAACCGAATAATTTTTTTTGAAATATCACATCCCTTCAAGACTGCCTATGCTGATGCTGAGTGACTGTCCTGTTATGTTGATTGTCTATCCTCTTCCTCCTCCGCTGATATGTTGGAAGAACATTTCTGGTTCTGGGTGATGCCATCAGCCCAATTTTTCTGCCACTGTTTAACAGGGGCGTTTAATTACAATTTTTGATGCAATGCTTTGCAGCAGGGCTAATTCCTGCAATAAAACAAGAGTATATGGGAGAGGTTGCAGTGTGGGGGCACCAGCACCAGTGCCTAAGGCCCAATTTTTCTGCCCCTGTTTAACAGGGGCATTTAAGTACAATTTTTGATGCAATGCTTTGCAGCAGGGCTAATTCCTGCAATAAAACAAGAGTATATGGGAGAGGTTGCAGTGTGGGGGCACCAGCACCAGTGCCTAAGGCCCAATTTTTCTGCCCCTGTTTAACAGGGGCGTTTAATTACAATTTTTGATGCAATGCTTTGCAGCAGGGCTAATTTCTGCAATAAAACAAGAGTATATGGGAGAGGTTGCAGTGTCGTGGCACCAGCACCAGTGCCTAAGGCCCAATTTTTCTGCCCCTGTTTAACAGGGGCGTTTAAGTACAATTTTTGATGCAATGCTTTGCAGCAGGGCTAATTCCTGCAATAAAACTAGAGTATATGGGAGAGGTTGCAGTGTCGTGGCACCAGCACCAGTGCCTAAGGCCCAATTTTTCTGCCCCTGTTTAACAGGGTCGTTTGAGTACAATTTTTGATGCAATGCTTTGCAGCAGGGCTAATTCCTGCAATAAAACTAGAGTATATGGGAGAGGTTGCAGTGTGGTGGCACCAGCACCAGTGCCTAAGGCCCAATTTTTCTGCCCCTGTTTAACAGGGACATGTAATTACAATTCTTGATATAATATTTCACAGGAGGGCCCCTTCCTGTGCCCACTCAGAGTAACGGTGAGGACTTATAGTGTTGTGGCACCAGCACCACAACCACCAAAGGTCAATTTTTCTACCACTGTTCAACAATGGCATGTAATTACAGCGCCCACCAAGAGTCACTTTGATAGCTTACAATGTTGTGGCAAAACCAACACCTTGTTCCGCCATTTCTGCAGAGCATATAGGGCAGGCCCCTACTTTCAAACATCCAACTTACAAACATCTCCTACTTGCAAACGGAAGGAGACAACAGCAAGTGAGATGAAAAAAGATGGACGACAAAACTAATTATACAGGGGTGATAACCCTTCCCTATGTTTTCCAAAAAGCTTAAAAATAGTTTTTTTGACTGGAGCTACACTTTAAAAATGTACCAGTTGAAAATCACAAACAGATTCAACTTAACACAACAAACCTACACAGTCCCTGTCTTGTTTGCACCGCCTGTATACTGCTGTTCTGAGTATATAGGGCCTGGGGGCCACACGCATTTCCTTTTTTTAATATGGGTACGGGGTTCCCCTTAATATGCGTACAAGACCCAAAGGGGCTTGTAATGGGCAGGGAGGGCTACCCATGCCATTTTTCTCAATGATTTTCAACCATACTGCAGGAACCAGATCTAACATTAAAACCGCAAGCAGCTTTAAATGATGTTATTTCCGTTAAATGTCATTTTGTGCAGGGACTGTTCTAAACACGGGAAACACGTGGCACTTCACAGGCATGCTACAGACACCCCCCAGGCACCATATTTAAAGGATTATTTCACTTTTTTTTCCACTTTAATCGTCATTAAAATCAGTGCTCCCGCCAAAACGGCCGTTTTTAAAAGTTTTTTTTGCATTGACCCATGTCCCCTGGGGCAGGAGCCAGGTCCCCAAACCCTTTTTAGGACAGTATCTTGCATATTAGCCGTTAAAATTAGCACTTTTAATTTCGAACGTTCCAGTCCCATAGACTTCAATGGGGTTCTAACGTTCGTACGAATTTGGGGTCCGTTCGAAAGTTCTGGTGCGAACCGAACCGGGGGGTGTTCGGCTCATCCATAATGGGCACTAAGAGGCTGCACTGGTGGGCACTGGTGAGGCAGCAATGGAGGGCACTGATGAGGAGACGCTGATGAGGCTGCACTGATATGTGCCACTAATGGCCACTGAAAGGCAGCACTGAAGGGCACTGATAGGTGGCACCGATGGACACAGATAAGCGACACTGATAAGGAGGCACTGATTTACAGCACTGATGGGCACTGATAGGCAGCACTGATGTGCACTGTTGGAGCTGCACTGATAATCAGGACACTGAAGATCAATGCCCTGATGATCAGAGCAGATGTCCCCTTTCACACCAGAAAGTTACTGGCTCTCTCCTCTCCTTACTTGGGACAAGTGTGTTTACATTATGATTAGCTGTGATTGGACACTTTGCTCTTTACCCTGATCAGTGATGCACTGTGTCCTAGAGACACAGCTCACCACCAATCGCTGTGTGTCTCCAGGGCATGCATGCATGGCAAGATTGGGAGGACGTTAGATGATGTCCTCCCATAACTAGAGCTGTCCTTCCTAGCCTTCATTTGACTATATGGTGGGCAGGAACCAGTTAAAGGACCATTAACATCCTTTTTCTAGTTCACTGGATGAGGAGGTGTTTTGCTGGATGAGGAGGTGTTTTGCTTTTTGACAACTGCTTGCTAATCTCTTTTATTTAATTGAAAAATTAGGGTAGTGAGGCCCTTCATCTCATGTGATGTCATTGACTTAGTAAGGGCTTGCTTAGACTTGTTGTGGGGGGGGGGCAATAAATATGCATGGATGCTGTGCCCCTCAACTGCCCCCAAGCTGAAAAAGCAGCAGATAGGGGTGTTCACATGCTATGGTCATGAGTCTTCGCTCCACACCTGAGCCAAAAACAATTGATCCTGATGTGTTTGTCACACAGTACCATTGCTGAATGAAGCCCTTTAAATGAATGCAGAAGAATGGGAAACACGTTGCAACCACGTGCAATGCACACACTTGTGGTGCTTTCGTTTAGGAATTATGGAGTTAAAACAGGAAGTTAGGAGACATCACATTTCCTCCTCAACATCTGTCAAATGCCTCTTCAAAGTGGTCCAAACATGGATTGCTTTTCAGAGGGGTGGACGTTTAGACACAAGTCTAAACTTAGTCTCACAGTAGGTGCCACCGATATTGTGTTTCCAGCGCGATACTGTCGCGCTGGTTCCCGGCGACAGGCTTCTCTAACCAGCACGATACCGTTGCGCTGGTTCTCGTGCTGGCTGCAATAGGAAAATGTCATTTTCCTATAGTAGCGAGAGTGAGAGAGCGGTGATAATGTCGCCTCACTCATGAAGCCTGAATGCCTTCTCGGGGGCATACCAGGCCCTTAGGTCCGGTAGGGATTTTAAGGGGAATCCCCTACACTGAAAAAAAACAGTGTGGGGTCCCCCCCAAAATCCATACCAGACCCCTATCCGAGCACGCAGCCCGGGCGGTCAGGAAAGGGGGTGGGGATGAGCGAGCGCCCCCCCCCCCCTCCTGAGCGTACCAGGCCGTGTGCCCTCAACATGGGGGGTGCCTTGGGGAAGGGGGGCCCCCCACCCCAAAGCACCTTGTCCCCATGTTGATGAGGACAAGGGCCTCTTCCCGACAACCCTGGCCGTTGGTTGTCGGAGTCTGCGGGCAGGGGGCTTATCCTTATTTAATAAGGGGGCCCCCGGATAGCGACCCCCAACCCTATGTGAATGAGTATGGGGTACAATGTACCCATTCACCTGTAAACAAATGTAAAAAAAAACACAACACACAAGGGTTAAAATTGTTTATTGCACAGCTCCAGGGGTCTTCTTCCATCTTCTGGGGTCTTCTCGCCGGACTCCTCCGCTATCTTCTGCTAGCTCTTTTACTAGCGGAGGAGCCCAGCTTTCTTCTTCATCGCCGTCCTCTTCTTCCAACTTCGGGGGGTCTTGTCCCCCTCTTCGGTTCTTCTTGCCGGGCCACCGCTTCTTCTTCCAGCTCTTTTACTAGTGGTGGCCAGGTCTTCTGTCGCCGCCGCCGCTGCCGATGTCCGGAGGATGCTGGGACTGTGACATCGTACGGGGGCGGGGTCACCATGTGACATCAACCGATGACCCCGCCCCTTGTCCCTATATAAGTCGCCGCACAACGCGTCCCTGGCATTGCGGCCGGAGAGAGTGTCGAGTCAACATCTCCAGAAGAATAAGAAGAAGAAGAATGGAAGGCGGCAGAAGGACTATATTAAGGTAAGTTTTATCCTTTAACATCACATTCTATGTATTTAATGTTTGCTAATGTATTGTATTTATTTCATCATTCGATAATTATCATCATTGTAATATGTTGTGAAAGTCCTCTTTATCCTCATGCATGCTATAAGCTTTTAATTCTCCTTTTTTGTCCTTCATGCATATTTGCCTTCACTAACCTCCCTAGCATGCTATCCTGGGCCCATACACACCTAGCCTAGTCACTTAACAATGTATTTTGTCAGCTCCATTGTAGTGCTTACCCTAAACACCCCCTAAGATGTCTCCAAATGGAATTGTTGTCCTTAAATTCAGGCAGAGTGCAAGAGTTTTTTTTGGGGGGGGGAAACTAATTTGGAACCCTACCACCACCCCCTCAATCCGCTAAGTCAATCTATACCAATCCTCTATCTGCTGACTGAAGTCAGTAACACACATTATGTATGCATTCAGCTCTCAATGAAGTGGAAAGGGTTACCTGTCCAAAACATCTCCCCCCACTATAAAATGTTTACAATAGGCCATCAGAGGGGGTGAGGAATCTGATAAGTGGACCTTATACTTTTGACTTTAAATACTAATTTAAATAAATGTTCTACTTATCTTTGCCAAGCATGTTTGTGTGTAATTTGCTTGCAATGTTATGTGCAAAAGTACTATTTTTTTCTCTCTTGGTTGACTCCACAGTTTCCTCCCAACCCACAGGAATGGCAGACTGTGGCCACCCAATTCACCCAGCAGTGGGACTTTCCCAACTGCGGTGGGAATCAGGGATTCAGTAGTATCATGTTGTTGGCAGTGGTGTCGGTGACTTATGAGTTTTTGTATCTGGACGTGGGGAAGAATGGCTGTATGTCGGATGGAGGAGTCATTGCCCAAACTGAATTCTACAGGTATCTCTGGACTGGCAGCTTGGGCTTGCCACCTCCAGCAAGCAACGTGGCGGGCCTCCCATTTGTGTTTTTGGCAGATGAGGCATTTGCGCTGGGGGATAATCTGATGCGGCCGTTCCCAATGAGAACCCTCACCCTGGACCACACGGTTTTTAACTATCGGCTGGCCAGAGCCAGAAGAGTGGCAGAAAATATCTTTGACATAGTGGCCAGTTGGTTCCAGCTATTCCTAACATCAATAAATATGGCTGAATACAAACTCAACCATATTATTCTGTGCTGATGCATTTTGCATAATCTTTTGAGAAGAAATGAAACCAACTATCTGGCCTCAGTTGCAACTGAGGCCAGCTCACAAGAGGAAATCATAAAGGCTCTTGAAGCTGTCCTGGCTTGCCCTCCCAAAGCGTCCGTGAAGTACGGCAAAGATATATTGAGTATTTTGTGGGTAGGGGGGCAATTGATATGTCAGATAATTTTTTAAATCTCTTTAAAATAAATTTCTTGTGAAAAACTGAACTCATATTTCATTTGAGTTACTGCTTGTGTTTTTTATCTGTCCCCTAGGTTCTCCAATGGCTATTTTCCTCAATAGTGCAAACGTAACTTATTTGATACATGATGTGACAATCTCTTCTTCAGCTAGCTATTATGTTCTGTTGTGCTATGGGTCTGCTACACACACACAATGTTTTTGTTTTTAATGTATGTAATGCATTATTGATAAAAAAAAATTATCGTTTTAAACTCCATAAATTAATTGCTTTTTAGTCCCTAAAATGGCCTGACGTTGGCAAATTTTACAGCACAGTGGCAGTTATTTACTAAAGGCAAATCTACTTTGCACTACAAGTTGTCAGGTCTGCCAGGAAATTCCACTGCCTCTCCAGTTTCCTGACCGGTAGTCTTGTTATCCCAACATCAGGTGGAGAGATGGTTGAGATCTTGCAGCCAGAATAAAGGGACTGCAATAGATGGTGCAAACAGCCTAACAGGGAACCACCAAAAAATAACTCATGGTTAGTAGAGGCCGAAGACAGGAACCCGGTGGGTGAAAGGACAATCTAAGACAGTGGACCAAGGCAGAAGTACACAGGGGTCTACCAGAAGGTAGTGTCAGGAACAGGCAGGGTTGGCAACGAGATCAGTCGGGAACAAGCAAATTCAGCACCCAGAAACAAATAGCATCCACCAAAATAGCACAAACAGGAACCTGTCTGCAAACACCAGGTCCCAGGATCAAATCCTGTACATGGCATGACACAAGTGCACTGAAAGTGCACTTGTAGTGCAAAGTGGATTTACCTTTAGTAAATCCCCCCCCCCCCCCATTGTCCCTGTAACTACAACAACTTACTCCAAAAATGGTATTGAGCATTTAAAGAAGACGCCACACATTGTTAAGTATAAAACATTTTACTCCAAACACATTCACATATGCGTTATAAAAGGGTTTTTAAACAAACCAACATCTTTGGTGTATAACATGTATGTTTGACAGTAGATATAGCCTTTTTTGTGGAAAAACAGGCATGTTTAAAAACATAAAATACACATCCCCAACTCAGGAACTTACAAAGTTCAACTTTGATAAAGTGAAGGCCATATGACACATTAGTATGTCAAAGGTGTGTTGATTTTACCTTCATCAGATGGGGTGATCTCACTCCTGTAAAAGCCAAATTTTGAAGATGCACACAAAATGGCACTCAAAATGTGGATTTCCATCATGATCCCATGTCTAAAATGTGTTTCTTTTCCCTACATCTATTTTGATAAAGCCACAAAACACACAGTGTGTCAACATGTGCTAGATCCCATCATGGGGGATCAATGGACGTGTTTCAGGGGTGCAACCCCTTCCTCTCATCTACTTTAGTTGCGAGGAAGGGGTTTCACCCACAAAACACGTACATTGATATCCCAAGATGGGAGATCGCACATGTAGACACACTGTGTGGCTTTGCTAGTTTTATAAAAATGTTAGAAAAAGATAAACAATAAAAGACAACATTTTTTTTTTACATAGTATTACATAGTTAGTAAGGTTGAATAAAGACACCAGTCAACCCTAATTGAGTCTTTACAATTGTCTTTATACCTGTACATTGTGTCTCATTAAGATGCTCATCTATTATATTATTATTTATTTTAAGGTACCCATATATCGCTGTCAATTTATGCAGTACTCCACATAAACATTGTGCACATCGGTCCCTACCCTCAAGGAGCCCACAATCCAAGATGCCCAACTCACATTCATATACTAGGGCCAATTTGGACAGAAGCCAATTATCCTACCAGCATGTCTTTGGAATCCACATCCTCAGGTTGTTCCCCTTCTTCATTAGGTGTGAGGTTTGTGGTGTCCTTATATGTGCCGATTCTTTTCTCCCCTATGTGAATACAAAAAAGGTATACTTGCAGACAGATATTTGAGGCGAGAAATAGTAATATAAAACATTGCTTGGAAGTGTCGTCCAATTGTCTGTTTTGGCAGAGTTCCAAGCTGAAGATATCATCTTTTTCGCTTTCAAAAGCTGGAATACTTACCTGTTATGTGAAAGTTTAACACATGGAGAGACCCCTGGTATCCACTTTAGCACCTGCATGGGACACCACAAAAAGGTTTGTTCTGGTGTCCCACACTAGTGCTCCTGTGTCCAGATGTGTAAACAGCTGCTGAGCGTCCTCTCCTTACACTGAAAGTTTGCATTTCATTATAGTTACACATCTAGACAACTATGTACTAAACTTCTTTTAATACAAATAGGCATGAACAAATGTAGTTAACCTGCATCTGCCAAAAGCGTTGTATTAGTGGTCGAAAGAATGATGTTTACTACGAATGATTACTGTGCCCACGAACCTCAAACTTGCCATTTGAAACTGTACAACAGTAAAGAAAAGCACATGGAGCAGTACTAAAGTAATAATAATAATAATATGAACACACGACAAATACCTACTTTTTTTAAGAACTTTTCTGACCCTTCTATACTGAACGTGCTCCCTCACATTCTGGTCTGACCAGCTTTTCCTCAATTGCTCCTTAGATCGTCATACCCCAAAATTCCTGTGCAGACTTCTGACAACTTTAGTCATGAACTTGGCCTTTCTCACATTTGGCTTTGGGTAAGGTCCATGCCTTCCATCATAGTCTGCCCTCTTCAAGCTGTCCACCATCTCTACAAAGGACATATTTGAGGCCTTATATCTCCTCCTGGATTTGGAACTGCCTTGCTCCGGGCTTTCATTATTGCTGCTCTCTTCAAGCACCTGCTGTGTCTCCGCCATGTGCTCTCCCTCTGTCCCGAAAGAGAAGAGGCGGTGATGTGTTTGTCACACAGTACCATTGCTGAATGAAGCCCTTTAAATGAATGCAGAAGAATGGGAAACACGTTGCAACCACGTGCAATGCACACACTTGTGGTGCTTTCGTTTAGGAATTATGGAGTTAAAACAGGAAGTTAGGAGACATCACATTTCCTCCTCAACATCTGTCAAATGCCTCTTCAAAGTGGTCCAAACATGGATTGCTTTTCAGAGGGGTGGACGTTTAGACACAAGTCTAAACTTAGTCTCACAGTAGGTGCCACCGATATTGTGTTTCCAGCGCGATACTGTCGCGCTGGTTCCCGGCGACAGGCTTCTCTAACCAGCGCGATACCGTTGCGCTGGTTCTCGTGCTGGCTGCAATAGGAAAATGTCATTTTCCTATAGTAGCGAGAGTGAGAGAGCGGTGATAATGTCGCCTCACTCATGAAGCCTGAATGCCTTCTCGGGGGCATACCAGGCCCTTAGGTCCGGTAGGGATTTTAAGGGGAATCCCCTACACTGAAAAAAAACAGTGTGGGGTCCCCCCCAAAATCCATACCAGACCCCTATCCGAGCACGCAGCCCGGGCGGTCAGGAAAGGGGGTGGGGATGAGCGAGCGCCCCCCCCCCCTCCTGAGCGTACCAGGCCGTGTGCCCTCAACATGGGGGGTGCCTTGGGGAAGGGGGGCCCCCCACCCCAAAGCACCTTGTCCCCATGTTGATGAGGACAAGGGCCTCTTCCCGACAACCCTGGCCGTTGGTTGTCGGAGTCTGCGGGCAGGGGGCTTATCCTTATTTAATAAGGGGGCCCCCGGATAGCGACCCCCAACCCTATGTGAATGAGTATGGGGTACAATGTACCCATTCACCTGTAAACAAATGTAAAAAAAAACACAACACACAAGGGTTAAAATTGTTTATTGCACAGCTCCAGGGGTCTTCTTCCATCTTCTGGGGTCTTCTCGCCGGACTCCTCCGCTATCTTCTGCTAGCTCTTTTACTAGCGGAGGAGCCCAGCTTTCTTCTTCATCGCCGTCCTCTTCTTCCAACTTCGGGGGGTCTTGTCCCCCTCTTCGGTTCTTCTTGCCGGGCCACCGCTTCTTCTTCCAGCTCTTTTACTAGTGGTGGCCAGGTCTTCTGTCGCCGCCGCCGCTGCCGATGTCCGGAGGATGCTGGGACTGTGACATCGTACGGGGGCGGGGTCACCATGTGATATCAACCGATGACCCCGCCCCTTGTCCCTATATAAGTCGCCGCACAACGCGTCCCTGGCATTGCGGCCGGAGAGAGTGTCGAGTCAACATCTCCAGAAGAATAAGAAGAAGAAGAATGGAAGGCGGCAGAAGGACTATATTAAGGTAAGTTTTATCCTTTAACATCACATTCTATGTATTTAATGTTTGCTAATGTATTGTATTTATTTCATCATTCGATAATTATCATCATTGTAATATGTTGTGAAAGTCCTCTTTATCCTCATGCATGCTATAAGCTTTTAATTCTCCTTTTTTGTCCTTCATGCATATTTGCCTTCACTAACCTCCCTAGCATGCTATCCTGGGCCCATACACACCTAGCCTAGTCACTTAACAATGTATTTTGTCAGCTCCATTGTAGTGCTTACCCTAAACACCCCCTAAGATGTCTCCAAATGGAATTGTTGTCCTTAAATTCAGGCAGAGTGCAAGAGTTTTTTTTGGGGGGGGGGGAAACTAATTTGGAACCCTACCACCACCCCCTCAATCCGCTAAGTCAATCTATACCAATCCTCTATCTGCTGACTGAAGTCAGTAACACACATTATGTATGCATTCAGCTCTCAATGAAGTGGAAAGGGTTACCTGTCCAAAACATCTCCCCCCACTATAAAATGTTTACAATAGGCCATCAGAGGGGGTGAGGAATCTGATAAGTGGACCTTATACTTTTGACTTTAAATACTAATTTAAATAAATGTTCTACTTATCTTTGCCAAGCATGTTTGTGTGTAATTTGCTTGCAATGTTATGTGCAAAAGTACTATTTTTTTCTCTCTTGGTTGACTCCACAGTTTCCTCCCAACCCACAGGAATGGCAGACTGTGGCCACCCAATTCACCCAGCAGTGGGACTTTCCCAACTGCGGTGGGAATCAGGGATTCAGTAGTATCATGTTGTTGGCAGTGGTGTCGGTGACTTATGAGTTTTTGTATCTGGACGTGGGGAAGAATGGCTGTATGTCGGATGGAGGAGTCATTGCCCAAACTGAATTCTACAGGCATCTCTGGACTGGCAGCTTGGGCTTGCCACCTCCAGCAAGCAACGTGGCGGGCCTCCCATTTGTGTTTTTGGCAGATGAGGCATTTGCGCTGGGGGATAATCTGATGCGGCCGTTCCCAATGAGGACCCTCACCCTGGACCACACGGTTTTTAACTATCGGCTGGCCAGAGCCAGAAGAGTGGCAGAAAATATCTTTGACATAATGGCCAGTTGGTTCCAGCTATTCCTAACATCAATAAATATGGCTGAATACAAACTCAACCATATTATTCTGTGCTGATGCATTTTGCATAATCTTTTGAGAAGAAATGAAACCAACTATCTGGCCTCAGTTGCAACTGAGGCCAGCTCACAAGAGGAAATCATAAAGGCTCTTGAAGCTGTCCTGGCTTGCCCTCCCAAAGCGTCCGTGAAGTACGGCAAAGATATATTGAGTATTTTGTGGGTAGGGGGGCAATTGATATGTCAGATAATTTTTTAAATCTCTTTAAAATAAATTTCTTGTGAAAAACTGAACTCATATTTCATTTGAGTTACTGCTTGTGTTTTTTATCTGTCCCCTAGGTTCTCCAATGGCTATTTTCCTCAATAGTGCAAACGTAACTTATTTGATACATGATGTGACAATCTCTTCTTCAGCTAGCTATTATGTTCTGTTGTGCTATGGGTCTGCTACACACACACAATGTTTTTGTTTTTAATGTATGTAATGCATTATTGATAAAAAAAAATTATCGTTTTAAACTCCATAAATTAATTGCTTTTTAGTCCCTAAAATGGCCTGACGTTGGCAAATTTTACAGCACAGTGGCAGTTATTTACTAAAGGCAAATCTACTTTGCACTACAAGTTGTCAGGTCTGCCAGGAAATTCCACTGCCTCTCCAGTTTCCTGACCGGTAGTCTTGTTATCCCAACATCAGGTGGAGAGATGGTTGAGATCTTGCAGCCAGAATAAAGGGACTGCAATAGATGGTGCAAACAGCCTAACAGGGAACCACCAAAAAATAACTCATGGTTAGTAGAGGCCGAAGACAGGAACCCGGTGGGTGAAAGGACAATCTAAGACAGTGGACCAAGGCAGAAGTACACAGGGGTCTACCAGAAGGTAGTGTCAGGAACAGGCAGGGTTGGCAACGAGATCAGTCGGGAACAAGCAAATTCAGCACCCAGAAACAAATAGCATCCACCAAAATAGCACAAACAGGAACCTGTCTGCAAACACCAGGTCCCAGGATCAAATCCTGTACATGGCATGACACAAGTGCACTGAAAGTGCACTTGTAGTGCAAAGTGGATTTACCTTTAGTAAATCCCCCCCCCCCCCCCCATTGTCCCTGTAACTACAACAACTTACTCCAAAAATGGTATTGAGCATTTAAAGAAGACGCCACACATTGTTAAGTATAAAACATTTTACTCCAAGCACATTCACATATGCGTTATAAAAGGGTTTTTAAACAAACCAACATCTTTGGTGTATAACATGTATGTTTGACAGTAGATATAGCCTTTTTTGTGGAAAAACAGGCATGTTTAAAAACATAAAATACACATCCCCAACTCAGGAACTTACAAAGTTCAACTTTGATAAAGTGAAGGCCATATGACACATTAGTATGTCAAAGGTGTGTTGATTTTACCTTCATCAGATGGGGTGATCTCACTCCTGTAAAAGCCAAATTTTGAAGATGCACACAAAATGGCACTCAAAATGTGGATTTCCATCATGATCCCATGTCTAAAATGTGTTTCTTTTCCCTACATCTATTTTGATAAAGCCACAAAACACACAGTGTGTCAACATGTGCTAGATCCCATCATGGGGGATCAATGGACGTGTTTCAGGGGTGCAACCCCTTCCTCTCATCTACTTTAGTTGCGAGGAAGGGGTTTCACCCACAAAACACGTACATTGATATCCCAAGATGGGAGATCGCACATGTAGACACACTGTGTGGCTTTGCTAGTTTTATAAAAATGTTAGAAAAAGATAAACAATAAAAGACAACATTTTTTTTTTACATAGTATTACATAGTTAGTAAGGTTGAATAAAGACACCAGTCAACCCTAATTGAGTCTTTACAATTGTCTTTATACCTGTACATTGTGTCTCATTAAGATGCTCATCTATTATATTATTATTTATTTTAAGGTACCCATATATCGCTGTCAATTTATGCAGTACTCCACATAAACATTGTGCACATCGGTCCCTACCCTCAAGGAGCCCACAATCCAAGATGCCCAACTCACATTCATATACTAGGGCCAATTTGGACAGAAGCCAATTATCCTACCAGCATGTCTTTGGAATCCACATCCTCAGGTTGTTCCCCTTCTTCATTAGGTGTGAGGTTTGTGGTGTCCTTATATGTGCCGATTCTTTTCTCCCCTATGTGAATACAAAAAAGGTATACTTGCAGACAGATATTTGAGGCGAGAAATAGTAATATAAAACATTGCTTGGAAGTGTTGTCCAATTGTCTGTTTTGGCAGAGTTCCAAGCTGAAGATATCATCTTTTTCGCTTTCAAAAGCTGGAATACTTACCTGTTATGTGAAAGTTTAACACATGGAGAGACCCCTGGTATCCACTTTAGCACCTGCATGGGACACCACAAAAAGGTTTGTTCTGGTGTCCCACACTAGTGCTCCTGTGTCCAGATGTGTAAACAGCTGCTGAGCGTCCTCTCCTTACACTGAAAGTTTGCATTTCATTATAGTTACACATCTAGACAACTATGTACTAAACTTCTTTTAATACAAATAGGCATGAACAAATGTAGTTAACCTGCATCTGCCAAAAGCGTTGTATTAGTGGTCGAAAGAATGATGTTTACTACGAATGATTACTGTGCCCACGAACCTCAAACTTGCCATTTGAAACTGTACAACAGTAAAGAAAAGCACATGGAGCAGTACTAAAGTAATAATAATAATAATATGAACACACGACAAATACCTACTTTTTTTAAGAACTTTTCTGACCCTTCTATACTGAACGTGCTCCCTCACATTCTGGTCTGACCAGCTTTTCCTCAATTGCTCCTTAGATCGTCATACCCCAAAATTCCTGTGCAGACTTCTGACAACTTTAGTCATGAACTTGGCCTTTCTCACATTTGGCTTTGGGTAAGGTCCATGCCTTCCATCATAGTCTGCCCTCTTCAAGCTGTCCACCATCTCTACAAAGGACATATTTGAGGCCTTATATCTCCTCCTGGATTTGGAACTGCCTTGCTCCGGGCTTTCATTATTGCTGCTCTCTTCAAGCACCTGCTGTGTCTCCGCCATGTGCTCTCCCTCTGTCCCGAAAGAGAAGAGGCGGTGAATACACTAGAAAGAAGCACAGTGGCAGGGTTTCACACATGCAAAGTATATATAAAGCATACAATCTGTGAGTGGAGGAGGGAAGATTGTAAGCGCTGATTGTGCAAATAAAGGTACCATTTTAACTTGGGGCATCAGTGGTTAGTGGCCTATACTGCATTAGAGATTGAAGCCTATATTGGGACAAGATTAGGAGAGTTTAGCCTGACATTAGGGTTTGTCTTGTGTTTTGTGTTGCAGATAAAATGGTGGATAAATTCACTGACCCAGACTTCCTGTCCAAATAACTGGACATGAACAGGGAGCTGCTGTCTCTCTGGCAAGTGACATGCAGAGAATACTCCAACAAGCTAAAGAGGAAGACAGCGCTGGAGAAACTGATGGAATTGGTGAAGCCTGTGTATCCCATGGCAGACATCAACTATTTGAAGGCCAAAATTGGTAGCCTGAGGAGCACATATAATAGGTAGCCAAAGAAGTTCCAGGGTTCCATGAGATCCAGAGCAGCAGCAGATGATGTATATGTACCCAGGCAGTGGTACTACGACAGATTGCGTTTTTTGTTAAACCAGTTGGAACCCAGGCCATCGTTATCAACACTTCCATCCACACTTCCTTCAACATCAGCTAAGGCTCCTGAAATCCAACCTGGGCCTTCCACCCAGGAATAAGATGTGAAGGAGCCCAGCTTGAGCCAGGTAAAGCATTGTTCAACATATTTCTTGACAAAAATTGAATGATGTTAACTAAATGTTATTGACCACTAATTTCTGATTTAACAAAGGGGTTTACATATCAATAGACAGTAGTGGGCAAAAATGATTGGGATAAGAATGAAAGATACTGGGGTCAGAATGATAGTCTTTTCTATTTGTTAGCATTCAATTTGTAACAGTCATGAGCTCAAAATTGTGTGTGATTGATGACCAAAACTAAAAATATGTACCATTTTCATACACAGGAAAGTCTCAGCCAGGAGAACACCGTGGAGAACAGCCTGACCGAATCCCAGGTTTCTCCCCTCCGCCTTCCAACCAAAAGGACCAGCAAGGCAAGGAACCTGGAGGAGTCCGCGACTGCTTTAATTTGCCAGGCTACTACGGTACTTACAATGACCCCTGGTGGCCCCAAGTCATTTGGCTGTGTTACAGCGAGTAAAAGTGGAACGTATGGAGGAGGGCCAACGCCTTATCTGTGAGGAGATCATTCTTCAGGCCCTAAACATGGGGACGAGGGTCCAACTCACAAATAAAAGCCACCTGTTGAGCTGGACCATACTACTCCTCCTCCACCACCTCCAGCAACACCACCAATAGGGATGAGCTTCATGTTCGAGTCGAACATACGTTCGACTCGAACATCGGCTGTTCGTCGTTCGGCGAATACCGAACGTTATGGGCCGTTCACACCAAATTCGTGTGGCGCTCATGGCCCACAATGCACTGCGCCATCGCAGTGCATTGCTGGCTCATGATTGGCCAAGCATGCACTGTGACCCCGCATGCTTGGCCAATCGCAGCGAGGAGAGCCATGATTGGCCACAGGCAGGATGCCTGTGGCCAATTATAGCTCAGGCTGTGTAGTACACGCCCCACACTATATAAGGCCACCAGCACGGTGGCCTTGTGTAGTGTGTTGGCATCTGTAGGAGTTAGTGGGTGTTCTGTGTACCTTCAACACAGTATACACCGTTCATTATCGGCTGATTTTGCGTTCTTGCTCTTCTGTAGTGGTTGTTGTCTGCGTGCCCTGACCGCAGAATACACCGTTATATCCACCTATATAGCTAGCTATCTTGCTCTTTTTAAATAGAGCTTGCAGTCAGCTGTAGGAGATTGTGCGTGCTGTCTGCGTGCCCTGACCCCAGAATACACCGTTATATCCACCTATATAGCTAGCTATATTGCTCTTTTTAAATAGAGCTTGCAGTCAGTTGTAGGAGATTGTGCGTGCTCTCTGCGTGCCCTGACCGCAGAATACACCGTTATATCCACCTATATAGCTAGCTATATTGCTCTTTTTAAATAGAGCTTGCAGTCAGTTGTAGGAGATTGTGCATGCTGTCTGCGTGCCCTGACCGCAGAATACACCTTTATATCCACCTATATAGCTAGCTATCTTGCTCTTTTTAAATAGAGCTTTCAGTCAGCTGTAGGAGATTGTGCATGCCGTCTGCGTGCCCTGACCGCAGAATACACCGCTTTATCCACCTATATAGCTAGCTATATTGCTCTTTTTAAATAGAGCTTGCAGTCAGTTGTAGGAGATTGTGCGTGCTCTCTGCGTGCCCTGACCGCAGAATACACCGTTATATCCACCTATATAGCTAGCTATATTGCTCTTTTTAAATAGAGCTTTCAGTCAGCTGTAGGAGATTGTGCGTGCTGTCTGCGTGCCCTGACCGCAGAATACACCTCTATATCCACCTATATAGCTAGCTATATTGCTCTTTTTAAATAGAGCTTGCAGTCAGTTGTAGGAGATTTTGCTTGCTGTCTGCGTGCCCTGACCGCAGAATACACCGTTATATCCACCTATATAGCTAGCTATCTTGCTCTTTTTAAATAGAGCTTGCAGTCAGCTGTAGGAGATTGTGCATGCTGTCTGCGTGCCCTGACCGCAGAATACACCGTTATATCCACCTATATAGCTAGCTATCTTGCTCTTTTTAAATAGAGCTTACAGTCAGCTGTAGGAGATTGTGCGTGCTGTCTGCGTGCCCTGACCTCAGTATACACTGTTATATCCACCTACATAGCTCTTCTCTAATTGAGCCATCTGCCATCTGCAGGAGTTAGTGGGTGTTGTGTGTGCCTCCAGCACAATATGCACTACCCAATTGCTGGTTTTCCCATCTCCCTTCAGGCCATTACCATGTCTGGAAGGCCAGCAAGGAGAGGAAGACAGGCGCGAGCCGATAAAAGATGGCTAACAAGGTCTGTGTCTAGAGAGAACAGTGCTGGTCGTGGACGCGATGCATCGTCATCATCAGCACGTGGCCATGGGACACGCTTGTCCTTCTTTTCGGCAGCTGGACATGTTGAGCCACAACATGCCAAAGACTTGGTAGAGTGGATGACCAAGCCCTCTTCATCCTCCTCATCCTCTCTCACCCAGGCTCAGGGTACTAGCAAAGCAGGTGCCAACGCATCGTCCTCCCTCCTCTCAATGTCATCATCAGTGACTCCTTCCCTAGACCCACCACGTCCTCCTGAGGAGTCTCCTGAACTCTTTGAGCACAGTGTTGGGTACATGCTCCAGGAGGATGCCCAGTGTTTTGTAGGCTCTGATGATGATACTCAGCTAGAGGAAGGCAGTAGCGTGAGCGTAGAGAGAGGGGATGCTCAAGAAGGACAGCAATTTGGCAGTCATGTTCCACAAGCTGCAGCATACTGCCAGGTTTGCTCCAGCAGATGAAGAGGTAGGGGTTGATGAGGGCACTGACTCCACGTGGGTGCCTTGTAGGAGAGAGGAGGAGGAGGCACATGTCCAATGAGGCAGGATGCCCTCCGGGGGCCAGCTTAGGGGCAGCACACTGACTGAATCACACCACAGAGCTCCGCCTGTGCAGGGCGCTGCCTCTGTGCATTATTCTAAAAGTTCTTTGGTGTGGGCCTTTTTTGAGATGAGTGCATCAGATCGCACCACTGCTATTTGCAACATATGTCTCAAGCGTATCTCGCGTGGCCAAAACATCAGCCACTTGGGCACCACATGCTTGACCAGACATATGTTGATCTGCCATGCAACTCGTTGACAAGCGTACCTCAAAGACCCACACCAAAGAACAAAGCGGACCTCTCCTTGCTCCTCATCAGCTGGGATCTCCAACCCCACTAGACCTTCAGTCCTCTCTGAAACCTGCTCTGAGAGGAATGAAGGTGTAGAATTAGGTGTGTCACAGCCAAGTGCTTCCGGGCACTCTGCTAGCAGTACACCCACGTCCGATTATAGCAGGCAAATGTCCCTGCCCCAGCTGCTGGACCGTCGAAAGACGTTCACTCCCAGCCATCCACATGCCCAGCGGTTGAATGCTAGCTTGGCTAAATTGCTAGCACTTCAACTGCTGCCTTTTCAGTTGGTAGACTCGGCCCCCTTCCGTGAGTTTGTACAATGTGCGGTTCCTCAGTGGCAGGTCCCCAAATGCCACTTTTTCACACGGAAGGCGATTCCGGCTCTCTACCGGCATGTGGAAGGCACTGTCCTTGCCTCGCTGGACAGGGCGGTCAGCGGTAAGGTGCATATTACCGCTGACTCATGGTCCAGCAGGCATGGACAGGGACGTTACCTGTCTTTCTTGGCCCATTGGGTCACTCTTCTGGCAGCTGGGAAGGATGCAGGACAAGGTGCAGTAGTGTTGGAGGTTGTTCCGCCACCACGCCTCCAAAATGCTACTATTGGTTGTGACACACCTCTCTCCTCCACCCCCTCCTCTTCTTCTTCCTCCATGGCCTCTTCCAGTGCTCTGTTCTCAGAACCAGCGGTGCTCCGTAGGCGTTCCAGGGGCTACGCAAGTACGCAGGCAAAACGATGCCATGCTGTGCTTGCGCTGGTTTGTTTGGGGGACAGGAGCCACACTGGGGCAGGTGTTTTGTCAGCTCTGCAGGGGCAGGCCGAGAGGTGGTTGACGCCACGCCAGCTTAAGCCAGGAATGGTGGTTTGCGACAATGGCACCAACCTCCTCTCCGCCCTCCGACGGGAACAACTGACCCATGTGCCCTGTGTGGCTCACGTCCTTAACCTGGTGGTGCAGCGGTTCTTAGGCAGGTAACCGGGCTTACAGGGTGTCTTGAAGCAGGCCAGGAAAGTCTGTGTGCATTTCCGCCGATCATTTAATGCCTGTGCTCGGCTGGCTGAGCTCCAAAAGGAGTTGAACCTGCCCAAGAACCGCCTTATATGTGACATGCCCACCAGGTGGAACTCAACGTTGGCCATGTTGCAGCTGCTGCACACGCAGCAGAGGGCCATCAATGAGTACCTGTGCGACTACGGCACCAGGACAGGGTCAGGGGAGCTCGGTTTTTTCTCACCATGCCAGTGGGGCATGATCAGGGATGCATGCACTGTACTGTCATCGTTTGAGGAGGCCACAAGGATGGTGAGCAGTGACAGTGCATGCATCAGTGACACTGTACCTCTTGTCCACCTCTTAGAGCATATGCTGCGTGTAATAATGGACAGGGCACTTGAGGCAGAACAGAGGCAGGAAGAGGAGGACTTCCTTGCCTCTCAAGGCCCCCTTTATCCAGACAGTGTTTCTACTCTGCCACCCATCACACAGGAAGAGGATGAGGAGGAGGATGAGGATGATAGTGTCAGCATGGAGGTGGAGGCTGGTTACCAATTTTGACAGTCAAATAATTTATGTCTGCCCTGGGGTACAAAGGCTTTACCAATTAGGACAGATTTCTCCAACAATTTGTTATTCTATCACTATAAAGAAGAGACAGATTTCAAAATTTGCCGCGTGACAAATGTGCTATCTCCATTATGAACGCTAGTTTTAAGACTGAGCGCTTCCGGTTTGTACTTGATTCCGAGCATACGTGAACTTTTGTGCGCAGACTTGTGTACACACGATCGGACTTCCTGACAGCAAAGTTTCGTTGGTGGAAAATTTGAGAACCTGCTATCAAACATTTGTTGGCGGAAAGTCCGACAGCAAATGTTCGATGGAGCATACACACAGTCAGACTTTCCGACAACAAACTCACATTTCCCGTCGGAAAATCCGACCATGTATACGCGGCATTAGAATGCAATATACGCCATATTACTGTAGGATCTAATATTCAAGTAGATTATTAGGTCACTGACATTATGTGCTCCTGTGACTTAAAGCCTAAGATCACCTTTTTTTTCTAAATTCTAGCTTCCCTATGTACCGATATACCATTAATGTACAGGCTCAGAAAATCAAACGCTTTCTCTATCTTCTAGGACAGGCCGTACTTTAGCCTTCAGTCTCCTATAGAAAACTCCTCCATTACTTGATGCTAGGGATGAGCCGAACACCCCCCGGTTCGGTTCGCACCAGAACTTTTGAACGGACCCCAAATTCGTACGAACTTTAGAACCCCATTGAAGTCTATGGGACTTGAACGTTCTAAATTAAAAGTGCTAATTTTAACGGCTAATATGCAAGATGCTGTCCTAAAAAGGGTTTGGGGACCTGGCTCCTGCCCCAGGGGACATGGGTCAATGCCTAAAATGTATTTAAAAATGGCAGTTTTGGCGGGAGCACTGATTTTAATGACGATTAAAGTGAAAAAAAAATTGAAATATTCCTTTAAATATGGTGCCTGGGGGGTGTCTGTAGTATGCCTGTGAAGTGCCACGTGTTTCCCGTGTTTAGAACAGTCCCTGCACAAAATGACATTAAATGGAAATAACATCATTTAAAACTGCTTGCGGTTTTAATGTTATATCTGGTTCCTGCAATATGGTTGAAAATCATTGAGAAAAATGGCATGGGTAGCCCTCCCTGCCCATTACCAGCCCCTTTGGGTCTTGTACGCATATTAAGGGGAACCCCGTACCCATATTAAAAAAAGGAAATGCGTGTGGCCCCCAGGCCCTATATACTCAGAACAGCAGTATACAGGCGGTGCAAACAAGACAGGGACTGTGTAGGTTTGTTGTGTTAAGTTGAATCTGTTTGTAATTTTCAACTGGTACATTTTTAAAGTGTAGCTCCAGTCAAAAAAACTATTTTTAAGCTTTTTGGAAAACATAGGGAAGGGTTATCACCCCTGTATAATTTGTTTTGTCGTCCATCTTTTTTCATCTCACTTGCTGTTGTCTCCTTCCATTTGCAAGTAGGAGATGTTTGTAAGTTGGATGTTTGAAAGTAGGGGCCTGCCCTATATGCTCTGCATAAATAGCGGAACAAGGTGTTGGTTTTGCCACAACATTGTAAGCCCTCAAAGTGACTCTTGGTGGGCGCTGGAGCGCCCTGCTGTGAACGATTATATCAAGAATTGTAATTACATGCCATTGTTGAACAGTGGTAGAAAAATTGACCTTTGGTGGTTGTGGTGCTGGTGCCACAACACTGTAAGTCCTCACAGTTACTCTGGGTGGGCACAGGAACGGGCCCCCCTGTGAAATATTATATCAAGAATTGTAATTACATGTCCCTGTTAAACAGGGGCAGAAAAATTGGGCCTTAGGCACTGGTGCTGGTGCCACGACACTGCAACCTCTCCCATATACTCTAGTTTTATTGCAGGAATTAGCTCTGCTGCAAAGCATTGAATCAAAAATTGTAATCAAACGCCCCTGTTAAACAGGGGCAGAAAAATTGGGCCTTAGGCACTGGTGCTGGTGCCACGACACTGCAACCTCTCCCATATACTCTAGTTTTATTGCAGGAATTAGCCCTGCTGCAAAGCATTACATCAAAAATTGTAATTAAACGCCCCTGTTAAACAGGGGCAGAAAAATTGGGCCTTAGGCACTGGTGCTGGTGCCACGGCACTGCAACCTCTCCCATATACTCTAGTTTTATTGCAGGAATTAGCCCTGCTGCAAAGCATTGCATCAAAAATTGTAAATAACGCCCCTGTTAAACAAGGGCAGAAAAATTGGGCTGATGGCATCACCCAGAACCAGAAATGTTCTTCCAACATATCAGCAGGGGAGGAAGAGGATAGACAATCAACATAACAGGACAGTCACTCAGCATCAGCATAGGCAGTCTTGAATGGATGTGATATTTCAAAAAAAATTATTCGGTTACATCAGCTTCAGGTGCTTGGTAGCTGTGGGTTATTCAAGACTGATTCATCTTGATGAAGGTCAGTCGATCAACTGATTCGGTGGACAGGCGCACCCTGTGATCGGTAACAAAGCCACCAGCAGCACTGAAGGAACGCTGGATGCAGGACAGGCCAGTAGCTCAATTGCATACTGTGCAAGCTCTGGCCAGTGATCCATCCTCAAGACCCAGTAAGCCAGAGGATTTTCGGTGGGAAAGGTGTCCAAGTCTGACCTTGCCCCTAGGTATTCCTGCACCATGTAAATCAGACGCTGGCAATGGTTGCTGGAACCGATCATACCTTGGGGCTGCGGACTAAAAAATTGTCTGAAAGCATCAGTCAGACGGCCACCTTCTCCACCGCTCCTTCTGACTGATGCCTCAGCAACACGTTGTCCAGGACCAGGAGTTTGTAACCTCCCAGTCTCTGGGAACGCGTTGCACAGACCTTTCTGCAAGGCCTCCCAGAGATGTTTCATCCTCTGCTCCCTCTGTGATGGCAAGATAAGGTCGACAACCTTACCCTTGTACCGTGGATCAAGGAGAGTGGCCAGCCAGTAATGGTCCCTCTCCTTGATCCGAAGAATACGAGGATCCTTCCGCAGGCTTTGCAGGATCAGGGAGGCCATGCAGCGTAGGTTAGCTGAGGCATTCAGTCCGGAGTCCTCTGGGTCACTAAGGACAACATGATCCGCAGCTACCTCCTCCCTGCCACGTACAAGTCCACGGGTTTCTTGGGACTGTAAATCATCCCTACAAGACTGCTACTACTGCTGATGCTGAATGCCAGCCTCCACCTCCATGCTGACACAATCATCCTCCTCCTCCTCTTCCTCCTCCTCATCCTCTTCCTGTGTGATGGGTGGCACAGCAGGAACACTGTCTGGATAAAGGGGGCCTTGAGAGGCAAGGAAGTCCTCCTCTTCCTGCCTCTGTTCTGCCTCAAGTGCCCTGTCCATTATTCCATGCAGCGTATGCTTCAAGAGGTGGACAAGAGGTACAGTGTCACTGATGCATGCACTGTCACTGCTCACCATCCTTGTGGCCTCCTCAAATGGTGACAGGACAGTGCATGCATCCCTGATCATGCCCCACTGGCGTGGTGAGAAAAAAACCGAGCTCCCCTGACCCTGTTCTGGTGCCGTAGTCGCACAGGTACTCATTGATGGCCCTCTGCTGCGTGTGCAGCCGCTGCAGCATGGCCAACGTTGAGTTCCACCTGGTGGGCATGTCACATATAAGGCGGTTCTTAGGCAGGTTCAACTCCTTTTGGAGCTCAGCCAGCCGAGCACAGGCATTAAATGATCAGCGGAAATGCACACAGACTTTCCTGGCCTGCTTCAGGACATCCTGTAAGCCCAGGTACCTGCCCAAGAACCGCTGCACCACCAGGTTAAGGACGTGAGCTACACAGGGCACATGGGTCAGTTGTCCCTGTCGGAGGGCGGAGAGGAGGTTGGTGCCATTGTCGCAAACCACCATTCCTGGCTTAAGCTGGCGTGGCATCAACCACCTCTCGGCCTGCCCCTGCAGAGCTGACAAAACATCTTCCCCAGTGTGGCTCCTGTCCCCCAAACAAACCAGCGCAAGCACGGCATGGCATCATTTTGCCTGCGTACTTGCGTAGCCCCTGGAACGCCTATGGAGCACCGCTGGTTCTGAGGACAGAGCACTGGAAGAGGCCATGGAGGAAGAAGAAGAGGAGGGGGGGGAGGAGAGAGGTGTGTCACAACCAATAGTAGCATTTTGGAGGCGTGGTGGCGGAACAACCTCCAACACTACTGCACCTTGCCCTGCATCCTTCCCAGCTGCCAGAAGAGTGACCCAATGGGCCGTGAAAGACAGGTAACGTCCCTGTCCATGCCTGCTGGACCATGAGTCAGCGGTAATATGCACCTTACCGCTGACCACCCTGTCCAGCGAGGCAAGGACATGGCCTTCCACATGCCTGTAGAGAGCCGGAATCGCCTTCCGTGAGAAAAAGTGGCGTTTGAGGACCTGCCACTGAGGAACCGCACATTGTACAAACTCACGGAAGGGGGCCGAGTCTACCAACTGAAAAGGCAGCAGTTTAAGTGCTAGCAATTTAGCCAAGCTAGCATTCAACCGCTGGGCATGTGGATGGCTGGGAGTGAACTTCTTTCGCCGCTCCAGCAGCTGGGGCAGGGACATTTGCCTACTATAATCGGACGTGGGTGTACTGCTAGCAGAGTGCCCAGAAGCACTTGGCTGTGACACACCTAATTCTACACCTTCATTCCTCTCAGAGCAGGTTTCAGAGAGGACTCAAGGTCTAGTGGGGTTGGAGATGCCAGCTGATGAGGAGCAAGGAGAGGTCTGCTTTGTTCCTTGGTGTGGGTCTTTGAGGTACGCTTGCCAACAAGCTGCATGGCAGGTCAACATATGTCTGGTCAAGCCTGTGGTGCCCAAGCGGCTGATGTGTCTTGGCCACGCGAGATACGCTTGAGACATATGTTGCAAATAGCAGCGGTGCGATCTGATGCACTCGTCTCAAAAAAGGCCCACACCAAAGAACTTTTAGAATAATGCGCAGAGGCAGCGCCCTGCACAGGCGGAGCTCTGCGGTGTGATTCAGTCGGTGTGCTGCCCCTAAGCTGGCCCCCGGAGGGCATCCTGCCTCATTGGACATGTGCCTCCTCCTCCTCCTCCTCCTCTCTCCTACCAGGCACCCACGTGGAGTCAGTGCCCTCATCATCCCTTCCCTCTTCATCGCTGTAGCAGACCTGGCAGTATGCTGCAGCTTGTGGAACATGACTGCCAGATTGCTGTCCTTCTTGAGCATCCCCTCTCTCTGCATTCACGCTACTGCCTTCCTCTAGCTGAGTATCATCATCAGAGCCTACAAAACACTGGGCATCCTCCTGGAGCATGTACCCAACACTGTGCTCAAAGAGTTCAGGAGACTCCTCAGGAGGACGTGGTGGGTCTAGGGAAGGAGTCACTGATGATGACATTGAGACGAGGGAAGACGATGCGTTGGCAGCTGCTTTGCTAGTACCCTGAGACTGGGTGAGAGAGGATGAGGAGGATGAAGAGGGCTTGGTCATCCACTCTACCAAGTCGTTGGCATGTTGCGGCTCAACATGTGCAGCTGCCAAAAAGAAGGACAAGCGTGTCCCATGGCCACGTGCTGATGATGACGATGCACCGCTTCCACGACCAGCACTGTTGTCTCTAGACACAGAGCCTGCTTGCCCTCTTTTATCGGCTTGCGCCTGTCTGCCCCTCCTTGCTGGCCTTCCAGACATGGTAATGGCCTGAAGGGAGTTGGGTAAAACAGCAATTGGGTAGTGTATATTGTGCTGGAGGCACACAACACCCACTAACTCCTGCAGATGCCTTTATTATAGAACACCAGCAATAAAGGGTAGATAAAGGGGTATACTGTACTGGAGGCACACAACACCCACTAAGCCCTGCAGATGGCTCTATTAGAGAACAGCAATAAAGGGTAGATACAGGTGTATATTGTGCTGGAGGCACAAAACACCCACTAACTTCTGTAGATGCCTTTATTATAGAACACCAGAGATAAAGGGGTATATACAGATGTATACTGTGCTGTGCTGGAGGCACACACAACTTCCAATAACTCCTGCAGATGGCAGATGGCTCAAATAGAGAAGAGCTATGTAGGTGGATATAGCGGTGTGTACTGGGTACAGAGCACGCAGACAGCACGCACAAGCTCCTAACACTGACTGCAAGCTCTATTATAAAAGATAGATATATCGCTAGCTATATAGGTGAATATAGCGGTGTATACTGCGGTCAGGGCACGCAGACAACAACCACTACAGAAGAGCAAGATCGGTGTATACTGTGTTGAAGGTACACAGAACACCCACTAACTGCTTCAGACGCCAACGCACTACACAAGGCCGCCGCGCTGGCAGCCTTATATAGTGTGGGGCGTGTACTACACAGCCTGAGCTATGATTGGCCACAGGCATCCTGCCTGTGGCCAATCATGGCTCTCCTCGATGCCGGCGCTGTGATTGGCCAAGCATCATTCTCACTAAATTCACAGCCATTGATTATTTTGTACCTTTTTTGTCATAGATTGTTCATTTGGCAGAGTGTGCAGGAGCTGAACTTTCACATAACAGACTATGTGGAGTAGAGCTGTAGTATTGAAAATAGAAAAAGTGTGTCCCTGAAAGTCAGTAAAGCTCAGCATACACTACACAATCTGGTTGTACAATCTCCTTTAGCGCTAGCATCATTTATGTAGTGCAGGTGCCTGCCAGATTGGATAGATATTTGTGTCCTCCTCTAATATAGTTTTCGTAAATCTAAAGGAGATTATACAGAGTATGGCCCCTTTTATATGCCTAAAATGAATTAGTTGTGCTTTCAGTGCCATTAATTGATAATGGTACCCCATATGTGGAAGCAAACGTGCATTTTGTCGTGTGAAAAAATGTGCAACAAACACATAAAAAAAATTTGCAAACCACAATGCCTTAAACTTCCCCATGAGCAACGTTACTGTGTTTGTTGTGTGCAGAGCAGCCTATTGAAATCAGTGGCTGCCCTATGCATGTTGCAGGGAAAAAGCACCAAAAAATGTGTGCTCCCAGTATGCTAGGTATGAATGGGGCCTGAACGCGAAATTGGTGTGTTTATACTCCCCCTCTCTGAGCTGGAGCTGGATTACAAGAACATTGACAGCTGAATGCCTCCCTCCCATGTACTTGTATAAAGATGGCCATACACTATACAATTTGATTGTACAATTTCCTTTAGGTTTCCCAAAACAATGTAATGGGTGAACCCACCTGAACAATCAATTTGTATCAAATCAGGCAGGCCCTTGCACTTCATAGTTGATGAGTCGGCTTATTCTGGGAGGGCATCCATGGATGTCCTAACAGAATCTTGCTCCATCGCGCCCCCTGGGGTGCACACCCGGGAACATCCTCCAGACCTGGAGCATCACGGATCACGGTAAATGGCCACTGATAACAGCCGTTCACCACATGATCACTCCGTCAAATTATGTCATGCCAGTTCCTCTCTCCCCTCTCTGTACTGATCAGTACAATGTGAGAGGAGAGGGGGAGAGAAGGGATGGCAGCAGCACTGTGGGCTGGATGTGTAGTGCCCACAGCACTGCTCAGTGACAATTGCAGTCACATCCAGCCATCCATCCATTCATGCTTAGCCATACTCTGTAATAATCTGCAATACCCTGGAATACCCCGCAATACTCTGCATTACCCTGCAATACCCTGCCATACTCTGCAATACCCAGCCATACTCTGCAATAAGGATGAGACCTACACCCCCCGGTTCGGTTCGCAACAGAACCTGCGAACAGACCTAAACTTTGTGTGAACTTTAGAACCCTATTAAAGTCTATGGGACTCGAACGTTCAAAATCAAAAGTGCTAATTTTAAAGGCTAATATGCAAGTTATTGTCATAAAACGTGTTTGGGGACCCGGGTCCTGCCCCAGGGCACATGTATCAATGCAAAAAAAGTTTTAAAAATTGCATTTTTTTCGGGAGCAGTGATTTTAATAATGCTTAAACTGAAACAATAAAAGTGTAATATTCCTTTAAATGTTGTACTTGGGGGGTGTGTATAGTATGCCTGTGAAGGGTGCCGCATGTTTCCCATGCTTAGAACTGTCCCTGCACAAGTGTCATTTCTGCAGGAAAAAAAGTCATTTAAAATCACTCGCGGCTATTATAAATTGTCGGCTCCCCCTAATACAGAGAACAGTCATTGAAAGTCATTGATAAAAAAAAAAATGTGGAGTTCCCCCAAATTCAATTACCAAGCTCTTCAGGTCTGGTGTGGCTATTATGGGGAACTCCACATCAAATAAAAAAAAATGACGTCGGGGTCCCCCCCAAATATCCATACCAGACCCTTCAGCCTGACTTTTCTTATGTGAGGAGGACGGGGCCATCTGTCACCTGACCCCGCCCCCTCTGATGCAAGGGGAAAGGCGGGCTTCCCCAGTGACCTACGGTTGACCCCACCCCCCCTCTGATGTAAAGCAGGTTTCCGTTAGGGCATGTAGCCTGGTACGGTTCAGGAGGGGGGGTGCTCTCTCATCCCCCCTCTTCTCCTGCAGCCTGCCAGGTTGCGTGCTCGGATAAAGGGTCTGGTATGGATTTTTAGGGGGAACTCCATGCCATTTTTTTTTCAAATTTGGCGTGGAGTTCCCCTTAAAATACATACCAGACCTGAAGGTTTTTAATTTGATGCGGGTTTCCCCTTAATATCCATACCAGATCTGAAGGGCCTGGTAATTGAATTTGGGGGAACCCCACGCTTTTTTTTTTTATCAATGACTTTCAATGACTGTTCTCTGTATTACGGGGAGCCGACAATTCATTATAGCCGCGAGTGATTTTAAATTACTTTTTTTCCTGCATAAATTACACTATGTGCAGGGACAGTTCTAAGCACGGGAAACATGCGCCCCTTCACAGGCATGCTATACACACCCGTGAGGTACGAAATTTAAAGGAAAATTAACTTTTATTGTTTCACTTTAAGCATTATTAAAATCACTGCTCCTAATTTCTGTCATTTGTCTTGATAAAAATGTAAACTTTAATAAAAACTATTAATTAAAAAAAATCACTGCTCCTGAAAAAATGTCTGTTTTTAAAACTTTTTTTGCATTGATCCATATCCCCTGGGGCAGGACCTGGGTCCCCAAACACTTTTTATGACAATAACTTGCATATAAGCCTTTAAAATTAGCACTTTAGATTTCCCCCATAGACTTGTACAGGGTGTTCCGCGGCTTTTCGAATTTGCCACGAACACCCCAAATTGTTCGCTGTTCAGTGAACAGGCACTGTTCGAGGCAAACATGAGTTCAACTCAAACTTGAAGCTCATTCCTACTCTGCAATACCCTGCCATACTCTGCAATACCCAGCCATACTCTGCAATATTCGGTGATACCCAGACATACTCTGCAATACCCAGCCATACTCTGCAATACCTAGCAATACCCTGCCATACTCGGTGATACCGAGCCACACGCAGCCATACTTGGCAATACCCAGCTGTACCCAGCCATGCTCAGCCATACTCTACATTATGGATGAGCTTCGTGTTCGAGTCGAACGTACGTTCGACTCGAACATTGGCTGTTCGTGCGTTCGGCGAATTCCGAACGTTTTGGCCGTTCGCGTCAAAATTCGAGTGACGCGCGCGCGGACCACAATGCACTGCGTTGGCGCAGTGCATTGCTGCCCGATGATTGGCCAAGCATGCACTGTGACCCCGCATGCTTGGCCAATCGCAGCGCCGGCAGCGAGGAGAGCCATGATTGGCCACAGGCATCCTGCCTGTGGCCAATCATAGCTCAGGCTGTGTAGTGCACGCCCCACACTATATAAGGCCGCCTTTAAGGCGGCCTCCTGTAGTGTGTTACTTTGCATCTGAAGCAGTGGGTGTTCTGTGTACCTTCAACACAGTACACACCAATCGTTTTTGGCTGATTTCCTATCTTGCTGCTGTGTAGTGGTTGTTGTCTGTGCCCTGACTGCAGTATACACCACTATATTCACCTCACCTATATAGCTAGTGATCTAGCTTTAACCACTTAACAACTGCCCATTGCCGATTAACGGCTTCAGGGCGGTTGTTTAACTCAGAGAGGCCGTTAATTAACGGCCTCCCAGAATTCTGCTCTCGCGTGCCCCGAGGTGTGCGCACTCGAGAGCATCCGTGACCGCCGGGTCCATAGGACCCGGCGCATCACGGTAAACGGCCGCTCATAGCGGCCGTTTACCACGTGATTGCTCCGTCAAATGACGGAGTGATCACTTGGAAACATGTTATGACGCCTGTTCCTCCCTCCCCTTTCTGTACCGATCGGTACAGCGGAGGGGAAAGAGATCGGTGTCAGCAGCGATGTGGGCTGCATCTGCAGTGCCCACATCGCTGCTCACCGAATTTAACCCCTCAATTCCCTGCCAATACTCTGCAATACCAGTGCATACTCTGCAGTACCCTGCCATTACTCTGCAGTACCCCGCCATTACTCTGCAGTACCCCGCCATTACTCTGCAGTGCAGTACCCCGCCATTACTCTGCAGTGCAGTACCCTGCCATTACTCTGCAGTGCAGTACCCTGCCATTACTCTGCAGTACCCCGCCATTACTCTGCAGTACCCTGCCATTACTCTGCAGTGCAGTACCCCGCCATTACTCTGCAGTGCAGTACCCTGCCATTACTCTGCAGTGCAGTACCCTGCCATTACTCTGCAGTACCCCGCCATTACTCTGCAGTACCCCGCCATTACTCTGCAGTGCAGTACCCCGCCATTACTCTGCAGTGCAGTACCCTGCCATTACTCTGCAGTGCAGTACCCTGCCATTACTCTGCAGTACCCCGCCATTACTCTGCAGTACCCCGCCATTACTCTGCAGTGCAGTACCCCGCCATTACTCTGCAGTGCAGTACCCTGCCATTACTCTGCAGTACCCCGCCATTACTCTGCAGTACCCCGCCATTACTCTGCAGTGCAGTACCCCGCCGTTACTCTGCAGTGCAGTACCCTGCCATTACTCTGCAGTACCCCCCATTACTCTGCAGTAACCCCCATTACTCTGCAGTACCCCCCAATACTCTGCAGTACCCGCCATTACTCTGCAGTACCCCCAATACTCTGCAGTACCCTGCTATTACTCTGTAGTACCCCGCCAATACCCCGCCAATACTCTGTAATACCCTGCCATAAATTGCCATACCCAGCCATACTCAGAGATACCCAGCCATACTCGGTGATACCCTGAAATACCCAGCCATAGATGCCCCCCACCCCTCACCGCCCCCCGGTGCTTCTACCAACTCGCCAGTACGATCAAAGCCAGAATCTTTTTTTTATTTTTTATTTCAGGCTTCCCAGCCTAGAGGTGAGATGTGGGGTCATATTGACCCCCCAGATTTCACTGTAAAGAGGACCTGTCACCCCATATTCCTATTACAAGGGATGTTTACATTTCTTGTAATAGGAATAAAAGTGATCAAAAATATATTTTTGGGAAAAAAAATGTCAAACTAAAATAAATAAAGTAAAATGAACAATAAAAAAATAAAATAAAAATTAAAGCGCCCATGTCCCCATGTGCTCGCATGTGCCACACATGTGAGGTATCGCCGAGAATGTTAGAGCGAGAGCAATAATTCTAGTCCTAGACCTCCTCTGCAACTCAAAACATGTAACCAGTAAAAAAATATTTAAAGCGTCGCCTATGGGGATTTTTTAAGTAGCGACGTTTGGCGCCATTCCACGGGCATGTGCAATTTTGAAGAGTGACATGTTTGATATCTATTTACTCAGCATAACTTCATCTTTCACTTTATGCAAACATTGGGCTAACAAGTGGTTAATAATAGAGCTTGCAGTCAGTAGTGTTAGGAGAGTGCGTGCTGTCTGCGTGCTCTGTACCCAGTACATACCGCTATAATATAGGGCAGGCCCCTACTTTCAAACATCCAACTTACAAACATCTCCTACTTGCAAACGCAAGGAGACAGCAGCAAGTGAGATGAAAAAAGATGGACGACAAAACAAATTATACAGGGGTGATAACCCTTCCCTATGTTTTCCAAAAAGCTTAAAGATAGTTTTTTTGACTGGAGCTACACTTTAAAAATGTACCGGTTGAAAATGACAAACAGATTCAACTTAACACAACAAACCTACACAGTCCCTGTCTTGTTTGCACCGCCTGTATACTGCTGTTCTGAGTATATAGGGCCTGGGGGCCACACGCATTTCCTTTTTTTAATATGGGTACGGGGTTCCCCTTAATATGCATACAAGACCCAAATAGGCTGGTAATGGGCAGGGAGGGCTACCCATGCCATGTTTCTCAATGATTTTCAACCATATTGCAGGAACCAGATATAACATTAAAACCGCAAGCAGTTTTAAATGGTGTTATTTCCGTTTAATGTCATTTTGTGCAGGGACTGTTCTAAACACGGGAAACACGTGGCACTTCACAGGCATACTACAGACACCCCGCAGGCACCATATTTAAAGGAATATTTCACTTTTTTTTTCACTTTAATCGTCATTAAAATCAGTGCTCCCGCCAAAACGGTAGTTTTTAAAACTTTTTTTTGCAGTGACCCATGTCCCCTGAGACAGGAGGCAGGTCGCCAAACCCTTTTTAGGACACTATCTTGCATATTAGCCGTTAAAATTAGCACTTTCCAATTCGAACGTTCGAGTCCCATAGACTTCAATGGGGTTCTAACGTTCGTACCGAACGCGGGGGTCGTTCGCAAGTTCTGGTGCGAACCGAACCGGGGGGTGTTCGGCTCATCCCTACTCTACATGTATGTGGCCATGGTGTGTAAAAGTCTCACACATGTGGTATTGCCATACTCGGGAGTAATAGCAGAATGTGTTTTGGGGTGTAATTTGTGGTATGCATATGCTGTGTGTGAGAAATAACCTGCTAATATGACAATTGTGTGGAAAAAAAAAGAAAAAAAATATTGATCTTGCAAAGAATTGTGGGAAAAAAATTACAACTTCAAAAAACTCAACATGCCTCTTTCTAAATACCTTGGAATGTCTTCTTTCCAAAAAGGGGTAATTTGGGGGTATTTGTACTTTTCTGGAATGTTAGGGTCTCAAGAAATGAAATAGGCCATCAGTACTTTAGGTGTGATCAATTTTCAGATATTGACACCATAGCTTGTGGACTCTATAACTTTCACAAAGACCAAATAATATACTCCAATTCGTACTCATTTTTATCAAAGATATGTAGCAGTAAAAATTTTGGCCAAAATTTATGAAGAAAAATTACTAATTTGCTACATTTTATAACAGAAACGAAGAAAAATTATTTTTTTTACAGAATTTTCAGTCTTTTTCTTTTATAGCGCAAAAAATAAAAAAAGCCAATGGTGATTAAATACCACCAAAATAAAGCTCTATTTTTGTGAAAAAAAGGACAAAAGTTTCATATAGGTACAGTTTTGTATGACTGAGTAATTGTCATTCAAAATGTGAGAGCACCGAAAGCTGAAAATTGGTCTGGTTAGGAAGGGGGTTTAAGTGCCCAGTGGTCAAGTGGTTAAACAATCAAACTTCAGCCCTGGAAGATTTTACCCCCTTCCTGACCAGAGCACTTTTTACAATTTGGCACTGTGTTGCTTTAACTGACAATTGCGCTGTCATGGGATGCTGTACCCAAACCAAATTTGCATTCTTTTTTCCCACAAACAGAGCTTTCTTTTGGTGGTAATTGATCACCTCTGCGGTTTATATTTTTTGCGCTACAAAAAAAGAGCAATTGTGTCTGATTTCCAATTAGACACCGGTGACCACACATACATGCTGGTCAGTGTGGAGCTTCTTGGTTCCTTTGCTCCTGGAGAAACACTGTGATCCATTCCAGCCAGCTGCTCAATCTTTTTCAGCTATCTGGAACAGGGGTGGGACCTATGGAATGCCAGGACTGCACTTTACTTTGACGAGCATGCATCTTCTATTATCATCTTTTAAGTGTTTTTAATCTTATCCTATTAAAATCATAATTTTAATACAACACTCAGGTCAGCACCTTCCCTCCCTGTTTTTTCCTATGGTAATGATGGAGGTGTGGTCCACAGAAGTAAAGCCAGGGCCAGTGCTCCCACCAGGTGAACTAGGCAGCTACCTAGGGTGCACTGCTGCCTAGGGGCACAACCACAGCTGCTGGGGCCCCTCCAGAGGATCGGATTCCCCTGGCAGATAGTGGCTGGTGCGGTGCGGGAGCCATCTGGATGGCTGCATAGCTGCTGGGCGGGGAGAAGGTGCAGGCAGAGTCCCCCCACCCCCTTCCCTGGAGCCAGGGGCGACCATGCCGGTATCCAGCAGTCGTGGGTATCAGCTCTCAGCCCACCCCGCCTCCCACCCTGAGTGATGAGCAGCCATTGGAGGACCAGGGCGGGTGGCATTGTGCACACAGACAGCCGGGATAGATCCACCCAGGTCTGGACTGGCCATAGGACGCTCACTAGGCCAAGGCTGCCAGGTCACTTATCCTGGAGGAGTCCAAAGCAAAGCTGCTACAGCAGCCCACCCTGCTTCCCCAGTCTCTCCGCGAACGGCCACCAGAACCCAGGTTGGAACCGAATGATCAGCTGATCTGATGGGGAGGAGCTGGAGGAGGTTTCCCATGCATAAGCTGTGAGTCGAGCCTATAGGAGACCCCATCTCCTG
Organism: Lithobates pipiens; assembly: GCF_037356315.1. Taxonomy (NCBI): domain Eukaryota; kingdom Metazoa; phylum Chordata; class Amphibia; order Anura; family Ranidae; genus Lithobates; species Lithobates pipiens. The sequence continues at coordinate 19,039,550 of NW_027507718.1, forward strand.
AGCCTGGGACCGCTGCCCACTGCCTGACATGTGCCAGTAACCCAAGGTAAGAACTTGTCAGGTGGCGGTGGGGGGTTCTGGGGATGATGACTTCCAGACCTTATTACTGGTATTGCTATTACTCCACTTGGCTGCACCCCCTCTCCTGTCCACCTGGCTCATTCCTCCACATGGCTCATCTCTCCACCTAGCTACATCCCTCCACCTGGCTCATCCCTCCACCTGACTCCATCCCTCCACCTAGCTCACTCCGTCCCTCCAACTGCTCCATCCCTCCACCTTCTCCATCCCTCCACCTGGTTCATCCCCCCACCTGGCTCCATCCCCCCACCTGGCTCCAACCCCCCACCTGGCTCCATCTCTCCACCTGGCTCCATTCATCCACCTGGCTCCACCCCCCCCCCCATCCTGGGTCCCTTCACCAGGAGTTCTGGTGCTAAAATTATTGAATTCATTTTGATTTCTTTTTGGAGGGGGGCGCAAGTAGCTGGTCTCGCCTGGGGTGAAAAATAGTCTGGCACCGGCCCTGAGTAAAACATGCCCTATTCTGTGATACAACAAAGCAGTGCAGTTTCCTGAATGGTCACATGATGCCACAGGAAGTCAGGGCTCAGAATGAATTTTTTTTAATTATAATAAAAAAAAATGTGAATCTTCCGTGGCTTAGATAAGTGAGAGATAAGCACATTGGGATGGCTTAGGCAGAAAAGACATTAGAAAAAAAAGGTTCTATTTGTTATGAAAAGTGAAATTTTGTCCAAAAAAGGTGAACTTAGCCTTTAATAAGACAAGGACCCCCACTCTGCACACTTACATATTATCCGTCCGCACTTAGAAATGGGGAGCTCATGATTATAAGCTGAGCAATAAAAGGTAAAGGGTTAAAATACCCTTGTACTTGTTAGCTGAATCCCAGGACGATTTTGAATAGCTCTCAGCTGTGTAAATTTTAGATTTGTTTTAAAATTTATTTTCATCACTTTCAAGTGATTGCCCTTCCATTAATTCCAGGTTTATGAAGGTCATGAGGTACTCTTTAGATTCCATGTTAATTTGGTAGGCTATACTTTGACATTTAGCAACTATACAAATATATGTCTGCTTTTGGTCAGCCCCTGTTTGTGACCAAGAGACTGGTCCTCTTTAGATAGTTTTACTGAACCAACATAACTGCAATTTCAATATTTAGTATTTGGACTTTTTACATTTCTGTTACTTGTCTTAGGCTCGGTTCACACAGGACGCGGCACGACTTGCAGCGCCGCGACCTGCTGCGACCTCAGCGGCGACTTGCAAAACGACTTCTGTATAGAAGTCAATGCAAGTCGCCCGAAGTCGCCGCAAAAGTAGTACAGAAACCTTTTTTCTAAGTCGGAGCGACTCGAGTCGCTCCTATTAGAACGGTTCCGTAGTACAGAACGGGGGCGACTTGTCAGGCGGCGAAGTCGCCTGGACAAGTCGCCCCTGTGTGAACCGAGCCTTATGTTATTAAGCTGACACACATTAATTATTTGCAAACAACCTAATACAACTGTTCTTTTCATCTGTGTGGTTAGTTGTTGAAATAATTACTTCAAATCTATCTATCTATCTATCTATCTATCTATCTATCTATCTATCTATCTATCTATCTATCTATCTATCTATTTATCTATCTATAATATCTCAAGTGAGTACACCCGTCACTATTTTTGTATCTTATTATATCTTTTCATGTGTCAAAACTGAAGAAATTACACTTTGCTACAATCTAAAGTAGTAAATGTACAGCTTGTATAACAGTGCAAATTAGCTGCCCCATCAAAATAACTCAACACACAGCCATTAATGTCTAAACCGCTGACAACAAAAGTGAGTACACCCCCAAGTTAAAATGTCCAAATTGGGCCCAATTAGCCATTTTCCCAGTGTCATGTGACTCATTAGGTTTCAGGTGTGAATGGGGAGCAGGTGTATTAAATTTGGTGTTATCACTCTTACTTTCCCATACTGGTCACTGGAAGTTCAACATGACACCTCATGGCAAAGAACTCTCTGAGGATCGGAAAAAAAAAGAATTGTTGCTCGACATAAAGATGCCTTAGGCTATAAGAAGATTGCCAAGACCCTGAAACTGAGCTGCAATACAGTGGCCAAGACCATACAGTGGTTTAACAGGATAGGTTCAACTCAAAACAGGCCTCGCCATGGTCGACCAAAGAAGTTCAGTGCATATGTGCTCAGCGTCATATTCAAAGGTTGTCTTTGGGAAATATGAGTGCTGCCAGCATTGCCGCAGAGGTGAGGGGGTGGGGGGGGGGGTCAGCCTGTCAGTGCTCAAACCATACATCGCACACTGCATCAAATTGGTCTGCATGACTGTCGTTCCTGAAGGAAACCTCTTCTAAAGATGATGCACAAGAAAGTCTGCAAACTGTTTTCTGAAGGGAAGCAGACCAAGGACATGGATTACTAGAACCATGTCCTGTGGTTTGATGAGACCAAGATAAACTTATTTGGTTCAGATAGTGTCAAGCGTGTGTGGCAGCAAAAAGGTGAGGAGTACAAAGACAAGTGTGTCTTTACAGTCAAGCATGGTGGTGGGAGTGTCATGGCCTGGGACTGCATGAGTGCGGCTGGCAATGGGGAGCTACAGTTTATTGAGGGAACCATGAATGCCAACATGTACTGTGGCATACTAAAACAGAGCATGATGCCCTTCCTTTGGAGACTGGGCCGCAGGGCAGTATTCTAACATGATAACTACCCCAAACACACTTCCAAGACAACCACCACCTTGCTAAAAAAGCTAAGGGTAAAAGGTAATGGACTGGCCAAGCATATCTCCAGACTTAAACCCTATTGAGCATCTGTGGGGCATCCTCAGCGGCTCACCAGCTCTGTGATATCATCATGGAGGAGTGAAAGAGGACTCCAGTGGCAACCTGCGAAGCTCTGGTGAACTCCATGCCCAAGAGGGTTAGTACAGTGTTGGAAAACAATGATGGCTACACAAAATATTGACACTTTGGGCCCAATTTGGACATTATCACTTAGGGGTGTACTCACTTTTGTTGCCAGCCGTTTACACATTAATGGCTGTGTGTTGAGTTATTTTGAGAGAACAGCAAATATATACTGTTATACAAGCTGTACACTCACTACTTTACATTGTAGCAAAGTGTCATTTCTTCAGTATTGTCACATGAAAAGATATAATAAAATATTTGTGAGGGGTGTACTCATTTTTGTGAGATACTGTATCTATATATATCTATCTGCTATTTAGACTTTCATTTTCTAATGAGAACTAATTGATTATGTCCGTACTCAGCAAGGTGATGCCCTATTCCTTTAATTGACTAATAGTTTTATGTAAAGATGCACTCATGCCATTTGATTTACTCCATTGTGCATTTTGATTAGTTAAAATGCCACTGGAACTGATAGATTTATTCAAGACAAGTGGAAAATTGTTTTAATGAATTTCTGTCTACTTGAGTTTTTCCTCTACCTTGTAATTAATGTCAAGAATACTTACATTTATTAGTAACTTAATTGATGTCACGTATCGCACATCATAATTAATGGTGATTTGTATTTAGCTGCACGTTGATTCTAGAGGAGTACACAAACAGGGTTTTTTAAGGACGTGAAAACGTGAAGATTCATTTTCCATTTTATTTATATATTGACAGTCTTATTTAGATACTGAATTGAAGCTGTCACTTATTTACTAAAGTATGGGGTTGATTTACTAAAGGCAAATCCACTTTGCACTACAATGCACTGCAAGTTGTGCTCGGAAGAGCACTTGGGAACGCAGTCGCTGTAGATCTGAGGGGAAGATCAGAAATGAGGGGAAGCTCTGCTGATTTCTATCATCCAATCATGTACAAGTAAAAATGCTGTTTTTTATTTTCCTTGCATGTCCTCCTCAGATCTACAGTGACTGCACTTCCAAGTGTACTTCCAAGTGTACTAGCAGTGCGCTTGTAATACAAAGTGGATTTGCCTTTAGAAAATAACCTCCCCCCCATTAGCTATTGTTTTAGTAATGTTAGTAGTGTTCCTACTCTAGTCATAACACAAAAAAATAATGGCATATAATATTTCTTTACAGTATTTATCAGCAATAACTAGCTCAGATTTAGCAATGGCTGCTTGAATGTTACTTGGAAATTTTGGAGTTTCTAGTGACATATGGCAGTCATGAGAGAGTAAACCGGAGGTAAAAGCAGGTCCTAATGGTGCCTGCTTTCTAGTGGCAGACTAGCGTGTTTTTTAAGTTCAGTATCACTTTTATAAAATAAAAAATGTAATGAAATATAGTTTATTCTGGGTCACTGAATATCTGCTGTTCACCGTTCTCCTCTTTAGATGTCAATTTATGGAATGGAATGGCAGGGGCATTAATTAATTGAAACGTTCTATGAATATTATTTGGGGAAATGTAAATTTGGACTATTGCATTTCCAGCTTTTTTTTTTATTTATTTTTTTATAGAGAAACAGTAGCACCAAAAACAATCATTTGATACACACATTTTGGAATGCACCCAATTAACCCTGTAAGTTATTTGCTTAATTCCCCTGAATTATATACTTTTTTCACATTTTGCTATTTACGTCATGTACAGATGCAAATGTAAAGAAAAAAGGAGATGAGCAGCCTCTTGTTAAAATTTTTTTATGAGTTGCACAAGATATATTTTTAAGAGTTCACTCACATTTATTCATTATCCAGAAGTAAAACTTGTTTTGATACAGAAAATCACAGTTAAAAACCAGACATGCCCTACTGTGCCATATGCTAGAGCCTTGCGGATGCACATAAACCTAAAGACAAAGGATCATTCTTGAAAATGAAACTCCTGCATCACAACACGTCACATATAGTTAGTCAGGTTGAAAAAAAACAGAAGTCCATCTCGTTCAACCAACAGGGAAAAATAAACTTTCACATACATAACCCTATACCCATAGTTGCTCCAGAAGAAGGCAAAAAAAACCTCTTTGTAAAGCATGATAAAAATTTGCCGCAATAGTCCCTAGAAGGCAATTCGATATTCTCTGTCCCAAATTGGCCCTAGTATATGAATGGGGACCTTGGATTGTGGGCTCCTTGAGGATAGGGACCGATGTGAGTGTGCAATGTACAGGGATAGGGACAATTGTAGACACTCACTCAGGTTGAACTGGATGGGCTGGTGTTTTTATTCAAAGAAGTCTGTGAAGAAGTCTCTACAGCTGCAGATGTTAAATCTCTTTTCCTCCAGTACTCCCTCTGTAATAACCTAAGTAAATAAGTCAACACCTAGTTCATTATGTGGACCACTTATATACTGTAAGTGGTGATCATATTCCCCCTTAATTGCATGTTCTCAAGAGAAATAATATTCAGTTCCTCTAATCTTTCCTCAAAGCTGAGCTCCTCAATGCCTCTTATCGGTTTGGTTGCCCTTCTCTGCACTTTCACTAGTTCAATATTCTTTTTATGAGCAGGTGCCCAAAACTGCTCAAACCTGAACTGCATATATCAGATGAGGTATTACTATAGATGTGTACGGGAGGAAAATTCTCTCTTTCTGGAGTGTCTTTAAACTGCTTCTGGGCTACCCTATAGCAGCTTTACTGCTGCAGGACAGCACCTGTGCACCAGATCACGTATATATTTGTTATCCGACACTTCCGGTAGAGGACCCGCATGGGCGCTACCGTTGGCTTGCTTCCACTGTCATTATACACAACAAAAGTTGATCGGCGGGTGTTGGCTGACGATCATTGGGGAGAGAGACAGAACTGCAATCTGCCTATGTAAACAAATCAGATCGCCATTCTGACAGGGGGTAAGGGGTGTAGTTTTTATTCCTGCAAAACAGGTAATACATTCTATCTCTTCCCCTAGTAAAAGCACCTCCCACACAGTACATATAAACACTTATTAGGCACACAGTTAACCCTTTGATCGCCCCATGATGTTTAGCCCCTTCCCAGCCAGGGTCATTAGTACAGTGACAGTGCATATTTTTTAGCACTGATCACTGTATTAGTGTCACTGGTTCCCAAAAAGTGTCAAAAGTGTCAGTGTCAGAATGTCCGCCACAATATCGCAGTCCTGCTATAAGTCGCTAATCACCACCATTACTAGTAAAAATAAATACATGAAAATATCCCATAGTATGTAGACGCTATAACTTTTGCGCAAACCAATATATCAATATATACACTTATTAGGATTTTTTTACCAAGCATTTTTTTACTTCTCAACCATTGACTCTCCCAATTGCTCGCCTTCTAGAATAAATGATGCATACCTGTTTTTAGCCCCCCAAGCATATAACCTTACATTTATCAGCATTAAACCTCATTTGCCACATAGTTGACCGGTTAAATAGTGCATTAAGGTCAACCTGTATGTTGAGGACATACTGTAAGAATATTTTTCTTGTCATCAGCAAACACTGAAATGGTTCCTTTATTCCCACTCTCTATCTTATTTATAAATATGTTAAAAAGTAAGGGGACCAACACTGAAACTCTGGGGGTACATGACCATTCAGAGTATTAACAATTAATAACTACTCTCTAAATACAGACTTTTATACAGTTTTCTATCTATCTATCTAGTTTTCTATTTTCTATCTATTGACAAACTGAATTGTCTAAGCCTGTAGAATTTAACTTAAACAATAGCGGTGCGTGGGGAACTGTGTCAAACACTTTTGCAAAATCCAAGTATACTTTCTCTATGTTTTTGCTTGATTCTTTATAAAAAGAAATCAAATGTGTTTGATGACTTCAATCTTTCCTGAATCCTTGCTGACTATTGTATAAATTATTGTTTTTTAGCAAAAAATGTTCTATGTGATCCTTTATTAACCACTAGGTGTCCGCGCTATAGCCGAAAGACGGCTTCAGCGTGGACGCCAATTGCCGGGAGGCCGCCTCTGGATGTCCTCCTGTTTACTTCCGTGATGCGCGCTCCCGTGTGCACATCAGGGAAATTCTGTGTTGCTCGTGTCCCTTGGACACAGCCAGTCACAGATCACTGTAAATGGCCAATAACAGTGGCTATTTACACTGCGATCAGCGTGTCCAATGAGAGATGATCTCATATGTAAACTGTCCCACACATGTGGTATCGTAATACTCAGGGGAGTAGCAGAATGTATTTTGGGGTGTCATTTGTGGTATACACATGCCATGTGAGAGAAATAACCTATTACAATGACAATTTTGTGGGAAAAAAAAATCTTCATTTTGCAAATAATTGTGGGAAAAAATTACAACATCAAAAACCTCACCATGCCTATTACTAAATACTTTGGAATGTCTACTTTCCAAAAAGGGGTCATTTGGGGGGTATTTGTACTTTCCTGGCTTGTTCGGGTCACAAGAAATGAGATAGGCCACCAGTAGATCAGATGTGATCAATTTTTAATGATTTGCACCACAGGTTGTGGACTCTATAACTTTCACACAGACCAAATAATATCCACTAATTTGGGTTATTTTTTACCAAAGATATGTAGCAGTATAAATTGTGGCCAAAATGTATGAAGAAAAATTAATAATTTGCTAAATTTTATCACAGAAACAAAGAAAAATGCGTTTGTTTTCAAAATTTTCAGTCTTTTTTCATTTATAGCGCAAAAAATAAAAAACTCAGAGGTGATCAAATACCACCAAAAGAAAGCTCTATTTGTGGGAAAAAAAGGACAAAAAATGTATTTGGGTACAGTGTTGCATGACTAATTGCATTCATGAGTTGCATGAGTAATTGTCATTCAAAGTGTGAGAGCACTGAAAGCTGAAAATTGGTCTGGTCACGAGGGGGGGGGGGGGGGGGGGTTTAAGTGTCCCGTTGTTAAACTCTCAAATATTGTCCTGACTATAGAAGTAAACTAAATGGTCTGTAGTTACTTACCCTTTGAGAGCATGTGAGTGGAATGCCCCATTCACACGATCAGATTTTCTACTGATTTTTTCCGCCAGATTTACCAAAACCATGTAGTGTAAGGGCCTGCCTGATTGCATACAAATTGAAACTCCTAAGGTTTGATCTCATATTATATGGTTTTGGTAAATCTGAAGGAAAAACTCAGCAGAAAAACTGATAGTGTGTATGGGGCTTTAGCCATCTGGTCCAGATTCTTTATTCACTTTTATTTTGTCTAAGGCGAGGTTCACATATGTGTGGCCACGGGTTTGTGCCTGGGGTCCAATGCGTGTCCGTTCACCAGTTCAGGTGCGATTCAGGTCCAAAATTTTGCCTGAATTCGTACCTGCACCAGACCCAAACACACACAGGACCCTTCTGCAATCCGAACTGCAGCCGCCCCGGACCTGTGTGAACTGGCTCCATTGATAGCTGGCCACACTCGTTTGTCATGCGAATTGGATGCAGGGAAACTGCATATGTGAACCTAGCCTAAATGTTCCTGGACCATATGAATTTGAGACATTGTAAAACATTTGAGTCTATGCCAATACTATCATTATTATGGACTTGAACTCCCCCATTTCTTGTTGTATGCACAAAGCTAAAGAACGTATTTAATAAATTTGCCATCTCTTTGTCTCCAGTCACCAACTCAAAGTTATCTTGGAAAGGGCTTACTTGTTCAGACCTGACCGTTAAACTATTAATATATTAGAATCATTTTTGGGGGTTTGTCCTACTCTCTTTAGCAACCTGTCGTTGGTTTGAAATTTTTGTGTCCTTGACTTCCTTTGTACACATTCTGTTATATTCTTTGTAACGTTTAAATGCTGATAGTTTTCTTTAATTTTTATGTTTTTTTTTAAATGCTCTTTTCCTATTATTCATAGATTTTTCAAATTTGGATATGAGCCATATAGGTTTTATTTTTAGGCTTTTAACCACTCCAGCTACAAAAGATTTACCCCCTTCATAACCAGGCCATTTTTTTACTATTCAACAATAAGCTACATTAACCACTTCAGCCCTGGGAAGGTTTTACCTCCTTCCTGACCAGGCCATTTTTTGCGGCACTGCGTTACTTTAACTGACAACTGTACGGTCGTCGTGCGATGCTGTACCCAAATACAATTTATGTTCTTTTTTCCCACAAATAGAGCTTTCTTTTGGTGGTATTTGATCACCTGTGCATTTTTTTGTGCTATAAATGAAAAAAGACAAATTAAAAAAAAATATATATATTTTTTACTATAAAACATATCCAATAATTTTTTTTAAAAAGATTGTATTTCTTCATCAATTTAGGTTCAAAATGTATTCTGCTACATGTTTTTGGTAAAATAAAATCCCAATAGGCATACATCGATTGGTTTGCGCAAAAGTTATAGCTTCTACAAACTATGGGATAGAGTTATGAACTTTTTATTTTGGGGACCAGTGACACCAATACAGTGATCAGTGCTAAAGAATGCATTGTCACCTGTCACTGTATAAATTACACTTGCAGGGAAGGGGTTAACATCAGGGGCGATCAAAGGGTTAAGTGTGCTCCTAGCTAACTGTGGGGGGAATGCTGTGACTGGAGTAATATAGCGATCCATGTTTCTGCTTAACAGAAACACAAGATCTCCATTTTCTTCCCTCACAGAATGGCGATCTGACTTGTTTACTGCTGACTGCTGTTCTGCCTTCCCTGTGAACAATTGCAGGGACCTCCAGTTGCACGCATGCGCCCCAGACCGCTTGCACAAAATTACGTACAGGTACAGGCGGGCAGCCCTGTCGCAATATATATGCGGTAGGCAGTTCGAAAGCGGTTTACTGGCAATTACGTGGTCATGCAACACTGTACCCAAAGAAATTGATATAATTTTGTTCACACAAATAGAGCTGTCTTTTGGTGGTATTTGATCACCACGTGATTTTTTCATGTATTATTATATAAATTAAAAACTATATTTAATGGAATATAGATATATTATTATTATTTTTTATTTTTTGGTATAAAATATATCCAATAAAAAAATAAAACAAAAAAAAATCTTCATGAATATAGGCCAAAATGTATCCTTCTACATGTCTTTGGTAAAAAAAAAAAGAAAAAAAAAGAAAAAAAAGAAAAAATCCCAATAAAACCCATCGTATGAGGCCACTGGGTTTCCACCTGTCAATCAATTAATTTTAATTGGACATTGATATTCCCCAGTCCCAGTCCCAGTCCAGTAATATACGCCCCTTTCCGCAGAGAGCTATCCCGGAAGTGGGTACAGATACCTGTACTGTACAGGTATCTGCACCCCCCTCCCCCCTGAAAGGGTGCCAATTGTGGCGCCGGAGGGGGGAGGGTTCCGATGAGCGGAGGTCCACTTTAGGGTGGACCTCCGCTTTAATCCTGCTGTTTATTAGATGTTTTCACAACTCTGTGATTGGGAGCACACTGGTGATGCCTTGGGGTTCGGTGTGGCTAGGCCTGTTGCTGCCTTTTGTAGGCCTTTGGCTGGTTCTGACCTATGGGCCCTTCTTATTTCCCCATCCTTTGTGTGCCCGGGGCTTGTCACCCTAACAAATCTATGAAGAATATTGAATAATAATTGTGGTTGTTTCTTTTTAGATTATTATTTGAATAAACATTTTGACGACTCCTAAGGAAGTGGATCAAGCCCTTGAAAAGTGTCGGGCTCAAAAGAATGAACCATCCTTGATGCAATATGTTGCTCTATCATACTTTAATGCCTTAACTTGTGTACTATACAATGCTCTGTGGACAAATATAGGAAATATGTTTTATGATCAGTGATATTAAATAAATGATGACTTTAGATACATGTCGTGCCTCAAAAGTCCCATTAGTGTCCCCCCCCCCCTTTTTACTACTTGCGTAAAAGTGAAAAAGTATACAGTTTCACTCTACTAATGACACTGGCTGGGAAGGGATTAGCATCTAGGTGCAATCAAGGGTATAAATGTGTGCCTAACAATGTGTAATATGAGCTACTTTTTACTACAGCTCAATCATTCCCTCTGTACAGAGCCCTGGGTTTATTGTCAACACAGGACTCTGGGCTGTGATTCGACACAGCCGATCAGCAGACCCTGGCCATGAATCGTTGGCCAGGATCTGCTGATAAACTCTTGCTGAGTCAAATCACAGGGGATTAGGGGGTCGGGGGCACTCATGTGCTCCCAAAACCCAGATACAGGCAGCAACGTACAGTAATAGTATATATTATCCAGCGGGTCAGTAAGTGGTTATGCATATTAGCCATGGGAGTATATTTTGCAGTGTGTTTACATACAGTAGATTTGAAGCATTCCCTTTTTTGGTTCTGTGTTTTTTAATGACATTATTCCCTTCCAGTCTAAAACTTATAGAGCAGCCATCAGTCTTGGAAAATGTGCTCTCATCTCCTCTTTTTTAAATTCTTTATTTAGAAAGGTTTTGAGTTGTACAGAACATACCAGATAACTATATATGGACGATGGAGGAAATATTATCTCAATAAGACAAATACAGCATGTATACTTTAGATAAAAAAGAAGGCATTGAGTGTAAGTCAAAAATCACATGTGCAACTATTGTGGAACATTGCACATCCAACTTATGTGTAGCCCAACAAATATGGACAGGGGGCTAAGCATGAAACAGCGTAAATTGAATAACTAATAAGAATCTAATGGGAGCCAAGAAATTCCCACTGGGAAAATAAAGTGGAAGGAAATCGTATAGGAAACACGTTTGGGAAAGAAAGAAAACAGAAAGTAAAAAAAAGTGGATGAGGAGTGATGGAGAGGGGGATAGAGGGTAAAAATAAGAGGGAAAATAGGGGGGTCTGACCCTTCACTCTGATATGAGCCTTCAATCCTCTCCGGCCAGCAGGGTCATGCCTTCCTCCGAGAACTTAAAGACCATCCAATGGAACCAGATGTGCTGCTTGTTTTGTGAGGTGAGGACTAGATGACCTTAGTTTCTTTAACTTTATGTAACCACATTGAGAATGAGGAATGTTAGGATCTTTCCATTTCAAAGGATATAGGCGTGAGCCACATTCAGAAGGTGAAGTAGTATAAATCTCTTGTAGGTTTTAGAAGACATTGAAGAGTGGTGTAGCTCCAATACTTAACTTTGAAGCATGCTCACTTATATGCAGCTCCACCCATAATGCTTCAGCACCATCACACTCTCCATCAACAAGGTCCTTTTTCACACTCGCTTTGAGATCACTTTTCACATAGAGACAGACACCGCCACCTATGTCTTTACTTTTTTAGCTTACAACTGTCCAATTTTGCTTGGCAGAGTTGTGGCATTGGTGGACAAACACTTGAATTCATTGTCAGATTTTGCACTTATGTTTTGCATATATTTTTAATAGTACCAACAGAAATTGCCAATAGTTGTTTGTAATGTGGTAAACTCCTTATCATGTGCCATAGCCCTCCTCCCAACTTCCCCTATTCCACCCTCCATTAGTGCCTGAAGCCTATCTGACTTGTCTTCCCCATAATATTTTCATTTTCCCTCCTCCTTAAAGGGGTTGTAAAGGCAGAAGGTCTTTTATCTTAAAGCATTCTATGCATTAAGATAAAAAGCCTTCTGTGTGCAGCAGCCCCCCTAACACTTACCTGAGGCCCATGTTTGTCCATCGATGTCCACAAGTGTCTCAACTGTCCATGATCCTCCTTCCTGACTGGAGACACAGCAGCGAGACACAGCAGCGGTACTTTTGGCTTCCACTGTTGTCAATCAAAGTCAGCTAGCCAATCAGGAGTGAGAGGGTACGGGGCCAGGTCGGGGCTTCGTGTCTGAATGGACACAGGGAGCTGTGACTGCTTGTTGTGAGGGCACTGAACAGGAGGGAGGGGTCAGGATCACAGAAGAGGGACCTGAGAAGAGAAGAATCCAGGCTGCTCTGTGCAAATCCACTGAAACAGAGCAGGTAGGTATGACATGTTTGTTATTTTTTTAGGGAAAAACAACGAGTCTTTACAATCACTTTAATTCTAGTTTAAATACTCAACTAGCATTCCAATAAATCTCACCCAGTACAGCAGACCTCTTTCCATTTAAGTTCAAATCATTTTTTACCATATACCCAATGAAAATATATCCTTGCAGCCTAGTTCTTTTAATGGATTCTTAAGGATCCTCCATCTTCCATGTGTTCTGTCTTTGATCCCAACATGGACCAAGACAGTTGGGTTTTGCCCAGCTCCTCCTAGCAATTTATCAGCCCAGTCCACAACATGCTAAACCCTGCAGCAGAGAGACCGCAAACCATTCATCTAAGGAGCTCCTGTCGACAGATTATTCTATCAGTGTTTCTGATTATAACCTCTAAACCTGAGTGCTACCTCCAAATTTGCCACCAATAATAAAACAGTTTATAGTGCACTGAGCACAAAACTATTAGCCCTTGTACACACGGTCGGAGATTCGGATGGAATGTGTCCTATTGGACCGTTTTGTCGGATAATCCGACTGTGTGTGGTCTCCATCGGACAGTTTTTTCCAACTTGTCCGTAAAATTTTCCGACAAAATGCTCCGATCGGATATACTCCGATCATGTGTAGCCTACTCCGACGGACAAAGTGCCACGCATGCTCAGATCAAATTCCTATACCAAAGCTATTGGCTACTAGCCTGAACGTAGTTGTTACAAAATAATGTCATCACGTTATGTACAATCGGATTTTCCGACAACTTTGTCCGCCCGTGTGTATGCAACAGTTTTGGACAAAATCCGTCAGACAAAATCCATTGGACAAAATCCAACGGATTTGGTTGTTAGAATGTCCGACTGTGTGTACAAGGGCTTACACCCAAGCACCATATTTCCAGCGCGCACACTATAATAAAAAGTTATAAAAATCCACCCAAAAAATCCTCATTATGTCTGAAAAGGCCAACAAGGAGAGGCAGACTCTCACAGGCCACTAAAAGAGGGCAAGCAGCCTCTGTGTCTACAGTGAAAAGTGGTGGTCCTGACTCCTGGACATGGTACATCCTCTGCAGGCGGGGCATGCTTCTTCTTTTTTTCCAGTGCTGGCCATGTTATTGAGCCACGACATGCTGAAGAGGCCCAATCTTCCTGCACCTGTTTGACAGGTGCATGTAATTTCATTTTTTTTTCAAATTTTTTAACAGCAAGGCCCATTCCTATGCCCAGCAAGAGTAACTGTGTGGGGTTACAGTGTTCAGGCACCACTAGGGATGGGCAAACGGTTTGGGCCGAGCAAAAGTTTGGCCTAAACATCACCCAGTCAGGTACTCGCCTAACATCCAAACTTTTTGGGCACTTAGTGGGATGTTCGCCCGCTGAGCGCACAGTCGTTAGGTTGTTAAGGCTTCCCCGCTCGGAGCTAAATAAAAAAAAAGAATTGTAAAAAAAAGAATGTCAATTTTAAAAAAATTGGGAAAAACCAGCGTGAGGGGACCCTTTGGATCTGGTATGGATTTTAACAACTTCCCTACCGGGCATTGTAAAATGACGCCAGCAGGAACACTCCCTCCCTCCTGAAGCCCCTCAGAGTACTGTTTCCAGCCCATTACACTACCCATCAGAGTACCAGAATTCCTATTTTCAGACCATGACTCATAGAATATACGTTGGAGTGTTTTATTTACAAAATTTTGTAATTTTGTTCGAAATTTCACTGTCCTGGTGTTCTGGGACCTTCAAAAGTGTGATAGGTAGGAATGAAATTAGATGCAATTTATGCTCCTAGAACGCCTGATGGTGCTCCCTGCATGTTGGACCTCTCTATGTGGCTGGGCTGTGAAAAAGTCTCATACATGTGGTATTGCCATACTCAGGAGGAGGGGTTTATTTGGAAGTATGCATATGCTGTGTGTGAGAAATAACTTGTTATTATGAAAATTTTGTGTAAAAAAAAAATAAAAAATCTTAATTTTCGCAAAAATTGTGGGAAAAATTTACACTTCACCTTGGATTGTCTACTTTCTAGATTAAATAATATCCACTAAGTTGGGTTATTTTTACCAATGATATGTAGTAGTATACATTTTGGCCCAAATGTATGAATAAAAATTACTTATTTAAAAATTCAAAATGAACAATTACTCATTGTAAAGCGCTGCATAAACTGTTGGCGCAGTATAATAATAATACTTATTTGCAAAATGTTTTAATGGCAAATCAAAAAATGTTGTTTTTTTTTTTTATATATATATTTTCGCTCTTTTTTTACTTATATTGCAACAAATAAAAAAACACAGTGGTGACTAAATACCACCAAATGAAAGCTCTAGTTTTGTGAAAAAAAATGCTAAAAAGAGCACTGTTAGAAGAAAATAGGTCTGGACAGGAAGGAGATGAAAGTGTCCTGTATTGAAGTGGTTAAAGGGAACCCTTTGACAGAATTAAGAGAAAAAACTAATTTGGGTCCCCCACATATCCATATTAGGCCCTTTGGGTCTGGTATATATTTTAAGTGGAACTCCATACCAAAATAAAAAAAAAGGGCATGGGGTCCTCCTCAAAATCCATACCAGACCCTCATCTGAGCATGCAGCCTGGCAAGCCAGGAGAAGGCGGGGGGGGGGGGGGCAAGCGAGCCTCTCCCCCTCCTGAACCATACCAGGCTGCTTGCCTTTAACATGTTGATGGGGACAAGGTCCTCTTCCCAACAACCTTGGGCTGTGGTTGTCGGAATCTGCGGGTGATGGGCTGATCGGACTCAGGAAGCCACCTTTAACAAGAGAGCCTCCACTTCCTGGCCTCCTCCTATGTGAATAGGTATCGGGTACATCGTGCCTCTACCCATTCACCAAAAAAGTGTCAAAAAGGAAACAGTTTTTAACAAGTTCTTTATTTTAAAAAAAATTGTTTCACTCAGTGTAATCCATCGTCAATCAGGCTGCTCCTGTGATCTCTTCGGAGGCCTCCTGCCATCTGCCTCCTCTCTGCTTTGACAGTTCTTATATAGGCAATGTGAAAAAACAGAAAATAAATACCACGCTCCCTATTGACTATATGTGAACAAAATTAAATACATAAATAGCTGAGCTCAAAATTGTGAGATATACACAAATAACCAAGTATAATAATGAAAAACAGGCTGTGCTTAAAAAGTGAAGCCTGTTTTTCCTTCTTATATAGGCAAGGGGGAGACCTGGCTATGTCACCCAGTGACACCGGCCCCATCTGATGTCACGGGATATCATGTGATGTCAGAAGGGGGGCGGTGTCACCACAATGTACCCGAAACCCATTCCCATAGGGGGGTCGGGATCTTGGGGCCCCCTTGTTAAAGGGGGCTTCTAGATTCTGATAAGCCCCGCACCCACAGACCCTGACAACCACAGCCCAGTTTTGTCTGGAAGAGGCCCTTGCCCCCATTAACATGGGAACAAGGTGCTTTGGGGTGGGGGGGCAAAGAGCCCCCTACCCCAAAGCACCCACCCCCATGTTGACAGCATGTGGCCTTGTAAGGTTCAGGAGGGGGACACTCGCTCGTCCCCCCCTTTTCCTGACCTCCCAGTCAGCATGCTCAGATAAAGGTCTGGTATGGATTTTGGGGGGGAAGCCACACCATTTTTTTCAAAATTGTTTGTCCGACGCCATTGTTTTTCTTTTTTTTAACCTGTATTGCTGGGTGCATGCAATACATTACAGCCACGAGCAAGTTTAAATTAAATGTTTTCCTTCAGAAATGTCATTATTGCTGCAGCATGTTCTATACATTGCACAGATGCGCCAATTTACAGGCAGACCAAGAGGACGCCCCAGGCACAATATTTAAAGAAATATTTCACTTTTATTGTTTCACTTTAATCATCATTAAAATCACTGTTTCTTTAAAAACAAATGTTTTAAAAACTTTTTTGCATTGATACATGTCCCTCAGAGTACTACCCGGCCCCCATACACTTTTTATGACAATAATGTGCATATAAGTCTTTCAAATTAGGACTTTTAATTTTTTTATGTTCATGTTCCATAGACTTTAATAGATTTTGCATGTTCAGTAGAACTTTTTGCCTGTTCAAGATGTTCTGGTGCGGGCTGAACCAGGGGTGTTCAGCCCATCCCTAGGGATTATTGGTGGGTGTACACTTGTTAGTCAGTGGTGAGTAACCCTTTAGACTGTTGGTCAGTTTTCAATGCCCCTATTTTTTGGTGACCATTAGTAATGATATTTGGATTTCCTGAACTTAAATTTACAGGTAGTTTACATGATTCGAATTAGTTTCAAACCAGGGGATGTAAATGCTCACCCGTAATACCCTGTGCAGCCTTTGACCCTGACTCATAGCAGCCAATAAGGTGTAGAAGCTGGGTAACCCAGTCCCTCAATACTAAAGAGGATCTGAGAGCAGCCCTAGTGTGCTTGAGCTCTGTGTACTGCAATGGTGAGGTACTACTTTCTTTTCTTTTTTGTGCCCCACACACACACAAACACTCACATCCCCAGAGCTTTACTGAACCCAACAATAAAACATTCACAAAGTAATTGTGTTGTGCTAATACATGTTTTACAACAACTTTCGACAACACAAGTTACATGTGTTACTGTGATGCAGTTTTGTTCTGAATGGATCCCCAACCCCTTTGCCAACAGACATGGTTTGGGGCGCACTGGCAGGAATGATGCAAGAATTTTATTGCATATTGGTGTGCTGCTAGCCTTTTGTTTTTGAATAGACTGCATACCATAATGCTTTTAAGCACAGCATAACAATGTACTGTAATGGTGTGAATGAGCCAAAAAATATGTTGAAAATCAATAACTTATTGACTGTATCAAGGCAGTTTGAAAAGCAGCAGTGCCAACTACAAAGAAAACTGACCCGAATGACAGCTACAGTGCGGCTGGCTAGTTCTGGGACGCCGTCATATGAGGACATATTCAGAGGACACTGGTAATGATTAAGCACATTTCTGTTGTGTGAAAAGTGGCTACCTTGAACATGGCTGGTGCCCTCTGGTGTCATTTTGGATATTTTCATATTCCAATAAACTTTACTTGGGGCCCACGTGAGGTGCAGCCGTTTCTTATTTTGACAATTTACCATGGAGGTGAGCCGGGGTTAGCACTCAGGTGTGTGTTCCAGTGGGCGTATCAGTTACACCTGGAGCGGTGAGTTCTTTTCATTTATCCAGAGGACACTGCTGATCACATATTGAGGTAAGAGTCAATCAGTGGCTCTTTAACCATTTCCCGACCGGCCCACGCAGATGTACATCGGCAGAATGGCACGGGCAGGCAAATGGGCGTACCTATACGTCCCTTTAAGTTTGCTGTCCTGCCATCGCGAGCGCGCCACCGCTGGTGCACTCGCGTGCCGCCGCCCTCGCGTGCCGCCGCAGGTGCGCTCGCGTGCCGGTCGGGACCCCCGTGAGTCCGGTCTTGGGTCCCGCAGACTCGATCGCCACGGGCATACCCGCGATCGCCTCACGGGGTGGCTGAACTAGGAGATGACGTTGTAAACAGCATCTCCCAGTTCTGCCTAGCAACAAGTGACGCTGATCTCTGCTCCATGTGATTGGAGCAGAGATCAGTGTTCACTAAAAGAAAGCCCAGCCCCCAACAGTTAGTAACATGCCCCTAGGAACACTTAACCCCTACACTGCCACCCACTGGTTAACCCCTTCACTGCCAGTGTCATTTACACAGGAATCACTGCATTTGTATAGCAGTGATTGCCGTATAAATGACAATGGTCCCAAAAATGTGTCAAAAATGTCCGATGTTGCCACCATAAAGTTGCAGTCACAATAAAAATCGCTGATCGCCGCCATTACTAGTAAAAAAAAAATGATTAATAAAAATGCCATAAAACTATCCCCTATATTGTAAATGCTATAACTTTTGCGCAAACCAATCAATAATCGCTTATTGTGATTTTTTTCACCAAAAATATGTAGAAGAATACGTATCGGCCTAAACTGAGGAAAAAAAATGTTTTTTATGTATTTTTGGGGGATATTTATTATAACAAAAAGTAAAAAATTGTCGCTCTATTTTTGTTTATAGCGCAAAAAATAAAAACCGCAGGGGTGATCAAATACCACCAAAAGAAAGCTCTATTTGTGGGAAAAAAATGACGTCAATTTTGTTTGGGAGCCAAGTCACAAGACCATGCAATTGTCAGTTAAAGCGACGCAGTGCCAAATCGCAAAAAGTGGTCTGGTCTTAAGCCAGCAAAATGGTCCGGGGCTTAAGTGGTTAACATGTGATCAGCTGTGTCCAATCACAACTGATCATGGATGTCAACAGAAGTTGGGTTATTATAACCAGCTTCTCTAAAAGGCACATCTACACTGATAATCAGTGCACTCAACAGTGCCCACCTGTGCTGCCAATCTGTGCCCACAAGCACTTCCAATTTGTGCCAATCAGTGCACCCCAGTGCTGCTAATCAGCGCCCATCAGTGTTGCCAATCAGTGCCTATCAGTGCCTTCTCATCTGTCACCTATCAGTGATGCCTACTAGAGCCCATCAGTGTCGCATATCAGTGCTGCCTATCAGTGCTGCCAATCAGTGCCACCTATCAGTGCCCCCTATCAGTGCCGCCTTTCAGTGTTCATCAGTGCCACCTATCAGTGCCCATCAGTGCTGCATATCAGTGCCCCTCAGTGAAGCCTATCAGTGCTGCCAATAAGTGTCACCTCTCAGTGCTGCCCATCAGTGCCCATCAGTGTCGCATATCACTAACTATCAGTGTCACCTATAAGTGTTGCCTATCAGTGCCACCTATCAGTGGCCATCAATGGTACCTATTAGTGCCCATCAGTACCTCCTATCAGTGCAGCCTCACCAGTGCCCACCAATGCCACCCCATTAGTGCCCATCTGTGCAGCCTATCAGTGCCCATCAATGCCCATCAGTGCAGCCTCATCAGCGCACATCAGTGGGGGAGAAAAATTACCTCTTAGAAAACTTTTATAACAAACTATGAAAACTTTTATTTTTTTTCAACATTTTTAACCTTTATTCGTTTGTTTAGCAAAAAAAAAAAAAAAAAACAACAACTCAGTGGTGATTAACCACTTCAATACAGGGCACTTTCGCCCCCTTCCTTCCCAGCCCAATTTTCAGCTTTCAGCGCTCTAGCGCTTTCAGTGACAATTGCGCGGTCATGCTACACTGTACCCAAATGAAATTTTTATCATTTTGTTCGCACAAATAGAGCTTTATTTTGGTGGTATTTATTCACGACTCTGTTTTTTATTTTTTGCGATATAAGCGCAAAAAAGCGGAAATTTGGAAAAAAAAAACAATATTTTCTTTTTTCTACTTCAATAAAAATCCAATAAAATCAAATTTTGTCATAAATTTAAGCCAAAATGTATTCTGCTACATGTTTTTGGTAAAAAAAAATCCGTTAAGTGTATAATAATTGGTTTGTGTGATCACGGACATATGTACGCAAATGATCATGTACATATGTGTGCAGGTGATCACGTACATATGTGTGCAGATAATCATTGGGACATGTGATTTTAGTGGGACATATGTGAGGGACATGTTTTTATTATTAGGGACATGTGTTTTTATTATTTGGGGACATGTATGTTTTGGGGACATGTGTGGGGACATTGTGTTTATACTGTGTGATGTGTTTACTGTGTGGTGTGTTTACTGTGTACACTAGACTGGTGATCAGTGAGTAAAAAGCTGTAAAAAGCAGCTCATACTCACTGATCAGCAGCCGGCTGCAGCGATCTGCTCTCCTCTCCACAGCGATGACTTCTGTGTGAGGAGAGGAGGAGCCGATTGCCTAGCAACCGGCTGTTTGTTTACATCACATGACGGCCGTGATTGGACACGGCCGTCATGTGATCAGGAGGGCCAATCACAGAGCCCTCCTGCCGATCTGAGATGCGCCGTGTCCGGGTGACACGGGCGCATCGGGATCGCGCCGCTGCGCGGGCGCGCGCGCGCGCGATCCCGCTACTCCTGAATGACGTTCCTGAACGTCCTATCAGGAGTAGGCGGCTCCCACCCGGCCGTATATGTGCATTGGCCGGGTGGGAAGTGGTTAAATAACACTAAAAGAAATCTCTATGTGTGTAAAAGAAATATATAAAAATGTAATTTGGGTACAGTGTTGCATGACTGCACAATTGTCATTCAAAGTGTGACAACGCTGAAAGCTGAAAAATGGCCTGGGCAGGAAGGGGGTGAAAGTGTCCAGTAGGAAAGTAGTTGAAAAAAAATAAAATATTTGTGATGAGCTCTCAGAATTAGGACACCAGTGAGGAAGGGATAGAGGTAACAGATTTAGCAGTGTATCCTCTATGGCAAGTCCTACATAATCCAGTGTAGCTCTGCAACCATATGGCTCACCCAGTGTGCAGTAGCCAACCTGCCAAAAAATATGCCATCCCTGCCAGTGTTTGCTTGACCAAGTTTCTGTGGTAATGGGTAACCTGACAGTGTGGTACAACAAGAGGGACATGTTTTCCTTTAAAGGGTAAATCTACTTTCGTGGGGAAAAAAAATAGCAAATAAAGAAAAAATAATATAGCACATACAATTGCGGCACTAATCATATTGTAATTGAATTTTACTGTAAGTTTCTGAGAATACATTGCAATATGGCTACCTGGAGTTGTTATGTACACAGAGTGTGTACTGACCACTCCCCAGAAACATAATTTCCTGCTTGTGTGATTAGCCCACCAATTTTTCCAGAAGTCTGCCTAATGCTGCATACACATGACTGGACTTTCCGGCAGACTAGGTCCGATGGTTTTCCCGACAGACTTTCGTTGGAGTTCCGACAGACTTTCCGAACGAACGGACTTGGCCACACACGAACGGACTAAGTCTGTTCGAAAGTCTGTTCGTTTTGAGCGTGATGACGTAAACGGGACTAAACAAGGAAGTTCAATAGCCAGTAGCCAATAGCTTCCCTTGCGTCATATTTGGTCTGTCGGACCAGCACACAGACGAACGGTTTTCCCGATTTGAGTCCGTCGGAATTGAGTCCGTCGGATAGATTTGAAACATGTTCTATTTTTAGGTCCATCTGATTTATTTTTCAAAAAACGATCAGACTAGCCCACACCCTACAGCCCTACAGCTGTACACCTGAGAGTTAATTTTGAAGCCACTCCCATTAAACCCACTTAGTACAGAGGCACAGACAAACACACATAGATTACTTCAGAAGAACAAAAGGTAGGAATATGCAACAAAGGTTGTTATAATCCTTGCAATGTAAATTTTTCCTTTTTTCTTTTTGCATTTTCAAAGGCCCTTCATAACTGTGGGAGGCTTCTAATGCTATTTGGATGACAAAAGACTTTAGCAGATAAAAGTTGTTAATTATTGTAGTAAATCAATAAACAAAAAAGGTTGAAACAAAGTTCCTTCCAGTGTGGTTTCTTGTACTGTAGTAAACAAAGTATTACAATACAATATTGCTAATATAAGCATCTAGTAATAGGCTAGCTCTGTAGGTTCATGATCAGTGTTAGAAGGGTATTAAAGTACCATATAAGTGGATAACAGAGGGATTAGAGATCATTGGTAGGAAGAGGAAATGAAGGAGGGAGAAAAAGAGGGGTAATCTATTTTTTATCCATCACGACCAGAGTCCATCAAATTTGTGAGTACCGTTTTTATACATATATGTTAAAGCGATTGTAAACTATCACCTTTTAAAACAACCTATTCAGTTTAAAATAGGACTGAAAGGCAAAACTTTTGTGTATAGCTATAAAAAACATGGATGAAAAGTGATCTCATTCCCTGTCTTCTCAGCTGCATAAGAGCTGGGAGGAGGTGAAGCAGCAGAACACTGAGCTTCCCAATAATTGGCTGTGCAGCAGGGGTGTGTC
This sequence comes from Lithobates pipiens, assembly GCF_037356315.1. NCBI lineage: Eukaryota > Metazoa > Chordata > Amphibia > Anura > Ranidae > Lithobates > Lithobates pipiens. The sequence goes on from NW_027507718.1 coordinate 19,062,288, forward strand.
AGGACAAGTCTGATCATTGTAGGAAAGCACAATGAGTTCCCAGCCTAGCTGGAGAACTGACCACAGTGTGATCTCTTGCTTAGCGTGGTCAGTTTTCAATAGTGAAGCAAGGTGACTAGCAGGAACACCAGCGATTTTACATAAAGGAAGCAATACAAAGAGAACAGGACACTTTATCATACAAGCACATGGTACTAACAGCAAGCACATATCAGGAATATGAAGTGTTGGGGTTACAACGCTTTAACTTATACAAAGGTAGTATAAGCATAATGATGGATTCCCATTATGGTGGTTGGGGTCAACTGAATGATTTCCTCTTTTGCATAACACAGCAGTTAAAGTGGTTCTAAAGCCTAAACATTTTTTACCTTGCATTCCTTGCATTAAGGTAAAAAATATTTAGACATAAGTATCACCGATCACCCCCTTTTACTTACCTGAGGTCTCATTTTTGCAGTGCTGTGCACATCTACCACTCACCATGAGATAATCCAATTTCAAGTCATTTCCTCTCTTCATTATCCGGAGGTTATTGCTTATCCTTGGTTACAGAGGCACAACCTCTCTTTTGATTGGCTTTGTGCCGAGGTTCTTTCCTGGTCGCCACAATGCAGTAAGACATGTTTTCAGAAAGTGGCTAACGTCTTGTGCACCTCTTCCCTCTCCTCTTTGCCAGAGGAGTACTGCAAATTTAGCAATGTCTTTGACAAGGATCAAGCCAGTAGTTTGCCTTCACACTGGTCATATGATTGCACAATTGACTTTCAACCTGGTGCAAGTCCATGTCTCCCCGTGGCCAGGTTTACCCTTTATCTGTCTCGGAGGATAAAGCTATGGAGGACTATGTTTCTGATGCACTTTCTTGAGGGTTCATCCGCAAATCCTCTTCTCCTGCTGGTACTGGCTTCTTCTTTGTGAAAAAGAAGAGTGGTGAACTGAGACCATGTATCGATTATAGGGGCCTCAATTGCATCGCAATTAAGAATGCCTACACAATTCCGTTGATTACGGAATTATCTGAGTGCCTCAAGGGTTTTCACAAAGCTCAATCTGAGAGGGGCATACAATCTTGTGAGAATCAAGGAGGACGATGCATGGAAAACTGCGTTTAACACCAGGAAGGGACATTATGAATACCTTGTAATGCCGTTTGGCCTTTGCAACGCTCCTGAAGTTTTTCAGGAGTTCATCAACAATGTCCTCCGAGATATGTTGCAGGAATCTCGACTATATTTTCATCTATTCTAAATCCCTAGAGAGCAACAACAAAGATGTCTCCCAGGTGCTACAGAGGTTGAGAGATAATAACCTGTATTGTAAGTTGGAGAAGTGCGAGTTCCATCGTGAACAGGTTAAATTTCTGGGTTATGATATTCATACTGCTGGTTTTTCGATGGACCCAGAGAAATTATCTGCAGTTTTACATTGGCCTCGACCAATAGGTCCACATCCGTTATAATGATTTCTTGGCTTTTATTATCGGAAATATATTTTGAACTTCTCTTCTCTGCTCAAACCCCTGACTGATATGACCAGAAAGGATGGTAACCCACAGAATTGATCTCCGGATTTCACAAAGCCTTTGAGTCTCTCAAGGCTGCATTTGTTTCAGCTCCTGTGTTTGCACATCCTGATCCTACGCTACCTTTCATTCTTGAGGTTGATGCATCTGAGACAGGAGTGGGCACCCTTCTGTCTTTACGTCCTACCTCTGAGAGCGCTATGCATCCTTGTGGCTACTTTTCTAAGAAATTGAAGAAGAATACAATTACAAGATTGGGGACAGATAATTATTAGCTATCATTTTAGCGCTTAAAGAGTGGAGGAGGCATCTCCTCGAAGGTACCAGTGTGCTGGTTCTCATTTTGACTGACCATAAGAATATCACATTCTTGTCTGAGGCTAAACGTTTTCTGTATCTCCTAGAAGAGCATGGTGGGCTCTTTTTCTGTTCAGCTTCAATTACATAGTCCCATTCTTACCCGGTACCAAGAATGTAAGGGCTGACGCATTGTCGTCACAGTTTTTCTCCACTTCCAAAATTGAGGCTTGCCTGTTCCTGTAATACCTACACGATCGCATTCTGGCTACTATACGCACTAGTCTCACCTCACCTTTGGGTGACAGAATTTGTGCCTGTCAGATCCAATCTCCTCCCGAGAAACCTGGTGACTGTTGCTTTGTCCCTGAGAATCTCCGCACTGCTTTGCTCCAGACTTACCATTCTCCCAAGGCGGCTGTCCACCCAGGGAAGAATCAACTCATTTGGGTTATTTCTCAAAAATTCTGGTGGCCTAGTCTCCACACTGTAAATAGTAGCTGCTTGCTCTGTGTGTGCGCAGAATAAGACACCACAACACCTTCCAGTGAGCCTCCTACAACCCATACCCAATGGATTTTATTGTGGAGCTACCCAAATCTCAGGACAACACAGTAATTCTTATGGTGGTTGACCGGTTCTCAAAAATGTCACATTGTTTTCCACTAAAGAATTTGCCCACTTCCAAAGAACTGGCATCCATCTTTGCTTGGGAGATCTTTTGATTACATAGGCTACCAAAGGAACAATATGTTTTTTATCCAAGGATGGAGGGTCTCATTAGAATGCAATGCCTCCCCATAATAAAGACATTTAAAGAGACGTATGGGTTTCCTTTTTTTGCTTACATCTATTCTATGTGAGCTGCTGATATCTAAAAATCTTTCCAACCCTTTCAGAAATGCCCTCATTCTGTTGAAATCAAGCTAAATACCTGTGGGAGGGGCTACCAACTTTCATACAGTATCATACCGACAATGGTCTGGCTCTGGAGTCTGGATCCACCCACTTTCCTGTCATCTTGCTTGATTGATGTCGGCTCTCTGCTCTCTCCCAAGACTTCTCAGAGCGTAGTGGTTCCCTCCTCCCTTCTGTTTCCTCCGTCCTCCTCTTTAGCCTGTTCCAACGTTAAGAAGAATCAGCAGAGATATCAGCACTTCAGTGACTAAGAGCCCTTTCACACTGTGCCCCCTATTTTTAGCGCCGCTTTAATGCCGTTTTAGCTGCGCTATTAGGCCGCTAGTGGGGTGTTTTTAACCCCCCCACTAGCGGCAGAAAAGGGGTTAAATCTGTCCGCAAAACACCGCCGCAGTGGCGTTTTGCCGGCGTTATAGCAGCGCTGCCCCATTGATTTCAATAGGGAGGAGCGTTGGAGGAGAGGTGAGTTCACCGCTCCTTCACCACTCCAAAGAAGCTGCTGGCAGGACTTTTTCTGATGCCCTGCCATCGCACCACTCCAGTGTGAAAGCCCTTTGGCTTTTCACACTGGAGTGAATGGAGCCGAAAAACGCATCCAGTGTGAAAGGGGTCTAAGGTAGGAGAAGTCACTGATAGTGCTGTGTATGTAAATGTTCTCTACATATTACTATCTACCAGAGTGAAAACAATATATTTTTAAAGCAGAATACACATATGGATGCCACAGCAGACAAGCATTCCATGGATTGCTGGTATAGTAAAATAAAATAAAATCAGAGCTAATATTGTGAATGAATTTAGATTTTTATATGAGACCTTCACATCTACTTGCATTCTCATGCTGAAGCACAGAGCTCCTCTGATATGGACAGAGCTTTGCTCCCCCAAAATTGGTGTATTACCTAGTACCCCTGTAGCAATAATGTTCCCTTCATTGTAAAATAGAGTATTGCAGGATTAGAGCCCCCTTACATTTGTAATGCTATCTGGGACTGTATTACATGGTGCATTCATGCAGCTGCACACATATACAAGTATTTGGCCATGTTGATTAGGGATGGGCCAAACAGTCCCCTGTTTGGTTTGCACCAAAACTTCCGAACACCGTGAAAGTTTGGACCCGAATAACGAACCCCACTAAAGTCAATGGGACCGAACGTCAAAAATCAAAAGTGCCCATTTTGAAGGCTTATATACAAGTAATTGGGCATACAATGGTTATAGGCATCAGGGTTCTGCCCTGGGGGACATGTATCAATAAAGAAAAAGTTTGGAAAAAGCTTCATTTTTAAATGAGCAGTGATTTTTTGATTTTTAAAGTGAAAGCATAAAAATAAAAAAATCCTTCCAATATAGTGCCTGGGGGGTCCCCTTAGTCTACCTGTAATGTGGCAGATCTGTACCCTGTCTAGAATCTGCTGCAACAATAATTGCATTTATAAAGCCAAAAAATAAATAATTTTCCCTGCAAGCTGCCTTTATTTTGCTCTGCAACAGCTGGGGAGCCAGTGTGTATGATGAGGCCACAATGTAGTGCACTGGGAACAAGATTAGAAATTTTTTTGGATACATTCTGGTGTCACTTTGACTTTGGATAGAAGTAACAGGTGTGTAAAAATTGGTCTTTGGGTGTCTGTGGTGCCTTCCCACAGTAACCCTATAGAGGTATGCTTGATGAAAGCAAGAATTGACCTTGCTGTAAAAAAATGCAATTATATGCACCTGTCAAACAGGTGCAGAAACATTGATCTTTGGGTGTTAATTATGGCCATGAAACCTATACCAAAAACATTCTTCCAGATGAAATGATTGACTGTAACCTGCTGGAGTCAGGAAAAACGTTCAATAAAATCCTCTTTAATGTGTCTTCAAGAGATTTTATCTTCTGTACTCTCTGTAGGGACGGGATGAGTTCTGAGACCTTCCCCTTATAATGGTGGTCAAGGAGGGTTGCTAACCAGTAATCACCCTTCTCCTTTATGCCACATATTCTTGGGTCCTTCTGCAGGCTTTAAAGCATGAGGTTGCCCATGCTCCTCAAATTTGCAGAGGCTTGAGAAGCAGACTCCTCAGGGTCACTCGGGAAGACAGCATCTGGAACCTCCTCCTCCCAGCCACGTACTACTTCTTCAAAGCCTATGAAAGTGCCAGAATCCTCATCCTCATCCTCCTCCTCTCTCCTCCTGTGTGACATAGGAATGATGGTGTATGGATAAAGTGGGCCTTGAGCAGAAAGGAAGTCCTCTTCTTCCTCCTGCTGCTGCTCTGCCTCCAGTGCCCTGTCCATAATGCCATGCAGAGTCTGCTCCAGCAAGAACACAACAGGGATTTGTCACTGATGCATGCACTGTCACGGCTCACCATCCTTGTGGCCTCCTTAAAAATGATGACAATACAGTTCATGCATCCTTAATGATCAGCCATTGGCGTGGGGAAAAAAAGCCGAGGTGGCCCGAGCCTGTTGACATGCCGTACTGGCATAGGTACTCATTGACACCCCTCTGCTGCATGTATAGCTGCTGCAGCATTGCCAAAGTCGAGTTCCACCCAGCGGGAATGTCACAAATCAGGCGGTTTATGGGCAGGTGGACTTCCCGCTGAATTTCAGCCAACCGAGCACTGGCTGTGTATGACTGCCTGAAATGGCTTCAGACTCTTTTGGCCTGTTTTAGTACATCTTGCAATCTTGGGTACGTACTTCGGAAAGACTGCACCACCAAATTGAGGCATGGCACATGTGTCAACTTTCCCTGTCTAAGGGCTGACAGGAGGTTTTGAGCCATTATCGGACACCACCATTGCTGGCTCCAGCTGGCATGGTGTGAACCACCTCTGGGCCTGTCCCTGCAGAGCTGCAAGAATCTCTACTCCGGTGTGGTTCCTGTCCACTGAACACACCAGTTGAAGCACTGCATGGCACCTTTTAGAAAATTGTATATAAAGTGTAGCGCTAAATGGTTATACGTAAATCTGTGCACACATTGACCTTGTGACAAAAAAAGTTACAAATAATTTCAAATATTTCAAGATAGTGCACTCCAATGTTGCTATATGTTGGAGCTTATACAAATATATGTAGCAATCAAATACGTGAAAAAAAAGAGGAAATATTCAAAAAAATTAAACACAAAAAACAAGATCCATTTGTGAAAAATAAAGTCCCAAACTGTGAGATGAGAATTTTGAAGAGATAATCCAAAAAATAATTCAGCTGGAATATCACCCGAGTGCAGCTACCACCACCTTAGCAGATGTAGGCTTACCAGACGGTGTTGACCCAAATGAACATATATTAAGAGGGTCGTACGTGCTTATCACTCTGGTTATGGAGAACACACTTCCAGATTTTAAATGGACCAGTCTCACTATGGAACCTGCTTTCCTCCGGCTCCTAGATGCGTTTGTTCATCACCAATTTACACAAGATCTCCGACACTAACCAAAGTCCACATACAGGGCAAAAGAATATGGCCAAAAATAGCGTAATAACGTTTAAATTTTTTTAATTAAAAATAGTAACAAACTTACATTTATGTAGTTACTCAAGCGCTTATCATTAAAATATAGGCAGTAATGGGGTCCTCCCGACGCGTTTCGTCCACTGGGACATTATCTGGGGTGTCACCTTTTAGCCTGACTCATGGAATAGTCCTTTGAACACTTAGGGGTACCTGATGTTCATAGGAAAATTCTGCAGAGGAGCATGGAGGTAGTGGAGGAGGAGGAGGGAGTAGAGCTCACAGGTCTGGCATTATCACTACCAGCTGTATGGAGATGTGTGGGGACAACAAGCTACAGCACTGAGCCCTGTACTGCATCCTTTTGAGTTGCAAGCTTAGTTACCCAGTGTGCTGTGAACAAAATATATCGTCCCTGCTCATGCTTGCTAGACCATGTATCAGCAGTAAGGTGGATTTTACAGCTGACTGCCTTGCCCAACAAAGCCAGAACATTCCCTGCCACGTGATGGTAGTGACATGGAACAGCCTTAGGTGAAAAGTAGTAATGACTAGAAACCTGCCATTGTAGTAAAGCACATTGTGTAAATTCACAGAAGGGGGAAGAATCCATCAGGCTAAAAGGCAGAAGTTGGAGAGCCAACAGCTTTGACAAGCTTGCATTTAGACGCTGGGCATGTGGGTGGCAAGGACTGTATATTTTTTCCACTGCAGCAGATGGGGCAGAGAAATGTGCCGGCTACAGTCTACAGCTCGTGGTGTGCTGCTGGCAGATGTGATGCTAGGACCTGGGACACCCTGTGCTATACCATCATCCCTGTCAGTGGAGGCTGCTGAGAGGTAATGACTCGGTATAGCAGGGGCAGACTGAAGTAGGTAAGGAGGAGGGACAGATTTGTGCCCCTTTTGTGTGGCTTTTAGGTGATTTTGCCAATGGGCTGAGTGGTTGGATGTTAAATGCCTTGTTAGGCATGTGGTACACAAATAGTTGGTGTTTTTGCCACATTTGATGTGCCTGAGACACCGTTTTCAGATAGCAACAGTGTGATCTGCTGCAGAATGTGCTGAAAAAGGCCCAGACAGCTGAGCTTTGGGGTGTAAGCTGGGAGATAACAACTGAAGAATGTGATGGAATAGGGTGGCTGCTCTGTACTCTTTCTTGGGGTTATGCCGCCTCACCTTCAGTTTCCTCCTCTGCTCTATCTAGCACTCAAGTTGCATCAGTGACCTCATCATCATCATCATCTCCATCTCCTCCATCTTCATCATTACCACTGGAGTCAACTTGCCAATATGCTGAGGCTTGGGGAACATGAATGCCAATTTGTCTACCAGTGTTCCAATCTCTCTAGGCTCATGTTCCTGTCATCCTCAACCTCAGAACCAACATCTGAATCCAGTAATGGCTAAGCATCATCAAGGTGCAAGTGGCTGACGCTGTGGTCAAATAACTCAGCTGACTCCCCAGTGGCTGATGTTGGGGCTATGACAGAAATAGACGTGGACAAGGAGGCATGTTTATCCACTTATCCACATAGCGAACAGAGCGATCTCATGCCGTACAGAGACATCCCATGCCATACAGTTCTATACAGAGCCATCACATGCCGTACAGAGCCATCACATGCTATGCAGAGCTACCATATGCCATACAGAGCCATCACATTCCATACAGAGTCATCGCTGGGCATGTGCGATTCATTGGATGCATTATCTGATGGGAGGCATTTTTCAACAGCACTCCTACAGTTGGCTACCGGTGAGGAGATGGAGGTGGAGTGAGAGCCACTTGGCTGAGGGAAATGGGGTGATATACAGAGAGGACACTCTAATCATTTGTTGCCACGGCCACCCTGCTATTGAGAGGAGGCCTGAGCTGAGGGCCTGTACTGCGAGGAGGTGAGTCACCGTCTCTTTGTGTGTATACAGGCACCTACCTACACAGGGCGGCACATCCATGTACACAGGCCGATACCTACCTACACAGGGCGGCACAACCATGTACACAGGTTAATACCTACCTACACAGATCGGCATGCCCACGTACGCAGGCCAATACCTACCTACACAGAGGCTCACAGCCATGTTTACAGGCCGTACCTACCTAAACAGGAGGGCATACCCATGTACACAGGCCTATACCTGCCTACACAGGGGGCACACCCATGTACACAGACCAATACCTACCTACACAGGGCGGCACACCCATGTACACAGGCTGATACCTACCTACACAGGGGGGCACACCCATGTACACAGGCCAATACCTACCTACACAGGGCGGCACACCCATGTACACAGGCCTATACTTATTATGTTGGACTTGTCAGCTGCGTTCGACACTGTCGATCATGGCATTCTTTTAGATAGTCTTCGTGATAATGTTGGACTAAAAAATTTAGCCTTCAGTTGGTTCGAGTCATATCTTACAGATAGGATTGAACAAACTACATTGGGTCATTTTAAATCTAAACCGCATATGGTTACCTGCGGAGTTCCCCAAGGGTCAGTGCTTGGCCCGATTTTATTTATTCTATATCTTACTCCCTTGGGCCATATTATAAATCGTTATAATATTTCTTTCCATTGTTATGCTGATGATACACAGCTTTATGTAAAAGCTTCAGCTGAAACTCCTTCAGTGCAGTCACCCCTATCAGTCCTTACCGCCTGTCTGGAGGAGATAAAGGAGTGGATGGAACAACATTTCTTGCAACTAAATAGCTCCAAAACTGAGTTTATTATGATTGGAACATCTCACCAGATTAAATCATCGCTGATAACAAGTATTGCCTTTTCAGGCTCTAAAATTCCAGTTTCGTCTGTTGTCACTAATCTTGGTGTAAAAATGGATTCCCAACTCACTTTTGAAGCTCATATAAATCAAGTATGCAAGACTTCTTTCTACCACCTTCGTAATATCTCTAAACTTCGTCCTATCCTTTCTTTTTCCGATGCTGAAAGATTGATTCATGCCTTTGTCTCCTCCAGGCTGGATTATTGCAACGCACTTCTCATTGGGATTCCGAGAAAGAGCATGCAGAGGTTGCAATACGTTCAAAACTCTGCAGCGAGGATCCTAATGAGAGTGCGGAAGCATGAGCATATCACTCCAATTTTAAAATCTCTTCATTGGCTGCCGGTCTCTACAAGGATTGAGTATAAGGTTTCTCTTCTTGTGCATCAATGCATACATGGACAAGCTCCACCTTATCTTAAGGAACTTCTTAGATTGCAAAATCTACCGCGTTCCCTTCGCTCAACTAATTTGAATTGTTTAGAGGTTCCAAAAACTAGGTTGAAAACCATGGGAGATAGGGCTTTTTGTGCTGCTGCCCCACGTCTGTGGAATGCTTTGCCTGATAGTCTGAGGGTTTCTCAGTCTACTGAAAATTTTAAAAAGGGGTTGAAGACTTTTCTTTTTAGCAAATGTTTTGTAAATTAAGCGGTTTGTTTGTTTTTATTGTAATGATGTAGCACTTTGAGGTCTTTTGATGGAAAGTGCATTATAAATAAAATGTATTATTATTATTATTATTATAACTACCTACACAAGGGGGGCACAGAGGAGAGCCAAGTACAGAAGAGAGAACAGCCACGTGCAGAGGAGAACCATGTTACAACAGAGGAGAGCCTGTGTACATGGGTGTGCGACCCTGTGTAGGTAGGTATCGGCCTCTGTACACGGCTGAGTAGGGATGAGCTTCGTGTTTGAGTCGAACATATGTTCGACTCGAACATCAGCTGTTCGCCCGTTCGGCGAATTCCGAACGTTATGGGCCGTTCGCACCAAATTCGTGTGGCGCTCACTGCCCACAATGCACTGCATCATCGCAGTGCATTGCTGGCTCATGATTGGCCAAGCATGCACTGTGACCCCGCATGCTTGGCCAATCACAGCGCCAGCAGCGAGGAGAGCCATGATTGGCCACAGGCAGGATGCCTGTGGCCAATCATAGCTCAGGCTGTGTAGTACACACCCCACACTATATAAGGCCGCCAGCGCGGCGGCCTTGTGTAGTGTGTTGGCGTCTGAAGCAGTTAGTGGGTGTTCTGTGTACCTTCAACAAAGTATACACCGATCGTTATCGGCCAATTTTCGATCTTGCTCTTCTGTAGTGGTTGTTGTCTGTGTGCCCTGACCGCAGTATACACCGCTATATTCACCTCACCTATATAGCTAGTGATCTATCTTTTATAATAGAGCTTGCAGTCAGTAGTGTTAGGAGCTTGTGCGTGCTGTCTGCGTGCTCTGTACCCAGTACACACCGCTATATCCACCTACATAGCTCTTCTCTATTTGAGCCCACTTGCCATCTGCAGGAGTTATTGGAAGTTGTGTGTGCCTCCAGCACAGCACAGTATACATCTGTATATACCCCTTTATCTCTGGTGTTCTATAATAAAGGCATCTGCAGGAGTTAGTGGGTGTTTTGTGCCTCCAGCACAATATACACCTGTATCTACCCTTTATTGCTGTTCTCTAATAGAGCCATCTGCAGGGCTTAGTGGGTGTTGTGTGACTCCATTACAGTATACCCCTTTGTCTCTGGTGTTCTATAATAAAGGCATCTGCAGGAGTTAGTGGGTGTTGTGTGCCTCCAGCACAATATACACCTGTATCTACCCTTTATTGCTGTTCTCTAATAGAGCCATCTGCAGGGCTTAGTGGGTGTTGTGTGACTCCATTACAGTATACCCCTTTATCTCTGGTGTTCTATAATAAAGGCATCTGCAGGAGTTAGTGGGTGTTGTGTGCCTCCAGCACAATATACACTACCCAACTGCTGTTTTACCCAACTCCCTTCAGGCCATTACCATGTCTGGAAGTCCAGCAAGGAGAGGCAGACAGACGCTAGCCGATAAAAGAGGGCAAGCAGGCTCTGTGTCTAGAGACAACAGTGCTGGTCGTGGACGCGGTGCATTGTCATCAGCACGTGGCCATGGGACACGCTTGTCCTTCTTTTCGGCAGCTGGACATGTTGAACCGCAACATGCCAACGACTTGGTAGAGTGGATGACCAAGCCCTCTTCATCCTCCTCATCCTCTCTCACCCAGTCTCAGGGTACTAGCAAAGCAGCTGCCAACGCATCGTCTTCCCTCCTCTCAATGTCATCATCAGTGACTCCTTCCCTAGACCCACCACGTCCTCCTGAGGAGTCTCCTGAACTCTTTGAGCACAGTGTTGGGTACATGCTCCAGGAGGATGCCCAGTGTTTTGTAGGCTCTGATGATGACCCTCAGCTAGAGGAAGGCAGTAGCATGAATGCAGAGAGAGGGGATGCTCAAGAAGGACAGCAATCTGGCAGTCATGTTCCACAAGCTGCAGCATATTGCCAGGTTTGCTACAGCGATGAAGAGGGAGGGGATGATGAGGGCACTGACTCCACGTGGTTGCCTGGTAGGAGAGAGGAGGAGGAGGAGGCACATGTCCAACGAGGCAGGATGCCCTCCGGGGGCCAGCTTAGGGGCAGCACACCGACTGAATCACACCGCAGAGCTCCGCCTGTGCAGGGCGCTGCCTCTGCGCATTATTCTAAAAGTTCTTTGGTGTGGGCCTTTTTTGAGACAAGTGCATCAGATCGCACCGCTGCTATTTGCAACATATGTCTCAAGCGTATCTCGCATGGCCAAAACATCAGCCGCTTGGGCACCACATGCTTGACCAGACATATGTTGACCTGTCATGCCAAGTGTACCTCAAAGACCCACACCAAAGAACAAAGCGGACCTCTCCTTGCTCCTCATCAGCTGGCATCTCCAACCCCACTAGACCTTCAGTCCTCTCTGAAACCTGCTCTGAGAGGAATGAAGGTGTAGAATTAGGTGTGTCACAGCCAAGTGCTTCCGGGCACTTTGCTAGCAGTACACCCACGTCCGATTATAGCAAGCAAATGTCCCTGCCCCAGCTACTGGACCAGCGAAAGAAGTTCACTCCAAGCCATCCACATGCCCAGCGGTTGAATGCTAGCTTGGCTAAATTGCTAGCACTTCAACTGCTGCCTTTTCAGTTGGTAGACTCGGCCCCCTTCCGTGAGTTTGTACAATGTGCGGTTCCTCAGTGGCAGGTCCCCAAACGCCACTTTTTCTCACGGAAGGCGATTTCCGGCTCTCTACCGGCATGTGGAAGGCAATGTCCTTGCCTTGCTGGACAGGGCGGTCAGCGGTAAGGTGCATATTACCGCTGACTCATGGTCCAGCAGGCATGGACAGGGACGTTACCTGTCTTTCATGGCCCATTGGGTCACTCTTCTGGCAACTGGGAAGGATGCAGGACAAGGTGCAGTAGTGTTGGAGGTTGTTCCGCCACCACGCCTTCAAAATGCTACTATTGGTTGTGACACACCTCTCTCCTCCACCCCCTCCTCTTCTTCTTCCTCCATGGCCTCTTCCAGTGCTCTGTCCTCAGAACCAGCGGTGCTCCGTAGGCGTTCCAGGGGCTACGCAAGTACGCAGGCAAAATGATGCCATGCCATGCTTGCGCTGGTTTGTTTGGGGGACAGGAGCCACACTGGGGCGGGTGTTTTGTCAGCTCTGCAGGGGCAGGACGAGAGGTGGTTGACGCCACGCCAGCTTAAGCCAGGAATGGTGGTTTGTGACAATGGCACCAACCTCCTCTCCGCCCTCCGACAGGCACAACTGACCCATGTGTCCTGTGTAGCTCACGTCCTTAACCTGGTGGTGCAGCGGTTCTTGGGCAGGTACCCCGGCTTACAGGATGTCCTGAAGCAGGCCAGGAAAGTCTGTGTGCATTTCCGCCGATCATTTAATGCCTGTGCTCGGCTGGCTGAGCTCCAAAAGGAGTTGAACCTGCCTAAGAACCGCCTTATATGTGACATGCCCACCAGGTGGAACTCAACGTTGGTCATGCTGCAGCGGCTGCACACGCAGCAGAGGGCCATCAATGAGTACCTGTGCGACTACGGCACCAGGACAGGGTCAGGGGAGCTCGGTTTTTTCTCACCACACCAGTGGGGCATGATGAGGGATGCATGCACTGTCCTGTCACCGTTTGAGGAGGCCACAAGGATGATGAGCAGTGACAGTGCATGCATCAGTGACACTGTACCTCTTGTCCACCTCTTGGAGCATACGCTGCATGGAATAATGGACAGGGCACTTGAGGTAGAACAGAGGCAGGAAGAGGAGGACTTCCTTGCCTCTCAAGGCCCCCTTTTTCCAGACAGTGTTCCTGCTGTGCCACCCATCACACAGGAAGAGGATGAGGAGGAGGAAGAGGAGGAGGAGGATGATTGTGTCAGCATGGAGGTGGAGGCTGGCACTCAGCATCAGCAGCAGTAGTCTTGTAGGGATGATTTACAGTCCCAAGAAACACGTGGACTTGTACGTGGCTGAGAGGAGGTAGCTGCGGATCATGTTGCCCTTAGTGACCCAGAGGACACCGGACCGAATGCCTCAGCTAACCTACGCTGCATGGCCTCCCTGATCCTGCAAAGCCTGCGGAAGGATCCTCGTATTCTTCGGATCAAGTAGAGGGACCATTACTGGCTGGCCACTCTCCTTGATCCATGGTACAAGGGTAAGGTTCCCGACCTTATCTTGCCATCGCAGAGGGAGCAGAGGATGAGAAATCTCCGGGAGGCCTTGCAGAAAGGTCTGTGCAACGCGTTCCCAGAGACTGGGAGGTTACAAACGCCTGGTCCTGGACAACGTGTTGCTGAGGCATCGGTCAGAAGGAGCGGTGGAGAAGGTGGCCGTCTGACTGATGCTTGCACAGTAGGCAATTGAGCTACTGGCCTGTCCTGCATCCAGCGTTCTTTCGGAACGCACCTTCAGTGCTGCTGGTGGCTTTGTTACCGATCACAGGGTGCGCCTGTCCACCGAATCAGTTGATCGACTGGCCTTCATCAAGATGAATCAGTCTTGGATCACCCACAGCTACCAAGCACCTGAAGCTGATGTAACCGAATAATTTTTTTGAAAATATCACATCCCTTCAAGACTGCCTATGCTGATGCTGAGTGACTGTCCTGTTATGTTGATTGTCTATCCTCTTCCTCCTCCACTGATATGTTGGAAGAACATTTCTGGTTCTGGGTGATGCCATCAGCCCAATTTTTCTGCCCCTTTTTAACAGGGGCGTTTAATTACAATTTTTGATGCAATGCTTTGCAGCAGGGCTAATTCCTGCAATAAAAATAGAGTATATGGGAGAGGTTGCAGTGTGGTGGCACCAGCACCAGTGCCTAAGGCCCAATTTTTCTGCCCCTGTTTAACAGGGGCATTTAAGTACAATTTTAAATGCAGTGCTTTGCAGCAGGGCTAATTCCTGCAATAAAACTAGAGTATATGGGAGAGGTTGCAGTCTGGTGGCACCAGCACCAGTGCCTAAGGCCCAATTTTTCTGCCCCTGTTTAACAGGGGCGTTTAAGTACAATTTTTGATGCAATGCTTTGCAGCAGGGCTAATTCCTGCAATAAAACTAGAGTATATGGGAGAGGTTGCAGGGTGGTGGCACCAGCACCAGTGCCTAAGGCCCAATGTTTCTGCCCCTGTTTAACAGCGGCGTTTAAGTACAATTTTTGATGCAATGCTTTGCAGCAGGGCTAATTCCTGCAATAAAACTAGAGTATATGGGAGAGGTTGCAGTGTGGTGGCACCAGCACCAGTGTCTAAGGCCCAATTTTTCTGCCCCTGTTTAACAGGGGCGTTTAATTACAATTTTTGATACAATGCTTTGCAGCAGGGCTAATTCCTGCAATAAAACAAGAGTATATGGGAGAGGTTGCAGTGTCGTGGCACCAGCACCAGTGCCTAAGGCCCAATTTTTCTGCCCCTGTTTAACAGGGACATGTAATTACAATTCTTGATATAATATTTCACAGGAGGGCCCGTTCCTGTGCCCACCCAGAGTAACTGTGAGGACTTATAGTGTTGTGGCACCAGCACCACAACCACCAAAGGTCAATTTTTCTACCACTGTTCAACAATGGCATGTAATTACAATTCTTGATATAATCGTTCACAGCAGGGCGCTCCAGCGCCCACCAAGAGTCACTTTCAGGGCTTACAATGTTGTGGCAAAACCAACACCTTGTTCCGCCATTTCTGCAGAGCATATAGGGCAGGCCCCTACTTTCAAACATCCAACTTACAAACATCTCCTACTTGCAAACGGAAGGAGACAACAGTAAGTGAGATGAAAAAAGATGGACGACAAAACAAATTATACAGGGGTGATAACCCTTCCCTATGTTTTCCAAAAAGCTTAAAAATAGTTTTTTTGACTGGAGCTACACTTTAAAAATGTACCAGTTGAAAATTACAAACAGATTCAACTTAACACAACAAACCTACACAGTCCCTGTCTTGTTTGCACCGCCTGTATACTGCTGTTCTGAGTATATAGGGCCTGGGGGCCACACGCATTTCCTTTTTTTAATATGGGTACGGGGTTCCCCTTAATATGCGTACAAGACCCAAAGGGGCTGGTAATGGGCAGGGAGGGCTACCCATGCCATTTTTCTCAATGATTTTCAACCATATTGCAGGAACCAGATATAACATTAAAACCGCAAGCAGTTTTAAATGATGTTATTTCCATTTAATGTCATTTTGTGCAGGGACTGTTCTAAACACGGGAAACACGTGGCACTTCACAGGCATACTACAGACACCCCCCAGGCACCATATTTAAAGGAATATTTCAATTTTTTTTTCACTTTAATCGTCATTAAAATCAGTGCTCCCGCCAAAACTGCCATTTTTAAAAACATTTTAGGCATTGACCCATGTCCCCTGGGGCCGGAGCCAGGTCCCCAAACCCTTTTTAGGACAGTATCTTGCATATTAGCCGTTAAAATTAGCACTTTTAATTTCGAACGTTCGAGTCCCATAGACTTCAATGGGATTCTAAAGTTCGTACGAATTTGGGGTCCGTTCGAAAGTTCTGGTGCGAACCGAACTGGGGGGTGTTGGGCTCATTCCTACGGCTGAGGTGACTCCCCTTCTCGCAGTATAAGCCCTCAGCTCAGGCCTCCTCTCAGTAGCAGGGCCGCCAGATGATTAGCAGTGCCGTGTCCTCTCTCTATGTTTCCCCATTTCCTTCAGCCAAGTGGCTCTCACTCCACCTCCATCTCCTCACTGGTAGTCAACTGCAGGTGTCCTGTCGAATAATGCCTCCCATCAGATAATACATGTGCAGAGATGGCTCTGTACAGCATATGATGGCTCTGTACGGCATGTGATGACTCTGCACCACATGTACTGACACTGTACGGCATGTAATATCACTGTGCAGCATGTGATGGCTCTGTATGGCATGTGATGGCTCTGCATGGCTCTGTACATGGCACTGTACGGTATGTGATGTCTTTGTATTGTTCTGTACGGCATGTGGTGGCACTGTACAGCATGTGATGGCTCTGTAAGACATGCAATGGCTCTGAATGGCTCTGTCTGCCATGTGATGGCTCTGTATGGCATGTGATGGCTTTGTGCAGCATGTGATGTCTTTGTATGGCTCTGTACGGCATGTGGTGGCACTGTATGGTATGTGGTGACACTGTACAGCATGTGATGGCTCTGTAAAACCTGTTATAATACTGTACAGCATGTGATGGCTCTGTACAACATGTCATGACTCTGTACAGCATGTGATGACTCTGTACGGCATGTGGTGACACTGTACAGCATGTGATGAATTTTAGGTGGCAGTTTAGGTGGCATGTGATATGTCCTCTTAACAGTGATGCATGGTGAGAAGTGAGCATTTGGGAAGAGTTCCCACAATACAGTGAGGTTAAACCCTTAACACCTTCCTCCAGTCCAATTATATGAAGGTTTTTCCTGTACTTCCTGTTCTCAGAGTTATTGGTCTGGTCTTTTGGTGCTCCAACCTTAGTTTGTAAAATGTGTATGGATGTAATGTGCTCAGAAGTTAGGCCCTTTATGTGACCAAGTCTTTTTTTCCACTGTAATGTTGCAGTATCTAATTTTGTCCAGGACACAACTGACCAATTCAATGTCCGGTTGAACCAGGTTGATTTTAGTGGTAAGGGTTGCCTGGCAAAAGGCAATCACTCCCATCCCATCCGAGAGGCTTGCAGGGGATTCCTCCTTGTGTTGCTATGGATATTTTGGGTCATTTTATAGCATATTTATTTGTTTGCATAGTTAGACTTTTAAGATCATGTGCTGTTTTAAGAAGCTAAGGCTAGCCCTATTGATTAGCAAATGAACCAGTGGGACTGGTGTATGAGCTAAGCAGAGGAAGCTCTTTACAGGATATGAGGTAGAGGAAGTCTGGGGGGGCTTTGAACAGGCATGTGGTCAGACAAAGCAGAGTTGTTCTGGAAGACAAAGAAGCAAGACATGTGCTGGAAGACTTCAGAGGAAGATGTTTGGTGTTGGACTCCAGGAGATTACTTCATCACTTGAAATCCAAAGTTGAATAACTGTTTAGTTTGAATACATATTGTACATGCTTATTTTTCTAGAAAGGATAATTAGCTTGTGCATGATGTAGGCATATGTTGTAATCTATGAATTATATTTTTAGTGTGTATTTTGTGTTTAGTAAAACTATTTAAACACTACAGAGGTCTAAGCTTCCTTGGCTTGTACCACAAGACACCAAGCAAAACACTTCTCCATGGTAAAGTCATTCCGGTGGGAGAAGTAAAGCTTTTTCTCAACTTTAGACATTACTAGGATGCCATTAAAGTCAGACAATGGTTGCATTTTAGTTAACAGGTATCTGTATGTAGGCAGACAGGATAAATTAGCATCATGTCTCTGCATTTTTACATCCACTCATCTTGTCATCATCTTCTCCATGGCCCCCAACATAAGCTTGTCTAGCTGACCTCTTAAGCGCCAAAGGTGAGATTGGGCCCACAATTCAATCTCATCCCTGCTGAATTCTCTCCACCATTTTTTTAAACAATTATGCTGACTGTACAGAGACATTTTGAAACATACTTGATAGGAATTGCAGAAGGAAAAGGGTGTATCAGCAAAACTAGGTGTATACTGCATGTGAGTTAGAAAATGATCTAGGCTTTATGAGTCACTCAATCACCTGCTGTGGCTAAGGTCTGTGCTTGGTTTGCTCTGTCATTTGAGTGATAATAGCTTGCCTAGCAGCTGTCAAAAGGCCACAAATGATCATCTGCACCCCATTACTGTTATTACATTTAGCTGTGAGGTTTCAGTTCTCCAGTTAAAAAAAAAATGAACTCAAGTTGATATCATTGCATTTTGTCGTAATATGCTTTAAACATTCCTGTATTTTTAAATGTTAACACGTAATAAACAATAGACATGTGCAATTGTTTTCTTCCGAATGCATTTTCGTCAAATTTCAGGGATTTTCGTGTTTGTTTTAACAAACCGATAATGAACATGCAGAATCCAAAATCCGAAAGATCTGACATAAAAAAATGCTTTATTTTCATGTCCGTTATATTTTTGTATCATTGCGACAACAGTTTGATATAGATGACATATAGAAGATTCGACATAACGGTGACAAACAATAGCAATCTGTATCTATCGAACCTGCGGTCGAATGTGCCTAACCTAACTCTATTAGTCCAAGATTATTCTACGTAGACAGAAAAGTTTTGACATTATAGAGACAATAGTAAAAAAAAGAGCTGTTAGTGGTCGCTGCTGGAATGGGCGGGATAAGTAAAATGATGATGATGATGAATGTTATTGGCTGATTGTAATCAAAGAGGAGGAGCAGTAAAATAGCTAGAACTAAGTATGCACATACAGCCAACTTATGCTTAAAAGTCCGCTGAAGCCCACACACTATCGAATTGTACGGTGAAATGCGTTTCGGCGGACTAAGTACGCCGGACAATTTGATCGTGTGTATGCGCCATTACTTTCACTTATGATTGCTAGCAGAGAGAGACACACACACTGAATCATTTCAGACAGTCAATCTTAGTTGGTCAGTTTCTTTGTTAACAGGGAACCTAAATTATTAAGCAATTAAGTATAAGCATTAAGCACAGCAGCACAACAGATAGTGAAGCAAGCTAGAGTTCAACTTAGATTTTTCATTTCATCTGCTATTAATCTGCTATTGTGTTGTGTTGAACTTGAAACTGATACTAGTGTTGTTAGTGTTGTGATAGCCTCACAGGCTGCCTGTGTTGTTGGGGGATTTATTGTTTATTATAAATTCTATATATATTCTGTATACCCTAATTTGTTGCCTGCATGCTGGTAGTTTTGCCAACTCTGGTATATTTGTTGTTTTTGTTCTATTTCTTGTATATATTTTTCATTTGACTTTACATAGTTACCTGCTTGCAGATCTGATCACTATCACCAGTCCATTTTCTGTTAGAACTAAATATACAGCAATGTACCGTTCTAACAGAAAAGTGAAGGCAGGTAGAGGTTGTGGTGCCACCACCACTGCCACTAGCAAAGCTAGTTCCACCACTACCAGTTCTACTAGTTTTCCTGCTAGACCACCAACATCTGCTGCCTCTTCCACTGCCAGTACAGCTCCTTCTACTTCTACAGGTGTCATGGCTTCTTATTTTTATGGCATAGGGAAGAAAACTGGTATTAAACAAGTGGAGTTGCCTTTACACCCACCACCGACACTGCCAGTGCCACTGCCCAGCTCCCTAAAGAAGCAATTGAGGGAGACAGCAGCAGAGACAGAGAGTGAGACTTTTTTTTCATTGCCCCAAGAGAAAAGTTCTACTGAGGTAGATGACTCTATGCAACAAGTTTCAGCAATAACTGATTTTGGTGGTGATGATGATTTTGAATGTGATGCTCTTTTTTCCCCACTTTTTCAACCACTGCAGACGTATTATACACACTTACCCCACAAAACTTACAGTATGACCTAGAGCAGGCATGTCCAAAGTCCGGCCCACAGGCCAATTGCAGCCTGCATTCCGGTTTAATACAGCCCCCCCTGGTGAATTGTATATATATATATCTAATGCCGTGTACACACAATCAGAAATTCGGCCAGTAAAAGACCGATGAGAGATTTTCATTGGAAAATGAGACCATGTGTATGCTCCATCGGAAATTTGCTGGCTGAATTCCCGGCAGCAAAAATTTGAGAGCAGGTTCTCAATTTTTCCTATGGAAAAAGTTTTGATCGGAAATCCCGATTGTCTGTAGCAATTCCGAAGCACAAAATTTCTACGCATGCTCAGAAACAATTCGACACATGCTCAGATGCATTGAACGTCATTTTCTCGGCTCGTCGTAGTGTTGTACGTCACCGCATTCTTGACGGTCAGAAGTTCCGCAAACTTTTGTGTGACCGTGTGTATGCAAGCCAAGCTTGAGCAGAATTCGGTCGGAAAAAGCTATGATGGTTTTTCCGATGGAATTCCGCTTAAGTGTACGTGGCATAAGATATTTACCGTATTTATCGGTGCTGCCTCAGAGGGGACAGGAAGGGGGTGGGACGAGCGGCATCAGATTACATTGGCCTCTATAGATTCTCCTGTATGTAATCTGTTGGCACTTGTCCTGCCCCCCCCTCCCTGTCCCCACCGCGGCTGCAGATGGGCATTGATCAGGTTGCACGGATGGCAATGGTAAGGCTGCATTCATGGCAAATGTGAGGCTACATTCATGGCACATGTGAGGTTGCATTCATGGCACATGTGAGGCTGCATTGATGGACACTGACCCTTATTTTGCTTCACAATTCTTTATATACAATTAAATTTTTTTCCTGAAACTTCCCTGTTAAAGTGAAGGTACATGTTATACGCTGATAAATATGGTATATCCAAAAATAACACACCCAATCTCATCCTTAGTCCTGAGAATTGCTGGGGGATTCATTGGGGTCACAAAAGATATATATATATCCAAATAACACACCCGAGCTCATCTCTTCACCACACACAGCCACAAAGGCAAGATAATTGTTGTTGGGCAGTGTATTAGTGCTCGGACGAACAAACTTAGACCGAATTTAATAGGTTCAATGAATGTTAGGCAAAATGGTCGGCCCTCACACATGTTCACTTCATCAAATCTGGCCCTCTTTGAAAAAGGGTTGGACGCCCCTGACCTAGGGGAAGTGCAAGAGGGATATTCTGTGAGGAGTAGGACAGGTAGCAGTTCACTTTTCTCATCAGCTGCTAACTCCCCTTCTCCCTCTGTTACAGAGGAAGAAACCTGTGATGATAACACCGACCTCCCCAGTGCCCCTGCCATTAGCACTAGTCAATCGTGTCAATCAACTGTATTAGACACAGTCTATCGAGCAGGGGATGTGTCTATAAGGGTTGTGAAGGACCAATCATCCGTGTCACGAGTAACAGGTCACAAAGTTCAAAACCAACAAGTTTATGTTACCAACTGGACCCAGGGTAGAAATTAGTCGAAATAAGTGTGATCAGGGTAGACAATAGGCACTAAATATGGAAGACTAGCGAGGTAAATTGAGAATAGGGCAATAAGCCAACTAGAGTGAGCTTTATCCGACCAAGAGGACAATGGTGGAGATACGTTGAAACTGATTGCAGCCACTTGGGAAAAGTCAACCCATGGAGTCCTCAGTGGATGCTGCAGGGGCGTCGAAGCGACCATGTTTGTGAAGGTTCTGACATGTGTAGTCGTTGCCAGCTGTTGTGGATTTTTGTTGGGAGCGGGAGGTCGATCGTCTGCGGGAAGAATCCCTGCCAGGAGTATGGTCAAGAAGGCCCAGGCCTTGTAAGGCAGACTGAAATTCCCCAGCGTTGGGGCAAACATATTTGGTCTCTAGGTGGGTAAAACAAACTGAAAATGGAAATCCCCAGTGGTATGGGATCTGATGGTGTTAAAGGATCTAGAGATGTGGTTTCAAAGTGTGTCTTTTCGCCACTTTGAGAGGGGAAATATCGGCAAATATCTGGTATGTGTGTCCCTGAAAGGACAGTGTATCTTTTGCTCTGGCTGCTGTAAGTAGTTGTTCCTTCATACGGTAATAGTGGAATTTAGCTATTATGTCCATAGGGGGCCCGTTAGCTTTGCTTGGGACTAGGGTTTGTGTACCCTGTCCATTTCCAGTCTTTCAACAGGGATGGCAGGTTGCAATTTCTGGAACAGGGCCAACATAGTATCTTGTAAGTCAAGCACAGTCTCAGGTATCCCCCTGATCCGCAGGTTTGAGCGACTGTCCCTATTCTCCCGGTCTTCTAAATGTTACTGTAACACCAGGTTTTCTTCCTTAAGGTTCTCAAATTCAGCAGTGTAGTCCCGAGTGTGGGTCTCAAGGTCATCAACCCTCACTTCCAGCTCAGCAGTTCTCTGGCCTAGCTCCCTGATCTCACATGTCAGTTTGTCAGTAATGTGATCAGAAGTTTGCTTAAGGGCTTTCTGCAGCATCAATTCAAACTGCTTAAACAGGCCAGCCTGAATCACTGTTTGGGCTGCCTGTGTCTGAGTCTGACTCACCATTGTTGTCCTGGGGTGACTGAGGGTGCAGTGATGGCTTGGTAGAGCGTGGCATACTGGGCTGAGGAGATGGAGCTTGCGACATCTTGGGAAGCCAGGACAGAGCGTCCTTGATGTTTGTGGAGTGTATCTTCAACTTAGAACCTCAGAGGCTCATGTCTGTATGAGTTGTGTTTTCCCCACAATGAGAGAAGGTGACAGGTGTAGTTCAGTGAGATGTTGCATGGCTGTGAGTTACGGTGAGGTTCTCCCTGTAGTGGAGCTCTAAGCGGGCATGTCTTCCTCGTTCAGAGTCTGCACATTTCGCCACCAATTTATTTTTATATTTAAATCCTGCAAGGTAAAAGCATAATGTGTTAGTTTGCATAAAGAGGCGTAGTTTCCCCACTGAGAGGGCTTCCATTTTCACCTGGTCTTCCTTCTGGGTTCACGTGCTCCGGTGATTGGTCATGCTGCAATAACATCATGGCTGCAGCACAGGGTTCTGAAGGGACATCACCAGCTGCATGCAGTGTGAATATTTCCTAAACAGTGCAAGTTTAGGAGATATTCATGGTACGAACAGGTAAGCCTTGTTATAGTGTGAACAAGTGAAAAAAAAGAGTTTACTTTCACTTTAATGCTTATTAAAGCAAATATTAAATCATATTAAAAACATTTTTTTATATATGTAAATACTTGAAAACACATGTGTTATGGCATTGGAATAAATGTGAAAGGGTCCTAAGGCCTTGGTAGCATAGGCAATAAAAGTGAACAATCATGACATTGCCAGGTACCACCTGATTTCAGAGAAAACACTATATTTCATTTAACAACTCAGCACACATGAGTGCTTCAGGGTAGCCTGCAATGGGTTATCTTTACCATTTGTTCTCAGCTCATTGACTCATGTTACTTCTTTCACTGCCTGAGTAGCACAATATTTGAAAAGCAATACCCTGAGAGATAAATAACTGAAATTATGAGAGCCAGCAAAGAAGGAACAGTAGAAAATGATGAGTGCATGTTCTCCCCCTTAATTATCCAGTATAATCATTGCAAGTTCATAACCCTAGAAAACATTTGTACATTTGTGTACTTTTCTAGGGTATGTACTTGCCAGAATTAGCTGGGAGAACATGCCCAAACTGTGCTAACATAAGTTATTTTCTTCCCTATTACATGCCATTTTACGACTATCTATCTAGATTGTATGGTGAATATTGGAGAATATTGAGGGGACTGGGGCTATTATTCCCAAAGTTTGATGATTGACATATATGTTATACAGGACCTATGGTTATCTAAAAAATGAATAGAAGGCTATGTATAGATACCTCATCCAAACAAAGAATTTAGAGAAAAAAATAGCAATTTAATGGTATCAGAAGGAGACACAGCAACCAAAATTATATCAAAAATTATTTATTATAAAAGTTTAAAAATTACATATATAAAATTCATTAAGAGCTAAGCTCATAAGTAAATAAGGCAGTTGGCCAAACTGTGTTGGCTTGTACTGTTCTGTGAAGAGGTTGACGCATTTCGCAATCTGCTTCCTCAGGACTGTTATATCTTGACAAACAACAGTAGGCCTATCCAAAAGAAATACAACAATTATATAAATCAAAACATACAAAAAGTTAACAGCATTGCATATGTAACATGATATACGCCATGCGTAATGTAGATGCAGCTCTGTATTTGATATGATACCATCAACAAATAAATAGTAATCTCAAAATGTTTTTTCTCCTAGCAGCAGGAAACAGGAAAAGACTGGAGATTAGCTATCTTGTTATGGATAGGCTATTTATTAACTTAATCTAATCCATACAGGAAAAGGAGGTATTTAGTGGGTAACACTCACTGAAGATAGGGTCTCCTTCCAAACCAGTAATGTAAAATAACCTCTTATGCACTGATAGAGAATATCTCATATGGTGGTAGAAATAAAATGACATATATTAAATGTCATCATCCCCGCAATGGCATATAAAACACCAATGTTCAAAAGGCTTATCATAATTACCATAATCGATAAGTCAATCAACTCGCAAGAAATTCTCAGAGTATTATCCTTTAGAGGTAGATTATAGAGCAAGAAATTCCCAGTGTCTAGAAAAACAAAATCAATGACTCCATTAAACATCCAGCAGGTATATATAGAATCCCCCATGATGAGCCACATGTCCACAAATGGCTATATAAAAATGGAGAAGGTTACTCACCAATAGGGATGAGCTCGGTGTTCGACTCAAACGCATGTTCGACTCGAACATCAGCCGTTCGTCTGTTCGGCGAATTCAGAACTTTGTGGACCGTTCGCACCAAATTCGTGTGGTACGAACGGCCGACAATGCACTACGCCATCGAAGTGCATTGCTGGCTCATGATTGGCCAAGCATGCACTGTGACCCTGCATGCTTGGCCAATCACAGCGCCGGCAGCGAGGAGAGCCATAATTGGCCACAGGCAGGATGCATGTGGCCAATTATAGCTCAGGGGGTTTAGTACATGCCCCACACTATATAAGGCCGCCAGCGCATCTGGTCATTAAATTAATCCATTTGTGCTAGAAAGTCTTGTCCCATGTAAATGTGGGAGTGTGGGAGACCGACCCTCACACATCGATCAGACACCTTCCTTCAATCATCCAATCCCCCTGCCTTCATCAATAGGCATAGCAATGTAACAAGCCCATCCCATCTCTATTGCCTCATCACAAAAAGAAACACAGGGATCACTTAAAGCGAAAGTACGCGCATGCACGTTGAGTGCTGTTTTCAAACCCTGCTCAACAGGGGGACATCTCCCTGTATATTTAATACCGAGCTGACAACCATCCATGGAAAAATCAAAGTGGAGACGTGACTCCCATCAACATTACACTGGACAAGCAGCCACAATCTCATCAATTCAGTTGTATCAATCACCTATATTATATCAATCTTGACAAATACATGTCTTTTTCTATTTCTCCTCAGTAATGTATAGAGGACAAGGGGACATTGAAGGACCCAGGACTAGGTACTGATTCAAGACAGATGTGGGGGATACCCCATAAATCCAACCACCTCAACTCCACCACCTTGGCAAGGCTGGAGTCTGCTACCAGATTCTTAGCCCCCAGATACTATCCACATATGGGGCCCCATACAATTAGATGAATCTACACATACCAGGAGATACGTGGTGCGCCACTCACCCAACACAGAGCCAGAGGGCAGCATTAGTCCCTCATATACAACATGTGCTGTCACATTGCATATTAGAAAATATACCAATAACATATAAAAAATATCCTATTATCAATATTTAACAGAAAAATACATATATATCTATATATAGACAGATAGATATAGATACAGTGGTGTGAAAAAGTGTTTGCCCCCTTCCTCATTTCCTGTTCCTTTGCATGTTTGTCACACTTAAGTGTTTCGGAACATCAAACCAATTTAAACAATAGTCAAGGACAACACAAGTAAACACAAAATGCAATTTGTAAATGAAGGTGTTTATTATTAAAGGTGAAAAAAAATCCAAACCATCATGGCCCTGTGTGAAAAAGTGATTGCCCCCCTTGTTAAAACATACTATAACTGTGGTTGTCCACACCTGAGTTCAATTTCTCTAGCCACACCCAGGCCTGATTATTGCCACACCTGTTCACAATCAAGGCATCACTTAAATAGGAGCTGCTTGACACAGTAAGGTCCACCAGAAGATCCTTAAAAGCTACACATCATGCCGAGACCCAAAGAAATTCAGGAACAATTGAGAAAGAAAGTAATTGAGATCTATCAGTCTGGAAAGGGTTATAAAGCCATTTCCAAAGCTTTGGGAATCCAGCGAATCACAGTGAGAGCCATTATCCACAAATGGCGAAGACATGGAACAGTGGTGAACCTTCCCAGGAGTGGCCGGCCGCCCAAAATTACCCCAAGAGCGCAGCGACGACTCATCCAAGAGGTCACAAAAGACCCCACAACAACGTCCAAGGAACTGCAGGCCTCACTTGCCTCAGTTAAGGTCAGCGTTCATGCCTCCACCATCAGGAAAAGACTGGGCAAAAATGGCCTGCATGGCAGAGTTCCAAGGAGAAAACCACTGCTGAGCAAAAAGAACATCAAAGCTCGTCTCAATTTCTCCACAACACATCTTGATGATCCCCAAGACTTTTGGGACAACATTCTGTGGACCGATGAGACAAAAGTGGAACTCTTTGGAAGGTGTGTGTCCAAGTATATCTGGCGTAGAAGGAACACTGCATTTCATAAAAAGAACATTATACCAACAGTAAAATATGGTGGTGGTAGTGTGATGGTCTGGGGCTGTTTTGCTGCTTCAGGACTTGCCGTGATAAAAGGAACTATGAATTCTACTGTCTACCAAGAGATCCTGAAGGAGAATGTCCGACCATCTGTTCGTGTACTCAAGCTGAAACGAACTTGGGTTCTGCAGCAGGACAATGATCCTAAACACACCAGCAAGTCCACCACAGAATGGCTGAAGAAAAACAAAATGAAGACTTTGGAGTGGCCTAGCCAAAGTCCTGACCTGAATCCTATTGAGATGTTGTGGTATGACCTTAAAAAGGCCGTTCATGCTCGAAAACCCTCTAATGTAACTGAATTAGGACAATTCTGCAAAAATGAGTGAGCCAAAATTCCTCCAGGACGCTGTAAAAGCCTCATTGCACGTTATCGCAAACGCTTGGTTGCAGTTGTTGCTGCTAAGGGTGGCCCAACCAGTTATTAGGTTTAGGGGGCAATCACTTTTTCACACAGGGCCATGATGGTTTGGTTTTCTTTTCACCTTTAATAATAAACACCTTCATTTACAAATTGCATTTTGTGTTTGTTTTGTCGTTGACTATTGTTTAAATTGGTTTGATGTTCCGAAACACTTAAGTGTGACAAACATGCAAAGGAACAGGAAATGAGGAAGGGGGCAAACACTTTTTCACACCACTGTAGATCTATCTATCTATCTATCTATCTATCTATCTATCTATCTATCTATCTATCTATATATATATCTATATATATATATATATATATATATATATATATATATATATATATACAGTCATGGCCGAAATTATTGACACCCCAGAAATTTTTTCAGTATTTCTCACAGAAAAATATTGCAGTAACAAATGTTTTGCTATACACATGTTTATTCCCTTTGTGTGTATTGAAACAAAACCAAAAAATGGAGGAAAAAAGCAAACTGGACATAATGTCAGACAAAATTCCAAATTCCAAAAATGGGCTGGTCAAAATTCTTGGCACCCTTTCAAAATTGTGGATAAATAAGATTGTTTCAAGCATGCGATGCTCCTTTAAACTAACCTGCGGCAAGTAACAGATGTGGGCAATATAAAAATCACACATGAAAACAGATAAAAGGGAGAGCAATTCACTTAGTCTTTGCATTGTGTGTCTGTGTGTGCCACACTGAACATGGACACCAGAAAGAGGAGAAGAGAACTCTCTGAGCACTTGAGAACCAAAATTGTGGAAAAATATCAACAATCTCAAGGTTACAAGTCCAGCTCCAGAGATCTAGATTTGCCTTTGTCCACAGTGTGCAACATTATCAAGAAGTTTGCAACCCATGGCACTGTAGATAATCTCTCTGGGTGTAGACGGAAGAGAAAAATTTATGAAAGGTTGCAATGCAGGATAGTCTGGATGGTGGATAAGCAGCCCCAAACAAGTTCCAAAGAAATTCAAGCTGTTCTGCAAGCTCAGGGAGCATCAGTGTCAGCGTGAAAATTAAATTAAATGAAACGCTATGGCAGGAGACCCAGGAGGACCCCACTGCTGACACAGAGACATAAAAAAGCAAGGCTACAGTTTGCCAAAATGTACTTGAGTAAGCCAAAATCCTTCTGGAAAAACGTCTTGTGGACAGATGAGACCAAGATAGAGCTTTTTGGTAAAGTACATCATTCTACTGTTTACCAAAAATGGAATGAGGCCTACAAAGAAAAGAACACAATACCTACAGTGAAATATGGTGGAGGTTCAATGATGTTTTGGGGTTGTTTTGCTGCCTCTGGCACTGGGTGCCTTGAATGTAAGCAAGACATCATGAAATCTGAGGATTACCAAAGGATTTTGGGTCACACTGTAGAGCCCAGTGTCAGAAAGCTGGGTTTGCGTCTGAGATCTTGGGTCTTCCAGCAGGGCAATGACCCCAAACATACATCAAAAAGCACCCAGAAATGGATGGCAACAAAGCGCTGGAGAGTTCTAAAGTGGCCAGCAATGAGTGCAGATCTAAATCCCATTGAACACCTGTGGAGAGTTCTTAAAATTGCTGTTGGGAAAAGGCGCCCTTCCAATAAGAGAGACCTGGAGCAGTTTGCAAAGAAAGAGTGGTCCAAAATTCCGAATGAGAGGTGTAAGAAGCTTGTTGATGGTTATAGGAAGTGACTGATTTCAGTTATTTTTTCCAAAGGGTGTGCAACTAAATATTAAGTTAAGGGTGCCAAGAATTTTGACCAGCCCATTTTTGGAGTTTTGTGTGACATTATTTCCAATTTGCTTTTTTTTCTCCCTTTTTTTGTTTTGTTCCAATACACACAAAGGGAATAAACATGTGTATAGCAAAACATGTGTTAGTGCAATACTATTCTGTGAGAAATACTTGATTTTCTGGAAAGATTTCTGGGGTGCCAACAATTTCGTCCATGACTGTAGATATATATCTATATATATATATATATATATACATCTGTAATTTTCATGTTTCTTTTTAAAACAATCCCCAACACATCCCCATTTCTATTTAGATTGACTTCAAAGGAAAGGCTTGTAGCTTAGAGCTTCATTAAGCCCAGGTGGCAATGTAGCATTAAGCTCAAATGTCCATCGTGCCTCATGTTGTAGCAGTTTCCTATCAAAATCTCCCTCTCCTGGGTCCTCTACAATTTTATCTAAGACTGTGAATTGGATAATGGGTGTATCATGTTTGTGTTTGAGAGCTACATGTCTCCCAATAGGAGTATATAGAAGATTCTTCCTGATATAATATATATATATATATATATATATATATATATATATATATATATATATATATATGGTAATATATTCTTCTCCAAAAATTTCTAAATGTCCAACATAAAATACATCATATTTACAGAAAGTAATATAAACAACCCCCATTGTTTGGCAGTCAATGTAGCTGCCAATGTTGTGTATACAGCCATTTGATCAAACAAAGGATGCCCCTTCCAAAATCCACCATGTGCCACATTTAAACATCCCTTTCCTAGAGTCCTGAAAATGACTTATAAACAATTGGTCTTTTAATGATATACATTTCCTAAAGGTAAGTTGGGGATAGTGCTTGATATATTTTTTCAAAATGTGATCTCCACTAAGGAAATGCCAGTGTTTTACTGTAGCTTCTTTGACTGAGCGATGGTTGCTAGAATAAGTTGTAATAATCCCTACTGTTTCCATTTGTTTCCTGTACACATGGTCAGATTTTCCGATGGGAAATGTTGGATGTGAGCTTGTTGTCGGAAAGTCCATCGAGCATTTGCTGTCAGACTTTTCGCCAACAAATGTTTGTTGTTGGAATTTTCGATCGTATGTACACAAGTTAGACACACGCATGCTCGGAATCAAGCAGAAGGAGCCACACTGGCTACTGAACTTCCTTTTTCTTGTATGTCACCACATCCCCACGTTCGTAATTGTTGGCCAACATTTGTGTATGCAAGACAAGTTTGAGTCAACATCCTTCAAACAAAAATCCACGGTTTTGTTGGCGGAAAGTCCGATCGTGTGCATGGGGCATAAGTCCTATTTCCAAACAACAAATCATGTCTAGTTTGTTGACGGGCTCTATTATATTATTATATTATTTTCAGTGTGGTCTTTGTATATCCCTTCGGAGAAGTCTTGATCATAAAAGCTTTGATTCGCTTTCAAAATCCACAGTATTTGAACAGTTCCTCTTTATCCGCAAATATTGTGAATTTTGTATACTTTTTATTCAAATTTGGGGATGTGCGTTAGAGGCGTGGAGTATTGTGTTCCCTCCGGTAGGTTTTCTATATAGTGATGTGCCCAAATGTTCCATCTGCCTGTTTACAGATGTTTACATCCAGAAAGGATATGGCTGTCCAGTTGAATTGTATTGTAAATTTAAGATTGTAAGTAGATGATCCATACATTCCACAACATAAAAACATTGTCTATAAACCTGTACCAACATAATATGCTGGATGGGTATTGAGATATTAATTCATCTGCAAACAGGGTACGCTCCCACCAGGTACAGGTTGGCATACGATGGGGCACAACAAGTTCCCATCGCAACCCCCTGCACCTGGAGGTAGTGGGAACCTTCAAAGGTAAAAACATTCTTAGTAAGAATATGATAAAGCAACTGTATTATAAAGGCATGGTAGGATCTGGCTTCTTTGCCTGTTTCACTCAGGATGCTCTCCACTACTTCAATACCTCGCGAATGCGGAATGCTACAGTAAAGAGCTTCTGCATCAATGGACACCAAAATGCTGCTAGCTGGAACTGTGATATCATAAAGCTTCATACAGATTCCCGTCACATGTGGGCGCAAAAAGGTGTCCACTAGTCTGCTTCCTTTTTCCATCTTTGCTCCTATCCCTGAAAATAATTGGATGACCTGGTGAATTTTGAATATTTTTGTGGGTTTTAGGCAAAGCATGAAATTAAGGAACTCTAGCATATGGGACTAGATATCACCTTGCGGTTCGCCTGGCGGTCGGTTTGCGGCAAATTTTGCTCGTTCGCGATTCACCAAACCGCCGGACTTCTGGCGCTGTTTGCGCAGCGGACATATGCGTTTACATTGTGAAGAACTTTGACCCATGACGCATCCATCATGGGGTACAGGACAGCCAATTGAGACATTTCAGCACATGGACAATTGGACATACCCCCTACCTTATAAATAGACCTGATCTGGTGGCCATTTTACATTCTGTCTTTTGTCAGTGTAGGGAAAGGATGCTGTGTGGAGCAGGGACAGTCAGTTTAATCACTAGCTATTACTATTAGGTCCACAAAAGTCCTTTTAACCACTTGCTTACTGGGCACTTAAACCCCCCTCATGCCCAGACCAATTTTCAGCTTTCAGCGCTGATGCACTTTGAATGACAATTGTGCGGGCATACAACACTGTACCCAAATTAAATTTTTATAATTTTTTTCCCACAAATAGAGCTTTCTTTTGGCGGTATTTAATTACAGCTGGGAGTTTTATTTTTTGCTAAACAAACAAAAAAAGATGCAAAAAAAAAAAAAAAAAATCATGTTTAATACTTTGTTATAAAATTTTGCTAACAGGTCATTTTTCTCCTTCATTGAAGTGCGCTGATGAGGCGGCACTGATAGGCTGCACTGGTGGGCACTGATATGCTGCATTGGTGGGCACTGATAGGCTGCATTGGTGGGCACTGATAGGCTGCACTGGTGGGCACTGATAGGCATAGTTAAGGCGGCACTAATAGGCACAGATAAGGCGGCACCGATGGGCACAGATAAGGCGGCACCGATGGGCACAGATAAGGCGGCACTGATGAGCAAAGATGGGCACAGATAAGCTGGCACGGATGGGTGGCACAGATGGGTGGCACAGATGGGTGGCATGGATGGGTGGCACTAAGGGGCACTGATAGGTACCACTGATAGATGGAACTGATGGGCACTGATAGGTGGCACTGATAGGTGGCTCTGATAGGTGGCACTGCTGGGCACTGATGGGCGGCACTGCTGGGCACTGATGGGCACTGGTAGATGACACTGATGGGCACAGATATGTGGCACTGGGGTGCAGCACCTTTGTTGAGGCAGATTGTGGGTACTGCTGGGTGGCACTGTGGGTGGCACTGCTGGGTGGCACTGTGGGCACTGCTGGGTGGCACTGTGGGCACTGCTGGGTGGCACTGACAGGGGGGACATATTTTTTATTGATGTGGCACTGGCAGGGGGCAGGTGGGCACTGGCAGGGCTGGCCGTGATCGGGACTGATGTCCCGATCACGGCCGCCGGTGATCGGCTCTTTTTTTTCTCCTCACACTGTCAGCGCAAGGAGGAATAATAGCCGATTACCGGCTCCATTGTATCACATGATCAGCTGTCATTGGCTGACAGCTGATCACGTGATAAGGGGTCGGGATCAACCCCTTGCTCGGATCAGTGATCAGGCGAGTCTCATAGACTCGCCGATCACAGAGCGCGCTGCGCGCACCCCTCAGGGGGCGCGCAGGCCGCTCGTGCACGGGACGACGTCAATAGATTCAATTCTGCAGCTGTCTTTTGATAGTGTAGGGAAAGGACGCTGTGTGGAGCAGGGACATTCAGTTTAATCACTAGCTATTACTATTAGGTCCACAAAGGTCCTTTTAAGGACTGGTATAGGTGTACGGTATATAGGGTTGTACACGTATAATATACTTTTTTTCAAATATAGAAAGTTTATTATGGTGCACTGCTGACTGCTGTGCTGCTGAGTAAGGATGAGCCAAACACCCCCCGGTTCGGTTCGCACCAGAACCTGCGAACAGACCTAAACTTTTTGTGAACTTTAGAACCCTATTAAAGTATATGGGACTCGAACGTTCAAAATCTAAAGTGCTAATTTTAAAGGCTAATATGCAAGTTACTGTCCTAAAAAGTGTTTGGGGATCTGGGTCCTGCCCCAGGGAACATGGATCAATGCAAAAAAAGTAAAACAATAAAAGTCTAATATTCCTTTAAATTTCATACCTGGGGGGTGTCTATAGTATGCCTGTGAAGAGGCGCATGTTTCCCGTGCTTAGAACTGTCCCTGCACAAAGTGTCATTTCTGCAGAAAATAAAGTCATTTAAAATCACTCGTGGCTATAAAGAATTGTCAGCTCCCATAATACAGAGAGCACTCAACCAAAGCCATTGATAAAAAAAAAAAAGCGTGGGGTTTCCCCAAATTCAATTACCAGGCCCTTCAGGTCTGGTATGGATATTAAGGGGAACCCCGCGTCAAATTTAAAAAAAAATTGCCGTGGGGTTCCCCCTAAGTATCCATACCAGAACATTCAGGTCTGGTATGGATATTAAACAATGGACAGTTTGGGACTTTAAATGAGGCACGGGTTAGCGCCTCCATCCCGTTATTTGGCAAAATAGAAAGGAAATTGGGACTTTAAAATGAAGCGGCTGAAGTGTGGAGGTCAAGGAAAAAATAATTTAATTGAATTCATAATAATGTATAATACAGAGTAAATTCATATATATACATACATACATGTACAGTTATTTGGCACAAAATATGTTTATGAAGACATCAAGGTGTATGTAAAGACACATCAAATCAAAAAGCGTATGTAAACAGTAAATAGTATGTAGAGCAACAGCATAGCCTAAAAGTGCCTCAGGGTGACATATCCAGTACCTATGTTTATAATCGCATAATGTAAACGTAAATGTACTGAATTAATATTGGTAACAACGTCAGGACGTAGTAAATATCACTGTAGCATCCAATGTAGCTTGACGCGTTTCGTGGATGTATCTCCACTCATCAGGAGCAGATGCGACAGATTCCTGTAAAATTTATAGATATAGTAAACCACAGTCTGTATAGAGGGGAATAGATACAGTACATAAGGTGCTTTCAAAAGAAATTAGCCAAGCATATCTACCATCCCCGCCAGCAAGCGCAGCAAGCAGCAACTGGCCCATGGTGAGTCGGAGGCACAGATCGCCCCCCCCCCCCCCCGGGAGCTGAGGCGGCATATTTGGGCAACGGAAGTAGTGAAAAAATGCCTGGGTGTGAAGATAAATTCCACGTACTGACAGTGCTGGTATATGGGTCATCAAATAGACGTATCTAAAACCGAATGTGTAAATGAGCGTTAGGTGAACATGTAATAGGAAAATATTAATAAACTTAAAAGTAGTTATAAATGTGTGGGGTAAATATAATGGATCTACAAAAATATAAGGATAAATGAGAAATAGTGTATGGGAATAAAATGTCTAAAATAAAATGTGAAAAGGGTATTAGAAGAATGTGAGTATGAACTGGAAAGTGATGTGTGAACGTATATGTTGGTTGTGGTGTGCCTGCAAAGGTATGATGAAGGTGAGAGATGTGGTGAAAGTGTGGGGTGTGTAATGAGTGAACCTGGGTGGGAGGAGTGCTGAGTAATGTCGTAAGAGGGTAGAAACATAAGACATATGGATATTAAGGGGAACCCCCCGTCAAATTTAAAACAAAAATTGACGTGGGGGTCCCCCTAAAATCCATTCCAGACCCTTTATCCGAGCACGCAACCTGGCAGGCCGCAGGAAAAGAGGGGGGGACGAGAGAGCGCCCCCCCCCTCCTGAACTGTACCAGGCCACATGCCCTCAACATTGGGAGGATGCTTTGGGGGTCTGTGACCCCTCAAAGCACCATGTCCCCATGTTGATGGGGACAAGGGCCTCATCCCCACAACTCTGGCCAGTGGTTGTGGGGGTCTGCGGGCTTATCAGAATATGGAAGTCCCTTTAACAACATGTAACACAGGTTTCTGTTAGATCAGAGGGGGGTGGGGTCACCCATAAGTCATTGGGGAAGCCAGGCTTCCCCCACTAGCATCAGAGAGGGGTGGGGTCAGGTGACAGGTGGCCCCGCCCTCCTCATATAAGAAACGTCAGGCCGCTGGGATCCCCGCAGTGTCGCCGACAGATGGATGGATTGATTCGCTGCGCTGGACTGAGAAATCACCCGTCGCTGGATCAGTTCAGCCATCGCTGGACCCCGGAGAGATGATCATCCGTCGCTGGATAGCAAGAGTGGATTACCACCGCTGGAATCTTTTTTTTATTTTTAATAAAGGAATTTTTCAAAAGTGTGTTTGTCTTATTTAACTAATTTTTACACTTTCTTTGTGAAATGGTAGGGGTACTTTTGTACCCATTACCATTTCAAACAGGGGGGTGGGATCTGGGGGTCCCCTTGTTAAAGGGGGCTTCCAGATTCTGATAAGTCCCCCGCCTGCAGACCCCCACAACCACCAGCCAGGGTTATGGGGATGAGGACCTTGTCCCCTTTAACATGGGGACATGGTGCTTTGAGGGGTCACAGACCCCCAAAGCCTCCTCCCAATGTTGAGGGCATGTGGCCTGGTATGGTTCAAGAGGGGGGGCGCTCTCTCATCCCCCCCTCTTTTCCTGCGGCCTGCCAGGTTGCGTGCTCGGATAAAGGGTCTGGTATGGATTTTTAAGGGGACCCCCACGTCATTTTTTTAAAATTTGACACGGAGTTCCCCTTAATATCCATACCAGACCTGAAGGGCCTGGTAATTGAATTTGGGGAACCCCACGCTTTTTTTATTTATTTATTTTTTAATCAATGACTTTCAATGAGTGTTCTCTGTATTCAATTTAATTCATTATAGCCACGAGTGATTTTAAATGACTTTTTTTTCTGCAGAAATGACACTTTGTGCAGGGACAGTTCTAAGCATGGGAAACATGCGCCCCTTCACAGGCATACTATAGAAACCCCCCGGGTATGAAATTTAAAGGAATATTACACTTTTATTGTTTCGCTTTAATCATTATTAAAATCACTGCTCCCGAAAAAACTGGCGTTTTTAAAACTTTTTTTGCATTGATCCATGTCCCCTGGGGCAGGACCCAGGTCCCCAAACACTTTTTAGGACAGTAACTTGCATATTAGCCTTTAAAATTAGCACTTTAGATTTATCCCATAGACTTGTACAGGGTGTTCCGCGGCTTTTCGAATTTGCCACGAACACCCCAAATTGTTCACTGTTCGCTGAACAGGCAATGTTCGAGTCAAACATGAGTTCGACTCGAACTCGAAGCTCATCCCTACTGCTAAATGCTGACCGATTCTGCAGCTATCTTTTATCAGTGTAGGGACTGAGGGACAGTTTGGTGTTTGGAGCAGGGACAGTCTGAAAATCACTAGCTACTAGGTCCACAAAGGTCTTTTTAAGGACTGGTATAGGTGTACAGTATATAGGGTTGTACACGTATAATAATCTTTCTTTCAAATATAGAAAGTATATTATGGCGCACTGCTGTGCTGCTGAGTGCTGACCGATTCTGCAGCTGTCTTTTATCAGTGTAGGGACTGAGGGACAGTTTGGTGTTTGGAGCAGGGACAGTCTGCAAATCACTAGCTACTAGGTCCACAAAGGTCCTTTTAAGGATTGGTATAGGTGTACAGTATATAGGGTTGTACACGTGTAATATACTTTCTTTCAAATATAGAAAGTATATTATACTTCACTGCTGTGCTGCTGAGCTGAGTGCTGACCGATTCTGCAGCTGTCGTTTCTCAGTGTAGGGAGGGACAGTTTTGTTTTTTGGAGCAGGACAGTCTGCAATTCACTAGCTACTAGCTAGCTACTATTAGGTCCACAAAGGTCCTTTTAAGGACAGGTATAGGTGTACTATTTGGTGTGCAGTATATAGGGGTGTAATACACATAAAATATTTGCAAATATAGAATGCATAGTATAGTGCATTTCCACTGTGCAGCATTGTGACTGCTGAGTGGTACTGCAGCAATACTACAAAGAGTGACAAACGCAATTAGAAAAAAGTATTATAAATGGTGTGATAGACCAGTGGCCCCCCAAAATGACAGATTGAAGCGGGGTGTTATATACCTTCTTTCACATATATAAAATAAAAATAAATGAGACATGGATCTCAGAGGAACTCAACACATGTGACCAGTAGACCATGTATATGCATAACTCTATAAGCGATTTATTTAATCTAGCACATGGACCTTTTTTCTACCTTTGGCTCACTTCCTTGTACAAAAAAGTAAACCATACTATATGCCCATACCCTCCTGTTTGAAGTGGTTGAGCGGTGTCATATTTTTGGGTCACGCAGCGAGTTGCTGGTATCAGTGCTGGTGTCAGTGCTCTCTATCATGGTGCTGGTGTCAGTGCTCTCTATCTCAGTGCTGGTGTCAGTGCTCTCTATCACGCTGCTGGTGTCAGTGCTCTCTATCACCGTGCTCTATCTCTGTGCTGGTGTTAGTGCTCTCTATCTCGGTGTTGGTGTCAGTGCTCAGTCTCTATCACAGTGCTGGTGTCAGTGCTCAGTCTCTATCGCAGTGCTGGTTTCAGACAGTGAGGGAGATAGCAGCGGAGAAGCCAATCAGCAGGCAGTGCCAGCACCATGGCTAAGGATCAGCACTGGACTGGCACCTCCGGACCACCACAGTGGAGCCCTGCATAGGTGGGGGTAAGGGCCGGGCAGAGGGAGGGGTCAGGGGCCCAATCACAGGTTGGCACACTGGGACACTGGGACAGAACTGCGCTGCCCTGACTGTGGCACTGATCATCTAATGCACCCCCTTCATAGCCTGCCCTGACCTTGCCTCTCCTCCATGGCCTTCATGCGCTCCTGAATTGTCAAAATTTCACAGATAAAAAAAGAATGCTTGTCATTGTCGATCCCAGATTCACTTAATACTTTTGTTATGTCAGTGTCCATGTTGTGGGACTATGTGTGCACAGCTAGTAAGTATTTTGTGGCTGAAAATATGACCTGGAGGTTTTTAAGGTTCGCCTGCCAAAATTCGTCTGCCATTAAAGTCAATGGGGTCTGCGTTCGTGAAACGTCCCGTCGGAAGTTCGTCCATCACCATATGGGACTTTAAGAGCTTCAAGGACATCCTTATCAAAAAGGCCATGTATGTATGCAGTCTGGATCTGTCAGGGCTGGGCTCAGCCCTTCCTTATTTGAGCTGGCAACTCAGCTGTCGGCTAATTGCCAGCTCCTATCTCTCCAAAGTGACTCACCTATTGATGATATCTTGCTCATCAGTCCTGCCTACTTAAGCCGTCCAGCCTAGATGATCTCTGCCTTTGCCTTGGTCACATCTCTAGAGATGCTCTCCTGTGTTCCTGTTAAAGACTTGCTTGGCTGACATTCCTTCTGGCTCCAGATCCTGCTTGCTCCCTGACGTTTTGGCTTGTCTGACTATCTGTTCCGGTTCCAGAACTCTAGCTATGTTTTGACTATGTTTACTCTGTTTACCTTTTTTACTATTATTAAACACGTGAGATTTAACTGTACTTCTGTCTCAGTCTGATTCATGGTTTCTGACAGTATTTTAGCATAAAAATCATTGTTGAAGCCTTTAATTTTCTCCTCTGAAATTGTAGCATACCAATCCTTGTTTGAGAAGATATCCAGACACACCATAAAATTTTTTAGGATGTCCATTATGACTACGTTTCCTCCCTTGTTTGCCATTTTGATTGTTAGAGCCTTATTTTGTGGTAAATTCATTTTTGCCTGTTGTTGTTCATAAGATAGATTTTTATTTCCAAAGGATTTAAAGTCCAATCTTTTTATTTCAGTAGTGATCTTGGACAGAAATGTCCAAATATTTGGATTTGTTTTAAGAGGGGGAAATTTTATGGATTTTTTCTTTAGGGTATGGAGCCCTCTTGGGGACTTTGAATGAGAGGAGACTTCAGTAAATGTATCCTGGAGACCCATCTCTGCAGAGCCCCTCTATGGCCCCTTCATTTTTGTCTAGCAAGTCCATAAAATTTGAGAGCGATGAAATCCCTCATTGTAAATCCTTTTCATTGCTCCAGCTCAATGATATCCTGTTTCTCTTTTTTCTATCTTCATCGTATAAATATTTATATGTAAGTCTCCTGGCAAAGAAATTCAAATCTTTGACAATATCAAAATTGTCAGCCCTGGATTCTGGACAGAAACTCAGACCAAGCCCCAACTCGTGAGAGTATATAGGAGGATAGATTTATGATTTGAAGTAAATTTTCACTTACTTGGTCTTGTATGCATAGCAATCTAGATTCTGAAGGGTTGATTCTTTATTTGGCTGGTCCTGAACTGAGGGAAATAGATGAAAATCCTTCTTCTTAGATATTTTAGAAATGGCCCCATAATTATGAGGCGTCCCATTGTATATTTGTGTGCTTGTGCATGGAGATATAGGTGCAGTGGTGAAACTAGTCAGACTAGGAGCAACCAAGGTATCCCTATTGTTCCTATACTCAACACCTTGTGGCCCTTCACCACTTTGATTATCCGTGGCTATGTCTGAATCTGTGTATTTTCCTTGAGTGTGCTCTTTAGTTCTTTTCTCCTTACCACCACCACCACCATGACCATCATCTGTAGTGTTCCATTTCCTTGATCCTCAATGTCTACCTCTTCCTCTTCCTGATAACTGTAAAGATTGAGAATACAATGAGATATGTGATACATAAGAAGATTCAGAATCTGTACCCTCCACAATGCCATCATCATTTTGCCTTTTGGCCTGGTGGTTTTCTCTACTCCTTCTATTAGATGTTCTACCTCCCTGTCGGGCCATTTATATGTGTATTTGACCTTTAAAGCCATTTATCTCTAATGAACTTAATGTCTTTTTTGTATAGTTTGTAAGGCTATGTGGATATTAGTAGAAGAGGAGGAAGAAAAAGAAGGTGCACTAGCAGCAATGGCAGACAATTGGCTTTTCTTCGTATGGGAGTAGGAAAAAGAAGGTTTTATCAACCACTGAACTACCTCCTGCATGTGCTGTGGCTGTATAGCTATACCACTTTGTGAAAGGAAAGTCAGATGTGTTCTACACAACCTGCTTGTCCCCTACTACCACCATGTGCAGAACCTCTGCCTCTCACTTTAGGCATGCCTGACATAAAAAAAAAAAAAAAAAAGGAAATTGCCTTAATTTATTAGCAGCTATAACAACAGAGAATACGAGAATTAAGAGCATAAAAGCAGAAAAAAAAGAATAAACATGAAATAAAAGAATAAAAAAGAATCCCAATAATTTTTTTTTTTAAATGACAGCATCGAAACAGCAATAAGAGTTGCTGCTGACACATACACAAAGGTAATCCTAAAGGGCTATTGGGGTGACGCTGCTGTATTTAGGCCAAGCTAAATGTAAATGTTAATGGCTTTAGCCCCAGAAGATTTTATCCCTTTCCTTACCAGAGCACTTTTTGCGATTCGGCACTGCATCA
This sequence comes from Lithobates pipiens, assembly GCF_037356315.1. NCBI lineage: Eukaryota > Metazoa > Chordata > Amphibia > Anura > Ranidae > Lithobates > Lithobates pipiens. Next base: position 19,102,923 of record NW_027507718.1, read on the forward strand.
CTTTAGACAATTGCGCGGTTGTGCTTCGTTGCACCCAAACAAAATTGACATCCCATGAATAGAGCTTTCTATTGCGACAATTTTGAAAAAAACTCAATATTTTTTACTTTTTGCTATAATAAATATCCCCCAAAAATATACAAAAAAAAATATTTTTTTCCTAAGTTTAGGCCGATGTGTATTATTCTACGTATTTTTGGTAAAAAAATCACAAAAAGCGTATATTGATTGGTTTATGCAAAAGTTATAGCATCTACAAAATAGGGAATCGTTTTATTATTCATTTTTTTTTTACTACTAATGGTGACAATCTGCGTTTTATATTGGGACTGTGACATTAAGGCAGACACATCGGACAATTTTGACAAATTTTTGGGACCATTGCCATTTATACAGCGTTCAGTGCTATAAAAATGATTGATTACTGTAAAAAATGTCACTGGCAGGGAAGGGGTTAACACTAGGGGGTCATCAAGGGGTTAATTGTGTTCCCTAGTGTGTATTCTAACTGAAGGGGGGAGGGGACGGTGTAGGAGAGATGACAGATCGCTGTTCATACTCTGTATGAACAGACGATCCGTCTCTTCTCCCCTCAGAGAACGGAAACTGTGTGTTTACACATATAGATGCCGGTTCTCCATGTGTCAACAGTGATCATGGGAGCCCGGCCGTGATCGTGACTGCTGGGCACTTGCATCAGTTTCAGGAGTGAGCAGTGGCGAAGCAACATATCATAATGTCGTTTCTCCCAGCCGTGCCATTCAGCCGCAGTACAACTGGTCGGCAAGTGGTTAAAAAACACATATGCATGCAAAATATATAATACCAGAATGCGATGTTGCTGATGTGGTCCTTGAAAATCATATTTTCCTGTAATACTACATACAGTTTAAAGACACTTTCCAAGCTGGTATTTTAAAGGAGTAGTGATTTTTCATGTCACTCACGAAGTTGCTTCAGAAGGACCCCTTTTGCTTTGTTGACTGTCTCCTGTTGCAGTACCCAGCATCCTGTGCCCCTTTTTTTTTGTTTTTTTGTTTTTTATTTTTTTTTAGAATAACTTGCCTATTAGCCTTAAAATGACTAGAATGTAGTATCAAGATTCTCTCCCTATAGACTTTAATAGTATTTGCTTCTAAAGTCAGATTATGCAAAGTTTAATTAGGATTCAACGAATCCCCAGAGAATTTAACCTGGGCAGATTTGTCCATCCTACATATACTTCCTGTGCTTGCCATATGCAGTTGGAAACCACTTTTTAATATTCAATGCAGGTACAACCAGGGCTTTTTTTCTTAGAGAATCGGTACAGGAACTCAACCATGCCCGCCACACACACATACCTGCCAAATGGCATCAAATAGTAGCTCTTCCCTCTGCATACAACCCCTCCCTCCACTGCCCTCATCTTCTACCTTCTCCTAAAAAGCTCCACCATCTGCCACGTGTCTTACCTTTGTTGCAATATTAAGCTGAAGCACCCATCCAGCTGTAGTACCTCCCAGAATACTATACTATACTACAGTCACTTACATGGGAGATCGTGGCAGTAGGAGCATCAACAACTGGTCACCAGGGAAAAATGGAGACCACAGAAGGTGCAGTTTTCCAACGCACCCTCTCCCACCCGTGACTGCACTGAACCCTGGGCACCTATTCTGTATCCCCCTTGTTCCTGTCCTGCAGTCAGTGGGATATACTCAGGAGATCTGTCCTGTGGGAGCTACTGGAAGATAAGCTATCACTTGTAAACGCAGAAGATGGACTTATGTGTTAAAAAGTGATCAGGGAGCAGAAGAACTGAGCCAGAGGTGGTGGAACTGAGTTCTCCCTAGTTCCTGCTGAAAAACAGCCCTGGGTACAACCAAAATATTGTGAGATCTCTAAAAAAAAAAAAAAAATCAGGAACCAATATATAAACAGCCCTTCATGTAAGTGATGACCAAACTGTAATTCTCCTCCAATATGGGGAAAAACAATTACGGTATATGTGCAGTCTTTAACCATTGTCACAATATCATCTTTTTCTTTCTAGTTTTGTTTAATTACATCTCATTTCATATGGAAAGAAGTGCAATTCCAACCTATGGAATAATATTTCTCTAGCTAATGCCTATAAGAAAAGCTTTATATGCAGAGCAAAAAATACTAAATACTATTATGGATGTAGCTACTTTGGAATCAGTTGAAAATGTAATAACCTGTTTTCCATTCTACATTTTCCTTCACAGTTCAATCAAATGTCACTTAGCTACAGTTCCTAAACCACACTTAATATTTTCATTAAAATCAATAAAACCAAGATATGACAAGGGTACAGGTGGATGCAAGCAATTAAACTCCTCCTGCCTGGATTGTCAGGCAGCACTTTTAACTAAAGAAACCCATTCAACACCTGTCCCTTCTCTTTCTGAATGGCATCTAACAGAAATCCACTTAGCCAGCCTTTGTCTGCTTATTTCCCTGACAGATAATGTGAAGAAGTAGGCAGTTACGAGACCAATAATTCAGAATTAATTTTCCCTTCACCAGTGATGTGCACAACAGACTGTGATAATGGCTCCTGAACAGAAATCAGGGGGTAAACAAGACAATTTGAGATGATGGGCTTGAAATAAATGCCCTTCAAATGTACTCTCTTTTGGTGGCTCTAAATAGGGCTCTGAATAACATTTTTCCTGCTCCTATTGATAGTTAGAGGAGTTAATCATTATACCATTAATGGAGCTATTTGCTTATGTGTTTCAGTTAGAAAATAGACATATAAAGACATGACGTGAGTTGTGCATGACTACAATACCATTGTGATTAGCAAATGAAAAAGAGTACGAATGTTTCCATAATTTCTGTGTTGGCTAAAGCAGAAAAATGTCTAATGCAATTCTGCAACATAGATTAGTCTGTTCTTACCTTATCAAAATAAATCAACAGTAATCTGGAGAAGAGTTCTTAATTGTATATTTTGGTTGAGGTAAAAAATGCTATGTGATACTGGTGATTAGGGATGAATTTTGAGTCCAAATCAAACTCATGTTCAACTCGAACATTGCCTCACTGAACAGCGAACAATTTGGGGTGTTTGGGGGGGCGTGGCCGGACGTGAAGCTGAGAGGACGTGTGGAGACAGAGCTCCGCTCCACCGTCCACAATCCCGAGCCATCTATCGCCCTGAGTAGCACTAACGATCTGCCACGAGCACCGGGAGAGAGTGGACCCGCCGCTGGAGGGGACCGCGGCGATATTTTTGCAGTTCGGTGCCCCGATCGCACGGCCCGGGCCTGTATCGCGGCTCGCCGCCATCTTGCGGCCTACTCGCAGGGGGGGCCCTTCTGGAGGCCGCGGCGGACCGCCGGGAGCCGATCCGGAGGCCCCGCTATCCCGAGGACCCTAGCCGGACTCCAGACGCCACCAGGAGCCTCCCTGCATCCAGGGCATTATCGGATCCAGTCCGCATGAGCCGCGGAAGAGGACGAACGGCCGCCATCTTGAGTAGGCCCAAGTGCCCAACACAGGGGTGAGTGCTGCTTGGGACTGTTGTGACACCCCATAAACTCCCCGGGGGTCGGATCTTCATGTGCCTGCCACCACCCGGCGGTCATTACCCCAGTACCCCTGCCGGAGCCATCTCCCACCATCAGAGGCCTGGGTGGTTGGCCGAAGCCTAGAGACAGTTTAGCAAGGTCCCAGGGCTCCTTAGAACACCCCCATCTCCCCACTGTGGCCACATCAGGGTCTCCCCCCGCTAGAAAGCCCGGGCCCCCTCCGCACACCATCTGGCTTGGCACGAGGCTCCCCACAGTGACCTCTGGGGCTCCACCTGTCTGAGGGGCCGACTGTGGCCTGATAAGTACGCTACACTCTCAGTGTCCCCCACATCAACGGCTAATGACTCTGACAATCCTCACATGTTATGCTTAATTAACTGTGAATGACCCTGAGCCCCGTCCAGCGTTCAGCTTCACCGCCACAATTATGCCAACAAGGAAACCTAGATCTCGTTCCACAACTAACAAAGGATCTGGAAAGGGGCCAATATTAACCCATTCGGGCTCCGGATCGATACAGCACTACCTCGCTGCAGGGAAATCGGGGTCGGGCGAACGGGATAACCATGCCAGAACCCCTAAACGCACCTTCTCCCCCTCCTCTCTTGTTGCCTCTGTCTGGGAAAGCTCACCGGCCTCCTCCTACTGCTCTGAGCCTATGGAAGACCCTGGGTCCCCAGGAGGCTCCGACATGTCAACCTTAGTCAGCGGTCTTAAGAAGGAGCTGGCGGGGATGTTCCATGGTCTGGAAAAAGCCATAAAGAAGGAGATCACCGGAGTCAGAGCGGATATGGTGCACATTCTGGATAGGGTAGAGGAGACTGAGCTCCGACAGGACTCGCAAGCCTCCGCTATTAAAGAGTTGCAAGAGACGGTTACACAACTGGCGTTTGCTCAGAGGGCCTCATCCTATAAGCTTGAGGACCTCGAGAACAGAAATCGCAGGAATAATCTACGAATACGGGGTCTCCCAGAAGCCACTGGAGACAATGATCTTGAACCGTCGATCCGGGGCATCCTTAACACGATCCTGGGAAACCCGGTTACTGAACCCCTGCGGTTCGACCGTGTGCACCGAGCCCGTCCCTTCCAGGATCTACACAAAAGAACGGATGAATGAAGATACCTGCCTTTTGCATCCCTCGATCCGGATCACTTGTTCAACACCACTGGACGTTCATGGCCCTTGTTTTGAACAAACATGCCTACCTGTTGAGAGCGGGTCCACAACTCCTTACAGTTTGACTGCTTGGCACCACATTAGTGGACTTTAAGCACTTCACCTAGCAGGGGTCCGTGGTGTTTTCAGTTTTTTGCATTTCTTCATTCATCATTGTTTTTTTATTTTTTTATTTTTTATGTGTGTTCCCTTTTTTCTTTTTTTTATGTCCCAGAATGAAGGGAATACCCTGCAAATACGTACCCCTATCTACCGAGACGCTGTTTGCTAGGCTCACTGGTTCTTAAGTGCAGACAAAGGTTTTAGTTGCTGCAACTTAATATGTTTCATATTGGTATTTTTATGTTCTTTACCTCAGGTTCGCTTTGCTGAACGCTGACGGGGCACATTGCTCCCATGTGCCTCTCGCTCAGTAAACCCCCTACCCTCCCCCCCTTTTGGGGTTGCGAAGAGTGGCTGGCATTCCTCTTCTGTACCCCGACTCCTGGTTTGAGGACAGGGTTGCCGCCTGCTCTCCCCTTCCTCTGAGGGATCACGGCAGATTGCTGCGTGACATACTAACTGTTCCCAATGGTTTAACGTTAGAGATGATTCTTAAACGCTTCAGGTTGTCTTTTCTACTCCAGTTTCTCTTTCTTCCCTCAGTCTCCTCCCTCCCCTCTTACTCCCCCCCCCCCCAGGTGGCTTGCGTGGAAATTTAAGCCTAGAGTTAACACTCTGCTGATGCTATGGCTTCAATAAAAATTTCCTCATATAATGTGAGGGGCCTACATGTTGCCGCAAAAAGACACCAGATTACCCGTGAATTGAAAAAGATTGCATGCTCAATTGCCTTTCTTCAAGAGACGCACTTGACGCATACAACACCGGTCAAGTTGACCTCCCCCCAATTTCCGCAATGGTATTACAGTCTGTCGGATACGAATAAAGCAAAGGGAGTGGCCATAGGCTTCAGCAGCAGTGTTCCCTTCCGTCTAGTTGAAATGCTACCGGATGATCATGGTCGATATCTTTTTTTAAAGGGATTTTTGGGCAATACGCGCTGCACCTTGGCTAACGTGCATTGCCCTAACAGGCACCAACCTGCCTTCCTTTCCCAGATTCTCTCTAAATTAGCCCACTTTGCCGAGGGTTTAATTATCCTAGCGGGTGACATTAATATACCTCTTGACCCCATCATGGACACCTCCCAAGGCCGCTCCCACATACCATTTAAAAGACTGTCCGCACTTAAATGCAGGCTCATTGAGCTACAATTGATCGATGTCTGGCGTATACTCCACCCCAAAGACAGGGATTACTCTCACTTTTCTAAAACACACCAATCATACTCGCGCATTGACAATATCTTTTTAGATCACCATCATCTCCAACTTCTGCAGTCCGCTCATATAGGTACAGCCACTATATCTGATCATGTGCCGGTATCAATGTGCATGACCATGCCCTCCTTAGCACAACGCTCCAATAATTGGAAGCTCAATGACTCTCTCCTCTCTACCGAGGCTGACGTATCTGAGTTAGCCTCGCACATGAAACAGTATTTCGCCGAAAATACTTCTCCCGAGTCCTCCCCCTCGGTTGTTTGGGAAGCTCATAAGGCTACCATGCGGGGACGACTCATTGAACTGGGATCTAGGAAGAAGAGGGAGCATGGTCGGCAGATTGAGCAGGTCATTGGTCAGATTGCAGAATTGGACAAGCAGCATAAACTTACCCTACACATGGCTCATTTACAAGCCCTCACCCTGAAACGGGAGGAATTAAAAACCCTCCTTGACCTAGACACAAACAGGAAATTCCGACGCCTCGCTCAGTCTATGTATGAGTGGGGAAATAAACCCGGTAGGCAACTGGCAAGATCTCTCAAGGCGACACAAACCAGGTCTTTCATCCCCAAAATAAAACTTCCCAATGGCACTTTAGTACATGCTACTCCCCACATAGCCGCGGCTTTTCGCGATTATTATGCAGATTTGTATAATGTACAGAGCTCAACGGCCTCGCTCGCTCCGGGGGAAATACGCAATCGCATACAGGCATATTTAAGAGAGGCCAATTTGCCCGAGTTATCTGCTTCCGCACTTCAGGCCCTGGAAGAGGACCTTACGGTGGAGGAATTCCGGGCAGCCCTAAAGTCCTCCCCCACGGGAAAGGCCCCTGGCCCTGCGGGTACACTGTCTGCTATTATAACATGTTTAGTGACATTCTACTCCCCCACCTCACGGCTTACGCCAACTCTATATCTCGCAAATCCTGTCTGCGCACGGAATCTCTCGCGGCCCACATAACAGTCATACCTAAACCAGGTAAAGACCCTACAGCATGCAGCAGCTACAGGCCGATCTCCCTCCTTAACGTGGATATCAAGTTATACTCCAAGGTCCTGGCTAATCGGCTACTTCCCTTGATACCTAGCTGGATTTCTAAGGATCAGACTGGCTTCATACCTGGTAGGGAAGCCAGGGATAATTCCCTCCGGACAATTTCCCTGATTCAGTACGTTCAACGGTGCTCCCAGCCCACCCTACTTGTTTCTACGGATGCAGAAAAGGCGTTCGATAGGGTGGACTGGGATTACCTCACAACGACTCTGCATCACCTAGGTCTTGGCCCTAAAATGTTCTACCGCATAACCTCACTTTACTCCACTCCTACAGCTCGTGTCCGCATAAATGGCTCTCTGAGTGACTCATTCCCTCTGCACAATGGGACCAGACAGGGCTGCCCCTTATCCCCGCTCCTATTTGCTCTCAACCTCGAACCCTTCCTGTCCACAATTAGACTTAACATTAATATCCATGGGGTTCAGGTAGGTCCCACGACCCATAAATATGCAGCGTATGCTGATGACATTTTATTTTTTGTCCAGCAGCCCCGTATTTCCCTGCCTAATCTGATGTCGGCCCTCTCTACCTACCAAACCCTCTCCAACTTTAAAATTAACTTTTCTAAATCGGAAATTCTAAACATTAATCTCCCCAGACGAGAAGCAGATCTACTGTGGCCCCTCTTTCCTTTTAAATGGGTTCAGCGTCATATGAAATACCTAGGAATCAACCTTACACCAAATATTCACTCCCTTTTTCGATATAACTACCTCCCACTACTTAACAATATCAGAGAGGACCTGAGAAAATGGAAGAACCTTTCACACTCCTGGCTAGGGAGGGTTAACGTTATTAAAATGAACTTATTGCCCAGAGTCTTATTCCTATTCCAAATGATCCCCATGGGGGTACCCATGGGTTTTTTTACAACGCTACAGACCATGATCTCCCGCTATGTTTGGAGGAACAGCCATCCCAGAGTATCTAGGGACGTTTTATACCGTGCCAAAGATGCTGGGGGCCTGGCCCTACTGAACTTTAGGATGTATTACCATGCAATTATACTCACCAGGATAGCAAATTGGAAGTACGCGGTTAACACCAAGCTGTGGGTGGCCATGGAACACTTTTTATCTGGGGCAGACCTCAAAGTTGCACCGTGGATCCCTCGTGTTCACAGACATCTTGGTACTGAAACCTCCTCGCTTACTTCCTCCACCTTTGCTGTTTGGGACTACTTACACAAACGGTTCTCCTGGTCTTACAACTCCCCTCTAATGCCACTTCTTCACCACCGATATTTTCTACCAGGTCTACTAGATCCAGGCTTTCATGCCTGGTCCTCGGATGGGTCCCTGATGCTACACCAAGTCCTCCGGAACACTGCCACTAAGCCTTTGTCAGAAATACTCGGCGCCAAGCCGATTACATTCCTGGACAAGTGGAGGTACGCTCAATTACAGTGTTTCCTGCGGGCCCTGCCCCGACCACTGAGAGGCCCCGAGACTTGTTGGAGGGAATTTACCTCCACTACATTCTACAAAGATATCTTAGCACAACCCCACTGAGCAGCGCAAACTAAGCCTCTACATGTCACCACGCAAGCCACCATACCCTCACCCTCTCTCTCCCCTCCTTGACCCTCCTCTTCTTCTCTTTCCCCCCCTTTACACTCTCTTGCCTTTTTCTGTTATTTAATTCCATTTCTCAGTTTCTGTGATAGACAACATGATACCCGGTCCTTGAATCAGGGCTGTGTACTTTGCTCATTCTCTCTAGAATGTTTTTCGGTTTTTTGTTTTTTTCTCTTCACTGGCACTTCCGTTATTGCTTTACTGTGTTTGCCCCAAGATGCTCTGATGCTAATTGCTAATCCTGTCCCCTGGTATATGGGACTGGGTGCTGTATGTGGATTTTACAGTATATGTTTGTTGTTTATCTTTAATAAACATTTATTAAACAAAAAAATTTGGGGTGTTCGCGGCAAATTGGAAAAGCCGTGGAACACCCTGTAAAAGTCTATGGGAGAAATCTAAAGTGCTAATTTTAAAGGCTTATATGCAAGTTATTGTCAAAAAAAGTGTTTGGGAACCTGGGTCCTGCCCATAGGGACATGTATCAATGCAAATTATTATTATTCTTTTTAAACAGCCGTTTTCTTGGGAGCAGTGATTTTAATAATGCTTAAAGGACTTCCAGTTCTGGCGCCGCATGGCGGACCAGTAAGCCCCCACAGCTCCCGCACAAGGCGATCAAAAATCAGCTTATAAAGGCTGACCCAAGGCCCCTTGACTCTCCCCGACGGACCTTCCCGCTGCACTCCCGCACTCTGCTTTGTTGAAAAAGGTGGGCTGCGAGTTCCGCCAGTGCAGCCCCAAATTGAGGCCGGGGATGCGGCCTTGTCTTCCAGCGTGGCCCTGCCCACGGCGGATGTGCACAGCATGGAGGTGAGTCTGAAGACACTCCCTCCTCCTCACCAGTTGGAAGCAGGAGAATTTGACAGAATAACACAAGCTGTGGCCGCCTTACTAGCCCCTACCATCGCAGCATCAGTGGAAAAGGCTGTCACCGCCGGCATGATGCACATTAAGAAGGAGCTGGGAGAACATAATACCCGCCTTCATGAAGCTGAGGACAGAATAGTAAGCTTGGAGGAAGACGTCTACAAGCTTCAGGGTAGCGAGGAAACCCAGGATAAAACCAACTAGCATATACTCTAACGTTTGGAAGATTTGGAAAGCCAGTCGTGACGGAGCAAGCTGCGTTTCGTCGGAGTCCCGGAATCAGTCTGTGGCTATAGTCAATTTTTGCTTGTGTCGTATCCCCGAAGCTCTGGGGCTGCCGGGCCCAGCCACGGTTGAACGGGCACACCAGCTTGGGGCATACTCAGCTGAACGGTCCGCCCCACTTACCATTATTGCAAAGTACTTAAACTACGCTGATAAAGCAGCCATCCTGCAGTCCTACTGACAAATAGTGATGGACGAACGTTTCGCCCGGCGGTCGTTTCGCGGCGAATTTCCGACATTCGCGGTCCGCACGTTCGAACGCCTTTTTCCGTCGTTCGCCGCGGCGGACTTACGTGTTTAATGTATACAAGAACTTTAACCTTTGGTGACACGTTTATCATGTGATACAGGACAGCCAATTGAGACATGACAGCACATGGACACTTGGACATTCCCCCTAACCTATAAATACACCCGATCCGGTGGCCATTTTACATTCTTTCTTCTGTTACGATAGGGACAGGTTCCTGTGTGGAGTAGGGAGAGATAAACCACTAGCTATTTGGTACACAAAAGTTCTTTTCAGGACTGGTATAGGTGTTAGGTGTTGATAGGTTTGCTGTGCTGCTGATTCTTGCAGCAGCCTGAGTGTCTTTTGTTAGTTTAGAGAAAGGGAAAGGACGGTGTATGCTACAGGGACAGCCAGATTAGTCTTTCATCATCATCATCATCATCATCATCATTAGCTGTTACTATCAAGGTCCACAAAAGAGCTGTTCCAGTAACCACTAATCGTTCTCTTTTTTTGCCAATTTGTATAGGGACAGGAAGGAAGCAGTGTTGTCAGGCAGTGAGGGTAATTTTAAAGACTTGCTGTTATTATTAGTTCCACAAAGGTTCTTTTCAGGACTGGTATCAGTGGTACAGTAATAGGCTTGTACATGTATAATATTCTTTCTTCCAAATATAGAAAGGATATTATACTTGACTGCTGCCCTTCTGCTGCAGTCTGCTAAACATTCACAACTCACTTGTTCCACAAAAGTTCTTATAAGGACTGGTAACTTGGTATAGGGTGCTACGGTACATAGGCTTGAGTGCGGTACAGTCTGCTGTTCTGTAAGGACCGCTATCGGTCCACAATAGATAGGGTTGACGTGCACCACTGCTGACCGCTGCCCTATACTGCAGCAGTCCTTCAGCGGTATAGGGACTGACGTACAGTCTGCTAAACACTAATACACAACCTGCTTGGTCCACAAAAGTTCTTATAAGGACTGGTAACTTGGTATAGGGTGCTACGGTACATAGGCTTGAGTGCGGTACAGTCTGCTGTTCTGTAAGGACCGCTATCGGTCCACAATAGATAGGGTTGACGTGCACCACTGCTGACCGCTGCCCTATACTGCAGCAGTCCTTCAGCGGTATAGGGACTGACGTACAGTCTGCTAATCACTAACACACAACCTGCTTGTTCCACAAAAGTTCTTATAAGGACTGGTAACTTGGTATAGGGTGCTACGGTACATAGGCTTGAGTGCGGTACAGTCTGCTGTTCTGTAAGGACCGCTATCGGTCCACAATAGATAGGGTTGACGTGCACCACTGCTGACCGCTGCCCTATACTGCAGCAGTCCTTCAGCGGTATAGGGACTGACGTACAGTCTGCTAAACACTAATACACAACCTGCTTGGTCCACAAAAGTTCTTATAAGGACTGGTAACTTGGTATAGGGTGCTACGGTACATAGGCTTGAGTGCGGTACAGTCTGCTGTTCTGTAAGGACCGCTATCGGTCCACAATAGATAGGGTTGACGTGCACCACTGCTGACCGCTGCCCTATACTGCAGCAGTCCTTCAGCGGTATAGGGACTGACGTACAGTCTGCTAAACACTAATACACAACCTGCTTGGTCCACAAAAGTTCTTATAAGGACTGGTAACTTGGTATAGGGTGCTACGGTACATAGGCTTGAGTGCGGTACAGTCTGCTGTTCTGTAAGGACCGCTATCGGTCCACAATAGATAGGGTTGACGTGCACCACTGCTGACCGCTGCCCTATACTGCAGCAGTCCTTCAGCGGTATAGGGACTGACGTACAGTCTGCTAATCACTAACACACAACCTGCTTGTTCCACAAAAGTTCTTATAAGGACTGGTAACTTGGTATAGGGTGCTACGGTACATAGGCTTGAGTGCGGTACAGTCTGCTGTTCTGTAAGGACCGCTATCGGTCCACAATAGATAGGGTTGACGTGCACCACTGCTGACCGCTGCCCTATACTGCAGCAGTCCTTCAGCGGTATAGGGACTGACGTACAGTCTGCTAAACACTAATACACAACCTGCTTGGTCCACAAAAGTTCTTATAAGGACTGGTAACTTGGTATAGGGTGCTACGGTACATAGGCTTGAGTGCGGTACAGTCTGCTGTTCTGTAAGGACCGCTATCGGTCCACAATAGATAGGGTTGACGTGCACCACTGCTGACCGCTGCCCTATACTGCAGCAGTCCTTCAGCGGTATAGGGACTGACGTACAGTCTGCTAAACACTAATACACAACCTGCTTGGTCCACAAAAGTTCTTATAAGGACTGGTAACTTGGTATAGGGTGCTACGGTACATAGGCTTGAGTGCGGTACAGTCTGCTGTTCTGTAAGGACCGCTATCGGTCCACAATAGATAGGGTTGACGTGCACCACTGCTGACCGCTGCCCTATACTGCAGCAGTCCTTCATCGGTATAGGGACTAAGAGTTTTGTCACAGGGTCATTTAAAAAATGACAGGCAGAGGAAGAGGCAGGCCCTTCCGCAGGGGTGGTAGGGGTAGGGCAGGAGCAACAGGCTTGAGCCAAAGTGGGAAGTTGCAGAAGGTGCGTTCAATTACTTTAAAGGATGCACCAGACTTGGTTGAGTGGCTCGCTCAGCCTTACTCTTCTGCACCCTCCTCATCCTCTCGATCTGCACCCTCTTCTTCACTCTCTGCTATGTGCACCCCCAAAGACACTACCACCAACAACACGACCACCACCACCACATACCTTCCGCTTGAGTCACTGGAATTATTTTCCGATCCATATCAAGAGGACATTTCTGATGCGCAGCCACTCTTGGTATTGGATCAGGAAGAGGAGGTAGCAACAAGCGCTACTCAGCAGTCTGACGCCAGTACCCAGATCAGCCCAAGGAGGAGGTTGGTCCCCGGTGTTGCTGCCTACTCCGAGATCTCTACTTATAGCGGTGGGGAAGGTGACGTTGATGATGACGTGTCTAGTGATGTCACGTGGGTGCCCACAAGAGAGGAAGAGGAGGGGAGTTCAGAGGGAGATATGGACCAGCAGATAGGGAGGAGAAGCAGCAATGACTTACATTGCACAGCAGGGACAAAGCAGACTGCAAATGTATCAGGAGCGAGTCATCGACCATGTACGGTCACATCTGGCGCTCCCAGGACACCGGCACATGGCTCCGCAGTGTGGGCTTTTTTTAACGTGTCCGCTGCTGACAATAGCGTTGCCATCTGCAATCTTTGCAGTCAACGCGTTAGTCGCGGTAAGCCCAATACTCACCTAGGGACGACCGCCTTAAGAAGGCACATGAGCAGCCATCACCGAGCCCAGTGGGAGCAACGGAACACACAAAGCCACACTGCAGGCTCTCACCGTCCAGCCTCGTCTTCTACTTCTCCTTCTCCTCTCTCCTCACAATTGTCCTCCACTCCACCTTCCATCACGCCAAGCTCACATTTTTCTGCAAAAAGGCAGGCTTCCGTGGGCCTAATGTTTGAGCGTAAAAAAATGATGACGCCGGATAACCCTCTTGCCCAACGGTTGGCGGCTGGCTTGTCAGAACTCATAGCCCGCCAACTACTGCCATATAAACTGGTGGACTCGGAGGCCTTTCGCAAATTTGTGGCCATTGGAACACCACAATGGAAGGTCCCAGGAAGGAAGTATTTCTCAGAGAAGGGCATCCCAGAGCTATATGGCCATGTTCAGCGGCAAGTGAATGTATCTCTGGCACACAGTGTCGGTGCCAAGATACATCTGACCACAGACACGTGGTCTAGCAAACACGGGCAGGGAAGGTATATCAGTTTTACTGCCCACTGGGTGAACCTTCTGACGGCCGTCAAGCATGTAACCCGTGGCACCCGTGTAGATTTGGTTTTACCGCCACGGATTGCATGCAGGCCTGACTCTTCTTCTCCTCCTCCTACTCCATCCTCCTCCCTCTCCTCCTCAGCTGCCTCCTCCTTTTCCGCTGCTAGCGTCTCTTCCACTGCACCGCCCAAGCTCCCCAGAACCTATTCCACATGCCAGGTGAGACGTTGCCATGCCGTGCTGCGTCTGTTGTGCCTGGAAGCAAAGAGCCACACTGGCCCGGCACTCCTTTCAGCTTTGCGTTCACAGGCAGATGAGTGGCTAACACCGCTCAATTTGACAGTTGGTAAAGTGGTGTGTGACAACGGTGCCAATCTGCTTAGCGCATTGAAACAGGGCAAAATCACGCACGTGCCGTGCATGGCACACGTCTTAAACTTGGTCGTGCAGCGATTCCTTGTCAAATACCCTGGGGTCCAGGACATCTTGCGGCAGGCAAGGAAAATCTCGGCCCATTTCAGAAGATCTTACACGGCCATGGCTCGCCTTGCTGACATTCAGCGGCGACACCATCTGCCGGTCAGACGTCTTATTTGCGATTGCCCGACGCGATGGAACTCAACCTTCTATATGCTTGATAGGCTGCTCCAGCAGAAACGTGCAGTTAACGTCTACCTGTATGAACTCTGCGAAAGAAACGGTTCTGGGGAGCTGGGTTTTTTTTCACCGCGCCAGTGGCTGCTCATGCGCGACACATGCAGACTTCTGCGGCCATTTGAGGAGATCACCAAACTGGTCAGTCGCAGCCATGGCGCCATCAGTGACATGGTACCTTATGCCTTCTTTCTGGAGCGTGCATTGCGTCGTGTCATTGATCAGGCTGTGGAGGAGCAGGAGCGGGAAGATGAGGAAGTCGCAATGCTGGATGAATTCCCAGGGGGGGCTACTCTATCTGAGACAAGTCAACAACAGGAGTCTGATGAGGAGTCAGAGGAGGATGGTGCCGGGGCGGATGAGCAGGAGCAAGAAGAGCATGCTTTAAACCTTTCTGGGATCCCTGTTGTGCGAGGATGGGGAGAGGAGAATGAAGAGGACGACATTATCCTGGATGATGAGCAGGAGCCAGGCCACCACACCGCTTCCACTTTAGTGCAAATGGGGGCCTTCATGCTCCAGTGTTTTAATAGGGACCCCCGTATAAAAAGCATGAGGGTCAAGGACCAGTACTGGGTGGCAACGTACTTAGACCCCCGGTACAAACACAAAATGGCGGAAATGTTACCGCCGTCGCAGAGGGCTGTCAGAATGCAGCACTTCCAGGCCTTGCTTCGAGAAATGCTGCATTCTGCTTTTGCGTGCGCTGGCAGAGGAGCAATTCCCACTCCCAGAGAAGGATTTGCGGGTACCAATCCAACAGCGCCTGCAAGAAGAGGCCGGTTTGAAGATGTGTTGGTGACTTCGGATATGAGGTCATTCTTTCAGCCGACCCATCGACAGGTGTCATCCGGATCCAGCATCAGGGAACGCCTAGACCGTCAGGTGTCCGACTACATTGGGTTAACGGCCGATGTGGACGCTCTGAGGAGTGATGAACCCCTAGACTACTGGGTGGGCAGGCTTGACCTCTGGCCAGAGCTTGCCCAATTTGCAATCGAACTGTTGGCTTGCCCCTCATCCAGTGTCCTGTCCGAAAGGACGTTCAGCGCAGCAGGGGGGATTGTGACCGATAAGCGTACTCGCCTAGCTCACCACAGTGTTAACTACCTCACATTTCTAAAAATGAATGAGGCATGGATCTCGGAGGAATTCAACACATGTGACCAGTAGACCATGTATATGTCTATAAACTATTTTTTTAATCAAGCACACAGACCTTCTTAATTCATTTGGCTCACTTCCTTGACCCAAAAAAGCACACCGTACTATATGCCCCTACCCTCCTCTTTGAAGAGGTTGAGCGGTGTCATATTTCTACTGGGGCTGCTTATGATATCCCTGTGCTGTGCTGACTTCCTCCTGGGGGTTCTTATTATGAAGGGATCACACTATCCCTGTGCTGTGCTGACTTCCTCCTGGGGGTTCTTATTATGAGGGGATCACACCATCCCTGTGCTGTGCTGACTTCCTCCTGGGGCTGCTTACGGTGCTGCTGTCAGTGCTGTATGTCACGGTGCTGCTGTCAGCGCTGTATGTCACGGTGCTGCTGTCAGCGCTGTATGTCACGGTGCTGCTGTCAGCGCTGTATGTCACGGTGCTGCTGTCAGCGCTGTATGTCACGGTGCTGCTGTCAGCGCTGTATGTCACGGTGCTGCTGTCAGCGCTGTATGTCACGGTGC
This sequence comes from Lithobates pipiens, assembly GCF_037356315.1. Lineage (NCBI taxonomy): Eukaryota > Metazoa > Chordata > Amphibia > Anura > Ranidae > Lithobates > Lithobates pipiens. The sequence goes on from NW_027507718.1 coordinate 19,119,150, forward strand.
TGCTGTCAGCGCTGTATGTCACGGTGCTGCTGTCAGCGCTGTATGTCACGGTGCTGCTGTCAGCGCTGTATGTCACGGTGCTGCTGTCAGCGCTGTATGTCACGGTGCTGCTGTCAGCGCTGTATGTCACGGTGCTGCTGTCAGCGCTGTATGTCACGGTGCTGCTGTCAGTGCTCTGTATTACGGTGCTGCTGTCAGATGCCTCTATCACGGTGCATGTGTCATTCCGGTATGTCACGCTGCTGGTGATCATCTCCTGCACCCTCTTCTTTGCCTACCCTGGTCCCTGACCTTCCCTCTCCTCCATTGCCTTCATTAGCTCCATAGTCCTGAATTGTTAGAACAATTTCCCAAATAAAATAAAAATGCTTGTAGTTATCGATCCCAAATTCACCTCATACATGTATTATGTCATTGTCCAGATGGTGGGACTACGTTTTACCCCCTAATAATTACCACGTGGCCGCAAATTCGACATGAAGGTTTGCAAAGTTCGCCTCCCATTGAAGTCAATGGGGCCCGCGGCGAACGTTCGGTTTCGCGAACGTTTGGGTCCGTTCGCATTTCGCTTTCGCGAAACGTCCCGTCGGAAGTTCGTCCATCACTACTGACAAAAGAGAAACCTCAAAATTGATGGCGTTCATATTTTTATCTTCGCCGACTACTCAGTTGAAGTTTCTAAGAAAAGAAAGGCCTTTCAACAAGTGTGCTCTGCACCTCATCAGCAACACATAACATTCACCCTGGCCTTCCCAGCCGTCCTCCGCCTCAAAGCACCTAATGGAGACCAAGTCGCTTTTCAAGAACCGCAAGATGCTTAACAGTTTCTGCGATCTCTAACCCAGGATCCACAATCCAATCTCCCCCCCCAGAGCCACTCCAATTTCAAGATCGCTGGAGCAACGCAGTCCTCGTAAGGACTCTCCTAAATGCCTCTAACCTTTAGAAACATACAATCACTCCAATCAATGCTGACTTCTTTATGCAACGGATCCTTATGCTCACCACTATGGTAACCCTAATCGTTCCTTTATGGCATTAAGTTCTCTTTGAGCCTCCCAGCTCATTCTACCAACGCAGTCCTCTGAACTCTCCTCCCAATGCTCTTGATGTCACTCTAGTTCCAATTTCACTTTTTTGTTGTAAATTTGTGATCTATGACACCAGCCGGCCAGCCTGTCAGCACAATCCAGCCTCCTGCACCATGGGATCCTGCCTGTCGGTCTGTAAGCCTGCTTCCAGTGGGCGCCCAGATACAACACTCACACGATCCGTGGAGGGGAGCTGGCCTTTGCTGTGTCCTCATGCAGAAAAAAGAGAAGTCCTTCTCTAGTTATGTTATTTTTTGGTTTGTTTTTGTTATCCCTCTCAAGCATCCTTCCATTCATGTCCCACCCCTTCTCCCCTTGGTTAAATACCCCATCACCTGCCAGTCGAACCTCCAATTTCTTAGGCAGCCTCCACTTCTCCTTTTAGCCCACTAGTGTCACCTTGTCCAGCAATGCTACTCTTCCTCAAGCTGTTACTTCTGGTACATATCCTCATGGATCTCCTCCCCCCATGAGAATTATCTCATTGAATGTAAAGGGGCTACGATCCCCCATTAAGAGACTTAAAGTGTTACGTCACCTTAGAAGAATCAAAGCCGATGTAGCCCACCTGACACAATCTGACTAGCACCACATGCAAAAACTATGGGTGGGCTCGGTCATAGGTGCTGATGCGGTCGGCCGTAAAGCGGGAGTACTAATCCTGCTACATAAAAACCTAGTTTATCAACTGATCTCAAGCAATGCGGATGATCAGGGCAGATTTCTTACTATTCAAATTCAATTAGGTGACAGGGAACTAGCGATTACAAACGTATACACACCCAACAACCCAGGGAAACTGTTTTTTGGGGACTTCTCCACCAGACTTCTGCTCCACCCTCTTACCCCCCATGTCATTGGAGGCAACTTTAATTCCACCTTACATATGACGGAAGATAGATCCTCCCCAAAAATTTCATCCAAGCCGACCTCAGACCCTGACCGCACCCTGTTTGCTTCGACCATGGACTCTCTCCATCTCATCGATCTCTGGCAACTCCCTAACCCGCTAAGCAGAGAATATACCTTTTATTCCCTCCCACATAAGGTATTCACCAGGATCGATTACATCTTTGGCACGGACTCCGTGATCCCTTTAATCTCTGACACTAAGATACATGAGATAGCCATATCAGACCACGCCCCGATATCGATCTCCATTGCCGATACTTCCTCGCCATCAAATCCACGATTGTGGCGCTTCCGCTCCTACCGTTACAATAATGAGGATTTTCGCCAATACATTGATAAGGCTTGGACGTAATTTGCCACGGCTAATGCCGCCCATGTAGATGAGCCCAATCTCTACTGAGATGCGAGAAAAACCTATTTACGGGGTAGAGTCATTTCTTATGCCACCTCTTATAAGAGTCACGCTCTCGCCAAATACAAGTTCCTGCCTCCAACAGGCCCAGCTAGCCCTATCGCTACCAAGACTCTCCTGATAATAGAGACGCCTGGCACATATTATAGCACTGACCAAGCGAGCGCATGCCGACACAAACCTGTATAAATTCGGTAACAAATCAGGGAAACTTCTAGCCAGACTATACAAAGGCCCTTACAAACCAACTCACATCACAGCATTGCGGGACCAATCCGGGACTATCAAAAAGACCCCACAAGAGTTGGGTGAAGTCACGCAGGAATTCTACTCAGCCTTGTATGCGTCAGATCCCATTGACCACGACCTGCACAGGGAACCATAGCGGACACCCTCCTTAGTCTATATAACAACATTTAGGGAGGAGGGCAGTACCCTCTGGCAACCAAGCCCTTGTAAAGCTGATCTCAAAAAAAGGCAAGGATCCTTTAGACCCGGGTTCATACAGACCCATCTCCTTGCTGAACATTGATGTTAAGATTCTCTCAAATTCATTGCTATGAGATTGGCCAACATTGTCCCATTCTTGAATCCATCCAGCGCAATCAGGGTTTGTAAAAGGGAGAACTACAATGCTTAATATCCGTAAGGTTATGTCTGTCTTAGACCACGCAACTAAGCACGGGGGGGGGGGGAGTTTGCCATTATCACTCTGGATGCGGAGAAGGCATTGATAATCTTAACTGGACTGGCTTTCCTTAGTCCTTTCGAAGATGGGCCTTATAGGTCCTTTCAATCATCTTGTCAGAGCCATGTACACCGCTCCTGCATCCAGACTGGTAGTGGCTGGTCTCCTCTCGGAGGAGTTCTGGTTATTCAAGGGGACGAGACAGGGTTGTCCCCTGTTTCCCATACTCTTTAATCTGGCGCTAGAACCCCTCTCCAGATTCATCAATACTGACTGCGACCTGCATGGGATACGTTTTGGTGACATTGAGCTGAGATCTGTTCTATTTGCGGATGATGTACTTTACATCTTTACACGTGACCCGCCCTCCGAACATGCCTGCTATTAAAAAAATCTTTGTTGACTTGTTCGGGACTAAGAATCAACTATGCCAGGAGTGAAATTCTTCCATTAGGCCCCCTCTCTAACCCTCCCTGGGCTCCCTGCTCGCCCTTCTCCGTAGCCAAGTCGTATATTACATATTTAGGCATAAAAATAAGTAAGATCCCCTCTTCTCTCTACACCTTAAACTATCCCCCTTTGATACACAAAATCACCCAGGAATTGGAAAATTGGAAGGACCTGACATTGTCACTCCTGGGGAGATGTCACTTATTTAAAATGGTCAGTTTTGCATGCCTTCTTTACCCTCTCCAAACCCTCCCCCTGCTCTTGAAGCATAAAGATGTACGGATTCTAAATAAAGCCACCTCTAAATTGAATTGGCACCTAAAGAGGCTGCGTATAGCCCTGACAAAACTTCATCTCCCAGGACCGAGGGGGGCATAGGTCTGCCGAATGTTAGGCTCTATAACTTAGCCTACTTGCTTAGGATAGGGGTAGATTGGATACAGCAAACTTCTTGGTACTCTAATTTCCCCCTTGAATCTGCAATGGCCCAACCCTACTCACTAGTGGCCTTATTACACTGTCAATGGAAATTGCTACACCCGGACCTCCAACATAACCTCCTCCTTCGTGACATAGCTATTGCATGGAGGGAAATACAGAAAAAGGAAAAACTTTCTCCTTTCATTTCCAAGCACCTACCTATAAGTATAAGTAACCCCAGCTTTACTCCAGGTTTGGAGCATGAAAGTTACTCCTTGTGGGCAGGGAAGGGCCTCACGAACTTCTCCTCCCTATGTGATGTTAACACTGGCCTACCACTCCCATTCTCCCACATAACTCAGCAGTTCGAGATACCTAACCTGCACATCTTCTACTTCTGGAAATGCGTTAGCTTTATCCGCTCCTCTTGTGGGGAAGCACAAAAGAGATTTCGACCATCCTTCATAGACAGTTTAATACATACAGGTCGGAATACCATCTCAGGCATATACAAACCCCTACTCTGCAAGCTCACCCCAACTCTGGAATCCTCTGCCACCGCAAACTAGGCAAAAGATTTCCCGGACCCGGACCTAACAGTCAAACTGCTTAAGGGGTACAATAAGGTACTTCGATTGATACCATGCGAATACTGGTGAGAAACCCAGATGAAGATTTTACACCGGGCCCATATACCTTTTCTTGTGGACAAGGAAAACCCCCAGGCTCTCCTATGCCCCCTCTGTAAACTTCACAGACCCACCCTGACTCATCGCTTTTGGTCCTGCTCCGTCATCGCCTCCTTTTGGGACCAGGTTATTGTCTTCATACAAGACATAACCCTGCTGCACCTCCCCAAGTACCTCTTACTTTATATTTTCGGCTATTGGGACAAACATCTCCTAACCTGGTCGCCCCGCACAGAGCTTCAGCATAAGGGCTGGATACTTATCTGTCTCCTTACAGCCAGGAGAGCAATACTAAAGAACTGCACTATATCTTCTCACCCCACCATCACAGCGGTCAAACAAGAGCTTCAACTACAGCTTCACAGGGAAAAACGAACAACTGACTTCAATCACCCAGTTGCGAAACAGCGCTTCCTCGTGGTGGGAGACGTTTGTGCATGCAACACTTCACCCTGCTCTGCCTGACTCCCCTCATACTCCGTTTATGTACTATAAAAGCCTCATGATACAAATGGACATTGTTTGACACACACTAAACTGGGTCCTTTGTGACATACACACATGATACCCTACTAGCCATGGACGGCTCGCCACCAATGCTGGTAACTATGTGGAACCCTGGATTTCCAGGTTCACCCCTCTAACCCAAACTGGTAATCTGCCTTCCTTTCTGTTCACACCCCTAGATGGGACGCGCAGGTTGTTTCCCTACTCACCCCTAGCCCTCCCCCCTTCTCTTTCCCTCCCTTCAATATTGAACTTACTGCCTATGTCGGTCAGACCCTTTTGACTTTTGACTCTAAGTTAGGCGTGAATTGTTGCAGTTATTACCTTCCTACAAAATATTGTTGTTTTCACCTGTTGGGAAAATGTAACCCTATCTTGTATTTGCCTGTTATTTCCTTTCAATAAAATCTTTTGAAAAAAAAAAATAATGCTTAAAGTGAAACAATAAAAGTGAAATATTCCTTTAAATTTCATACCTAGGGGGTGTGTATAGTATGCCTGTAAAGTAGCGCTTGTTTCCCGTGCTTAAAAATGTCCCTGCACAAAGTGTCATTTCTGAAGGAAAAAAAGTTATTTAAAAGCACTCGCGGGTATAATGAATTATCGGCTCCCGGTAATAAAGAGAACAGTCATTGATAGTCATTGATTTTAAAAAAAATGCATGGGGGTCCCCCCAAATTCAATTACTAGGCCCTTCAGGCCTGGTATGGATATTAAGATGAGTCCTGCATCAAATTTAAAAAACATGACGTGGGGTTCCCCCCAAATATCCATACCAAACCCTTCAGGTATGGTATGGATTTTAAGGGGAACTCCATGGCAAATAAAAAAATGACGTGGAGCTCCCCCCAAAAATCCATACCAGACCCTTTATCCCAGCACACAGCCTGGCAGGCCGCAGGAAAAGTGTGGGGATGAGAGAGCAGCCACCCCCCTCCTAAACCATACTAGACCACATGCCCTCAACATGGGGAGGATGCTTTGAGGGTCTGTGACCCCTCTAAGCACCACGTCCCCATGTTGATGGGGACAAGGGCCTCATCACCACAACCCTTGCCCGGTGGTTGTGGGGGTCTGCGGGCGGGGGGCTTATCAGAATCTGGAAGCCCCCTTTAACAAGGGGCCCCCCAATCCTGACCCCCCATTTGAAATGGTAACGGGTACATTGCACCCCTACCATCCAATGATGATGTCCAGCGCAGCGCATCCTGTCTTCACTGGAGACACTGTGGGAATCCCAGCAGCCTGACAGGTCTCTTAGCTGAGGACAGGGCCACCCGTCATGTGACCCCATCCCCCTCTGATGCAAGGGAAACCCAAGCTTCCCCAGTGATGTGCGGGTGACCCCACCACCCTTTGATGTAACGGAAACATGCGTTACATCAGAGGGGGGCTCGGATAAAGGGTCTGGTATGGATTTTTTGGGGGAACTCCACGCCATTTTTTTTAATTTGGTGTAGAGTTCCCCTTATAATCCATACCAGACCTGAAGGGTCTGGTATGGATATTTGGGGGAACCCCACGTCATTTTTTAAAAAAATTTATGCAGGGTTCCCCTTAATATCCATACCAGACCTGAAGGGCCTGGTAACTGAATTTTTATTTTTTTTTATCAATGACTTTCAATGACTGTTCTCTGTATTACCGAGAGCCGACAATTCATTATAGCCGCGAGTGCTTTTAAAGGGCTTTTTTTCCTTTAGAAATGACACTTTGTGTGGGGACACTTCTAAGCACTGGAAACAAGAGCTGCTTTACAGGCATACTATACACATCCCCTTTGTATGAAATTTAAAGGAATATTTCACTTTTATTGTTTCACTTTAAGCATTATTAAAATCACTGCTCCTGAAAAAACTGCCATTTTTAAAACTTTTCTTTGCATTGATACATGTCCCCTGGGGCACGACCCGGGTCCCCAAACTTTTTATGACAATAACTTGCATATAAGCCTTTAAAATGAGCACTTTAGATTTTTCATGTTCGAGTCCCATAGTCTTTAATGGTGTTCGGATGTTCAAACAAATGTATTGCCTGTTTGCATGTTCTGATGCAAACCGAACTGGGGGGTGTTCGGCTCACCCCTACTGATGATCTGTAAATGTGGGTTTATTCATAATAAACCAACATGACCTCCACCAAATGTAACTTATTGTATTTATGTTTTTGAAAATCAGCCTTTTTAGTGTATCACTATTCTTGTCTCCTCAGTGATAAACTTACATTTTACAGAATGTCCATCTTTAAAGAGTTATGTTTTTCTTTTTTCAAAAGTCCACACAAGGTACTTGTTCACTAAGGCCGCGTACACACGGGCGGACTGTTCGCCCAACCTTGTCCGCTGAACAGTGTTTGGGCGGACAGTCCGCTCGTGTGTGGGCTTTCAGCGGACAGTTTCAGGGGACAGTTGGACGGACAAAGCCTTTCGGAAATTCCGAAAAACTGTCCGCTGAAACTGTGTTTGAGCGAACAGTCCGTCCGTGTGTGGGCTTGTCCGCTGTACTTTCGAAATGAGCGGACTGTTCCCGCTCGGAAAGTCCGCCCATTTCGAGCGCGTGTACAGGTAGGCGGGGCCCGCGAAGGAGACGTCGCGGGCTCCGCCGCCTGGAATGGGCTTAAAGGGGAACCCCAACGCCGAAAAAAATCGGCGTGGGGGTTCCCCCCAAGTCCACACCAGACCCTTGTCCGAGCACGCTACCCGGCCGGCCAGGAAAGGGGGGCGAGCGAGCGCGCCCCCCCTCCTGAGCCGTACCAGGCCGCGTGCCCTCAACATGGGGGGTGCCTTGGGGAAGGGGGGGCCGCGCGGCCCCCCCACCCCAAAGCACCTTGTCCCCATGTTGATGAGGACAAGGGCCTCTTCCCGACAACCCTGGCCGTTGGTTGTCGGGGTCTGCGGGCGGGGGGCTTATCGGAATCCGGGAGCCCCCTTTAAGAAGGGGGCCCCGGATACCGGCCTCCCACCCTATGTGAATGAGTATGGGGTACAATGTACCCCTACCCATTCACCTGTGAACTAAAGTACAATAAAAAACACAACACAGAGAAAAAATATTTTATTGCACAGCTCCGGGGGTCTTCGGGGGTCTTCTCGCCGGACTCCTCCGCTATGTGTGTGTAGCTCTTTTGCTAGCGGAGGAGTCCGGCTTTCTTCCTCCCCGCCGCCGGCCTCTTCTCCTGACTTCGGGGGTCTTGTCCCCCTCTTCGGTTCTTCTGCCGGGCCACCGCGCCTGGTCCGGTGGCCCGGTCTTCTGTCGCCGTCTTCCGTTCTTCTGTCGCCGCCTTCGGTTCTTCTGCCGGGCCACCGCGCCTTCTTGTAGCTCTTTTACAGGCGGTGGCCCGGTCTTCTGTCGCCGCTGTCGTCGCCGCCGCCGCCGCCTTCCGTTCTTGTTCTTCTTCTTGTTCTTCTTCTTCTCCTGGAGATGTTGACTCGACGAGCTCTCCGGCCGGAATGCCAGAGCCGCGCTGTGCGGTCACTTATATAGTGACAATGGGGCGGTGTCACATGGTATATGTCACATGGGTTGGTCACATGGTGACCCCGCCCCCTTACGATGTCATAGTCCCCATGTGACATCAACCCATGTGACCAACCCATGTGACATATACCATGTGACACCGCCCCATTGTCACTATATAAGTGGCAGCGGAGCGTGTCCCTGGCATTCCGGCCGGAGAGCTCGTCGAGTCAACATCTCCAGGAGAAGAAGAAGAACAAGAACGGAAGGCGGCGGCGGCGGCGACGACAGCGGCGACAGAAGACCGGGCCACCGCCTGTAAAAGAGCTACAAGAAGGCGCAGTGGCCCGGCAGAAGAACCGAAGGCGGCGACAGAAGAACGGAAGACGGCGACAGAAGACCGGGCCACCGGACCAGGCGCGGTGGCCCGGCAGAAGAACCGAAGAGGGGGACAAGACCCCCGAAGTCGGGAGAAGAGGCCGGCGGCGGGGAGGAAGAAAGCCGGACTCCTCCGCTAGCAAAAGAGCTACACACACATAGCGGAGGAGTCCGGCGAGAAGACCCCCGAAGACCCCCGGAGCTGTGCAATAAAATATTTTTTCTCTGTGTTGTGTTTTTTATTGTACTTTAGTTCACAGGTGAATGGGTAGGGGTACATTGTACCCCATACTCATTCACATAGGGTGGGAGGCCGGTATCCGGGGCCCCCTTCTTAAAGGGGGCTCCCGGATTCCGATAAGCCCCCCGCCCGCAGACCCCGACAACCAACGGCCAGGGTTGTCGGGAAGAGGCCCTTGTCCTCATCAACATGGGGACAAGGTGCTTTGGGGTGGGGGGGCCGCGCGCCCCCCCCTTCCCCAAGGCACCCCCCATGTTGAGGGCACGCGGCCTGGTACGGCTCAGGAGGGGGGGCGCGCTCGCTCGCCCCCCTTTCCTGGCCGGCCGGGTAGCGTGCTCGGACAAGGGTCTGGTGTGGACTTGGGGGGAACCCCCACGCCGATTTTTTTCGGCGTTGGGGTTCCCCTTTAAGCCCATTCCAGGCGGCGGAGCCCGCGACGTCTCCTTCGCGGGCCCCGCCTACCTGTACACGCGCTCGAAATGGGCGGATTTGCCTCCGCCTTACGTGGGCGAGTCCGTTCATTTCAAAAGTTGAGCAAACTGTTTGCCCAACCTTGTTCGTCAAACAGTCCGCTCGTGTGTGGGCAAGTCCGCTCATGCAAATTTTGAGCGGACTGTTTGATGAAACTGTTTGCCGAACAAGGTTGGGCGAACAGTCCGCCCGTGTGTACGCGGCCTAAAGCTTTTTTTTATACAAGAAACCTGTTCAATGGAAATGTTTGCTGCAGCAACATTGTATCCTTCTGCTTGAGCTACAGGACTCGTATCCTTATTTTTCTTACACCAATAAGTCTGGACTGGTACACAAACCACTTCCACTTATTGTTGACTACATCTCTCTCAACCTTTAAAGTGTCTGTGAACCCTTACAAATACCCACTGAAGTGACTAGCCTCCAGGGATACACAGAGATTAAACAAATCCTTCTATATAAGTTGTACCTATTTATCAGCCATCCTCTTTCTTCCACAGACTCCTAAAGCACATATTTTACACAGCATTTCTGAGCTTTAGAAGACAAGGAACAGGGATCAGATATCACACACTGCACAGCATACAGCAGAGAGTTGAATGTAATCTGAGACCTGAGGGAAGGGAAAGGGCACATACCCTCGACCCAGTCTTGATAGGGAAACATGCAGAGCTGAGGCTATCAATCACCTTCTGTGTGCTGCACAGGAGGTCCCAGGTTTCTTTGGTGTCAGCATAGGCTGTCAGAAGTGATTCCCACAGATAGCAGAGGAAAGAAAGAGAAGATAGGAATCACACTAATCACACTAAACTCCATAAAGCTAATTATTATATGTTGTGTTTGTTTGTTCTTTTAAGGTAAGACTAGAATGCGTATTTTTGCCACTTGATCCACCGCTTCCTGTCTCCATACCAACCAAGAGCAATAGCATAACTTATTATCAAGGAGTGGATTTACAATCTATTAATGCTTGTGAAAGTAGGCTTCACATTCAGAGGCAAGCAGAATGAAGTATGCTTTTGCGATGCTCCAACTTTTTTTTAATAGTTTTGACCAGTTTTGGAGCTCTAATGCCGCGTACACACGATCGGCATTATGGTCGGAAAAAGGTCTAATGGTTTTCCTGATGGAATTACGATGGAATTCAGCTCAAGCTATCTTTCCTACACACGGTCACTCCAAATTCCAACCACCAAGAATGCGGTTACGTACACCACGTACGACGGGACTATAAAAGGGAAGTTCAATAGCCAGTGCGCCACCCTTTGGGCTCCTTCTGCTAATCTCGTGTTTATCTTATGTTAGTAGAAGTTTGGTGAGAGACGATTCACGCTTTTCAGCTTTTGTGCTTTTCAGATCGTTGCTGCTCTTCTGTATGTGCTTGTGGGTTCGTATCTGGTTTTCAGTGCGTGTAGTCAGTTTGCATTTGTTTGTCAGTGCGTGCTATTTATAGTAGTACCATATTTGATTCTCAGTGTGTTCTTGTCCACACCTTTCTGATTTTCAGCTCATTCTTTCAGGCCTTGCTGTTTTTCAGTTCTTTCTGTTTAATTCGTTCTGACCAGCCGACCGTTTTGAAGCCATGTTGCAGATGCATGCTCATTGTAGAATTCGTGCTGTGCCCAGTCCATGAACAAGAATCGGTTATTCCAGCGTGATCAATTCTCGCACATGCCTTTGCTTCGTGAGATCCAGGAAATGAATCCTAATGATTTCAGGAATTATCTCAGGATGACGGACCCCGTTTTTCACCGTTTGTTGGCTTTGCTGACCCCTTATATCAGCCTACAGGATACCTGCATGCGGCAAGCCATCACTCCGGAGCAGAGGCTAGTCGCCACGTTGCGACTGGGAGAAGCCTGCAGGACCTCAAGTTCTCAACAGGCACCCCCCCCCCCCAGGCCCTGGGGATCATTATCCCAGAGACCTGTTCTGCCATTATTCAGGTCCTGCAGAAGAAATATATGAAGGTAAGTTTTATCCTTTAACATCACATTCTATGTATTTAATATTTGCTAATGGATTGTATTTATTTTATCATTCCATAATTACCATGATTGTAATATGCTGTGAATGTCACCTTTATCCTCATGCATGTTGGATTTTTTAATGCTTCTTTTTTGGTCCTTCATGCATATTTGCCTTCACTAACCTCCCCAGCATGCTCCTGGGCCCATATACACCTATAGCCTAGTCACTTAAAAATTGATATTGTCAGCTCCATTTTAATGCTTACTACACACCCCTAAAATGTGTACAAATGTTATTGTTGTCCTTAACCACTTACCCACTGGGCACTTAAACCCCCTCCCTAACCAGACCAATTTTCAGCTTTCGTTGCTCTTACACTTTGAATGACAATTACTCAGTCATGCAACACTGTACCCATATGAAATATTTGTCCTTTTGTTTGCACAAATAGAGCTTTCTTTTGGTGGTATTTAATCACCGCTGGGTTTTTAATTGCATAGTATTGCTGCAGAGTATTGCATAGTATTGCTGCAGAGTACTGTAGAGTATGGCAGTACTGACAGTGGCAGAATATGGGCACTGAGCAGCGCTGTGGGCTGGATCTGTAGTGCCTGTAACGCCTGTTTGTTTACAGCTGATGCTCCATCATTTGACGGAGCGATCACCTGGTAAACAGTCGCTATCCGAGACCATTTACCGCGATCTGTGATGTGCCAGGTCCCCCGGACCCAGTGGTCATGGATTTTCCCGGGCGTGCGCCCCAGGGGGCGCGTGGGAGCAAGATTCTGTGAGGACATCCATGGACGCTCTGCCAGAATAAGCTGACCGCGCTGTAGCCGTCTTTTGGCTATGGCCGGTCGGCATGTGGTTAAATTCATGCAGAGTGCCAGAGGCTTTTTTTTTTGGTGCCCAAAATCATTTGGAACCCTCCCTCCCCCCAACCTCTAAGTCAGCTGATTCCAATATTCTATCTGCGGACCTTGCCAAAACCATACACACTACACCTACTACCTCTTTTGTGGTCATATTTTTGGATGAATTCACCAAAGCATGTAGTGCAAGGGCCTGCCTGAATACTTTCAAATGGTACTGTTTAAAGTTTTGTTCTCCTATTATCTTGATAGGTAATTGCAGAATGTAAAAATGAGCTTCCATTTTTAAATTTTTTTGGTTTATTATTTTACTTCTTACCTGTCCAGCTGGCTGCCAATAGTGTAATTAAGGAGGGGCTGGCCAAAGTAATACTCATTACTTTGTTACGTCCACATCGTCCCACCACCCCATTCGGGGTCATACTACTTTAACTATAAGGGGTTTCATAGTAAGTGATGTTGTCTCAGTTGGGCCTGAGGCTGGACTTCAGGAAACAATGATGTCCCTGGAAGCGGACCATCCTGGCTTGCGCCCCCCAAAGCACCCGTGAAGTGCGTCAAAATTATTTGGACTTTTTTTCGGGTAGGGGGCCATTGCTTTGCCAGCACATATGGAATACATATTTAATCATCTAAAATCTTGTTTTAGATTTACTGCTTGTGTTTCTTTTTGCTGTCTCCTAGGTTCTCCTAGTGCACTTGTAGGGCCAAGTGTTTTTCCCTTATTAAATAACACCCAATGTCACTGTAAACACCAACTTCAACACAAAAACTGGTATTGATCATTGAAAGAAGGAGCCATACATTGTTGAGTATAAAACCTTTTACTCTGTACACATTCACATGTGCGTTGTAAAACCTTTTTTTTTTTTAAAGTAACAAATTTTGAGTTTTTTGTTTTTTAGGTTACATAAACAACCATGTTTCAAACCATAACATACACAACATACACAACACATTGCAAAACTTTTAAGGCAAAATCAGACATTATATTGTCCAAAATGTGTGCATCTTGCCTTCAACAGATGGGGTAATCTCACCCCTGTAAAAGCCAAATTTTGAAGATGCACACAAATTGGGAGTCAAACTGGGGATTTCCATCCTGATCCCATGCATAATGTTCACATTTGCTATCTCCCATCATGGGAGATCAATGGACGTGTTTTGGGGGTGCAACCACTTCCTCTCTCCTACTTGAGTTTGGAGGAAGGGGTTGCAGGCACAAAACGCGTACATTTATATCCCCTGATGGCAGATGGCACATGTTGACACACTGTGTGCATCTTCAAAATTTGACTTATAAAATGTTTCCAAAATGTAATAATTAAAAAAAAAAAAATGGTGCCAGTTTTTTGGGACATTAGATTCTTCAGAGGACATCAATCATATTCTTAAGTTTTTGTTCAATCTCCAGAGTTTTTTGTTTTAACAAGTCTAAATCCTGACTACACCACATTATGTCCTGGATTAGCCTTTGGGCACTGTCACTGGTGAAATTATGAGATTGTTCTTCCACAACCTGTACATCACCTAAAAATAAAAATACACACCATGTATTATAAATATGCAGGCATACATCTTTTACCTGAATCTTTGGTGTCAGACACACATGTTGTGGTGACAATCTCGACCACCTCTCCTTCCTCCAAATCTTCAGACTGTGGTGACCTCTGATCCCATTCTTCAGGTGGTGGGGGGGTCCCTGGTGTGCTGAGATGTCTTGAGTCTTTGCTCCCCTATGAGAATGAAACAAAAGGTATACTTAGCACACAGATATTTGAGGCAACAAATATGAATATGAAACATTGCTTGGAAGTGGGGTACAATTGTCTGTTTGGGTAGAGTTCCAATCTGAAGACATGATTTATTCCTTTACTAAAGCTGGAATACTTACCTTTTTTGGACAAGTTTCACACCTGGAGACACCTCAAGTATCCACTGTAGTACCTGTGTGGGACACCCTAAAAATTTAGTTCTTGTGTCCCACACTAATGCACCTGAGTCCAGATGTGTAAACAGCTGCTGAGTGTCTTCTCCTTACATTACACTGAATCTAGTTTGCTATTCCTATGTATTTAATCCTATATCTGGGAAAAACATTATATTTATTTGGCAAACAAACAATGTTTACTATGACCGATTACTGTGCCCAGGAACATGAAAGTAGCCATTTTAAAATGTCCAACAGTAAAGAAAAGCACATGGAGCAGTATGCAAGTAATAATTAATAATAGGAACACACGACAAATACTTTTTCAAAGAACTTTCTTGATCCTTCTGTATTGATCCTGCTCCATCAGTCTGAGGTCTGACCATCGTTTCCTTGGATCGTCGTTCCTCAAAATACCTGTGCAGACTCTTCACAGCTTTAGTCATGATCTTGGCCTTTCTCATATTTGGTTTGGGTACGGTCCATAATTCCTCATAGTCGTTCATAGTCGTTCCTCCTCAAGATGTGGACCATCTCCAACATCTCACCAAAGGACATATTGAAGGCCTTAAATCTCCTCCTAGATCATGATGTTTCTGGCTCCGGGCTTTCCTCCTCCTCATTACTGCTATTATGCACTTGCTGTGTCTCTGCCATGTTCCTCTCCCACTGCGTCCAAAAAGACGGGAAAAGGAATATTCTAGAAAGAACATCAGGGGTGGGCGACGCGGGTGGAGTTTCACGCATGCGCCCAGGAAGGGGATTAAAACGGAGGAGGCAGCACTGGCTCTTATCAAGGAAGCTAATGCGGCCCCGAAATCCCCCCTCGATGCTGTAGAGGCCTATGACATCTACATAGCCTCTAATTTACAGAAAATGGAGGAGGGCCACTGCCTCAACTGTGAAAAAATATTTTTTGAGGCCATCCACAAGGGGTTGAGGGGCCAAATGATGGATGACATCCACCTGTGTGCACTCCCCCATCCTCTACCTCCTCCTCTTGCCACAAGTCCACCTCCAGAGTCACAGCCTCCAGGGAAGGCTGCAGGGAAGGTTGCATGGAAGAGTCAGAAGTGATTGCTTGGCTTCAGTCTGGTCTGGCAACATGCAGCTTGTTGTAGGACCACAGCCTGAGTACATATATGTCATCTGCTGCTGTTCCTGTTCTCTGGGAGTCCTGAACCAGATTGACTTCCCTTCTATATGGGCTTCTATATGGGCTTCTCAAGTTACCAAGTTTTTTAGCCAAAAAGTTGATGTCTGCCTTGGGGAACAAAGGCTTCGCAAATTCCAGCAGTTTCTCCAGATTGCCTTCCTCTTTATTTTGTTATTATGATGGAAAATAAATTGTGATTTTTGTTTCACAAAATACTTGCCTATGTGTTTTTCTTCAAATAGCAAATAGCAAATTGTGTTGGTGAGTAGGCAGGTACATTTCATAAATACAATGTCAAAATTAACAAAGGACACCAACACCAAACAACCTCCTTGAGGTTTACAAATACAAGATAATAATGGTGTTGTGGAAACGTGACATAAATAAATAAAAAAGAGATCACGAGAAAATAATAATAAAAAAAAAAATAAATAAATAAATAAATGTCGATTAAAAAAAAAAAGGTAAACTTTATTATGGAGATCTGGCTTTAATTAAAATAAAGACTATTCAGGAGATCCCTAGAAATAATAAAGAAATATGTTTGTGAGATCTCTGTGTGAATATGAGCACCAAAACAAAGTCAATCTTCGAGCATTATAAAGAAAAAGAGAATGTGCGGCTATCTCCATTACGAACGCTAGTTTTACCAGACCGACCGGTTCCGTCTCGTACTTGATTCTGAGCATGCGCGATTTTTTGAGTGTCGGAATTGCATACACATGATCGGAATTTCCAATAGAAAATTCTTCCGTCTGGAAAATTGAGAACAAGCTCTCAAATTTTTGCTGGCGGGAATTCAGCCAGCTAAATTCCGATGGTGCATACACACGGTCGCATTTTTCAATAAAAAGCTCTCATCGGTCTTTTACTGGCCGAAATTCCAATCGTGTGTATGCGGCATAAGGTATTTGTGAGTTACTTCTTCCTGTTTTTGAGTTTTGAGCTGCTTTTGAGATGATTTGTTCTGCTTTTCCATTTACGATAGTTTTTATAAAGAAGAAAATCATATCACAAACAGACAAATGCCCTTAAAAAGCTAAATGTAAAACTTGAAAAAGCAAATATAAATTTTGGACCACCTTTTGTACAAGATGTAGCAGGATGAGACTCTGTCACTACAAGATTGGTCAGTTAAAGGACACAGGGTGTGCACAATGGCTCTGTACAGGACTACAGAGTGTAGATATGGAGTGGAAAAAAATGCTTTTGCCATTCTGGAATACCTGGATGGGGCTCTGTAGTATGGAGATTCCATCGTGTCTTGAGTGGGACAGAATCTCAAATCCTGTGTCCGGAATTTGTGGGGGACCAGCACGATGTGTACTCAAGTGCACACAACCTTTATAATGGAGGTTTATAAATACCTCAGGGTTCCCAGTTGGAGACTGCTCCGCCCAAGGTAGACAGGAGGTCTCCATGAGTCAGAGAGGCTGCATGTGGCAGCCAAAGCCTTTGTTTCTGCCAGAACCAGTAAATGGCCTGAGGACTTAGGCTAGAGTAGCTGTGTACATTAGTGTTAAGCTGCCCACACTAGATGAGCTGTGTGCATTTGTGTAAAGCTATCCACACTAGAGGAGCTGTGGGCATTAGTGTGAAGCTGTCCACACACCGAAGAACCTGTGGTCTGTGTGACAAGTGAAAAGAGTTCCTGACTGATGTAAATCACTTAAAAACGCATCTACCACTAAAGCTAATGATCTCCCATGCTACTAAGGGTAACTCTTTAGGCAGTACTGGTAAAAAATCTAAAAAACTTGCAATATTTTAGAGGTTGTGATTTTTTACATTTTATGGATTCCTTTTCCTAAGCAGATCACACACAAATGTTCTACTATGGTGTTACATTTTCTTGACCAACTATACTGATTATTTTTGCTTCTAAATACCGGTAGTCTTTATCAGTTTGGGGAAACACTAGATTTCATCTGCTTTTGTGTATGTTCCTTTACAGGCACACTTTAAAGATTTATATTAAATAATTTATTTCTAGTGTCTAAAGGAGCAATATCTTTATTAATCCTGAGACAGCATTAACACCACAGTACACACATTTGATGTAGTAAGCTTTGAAATTTAAAAGTGTTCCTTTTCATATTAGAAGTCTTTGATATAAGACTGTCAAAGTGATTTTGTAGTTTATGATACCATTTCTGCTAGTAAAAATGTACATACTGGTAAATTAGGATATGTCAAGAAAACTGTGTGTGTGTATTTTATTTTAAACATACAGGAAATGAGGGCAAAATAAAAATGAAAAAGAAAAACATTTATCTGCATGTGTAGAAATGGGGATGGGGGAGTGTATCAAAACAGAATCTGGAGCAGTGGTGCATGGAAACCAATCAGCTTCTATCTTAAACTTGCTCAGTTAAGCATAAAAATGAAGATAGCAGCTAATTGGCTGCCATACACATCTGCTCCAGATTCTGGCTGCTCCAGTTTTTATCAATTCCCCTCAAGGTACTTTTTGGTATGTACCTTGAAACAACAATGGTAAGCACAAGGTAATTAATTATACCAAGCTCAGCTGTAGTATATATATATGACATAGAAAGTATGAATTTTGCTGGGACGTTGTTCACTTCTATATCCACAAGGGCTCCATGAATGTAAACACCCAGGAAAATGAATATGAATTTAAAAGGAGGTGGTATAGGACACTGGAGTTGCTCCATAAATTTGTCCCAATGGTCTCAGATCGATGCTGGAGATTCGAGCAGGATGTGGGCACTTTTCTTCATATTTGGTTGACGTGCCTGCTGATTCAGCCATACTGGTGTAAAGTACACAATGTGACTTTGGCAATCTCCTCACTCCCACTGGAGTTCACGCCAGCACAGTAGCTCCTTCACCTGTCCAAAATAACCCAGAAAAGATACTTGAAGTCAGTGGCCATACACATGATCAACGCTGCTAGACTTTGCTTACCGGTCCATTGGCGGTCCAAATCAATCCCTTCAATGAAACAATGGACATCATGCATAAAACACATAGCAGCGATGGAGGAGCTGATACATACTTCCCAGGATAGGATCCCCAGTTTCTCGAATATATGGGATAGCTGGTTTGACTACCAAAAATCTCAAAGTTACCATGTATACCCTTCTAGATAACCAAAATTAGTTTAGAAAGGATGAGAGTGAGTTTATATCCACTTTAATTAGGCTCATGTATTAGATGGGGGTGATGAAGTGTTTCACAACATGCACTTTGTGGGTAATGGTGTAACATTAAAGGATCTTTTTTCACCTTCCATGCAATCCTTTTAATCCTCATGATGACCTTGTACCTGTTGGACAGATCATTGTGGCAGACCATGTTTTTTTTTTTTACTATTTTATATTATTGTTTCTCACTTATGTACATTGACAATTTTATACTTTTGAGCCAGATATACACCCAAAAGGCTTTGTTTTGTATCTTAACCCCCCTGGCGGTATTCCCGAGTCTGGCTTGGGGTGGAATTTTTATACCAAAAGCGGTAATCCCGAGCCAGACTCGGGACCGCAGAGGACGCTTACTTACCTTCTCCCTTGGATCCAGCGGTGTCCCCCCGCTGTACGAGCGGCTCGTCCTCTGCTCGATTCATCACGGAGCCGATCTCCGTTCCCTGCGAGCGTTGTGACGCACGGGGATGGAGATTGGCGCCAAATTCAAAAAGTGAAACACACAGTATACATACAGTATAATGTACTCTTACAGATTACATTGCTGTATGTAATTATTTCACATCCCCTTTGTCCCTAGTGGTCTGTCCAGTGCCCTGCATGCAGTTTTATATTATAAAATCTGTTCTTTATGCCTGGAAACTGGAGATTGTCCATAGCAACCAAAACTGCCCCTTTACATCAAAGATGATTTTAGACCAGCTAGAAAACAGTGATAAAAAATTTGAATCACTCGCAGAATTTAGCGGTAGCCATTTGTGGGGAGATCCGTCATCAAATACTGAAAAGTAATGACAGTGACAATTCTGCAAATGAGCAAATTTCTGTGTTTTTGATTTGATTACATTATTGAATAATTTTTATTATTGTTATATTATTATTTGGTATAATTATTTATAATTATTTATTATATTATAATTTATGATTTCATTTTTCAAACTTTATCATATCTGGGATGTCTGCTAGACTCTGGTTTGGACAGATTTAAGTGAGTTATTGCTAAGAATTACAGAACTACAATATAAAACACAAAATTTTCATGCAAAATAATTGTACTGCTTTAGCACCTAAAATCCTAAATAATCGTACCACCAGGGAGGTTAATTAAAAAAGAAAAACTTAATAAAAAACAATTAGAAATACACCATTAGGGCAAAGTTATTATCTACCCAAGGTTTGAGCACTATCAATCTACCATTTCAAGCATAATAATTGTATGGCAGGGCATTCCCTGTACATATGAAATTAACCTGCAGATTATTGAAGACATCTTCAATAGTATGCAGGGATGGAGGGGTATATTTTATGCAACCTCTGTGGGGTTAGATAGATCCTATGAAGTATTTCTAATTGTGAAAAACAGGTGAAGCAGTGAATAGTTCCATACATCTCGCCAATGCTCTGTATCCAGCCTTGGGACATCTTCCTGCCTTGTAGAGCATAGAATTTTCAGGTCCTTATGAATATTTGTGAACTTTGTATATTGTAAACAAAGATTTCATCAGGGGTTCATTCTTCAAAAGGACCTTAATCTTTGGGCAGGTCAAATCAAGAACCCTCACACCAAACTGTTATGCCGCGTAGACACACTAGCGGAATGTCTGACAGAAAAAGTCAGAAGGAACCTTTTCATCATATATTCCGATCGTGTGTATGCCTCATCGGACTTTTTTTTTAAAAAATTCTGATGGACCTAGAAATAGAACATACTCGTCTGTATGCTTTTCCGACGGACCAAATGCATACTCTGAAGCAAGTACGAGACAGAAGCTACTGGCTATTGAACTTCCTTTTTCTAGTCCCTTCATACGTGCTCTATGTCACCGCATTCTTGACGATCGGGTGTGAGCGCGTGTACGCAAGACAGTTTCAGTGGAACTCTGTCGGAAACTCTGCTGGAAAAACCTTCAGAGTTTTTTCCGATGAGAAAACCGGTCGTGTGTACGTGGCATTATTGGTATACATGTCAAAATTCTAAATATCTAAACAATTTATGGAGATCGTATTTTTGTTTCAATTTATAAAATATCATAGGGTGCCATATACTTAATACACTTTGACAATCAAAGGGCAGGGTCTGGAATCACAAAGAAGTGTGGTAATTTAAGGTTTAAATGTGTATAAAACAATTAGCGCTACATATATATATATATATATCAGGGCTCAAAATTTCAAGTCCTGAGCTACTACTAGCCAGGCCTCTAAATCCGCCCCTAGACGCGCCCTCATAAATTATCTCATGAAATGACACTTAAATGTTTTATGCAAAAATAAGTTACAATAATATTATAAATATAAATAAATAAATAAATATTAACAACAGCTTTATCAGTGCAGCATCACCTGTGCCCCTCAATGTAGTCTCACCTGTGCCCATCATTGCAGCCACACTGTGCCCACTATTGCAGCCACACTATGCCCACTATTGCAGCCACACTGTGCCCATTTCAGCCACACTGTGCCATTTGCATCCATACTTTGCCCATTGCAGCCATACTGTGCATTTGCAGTCCAACTGTGCCAATTTCGGCCTTACTGTGCCCATTTCAGCCATACTGTGCTAATTGCAGTCCCACTGTGCCCATTGCAGTCTTGCCTGGGCAGAGGATTGCATGGCTGGAGGAAGAGGAGAGCCACGGGATAGCACACTGTTACCGGCGCTTACAATTGTCATTGCTCTGCTCTACACAGCCCCGCCTCCTCTTGACCTGCATCTGTGATAGACAGAACACATCACAGCATTGGACCGGTGTTCTGTCTATCACAGGCACAGGTCAGGAGGAGGCGGGGCTGTTTCAAGCAGAGTGGTGACAATTATAATGTAAGTGCCGGTAACAGCATGCTATCCCGCGGCTCTCCTCTTCCTCCCCGGGGCGATCGTGGGAGAGGACGGCTCCTGATCAACCCCACCGGCGGTGCTCCCCCCTCCTCCCAGACAGGCAGCCCAACTCGCAAGCCCTAATTTTTCACTCGTAAAATGCAAATAGGCGAGTGAAAAATTTGAGGGCTGTATATATATATATATATACTAAATAATACATCCAAACGTAACAAAATCTTGTGTAACAATTAATATCGTGAAAATATAAATATAAAATATTGTGCAAATATATAGTGTATATTAATAGCAAAAAATTACTAAAGTGCGGATGTGGATGCCAGGTGAGAATTACCTCAATGATAACAGCTGCAACCATCTAATTAGTGCTCTGACACTGTGATTACAATAAATACATCAATATTAGTACGCTAACATCAACAACCCACCCTACACAGTGTTTATGTTTAATAAAGTGCTCAACAATGTGCCCCTAATGTGAAAATCAATTAGCTTATATGTAGACACAAATTTATAAAATATACCTTACTTGGTGTAAAACAAAATAAAATAAAACAATAACAATGCACCCCAATCCTGGGGACCCCGCTTAATGTAAAGCGGGATAAAGTGCTACTAGTGCACCCCAATTTTGAGGATCAGACTCCCCCTAAAGATACAGATAAATATATATGACTTTTTCAAGGGCCTTGAAAAAGTCATGTGACATGTGACGCAACGTGTTGGGAGACGGAGCCAGTGACGACATCAAACGTCAGTGTCAGCACAGCAGTTGCTGTGTGGAGAGCAGTGTCACAACTGACCATTTGTTCAAAACACTGAAATCCTTTTGATCAATGTGAGTGGATACAATTCATTCTTTAGATTTAAATAAATTACAACACTGCGCAATGATGCGGTTTTCTCATTCTGTTCCATCAAGTTTAAAAGCTTGAGTTTGGACATTTATCCTTTGCAGGACTGATTTGGTACACCTGCAAGCGGGGATTTATATATATATATATTTTCCTGACGCCATTTTCTTTATAGTGTATGAGTATATATATATATATATATATATATATATATATATATATATATATCTGTATCTTTAGGGGGAGTCTGATCCTCAAAATTGGGGAGTACTGGTGGCACTTTATCCTGCTTTACATTAAGCAGGGGTCCCCAGGATTTGGGTGCATTGTTATTGTTTTATTTTATTTTGTTTTACATCAAGTGAGGTATATTTTATAAATTTGTGTCTACATATAAGCTAATTGATTCTCACATTAGGGGCACATTATTGAGCACTTTATTAAACACACACTCTGTGTAGGGTGGGTTGTTGATCCTAGCGCACTAATATCGATGTATATAGTGTATATTCACAGTGGCTGCTGTACACTGTTAATGATTTCACCATACCAAAAAGACATAAAATGTCCCATAAAGTGCAGCGCCACAAAACCCCTAAATCCTTTGCTAAAAATACATCCTTATTAGTGCATACATTATCAATCAAAGAATATCAAAGTCCATAAGATATGTAAATACCACCGCTGTACTCTTCAATCACCAATCAGGTAAATGACACCAAATCATGCACACCACCACCAGCTGAAAAACCTGCTCACCTCAAAGATGAATTCAGTGGGCACTGTGTATAATCACTCCTGTGATCTACCTAACTGCGATCTCTCTCCTTCCCTCTTGGGAATCAGCTCTGTACACGTCTCTCAATTGGGCAGACCACATGCAATCAAAAAGCAGACTCCATAGTGCTCTCCATTTGAACAAATTTATTAAAATGCCTCTTACAAGATAACAATTAAAACAATGCCTGTCTCTCTAATATGTCTGCTCGCTCACCACTCCACACAGATCGTGTTGGCTGCATGATGTCACAGGCTCGGCTCCTCCCTCGTATACGCATGTAGCAATCTTACCGGGCTTCTTCAGTAGGTATAATTTAAGGTTTAGTCAAAGTGGATTGGTGGGGACTGTTGATTTGGTGAGGTTAGCATTGTATACTGTACAATGTCCCATGCCTTAATAACTGTATGCATAGGCATTGTTAATGAGAATGGAGTAGACCCTCACTGTAGAGTAGATGTTTCAGTGCTGCATAGGACCCCAAGTATGCTGCCTCAAGAACCACTGTTGCATTGGTGCTGTCAAAAATCCACCACTTATGGGCACAAAAGAGAAAATAAGTATAGAAATCAGGGCATGCCAAGCCACCTTGTTTCTATAGTCATTGGAGTATTAACAACTGAAATTTAGAGTGTTATGTCCCCCACAAATGTGATGTAAGGATATTTTGTGGGATCCACACCAGGGTATTGCATAACACATATAAAATAGAAGAAAGAAGCTTTATCTTTATCAAATTGACTCTACCTAATAAAGATAAGAGTAGATTTTACCATGCTATTGATTTAGCTTTGGTTTCAGCACAAATAAGAGTTTCTTCAGTTTACAGTAGTCTGTAATGGTAGGAGCCATACTGTTACCTAAGTATTTGAAATCCCAGGTCCATTGCAACAAGAGGCTAGGGTCTCCAACTGTGTGTGCTCCTGAATTAATTGGAATGATCTGATCTTTTCCCAGTTAACTTTCAGGCCTGAAAATTCAAACTGTAAGTTGAGAATCTGGAGAGCCTTCCAGAGTGAAGAGCCAGGGTCTCAAAGCAATGATATTAGGTTGTCTGTATACATAGCTGTTTTTCCATCTAGGAATCCTATACAGATACCATTCCTCTGCCAAGACTGATGAAGTGCAGTGGTTATAGGTTCCATCGATAATGAAAATAGAAAAGGAGAAGGAGCATCCCTGTCCTGTACCCCTGTTTAAAAAATATAGGGGGGGGGGGGGTGAAAGAACTCTCATTGGTCTTATAGCCAGGATCTTTGTCAGGATTTTCAAGTCGTAGTTTAATAACACAATAGGTCTCTATAAAGCACAATAATTGGGGTCCTTGCCCAGCTTGAGTATCAAGATCATGCATGCTTGATACAGAAATGTGCTAGCTCCATGTTCTCCTGATAACTGGCATACAGGTGTTGCAGTCTAGGTGCTATCTCTTGCATAGAGATTGTACCATTCTCCCGGAAGACCATCTGGCCTGGTGCCTTATTACTAGGGAACGAATGCATAGCTAATTCTTTTTCAATTATAGTAATTTCCCCTAAATTTAAGGCTTCAGTTATGAATAAAGAGGGTAATGAGAGGATTTAAATTATTTCTGAGAGGTGATTCATATGGTGTGGGTTAGGGCTATTCGGAGAACTGTGGTAGGAATTATATTTCTGTAGTACGGTATGTTTTGGGAGTCAGAAAATCCCTATTTCACATGGTAATCATTTATGCAGGAGGATGGCATCTCCTCTAGCATAACTAAAGTGTGTGGCATGAAAGGCTTGTTGAACCCAAGGCTTCCATAGGTCCAGGATTTCATTTCCCAATAGATAAAGTTCTTATATAAACAAAAGAGCGAGGTTTATTAAGAAATTTAATATTAAAGACCTCCTAAACTTGTTGTTGAGGCCCCTGATGTTTATGACAATAGTCTAATATCCATATATTATCAAGAAATATATAAGGTAGTATGTGGGGTGGTGGTGCATCAAAGAAATAAAAATAAGCTGTGTAAAGGATGCAAGCAAAATCACTATTGTCCTAAAACTATGGAAATACAATTATGTCACTTAATTAACCAATTTAGGTCCACCCTATAGCAATTTTACTGCTACAGGGCAGCACCTGTGCACCAGATCATTTATATATGCGAAATGAGGCACTTCTGGGTAGGGAGCGCAAATGCGTGCCACCAGTGGCTCGCTTCCGCTGTTATTACACACAGCAGAAGCCGATCGGCGGGTGCAGAGTACTCGATGTCCTCCGACACCCATCGATCGCCAGGCAGAGAGACAGAACTCCAGTCTGCCTATGTAAACAAGGTAGATTTCCGTTGTGACTGGAGGGAGGGGATGGAGTTTATGTCCATTCCATCTCATCCCCTTGTAAAAGCACCTCACACAGTATAGTAAAACACTGGCTAGGCACACAGTTAACCCTTTGATTACCCCTGATGTTAACCCCTTCCCAGTCAGTGTCATTCGTACAGTGACAGTGCATATTTTTAGCACTGATCACTGTATTAGTGTCACTGGTCCCTAAAAAGTGTCAGTTATTGTCAGAATGCAATAGTGCAGCTGTTGATCGCTGCCATTACTATAAAATAAATAAATAAAAATATTGCATAGTTTGTAGACACTGTAACTTTTGCACAAACCAATCAATATATGCTTGGTATTTTATTAACAAAAATATGTAGCAGAATACATATTGGCCTCAATTTACGAAGAAATTAGATTTTTTTTCAATTTTGTTGTTGGATATGTTTTATAGCAGAAAGCAAAAAAAATTATATATATTTTTTTAAATTGTCTTTTTTGTTTATAGCGCAATAAAAAAATGTAGAGGCTATCAAATACCACCAAAAGAAAACTCTATTTGTGGGGGAAAAAATGCCATACATTTTATTTGAGTGTTGTCAGTTAAAGAAACGCAGTGCCATATCGCAAAAAAAAAAATCCTGGTCATGATCTTCCGGTGGTTAATTAATATTTATTTATGTATTCATTATTATTGCCATACAATAGCAAGGCATATGACACTTTGTGGAGACTGAGTGTGTTAACAAAAATCTTCGTAAGGGCTGGTTCACACCATAAAAATGCACTCCAGATCCATTCCAGATGCATTTTTACATGCAGAGCCTTTTTTGTCACGTTCCGGTGCATCTTTGATGCATTTCAGATGCATTCCAGATGCCTTCTTTCTGCCTGTTTTTTGTTTTTCACTGTACTGTGGTCCAGTGCGCTTTTGATGTGTTCCAGTACAGTCCAGTGCAGGAAAATGCAGCATGTTGTGATGTCATGGACCAGTGCATGCTGGGTCGGTGACATCACAAAGGGTGGTGACGTCACCAGATGGCCCTGTCCTTACCTATATAAGAAGTGTCAAACAGCGGAGAAGGCATTCGGCAGTCGACTGTCATTGAAGGTGGAGGGGGTTTTTTTTGTGTGCGGTGGGCGGCATGATTGACGATGGATTTACAACGGGGACACTGTTTTCTTATTTTTTTATTTTTTAATAAAGGAATTGTCAAAAAAATTTCACTGTGTTTTTATTTATCTTTAACACTTTTTTTGATAAATGGGTTGATGTACTATGTACCCCATACTCAATCAAATGGGGGGAGCTGGGATCTGGGGGCGCCTTGTTAAAGGGGGCTTTCAGATTCTAATAAGCCCCCACCCAAAGACCCCCACAACCACAACCAAGGGTTGTGGGGAAGAGACCCTTGTCCCCATCAACATGGAGACAAGGTGCTTTGGGGTAGGGGGGCAGAGCCACCCCTGCCACAAAGCACCCCCCATATTGAGGGCATTTGGCCTAGTAAGGTTCAGAAGGAGGGGCACTGGCTCACTACCCCCCATCCTGACCTGCCAGGCTGTATGCTCGGATAAGGGTCTGGTATGGATCTTGAGGGGGACCCCATGCCATTTTTGGAGTTTTTTGTACTATTTTTTTACTGGCAAATTTTTTTTCTTATTTAGCTGTCAGCAGGGAAGCCCATTGACAGGTGATGATGCATCGGTTTTTGAGGACAATGCAGCCGGCTTCTCGACCCTGCTCCTTAACAACCAGCTTTTATTACACCCTGATTGGGCAAAGCTTTACCTAATCAGGGCATAGAATGCACTGTGCAGCGCAAACACCTGCAAACACCCTGCAAATTCGGGGTGTTCCCTGACTGGGGGTGAACATCCAATGTTCGGCCCAAACTCATGCCGCAATGTTCGCCCAACACTATGAATGAATATGGGGTACATAGTACCTCTACCCATTTATCAAAAAAGTGTAAAAAGTAAATAAAGACACTACATGCGTTTTTGACAATTTCCTTCCTATTAAAAAATAAAAAATAAAAAACAATGTCCCCCGATGTAAATCCATTGTCAATCACCCCCCCACCACACTGCACCGCTGGACCCGAATAAAAAAACTATGGCCTTGTCCATGGCTCCTCCGTTTGACATTTCTTAAATAGCTAAAGGTGGCCCTGCCTTCTTGCGACATTATCAACTGAGGCATGCTGTTTCGTTGACGTCACAAGAGGGCGGCAATCGCCAGATGATGTCATCGGGTGGCTCAGCCCCTTAGCTGATTAAGAAATGTCAGACAGTGGAGCAAACAGTTGGCTGGAGCCTTTGACAAGTTTGGAGGTTTTTTCTTTTTTCGGATCCAGCGTTGTGGCAGACGGCGTGATTGTAGATAGATCTATATGGGGGGAAATGTTTTTTTTTTTTGTTTGTTTTTTTTTTTAATAGAGGAATTGTCAAAAATGTGCATAGTGTCTTTATTCACTCTTTGCACTTTTTTGATGAATAGCTAGGGGTAACCCATACTCATTAGAAAGAGGGACCTGGGGGCCATCTTGTTAAACAGGGCTTCCAGATTCCAATATGCCCCCTGCCCACAGACCCCAGCAACCACCGCCCTGGGTTGTGGAGAAGAGGCTTTTGCCCCCATCCCCTTGTTGAGGGCATGTGGCCTGGTATGGTTTAGGAAGAGGGCCATTTGCTAACCCCCTTTCCTGGCCTGCTTGGCTGCATATTTAGGTAAAGGTCTGCTATGGGTTTTGGAGGGGACCCCACACTGTTTTCAGAATTTTCTTGTTTACATTTCAGCTGTCAGTGGGGAAGCCGTCTGACAGCTGATGAGTCATCGGTTGTTAAGGACATGGCATCTGGCTTCAAGGCCCACTCCTTAAGGCCGGGTTCACACCGCTGCGATGCGGGAATGCCGCGAATCCGCGGCGTTTTCCCGCATCGCACACCTCCCGCCGGCAGTTCACACTGCCCTATGCGGACGGCTGGGAGTGTCAATGTTATGTTAATGACACCCCCAGATCCGTCCGCATATCGCAGTGCTATCTGCCGACTCGCACAGGAATCGGATCGCATGGTGTGAACCACCATGCGATCCGATTCTGTTGCGGACCAAAAAAAGGGTCCCGTGCGAGTTTGCTGCGGGAGCGCTGCGAATTCAGCCATACTATCTGTATGGCTGAACTCGCATCGCTACGGAGATCGGATGTGATTTGCGGTGCGAATCACATCCGGATCTCCCCCCGCAGCAGTGTGAACCCAGCCTAACAAGCAGTTATTCTACATACAGAATTCAAATTGGTCAATCACTTTTCACCCAAACAGAATTTGAATCATTCCAAAAATTGGAATTTGTTAGAAAATAATAAGCTAAGCTAATTTTAATTAAACTACATTAAACTTAGTAACATAATGAATTTATCCAAAAAACTAAACACATTTTTTTCGTTCTGCACATGTCTAGTGACTGCCAGACATGTATTAATATGGATCAGTGTTTACGCTTGGCACTGGTGTTGCTACTTAAAAGACAATATAACCTGGAGCATGACATGGACAGATTGCTGAGTGGTCTTCAGTTCCTCATTAACCTGTCACCTGACCTGCTACTTCTGCCTTCCGGTGCATGATCTAGGCTTCCATTGACCTGTCTCTGGATTCTTGTCTGTCCATTGTAACCTTGGCCTGTGTTTCACACTCTGCTTACTGCCATCTGATTCTGTATGAAGCTTCCCAGGTGTTACTGACCTTGGCTTGTGTCCTGATGCTGTCCTTGCCTCCTGCTTTGGTATTTTGCTTGCAATATTTCTGTCTGCTGATCAGGTGCTACTGTATTCCTGCATTTGGTTCTTCCCCAGTGATCAAGAGTATTCTGTCCCTCACACCCGACAGAGGGTGCTGCCTGCAACATTGGTCCACATGCCACCTTGTCCATGTGTTTCAACAAGAGGTAAAAGAAAATCCTCCTCTTTAGCTCAATCTTCACCAGGTATGTGAAAAATACACACATACACAAACGTTTCAATTTTCCCCATAGTAGTCAGCTATCTGTATCTACAGTATATTTATATACATATGTACTCCAAAGAGAAATGTAACACTTACCCCCGAAGGAGCGTCTGGTTTTAATGGGCTTACCGTTACCTTCCCTCACTCGCTCCTCGTGTCTAGGGGTTCCAGTGGTAGATGGCCCAGAAACTTTAGAGACTGACGACAGATCCGCTTGAAGGGATTTTTATTGGCTAAAACGTAGTTAACAACAGTCTCTAGTATAGGATCAGAGGGTTGAGAGAAAAGTCCAGGTACTCTTATGCCCCATACACACTATCAGTTTTTATGCTGGGTTTTTCCTTCCGATTTACCAAAACCATATAATATGAGGTCAAACCTTAGGAGTTTCAATTCGTATGCAATCAGGCAGGCCCTTCTACTACATGGTTTTGGTAAACCTGAAGGAAAAACTCAGCAGAAAAACTGATAGTGTGTATGGGGCTTTAGTGTCAAAGTCAATAATAACAAACTTTCTTACTTTGACTAAATCCAGAGAATAGTCATTCACAGCTGGATGTTCACTCTAGTTGGATAGTCCCTCTCTCACAAGGCTTAGCAGCCAACAGGGTGCTCAAATCAAGAACAAGTCTCTGTCACAGACTTGGTTGTAGATCATGTAGGAATAAGTCTCTGCCAGAGACTTGGTTGTAGAACATGTAGGAATAAGTCTCTGCCACAGACGTTGTTGTAGAACACGAACAAGGAAACTAGAACTTGTAGAACACTTGTGTGGTACCAGTATCTTGCAGCCGGTCCGGCAATACCGCACGAGATAGGATTCACTTAGGTCCTTCAGCTTTACCAGGCTCTTGCTAAGAAACCAACCCTTGGGTGGCCTTCTTCTGAAGAGTTCTCCCCTGGATAACTACGAAGTTGCTGGGCCTCTCCACAACCGGAGACGGCACCGGACCACCTCCGAATCCTTTCCTTAGTTTCCTTGCCTCGGGCTAGCCAGCCCCGAGATGTAAAGTCGGGTGCATCCACACCCCAGGCCATAGCCTTCCTGGGGGCTGGTCAGGAGGACCGGGATCATGGAGTCAGAACATACTTCTGGACCAGAAACCCCGAACCACGTGACATCCGCACCTTAAGTACCCTCTCCCAGAAAGCAAAGCAAGAGCGACACTCCCACTGGGCTGGCTCCGAGAGAAAGTAACCTTAAAGCACCCAACCAGACTGTGTTTCCAAGCCTGCCAGAAGAGACAGCGCCCCCTATGGCAAGGCTGAACACCCTATAGTCCAGTCAGACTAATGCTGAGGTCAAAATTTGGAATAAATATACCCAAACCAAACTGCAGTTCAGGTGTAACATTAAATTTCAATAACATAGTGCCTGCTCTTCAAGAGCCTGCGCTACAGAAACATAGAAACCTGTGACAGCAGAATTTTTTTTTTGGTAACTTTTTTGTTTGAGTATAGAAGATAGTGGCATCACTAAGGTTGGTGTCACCTAGTGCAGTAAAACATAGGGTAACCCTCCCCCCCCCCCCCAATATTATATATATATATAATTTTTTTTTATATATAACACTGTTTATAATGCTTAAAGAGGAAGTAAACCCTGATGGGTTTACTTCCTCTTTCATTCCCTGCAAAGGTAAAGCATTATGGACTACTATGCATTGCATAGTAGTCCATTATGTGTCACTTACCTGACACAGGAGCCAGCGATGTCACCGCTGTCCCCTGTAGTCCGGCGCATCCATCTTCTTGGTGAGTCTTGCTGCTCCGCCGCTGTCATTCGCCAAAGCCGCGATTATGTCACTCCCCCGCATGCGCACGCGAGCCGCCACTCGTGGCATATCGCCGTTGACCGCGGCGCACAGGCGCATGAGCCGTAGACAACGGTGCCTGTCTTTCGGCAAATATCTCCTAAACCATGTAGGTTTAGGAGATATTTCTTGGACCTACAGGTAAGCCTTAATCTAGGCTTACCTGTAGGTCAAAGTGTGTTGTAAGGGTTTACAACCACTTTAATAGTAATGCAGTTAACAACTATGAAGCAACTAGCAAATGTCAGCCCTGCAGCGCACGGTCACGGTGCTCACCCCAGACCTGCCCCTGTAAGTGTTACGGTCAATGCCAGCATGCTGATCTATGTGCTGTTACGGATAGGGGTGACACCATATTGGTCAGATTTCACTTCCTTCTTGATGGTGTCACCCAGTGTCAGAACAAGGTCATTCAGTGCCCAGGAAAAAGATGCCATACTGTGCCCCCGGACACCAACTGGAGGGGGGGAGGGTGTGAGATGCAGCACAATGCACTGAAACATGTAATATTATATCCCACATTAAAATATAAGGGAGGGATAAAGGGATGTAGAAAATAATGGGACCTATGTTCAGGATCATAAGTTTGGCCCTCCTGGGCAACAAAAAGGAAGTGTGGCAAAAATTACATGTGGCTTTTATTGTGCCAAATATTGGCTGTTGGGGTTCAGTAACACAGAGTTCACAGGTCAGTAGTAGTTGAGGAAGCGTTCAGAGAGCAGTAAGGCGTGCCGCAGTAAAAATTGGATGTGTTTTTTTTTTTAGTATGTGATGCAGAGATCATTAGTAGGTGATGCAGAGTTTAGTAGTAAGTGATGCAGAGTTCAGTAGTAGGCAAAAAAGAGTTTATAGGTCAATAGAAAGTGACGCAGGGTTCAGAGATCAGTAGTAATGCAGAGAACAGTAGTAAGTGATGCAGAGGTCAGAGATCAGTAGTAAATGAGGCAAA
Organism: Lithobates pipiens; assembly: GCF_037356315.1. Lineage (NCBI taxonomy): Eukaryota > Metazoa > Chordata > Amphibia > Anura > Ranidae > Lithobates > Lithobates pipiens. Next base: position 19,151,511 of record NW_027507718.1, read on the forward strand.
GACCTGGTAAAGACCAATATGTTATGCTACTGGGAAGAAAGATGCGTTATATCTACTATTATGTTCCCCCTGTCATCCTAGAGAAGGAGCTTTCTTTGTTAAATCTCCCACCTCCCCAATCGCACCAGCCATGGTATGGGCGGCGCTTGAGATCAAAGATGAGGTCACCAATGGGTTCCACCCACCCTCACCTCCTCTTCTTCCCTTTGCCAGAAATACGATTTTTGTCTTTGCCAGCGCCCATTTTGCCCACTTTCTCCGACCCATGTCAGGTTGCTGTTGGAGGGAGGTGAGAGTCGAATCCTCCCTCTAGCAGCTGCTGCAGTCCTGCTCTGTGCTCCTTTCTCCAGCTGCCTCAGAACGCAGCATGATCACTCCTCCCATTCAGGCAGATCGAGAATGGAGCACTGACAAACTCCTTGCACCCCCTCCTTCACAGGACCACACAGTTAGTGTCACCCCTCTGGCAGGTGTCACCTGTGGTTGCAGGAAAGAAAATTGCATCAGCTATGGCTTGCCCTAAGGGCTATACATATGGGCCGAATATTGGGCAGCATCAGCTGGTTCAACTGAAAACATTGAACATTTGATCTCTGCGTACACCTACCAGTCCTAGAGAAGCCAGCACTTGTTCTTGGGGGGTGGGAGGTACCCCCAGTCAGAACACAATAGCTCTGCGGGAAGATCACTGTACTAACATTGGATTGTTAGTACAGTAGCTCTTCAAGTGATTGTAAAGGTAAAAAAAAAAGAACAACAAACATGTCTATACGTATCTCCACAGAGCAGCTGCAAACTTCCTCTTCTCAGTTCCCTTCACTGGCGTTCCTGGCCCCTCCTCTCTGTTCAGTAGCCCCACTTGTACATGCTCACTCCCCGAGCCCCACTGCTGTGTCCATTGACACAGGTAGCGAGGCTAGACCCCGCTCCCTCGTCACTGGCTTTGTTTGACATCATTGGAAGCCAATGGCCCCCGGTTCCCCAGCAAAGCCAGCTAGACCGGGCGTGATCCTCATGACTAAGCTCAGGGGGCATAGTGAAACACGTTGGGGGCATAGTGAAATGCATTGGAGGCATGGTTTGGTGGGAGCCCAGGCTCAGGTTGTCTCTCTCATACCACCATAGGACTCAGTGGATGTGCGGCACCAGGGATCTTTCTTCTCTTCCTTCCAGTTGACCCAGAAGTCGGAGGGGGGCTGCAGACGTGCACAGCGCTGGATCAAATGAGGGCTCAGGTAAATAAAAGGGGAATGCTGATGCCTAAATATGTTTAGGCTTTAGAACCACTTTCAGTTCTATTTGTTCAGCCCGCTGGGTTGAACGAAAAAAAAAATCAATAGTGTGTACCGGGCTTTAGAGTCTTTCACCTAAAGGAGTAGACAGGAATGGAAAAGAGGTGAAACAAGCACCAGATATCCCTTGGCAATGGAGCGGAAATGAGAGCTTGTATTTTACTAACATAATACATAACATTTTGGGCCTAGTAGTCTTTCTGACTCTTGGCACAAAGTTTTAATGCAACCTGATAATTCTAGAGATGCTTGTGAAGTTACAACCTACTGCATGAAAAAAAAAATACAGTTGTAATTGGGGATAAATGATCGATTCAGCCGCTTACTTCTATTCTTAAACAAAGCATTCAGAGCATTCCCTTCATTTATACCAGACCCTTATCCAAGAAAAGGTTATAGATGAAGTAGATATTAATGGGGAACCCCACAAAAATTATGGGGTTCCCCTTTACAAATACATAGAAGACTCTTACGCCTTTGATAAGGGTCTAGTATGGATGTCAAGGGGGAGTTCCCCCTCAAAATACAGACTCTTTGGGAATGGTATGAATTTTAAGGGGGAACCCCATACAAAAATATATCAAAAGAAAAGTTTACAATCCTTAAATTGTAAACAGTAATAAATGGCACCATGTTTTTTGACAAATGCCTAAATAAAATTAAAAAAAAACAATGTTCTATGATTTACACCCATTGTCAATCACATCAACCAGAGATGACATCTCTTAGTCCCCATGACTAAAAGTAAACAAAGGGATGGGGTCTCCTGGGTGATGTAATTAACCACACATAGCCATGGCCACATTTGGTCAATGTCATTATCTAAATATGACCATAAGATGTCAGTGTCATTCTCAACCCTTTGTTTACATGGCTGGAGATTCTTGGTCAGTAAATGAATAGGTCGGGTTGGTGTCACTAGTTGCTAAGGGCACCTGTTGCTTCCTTAACCACTTCCTGACCAGCGCACGACGATGTACGTCGACAGAATGGCACGGGCAGGCATATTGGCGTACAGGTACTCCAATATTCGATGCCGCCCTGCCATCGGGAGCGTGCCGCCGGCGGCGCGCTCCCACGCTGGCCGGGACCCCCGTGAGTCCGGTCGCGGGACCCGCGGACTCGATCGCCGCGGGCATCCCCGCGATCGTCTCACGGAGCGGCTGAATGGAGGAAATGCTGTGTAAACAACATTTTTCCATTCTGCCTAGCAACTAGTGAAGCTGATCTCTGCTCCATGTGATTGGAGCAGAGATCAGTGTACACTAAATGAAAGCCCAACCCCCCCACAGTTAGTAACACACCCCTAGGAACACTTAACCCCTACACTGCCACCCACTGGTTAACCCTTTCACTGCCAGTGTCATTTACACAGGAATCACTGCATTTATATAGCAGTGATTACTGTATAAATGACAATGGTCCCAAAAATGTGTCAAAAATGTCCGATGGGTCCCCCACAATGTCGCAGTCACAATAAAAATCGCAGATCGCCGCCATTACTAGTAAAAAAAAAAATAATAAAAAATTATTAATAAAAATGCTATAAAACTATCCCTATTTTGTAAACACTATAACTTTTGCGCAAACCAATCAATAATCGCTTATTGCGATTTTTTTTACCAAAAATATGTAGAAGAATACGTATCGGCCTAAACTGAGGGAAAAAAATGTTTTTTTATATATTTTTGGGGGATATTTATTATAACAAAAAGTAAAAAATAATGCGTTTTTTTCAAAATTATCGCTCTATTTTTGTTTATAGCGCAAAAAATAAAAACCGCAGGGGTGATCAAATACCACCAAAAGAAAGCTCTATTTGTGGGAAAAAAAGGACGTCAATTTTGTTTGGGAGCCATGTCGCACGACCGCGCAATTGTCAGTTAAAGCGACGCAGTGCCGAATCGCAAAACGTGGTCTGGTCTTTGACCAGCAAATTGGTCCGGTCTGAAAGTGGTTAAGAAACATTGACAGAAAATAATCTGTCATATATAATATAGTAATAGTAGAATTACTGCTACTATTTATGATGTTGGGATCCTTCTGAATGAGCAAAAAGCTTGTCATTCAGATAAACGGCCAAACAGTAAAATATTCAGCATTGGGAATGTTGCATCCTCTGTCTGGAAGGAATTAATGCCTGATGGATTTGATGTATTTTGCAGTCAGCCTGCATTTTCCAAATGGGCATATTGGCCTAAAATTGAGCTTCAAAAATGAATTAAAAATCTGCATGGCTGCTGTGAAACAGACATACATAAGTCCTATTAAGTTCAAGAGCATACAAATGGGTGCCAAAAGTAAACACATTGCTTTAAAAACATATTTGTATCATTAGTAATTTCATCATCCTATGCAACCCATGTACATTACTAATAAGCAAATGAAAATATGTACTAACTGAACAAGATTTAGATAAACACTCTAGTGTAGTGCTTTAATTACACTTTAGATTGCAATGCAATTTTTGGCTGTTTAAACTATGATTTACTAGAAGCTAATTACAAATGAATTTCTGCTCTGTAATTAATAAAAACAAAATTGTAATTAGACAGCTGCTTTAGACCGGGGTGAAAATTAGTGGTATTTGACTCATAATGCTTAGCATGGCAGATCCTCAAAAAATAAGTTTTGGTTAGAGAAGAGGTGTATATATGATGGACAGTACTTGCAATAAAGTCCAACAAAGAACTTTGTGACAACATGAAATCATTTAGATTAATGCATGGATAGTTATAGTATCTATATTCGTAAAATAGATATGTATTTTTTTTAAAGCCTTAAAAACTGAACCTTAAGTGTCCATGTGAATGAGACCTTACCCACTTTGCATTCTTAGGCCATATATGTACAGCCTTGGGTGAATGTGGTTATACAAGGATCATGGCTGCAACGGGTATTATTTTTTAGAGTTGGTGATCAGCTTTCAGGTAAAAGTAATTGGTAAAGCTGCTCGATCACTTTTCCATGGTTTGGAAGAGGATCTCCCCTTTCTGCCACCATTCCTGGGCTCTCCTGTTCCACTAGTGATGTTAATCCTTTGTGATAGCAATAAAGCTAAATAAAAAAAAATAAAAAAAAGTATTTAAAAAAATGTAAAAAAATGTTAAAGCACCCTCTAAAAAAAAAAAAAAAAAAAGTGAGAAAATACCACACTCAAAAGGTAGTCTTTTTTTGTTTGCTACGATGATGTGAAATTGGGGTGAGACTATGATGAACGTAAAAGTTGAATTAAGTCTCCCAAAAGGAATCACTAAGGTGGGAAAAAAAAGCACCCTCTGTGACCCTGTGCTCACACACAAATGTAAACACAAACATAGGTCCTGCACACAAATGTAAACGTTGATTGCTCCGCACATGTGAGATATCGCTGCAAACATCAAAGTGACAGCTAGGGATGAGCCCAATGTTCGAGTCAAATGTAAAATTTGAAAGCTGCAGAACACCCTTTAAAAGTCTATAGGAGACATCAAAAGTGCTAATTTTAAAGGCTTATATGCATGGTATTTTCCTAAAAAATGTTTGGGGACCTGAGTCCTGCCCCAGGGGTCATGTATCAATGCAAAAAAAGTTTAATAATGCTTAAAGTGAAACAATAAAAGTGAAATATTCCTTTAAATTTTGTACCTGGGGGTGTCTATAGTATGCCTGTTAAGTGGTGCACGTTTCCCGTTTTTACAAAAGTCCCTGCACAAAATGACATTTCTAAAGGAAAAAAAAAGTACTGTAAAAGTACTCACGGCTATAACCTTTGGGTCTGGTAGGAATATTAAGGGGAACCCCGAACTAAAAAAAAATAAAAAACATTGCGTGGATATTAAGCGGAATCCAACGCCAAAATTCCCATCAAAATCCATACCAGACCTGATTTTAAGGGGAACCCCATGCCAAAATTTTAAAAAAATGGTGTGGGGCCCCCCCAAAAATCCATACCAGACCCTTAACCGAGCACGCAACCTGGCAGGCCACAAGAAAAGGAGGGGGCGAGAGAACGCCCCCCTCTCCTGAGCCATGCCAGGCCACGTGCCCTCAACATGGGGAGGGTGATTTGGTGTAGCCAAAGCACCGTGTCCCCATGTTGATGGGGACAAGGGCCTCATCCCTACAACCCTTGACCGGTGGTTGTGGGGGTCTATGGGCGGAGGGATTATCGGAATCTGGAAGCCCCCTTTAACAATGGGACCCCCGGATCTCGGTATCCCCCCTGTGTGAAATGGTAACGGGGTTACCCCTACCATTTCACCAAAAAAGTGTGAAAATGGAAAAAATTACATGACACTGCTTGGGGACAAGCCCTTTATTAAAAAAAAAACTGTCCCAAGAAGTCTTCTCTTGCTCCGCCGACAGACTGAAAAAGAAAAAAAAAGAAACGCGACCAACCCACCTCCGCGAGAGGCTCCCATGGTCCGTTTCAAACTTTTTTGTGACATGCTAGGGGTACATTTGTACCCGTTACCATTTCACACAGGGGGAGTCCAGGATCTGGGGGTCCCCTTGTTAAAGGGGGCTTCCAGATACCGATAAGCCCCCGCCCGCAGACCCCCACAACCACCAGCAAAGGGTTGTGGGGATGAGACCCTTGTCCCCATCAACATGGGGACATGGTGCTTTGGCTACCCCAAAGCACCCGCCCCATGTTGAGGGCATGTGGTAAAGCAAACAATGGTTAACAATAAAACACAGTAACCATAGAACATTGATTCGATAAAACAACAACTTTTTTTTTATTGAAATCCTATACTAATACTCCACTAGTGTATGGTAGCAATGGAAGCAGTTCTTAACCCAGAGATCAGGTTGGCCAGGACAGGAGGGACAAAAAAAGCAAGTCATGCCCCATTCTGTGTCTGCTACAGACAAAATATCTTTTTTGGGGTGACTTTTGGGTCGGAGTACCAGTGAGGACATCCAGAAAAGGCCTCTCATGCAACCGGCTAACTGAATCTGGATTTGGGGATTGGGCCACAGCACCATCTGGATACAAAAGGCCTGTGATGGTATCTTCCTGATGTAGAAAGGCCCCTTGGCCCCAAAGGTCTAATGTTGACCTCAAAGGTTAGGGAGAGCTGACATCCTTCCCTGCAATGATAATTTGCAGACTCCAAGACTTCTATAGGTAGACAGCTATACAGTAAAAGGCCTCCAGCCAGATAACACTTCTGTATAGGTAGGACCACTGTCTCCTATGGCAACTAATCTTGCAACAGTCACTAACGATAGTTGTACAAACTCTTGATAACATAGAACAGTCCTTTACTATCTCACAGTATCTCACTGTAGATCTTCACTCACTGAGCTCCCAGTGTAGTACTCACTAGACTTCCAGATCCCAGTCGTCACGGAATCCCCTGAGCTCTTTCACATCTATCCCACTGTACACTCCTCAAGAGTCCCCCCCCGCTATCCTGCTGGGTCCCTTGCTTGGCACTTGCTGATGCTTTCCCACTTCTTCATTATCCCCGGCTGGTGAAAAGATTAGTCAGGTATTTGCTTCAGCTTACTCCCAGTAGTCTCGGGTAACAAGGTGGATGGTCCCTTAGTGGCGACAGCTTCCCCTCTACCTCCAACCACAACTGGTTCCCCATCCGGCTGAACCTTTGCAACTCGGTTGGACTCCAATCCTGCAGTCCCAACCCTACACTGCTTCTCCTACTCCTGGATAGGCCTCAGGCACCCTAGCAGCCAGGTGTCCCCGGGCTTCCGGCCTAGCAGCCCAGGGCGACATAACACACGTCAACCAAGACAGCCACCCAGGTGGCACAGAACCCCAATTACCTGACTACCCCCCCAAAAAATAGGCTTCCCAGCAGGCCATGGGACTAAAAAAAACACCAGCCAATTGGCTGAGACACCCCATCCATCATGATCTGACCTTGCTAAGCCCTTGTCAATCTAATGTCACTATCCATAGTGACACCTAATGACAGAAGAGAAAAGGTGCAGACATTTCAGAATTTAGGGAGGAATCAAATGATTGCACATAACAATTAACCAGGAAAATTACCTCCTGAAAAAAAAATATTGTTACCAACACTGTCTAAACACCAGGGTGCTACATCAAACTTTTAGGAAGGATTTGCTTTGTCCTGTTTCTTTGTAAAGTAAAAAAGCGTTGTACTGAGCCAATTGAATTAAATATACAGACACTTTCTTGTACCAGCATCTTTGTGGGACACTAAGTACAGCATCTGGTCGTTGAAGTCCCCTCCCATGTTAAGGTTGTAGTCCTGGACAGAGAGAGACTCCTCAACAACACCAGGCATCATGCAAATTTTGACTGTCGTACCTGGTTGAATGGAAGACAGGATGAAAATACCCCATTTTTATTACAGTTCATTCATTGTTTCTCAAGCAGGTTTTCTCCCTCTTTTTAAAGCGGATATTTACAAGCTGTTGGGGGAAGACCTGGTGATTAGGTGGCACAGTGGCAATTCCAAGATTAAAAAGGTGTACAAAAAGTGGAAAGCTTGCATAATAATTGTCCACATGCAAGTGGTACCACTTTTGAAATAAGGGTGATACCAAGTCCCATGCTATCTTGTCACTGCTCCCCATGTAGTATGGGCACCTGGGGGCTCCAAGTGACATTTTTCCTCATATATAGGAAAATTACTTGTATAGCCAGTTGCCCTCTCACAGAGCTTATACATTTTGACCCCATATCTGGCATACTTGCTGGGGAGATACTGTTTGAATTTCAGGTGGCCAGAAAAATTAATGACACATCTACACAGTCGTTTTGTTGGGGTGTATACACATCTGCAAATTTCTGGTTAAGGATGATTTGCAAGGGTCCGAATTTTGTGGAGCTGATCATATTCAGGGTCACCCTGAGGATGACAGAGTATATTGTCTTTGAAGTGCATAAATCGCATTATATTCTCATATCTACACCTGGCCATGGCAGGACAAAACGGGTCTGTGGACCAATATGATTACAACTCATTCTTTTTAATAATGCCCATGTTGAGGGTTAGGCCCAAAAAAGTTTTAAACTTGGAAACCCTGATAGGTTTCTACTCAAATTGTCTGGCAAGGAAAAAATTTGGGTTGGAGCCAATAAATTGCTGGGCATAAAAATTGCTTTCTTGCACAATTTATTGATACAAATCTTGCATGAAAAACAGCTCCCAAAAAATCAAGAGGAGTAGTTACATTTGCTGTTTCCACCTGGATTCCCAGTTAGGCAGTGAATGGGGGAAGTATGGGTGCTACAAAATCTGTGGGCTACCAATCAGGACTTACAAGCACATCAGGAAGGACATTATGGACTTTACAGTCCTGTGTTCTAATTGTTAGTGGCTGCGGGATGCTACTTGTGCTAGCCACTGCACCAGCTTGGACTGCAGTTCTGGGGCTTGCCACGTTGACATGAGATACTGCAGTGCTGGTATGTAAAAGGCCAGGATGTACTAGGCTGCTGGTGCTCGCCAGCTTACCAAAAGGTGGTGCAGCACTATTACTGGCAATCTGCTGCATATGAGAATTATCATGTGATTGTAGCACCTCAGCAACCTGGGCACGGGGTTGGGTGCGCATGACCTTAGCAGGGACCTCGTCTCCATTGTCTGAGCTAGCTGTCAGCTCTCTACAAGTTTATATTCTGAGGCTGATTCTGTCAGTGAGAACTCCCCTTCGCTTTCAGCTGACATGCCCAGAATCCTGTCGACCTCTTAGTGTACCTTTTGTTGGAGATTTTGGCCACTAAACTTACAAGTATCTAGGTCAACTCACAGGAAAAGGAGCACCTGACTCTCAGGGAACGCTTGAACCACTAAAAATCTATTTTTCCTGTAGTGCTAGCAGAGATTAGGCCTGATCTTGCTAACTCTGCGGTTTTGTGTGCAGAAGTTACAGTGATCTACTGACACTGCACTTGTTGGGGGGGGGGGGGTGGAAGGGCTAAACACAGGTGCTGGCAGGTGTTGGGGCCGATTATGCTAATGCTGCATTTTTTGGGACGCTATACTATCGGGGGCGCTAGTATAGTTCTGATCTGATCAAAAATACTAACCCGTTCAGACACTATACTAGTAATAGACGTTTATAATGTGTCTGTGATAGTGTTGCTGGCAATAAAAGGGTTAAATGTGATAATTAATATGTGGTGGGTAATCTGGAAGTGATGCTAACTGGTGCTAACGCTATCTAGTGTCACCTGTGACACTGATACAGTGATCAGTAAAAAAAATGTGTACACTGTACTAATGACACTGGGTATAGGGCAGGGAAAAGGTTAAATGGGGGGATGATCGGGGGGCTTTAAATGTGCCTAACTAAATGATTATTTGACTGTGGGCTGCTTTTACTCACTGTAGGATGTGTTTTATTCTCTCACTGGAACCCGAAAAAGGGCTCCATGAGAGAAGATCACATCATTTCCTGTGTCTATGTTTTGTAACACATGCTGTTCTGTGTTTTGTCAGAACCGAACAGTGGTTCCAGGCAAAATATCATTGGCCTGGACCTGAAGACTGATCAGTGCTGTGGCGAACCACTGCCAGATTGCTGGTACCTTTTTTGCATTCACACTTTAGGGCCAACAGTTGGCATGGATCATATTACTTCAAGGGTGTGTGAGTAGCCTCTCTAAATATAATACTATATGTATACAACTATTGGACCACTGGCCCTGCTCACACCTAAATAAACTTTTGGTTCAGTACATCGACAATTTTCTCCTTTGTTGTGACTCTGAAGACAAATGCTCTAGAGAGAGAGAGTTTTCTTGTTGTCTTGTTTACCTCTCCACTAGCTTTCTCAGAATGACTGGTTCATTGGGAGATGTGGACCATACATCACAGGCCTATGTTTGTCTCCATGTCACTAGTAGGGATGAGCTTCGTGTTCGAGTCGAACGTACGTTCGACTCGAACATTGGCTGTTCGGCCGTTCGGCCGTTCGGCGAATTCCGAACGTTTTGGCCGTTCGCGTCAAAATTCGAGTGACGCGCGCGCGGACCACAATGCACTGCGTTGGCGCAGTGCATTGCTGCCCGATGATTGGCCAAGCATGCACTGTGACCCCGCATGCTTGGCCAATCGCAGCGCCGGCAGCGAGGAGAGCCATGATTGGCCACAGGCATCCTGCCTGTGGCCAATCATAGCTCAGGCTGTGTAGTGCACGCCCCACACTATATAAGGCCGCCTTTAAGGCGGCCTCCTGTAGTGTGTTACTTTGCATCTGAAGCAGTGGGTGTTCTGTGTACCTTCAACACAGTACACACCAATCGTTTTTGGCTGATTTCCTATCTTGCTGCTGTGTAGTGGTTGTTGTCTGTGCCCTGACTGCAGTATACACCACTATATTCACCTCACCTATATAGCTAGTGATCTAGCTTTAACCACTTAACAACTGCCCATTGCCGATTAACGGCTTCAGGGCGGTTGTTTAACTCAGAGAGGCCGTTAATTAACGGCCTCCCAGAATTCTGCTCTCGCGTGCCCCGAGGTGTGCGCACTCGAGAGCATCCGTGACCGCCGGGTCCATAGGACCCGGCGCATCACGGTAAACGGCCGCTCATAGCGGCCGTTTACCACGTGATTGCTCCGTCAAATGACGGAGTGATCACTTGGAAACAAACCGGCGCCATGTTATGACGCCTGTTCCTCCCTCCCCTTTCTGTACCGATCGGTACAGCGGAGGGGAAAGAGATCGGTGTCAGCAGCGATGTGGGCTGCATCTGCAGTGCCCACATCGCTGCTCACCGAATTTAACCCCTCAATTCCCTGCCAATACTCTGCAATACCAGTGCATACTCTGCAGTACCCTGCCATTACTCTGCAGTACCCCGCCATTACTCTGCAGTACCCCGCCATTACTCTGCAGTGCAGTACCCCGCCATTACTCTGCAGTGCAGTACCCTGCCATTACTCTGCAGTGCAGTACCCTGCCATTACTCTGCAGTACCCCGCCATTACTCTGCAGTACCCCGCCATTACTCTGCAGTGCAGTACCCCGCCATTACTCTGCAGTGCAGTAGCCTGCCATTACTCTGCAGTACCCCCCATTACTCTGCAGTAACCCCCATTACTCTGCAGTACCCCCCAATACTCTGCAGTACCCGCCATTACTCTGCAGTACCCCCAATACTCTGCAGTACCCTGCTATTACTCTGTAGTACCCCGCCAATACCCCGCCAATACTCTGTAATACCCTGCCATAAATTTCCATACCCAGCCATACTCAGAGATACCCAGCCATACTCGGTGATACCCTGAAATACCCAGCCATAGACGCCCCCCACCCCTCACCGCCCTCCGGTGCTTCTACCAACTCGCCAGTACGATCAAAGCCAGAATCTTTTTTTTATTTTTTATTTCAGGCTTCCCAGCCTAGAGGTGAGATGTGGGGTCATATTGACCCCCCAGATTTCACTGTAAAGAGGACCTGTCACCCCATATTCCTATTACAAGGGATGTTTACATTTCTTGTAATAGGAATAAAAGTGATCAAAAATATATTTTTGGGAAAAAAAATGTCAAACTAAAATAAATAAAGTAAAATGAACAATAAAAAAATAAAATAAAAATTAAAGTGCCCATGTCCCCATGTGCTCGCATGTGCCACACATGTGAGGTATCGCCGAGAATGTTAGAGCGAGAGCAATAATTCTAGTCCTAGACCTCCTCTGCAACTCAAAACATGTAACCAGTAAAAAAATATTTAAAGCGTCGCCTATGGGGATTTTTTAAGTAGTGACGTTTGGCGCCATTCCACGGGCATGTGCAATTTTGAAGAGTGACATGTTTGATATCTATTTACTCAGCATAACTTCATCTTTCACTTTATGCAAACATTGGGCTAACAAGTGGTTAATAATAGAGCTTGCAGTCAGTAGTGTTAGGAGATAGTGCGTGCTGTCTGCGTGCTCTGTACCCAGTACATACCGCTATAATATAGGGCAGGCCCCTACTTTCAAACATCCAACTTACAAACATCTCCTACTTGCAAACGCAAGGAGACAGCAGCAAGTGAGATGAAAAAAGATGGGCGACAAAACAAATTATACAGGGGTGATAACCCTTCCCTATGTTTTCCAAAAAGCTTAAAGATAGTTTTTTTGACTGGAGCTACACTTTAAAAATGTACCGGTTGAAAATGACAAACAGATTCAACTTAACACAACAAACCTACACAGTCCCTGTCTTGTTTGCACCGCCTGTATACTGCTGTTCTGAGTATATAGGGCCTGGGGGCCACACGCATTTCCTTTTTTTAATATGGGTACGGGGTTCCCCTTAATATGCGTACAAGACCCAAATAGGCTGGTAATGGGCAGGGAGGGCTACCCATGCCATGTTTCTCAATTATTTTCAACCATATTGCAGGAACCAGATATAACATTAAAACCGCTAGCAGTTTTAAATGGTGTTATTTCCGTTTAATGTAATTTTGTGCAGGGACTGTTCTAAACACGGGAAACACGTGGCACTTCACAGGCATACTACAGACACCCCGCAGGCACCATATTTAAAGGAATATTTCACTTTTTTTTTTTCACTTTAATCGTCATTAAAATCAGTGCTCCCGCCAAAACGGTAGTTTTTAAAACTTTTTTTTGCAGTGACCCATGTCCCCTGAGGCAGGAGGCAGGTCGCCAAACCCTTTTTAGGACACTATCTTGCATATTAGCCGTTAAAATGAGCACTTTCCAATTCGAACGTTCGAGTCCCATAGACTTCAATGGGGTTCTAACGTTCGTACCGAACGCGGGGGTCGTTCGCAAGTTCTGGTGCGAACCGAACCGGGGGGTGTTCGGCTCATCCCTAGTCACTAGGTGAGTACATTTACAACATATTCATTAAATTCATGACAAAAAAAGGAAGAGAGTTTAGTATAGTCAGGAAGTCCTAATGCTAAAACTTCTGAATTTTAACAATAGCACACTAACCCCAAGAACATGCGTAATTGTCATGCATTTTTTGATTTACAAATTTTGCTGCTTTTTAAACGAAATCTGGATTTAGGTGATGGATTCCATGTGAAATGCAGGGACTCAGAAGATCATTTTCTCTTTATTGTATTGTAGCTTATCTGTTATAGAGAAACATGAGAAAGGCTTATTGTCTCTCTCTCTATAGCATTTGTCTTCAGAGTCACATCAAAGGAGAAAATTGTCGATGTTCTGAACCAAAATTGTATTTAGGTGTGAGCAGGGCCAGTGGTCCAATAGTTAAACAAGACAGGTTGGGGATGGCAGAATTTGTCTAAACATAACGTGGAGAAGAATGGTGTTAAACAAAAGAAAAAAAATGACAAAGACATTCACTCTGTTATTCATTTAGGCACAAGAACATTCATTTTACATAACAGTTTTGCAGTGTCTATTTTGTACATAGACTGAAATTTATGCTAGAATGCTCTCTCTCACCCTTTCCCTTATCAAGGTTTTAGTTTTGCAACTTTTAGCCCCTGTACACACGGTCGGACATTCTGCCAACCAAATCCGTCGGATTTTGTCCATCGGATTGTGTCCGACGGATTGTGTGCGAAACTGTTGCATACACACGGTCGGGCCAAGTTGTCCGATTTAGCGGTTGCCAAGAACGCGGTGACGTAAGCCGTGTATGGCGGGACGAGAAAAGGGAAGTTCAGCTCCACGTCAGGCACCCTTTGGGCTCCTTCTGCTGATCTCGTGTCTATCGCGTGTTAGTAGAAGTTTGGTGAGAAACGATTTGCGCTTTTCAGATTTGTGATTCAGATTGCTACCGCTCTTCAGTTTGTGCTTGTCTTTGCGTATCTGATAATCAGTGCGTGCAGTCAGTAAGTATTTGTTGAACATTGTGGACTATATCTTGGTATAGTATGCTTTGAAAGGCATTTCTTATTGTCTGCTTGCTTCTGCTATTCAGGTCGTTCTTTTAGGCCTTGCTGTTTATCGGTGCTTTCTGGTGTCCGTTCTGACGAGCCAACTGTTTTCAAACTATGTTTCCTCTACGTACTCGTCGTATAATTTATGCTGTGCAGGGGCTTCGTGTTGGGGTTGTTACTTTGACACAAGCCCGGTCCATGAACAGGGAGGGGAGGCGTTTGTGGACCAAGAATTGGTTGCGCCAGCGTGACCAGTTCTCGCACATGCCTTTGCTCCGTGAGATCCAGGAGAATAATCCTGATGATTTCAGGAATTATCTCCGGATGACGGACCCCATTTTTCACCGTCTGCTGGCTTTGGTGACCCCTTATATCAGCAGGCAGGATACCTGCATGGGGCAAGCCATCACTCTGGAGCAGAGGCTCATCACCACGTTGCGCTACTTGGCGACTGGGAGAAGCCTTCAGGACCTCAAGTTCTCTACAGGCATCTCCCCCCAGGCTCTGGGGCTCATTATTCCAGAGACCTGTTCTGCCATCATTCAGGTCCTGCAGAAGGACTATATGAAGGTAAGTTTTATCCTTTAACATCACATTCTATGTATTTCATGATTGCTAATGTCTTGCATTTCTTTCCTCATTCCTTAATTACCATCACTGCAATATGCTCTAATTCATATACTCTGCCCTTTTGTCCTCAGGCATATTTGCCTCACTAACTTCCCCACCATGTTCTTCTTGGCCCATAAAACTATAGTCTAGTCACTTAACAATGTCTTTTGGCAGCTCCATAGTATTGCTTTCCCCTAAAATGTCTACAAATGTGATGTGTGTGCTTCAATTCATGCAGAGTGTTTTTTTTTTGGGGGGGGGGGGTTGTGCCAAACTCATTAGGAACCCCCCCTCCCCCCAACTGCTAGCTCGACTGATAGCAATCCTCTATCTGATGACTTTACCAAACTCAATACACACTATACCTACCTTTTTGATGCTCACATTTATGGATGAATTCACCTAAGCATGTAGTGCAAGAGCCTGCCTCAATACTTTCAAATGCTTTTTTTTTTTGGTTTTACCCTTTTAATTATCTGGATATGTAATAGCAAAATGTCAAAAAGTGCTTCCATTTTGGTTAATTTTTGTTATTATGACACTTGTCCCGTGGGCTGCCAATAGTGTAACTAAGGAGGGGCTTCCCAAAGTAGCACACATTTAGCCATTCAGCTCTCAATCAAGTGGAGAGGGTTACCTGTCCTAAACAACCCCCTCAATTTTTATCAAGGACCCATCATATGGGGGGATGGGGGGGGGGGTGATGACTCTCATAAGGGGACATTAGACTTTAGGCTTTAAATACTCAGTTCCCAAAATGTTTGACTAATTTTGTCACAAAATGTTTGTGTGTAATCTGCTTGTAATGTTGATTGGTCAAATTAATAATTTTTGTTCTTGTTTCACTCCACAGTGTCCTTCAACGCCACAGGAATGGCAGACTGTGGCCTCCCACTTTGCCAGTCGTTGGGACTTTCCCAATTGTGGAGGAGCAATAGATGGGAAGCACGTCCGCATTGTCCCACCACCCAATTTGAGGTCGTACTATTATAATTATAAGGGGTTTCATAGTATCGTGATGTTGGCAGTGGTGTCTGCGACATATGAGTTTTTGTATGTGGACGTGAGGCAAAATGGACGGATGTCAGAGGGTGGAGTCTTCACACGGACGGAGTTCTACTGGCGTCTCCAGAGTGGCAGTCTGGGCTTGCCACCCCCAGAGGAGAATCAGGAAGGACTCCCATTTGTCTTTGTCGCGGATGAGGCGTTTGCCCTGGCAAACCATCTGATGCGGCCTTTCCCCATGAGGACCCTCACCCCAGATCAGAGTATTTTTAATTTCCGCCTGTCCAGAGCCCGAAGAGTGGTGGAGAACACTTTTGGTATACTGGCCAGCCGGTTCCACCTTTTTCTTATGCCTATTCACATGGCGGAATACAAACTGAATCTAATAGTACTGGCGTGCTGTGTTCTTCACAATTATTTGAAAAAAGTTTCTGTGAACTATGCGGTCTCAGTTGGCCAACAAGAAGCAGACTTGATGGAAAATGCAGATAACCTCACGGGACTTCAACATGCTCATCCTGGCTTGCCCCCCCAAAGCGCCCGTGAGGTTAGAACACAATACATGGACTACTTTGTGGGTAGGGGGGCCATTGATATGCCAGACAATGTCTGAGCGACATTTTAAAAATACATTTTGATCTGAAACTCCTTCATTTACTGCTTGGCTTGGTTTTAGGTGTCTCCTAGGTATAATTAAGTTTTTTCACCAACAGTGCAAACCCAAGTTCAGATCGAGATGAGGGGACAGTCTCTTCTTAAGATAATGTTATTATGTTGTGGGTCTGCTACACACACACACTAATGTATGTAGTGCATTACTGACCAAAATCGTGCTCATTTTCAGCACCATGGCAGGAAAATGGCATGATTGTAAAAATTTACACATCACTGTGGGTTTTTTTTAATTAAAGGCACATCCACTATGTCCTCCAAGTGCACTGCAAAAGTACACCTGAAACTGCACTTGGAGTGCAAAGTGGAGTTGACTTTAGTAAATCACACTCCTTCTCAGCACAAACTCAAATTGTACTACAAATAAATTTTTGTTGCCATGAAAAAAGAAGCCACACATTGTTGATAATTTAACTTTTTAATCCAAGCACATTCACATGTGCGTTTTGAAAATGTTTATACAACCAACCAAGAAATTGTGTGTTTCAAAAACAGAGTTTAATAAAAATTTGGGTTATTTGGTGTTTTTGGGTAAACAGGCATGTATGTAACTGTAAAATACAGAACACAGGAACTTACAAAGTTCAACTTTGAAAAGTGAAGACAATATCAGACATGAGTATGTACAAACTGGGCTGATATTGCCTTCATCACATGGGGTGTCACCCCTGAAAAATACAAATTTGGAAGATGCACACAGTGTGTCAACATGTGCTATCTCCCATCATGGGGGATCAATGTACATGCTTTGGGGCTGCAACCCCTTCATCTCAGACACTTTACACAAAACACGTACATTGATCCCCCATGATGGGAGATAATGCATGTTTACACACTCTGTGCATCTTCCAAATGTAGAATTTTGAGAAATACAACATCTTGTTTTTAAAATTTAAAAAAAAAGACCCTATCTAGTTTTGGGTGTTTCACACTCTCCCCAAAACATCAATGATGTTCTTCAATTTTTGAGTTACATCATTGATGTTTTGCAGGATATGTTCCCAATCCTGATTGCACCCCATTATCTCCCCGATCTGGGCACTTTCACTGGTAAAACGGGAATCTTCTTCCACATCACCTACAAAACAAAGCAAAAAAAAACACCATGTAATATAAATATGGTGACATACATTGATGAACTTACTGGAAGCTGTGTTCTCCTACACTCACCTGTTGTGGGGACAATTTGCCCAACCTCCACGATCTCTCCTTCCTCCTCCTCCTCCTCCTGCTCCTCTGTTTGTGCTTTTGAAAGTTGTCCTTCTTTGTGAGGGGTGGGGTCCCTGGTGTCCTCATACTTGCCGAGTCTTCTCTCCCCTATGAGATTGGAAAAAAATAAAGAATTAGCACACAGAGGGCAGATTTAACAATATGAAACATTGTTTGGAAGTGTTGTTCAATTGTTTATTTTGGCCGAGCTTCAAGGTCATAACATTATTGGGGACACTGTGTTCAGCTGGAATACTTACCGAATGAAACCATGAACTTGAAAGTGGCCATTTTAAAATGCACAACTTGAACTCAAAGCACATGGAGCAGTATGCAAGCAATAATAATCATATGAACACATGACAACTACTTACTTTTGTCAAGAACACGCCTGATACTTATGTACTGCTCATGCTCCCTCAGTTTCAGGTCTGACCAGCGTTTTCTCAGTTGATCCATGGATCGGTGTACCCCAAAATTATGCAGAAGACTCTTCACAACTTTATTCATGATCTTGGCCTTTCTGATATTTGAGTTTGGGTAAGGTCCATACTTCCCATCATAGTCGGTCCTGTTCAATATGTCCACCATCTCCTACATTTCTCCAAAAGACATATTTGAAGCCTTAAATCTTCTCTTCCTGGATTGGGATGTTTCAGGCTCCGGGCTTTCCTCACCCTCCTCCTCGTTAGTGTAATTATTAGTGCGCACCTGTGTTCTCTCTGCCATGTGCTCTCCCCACTGCGCCAGAAGCGAAGGGGTGGGGAATAGTCGGGAAAGAACATCAAGGGCGGCCGGAGTTTGACGCATGCGCACTGTATATAAAACACAACCCGCGTGTGTCATCCATACGATCTGTGAACAGAGGGAGAAGCTGAGGCGACGAACGCGCAAACAAAGGTAAAATTTGGAACTTGGTACATCACTAGGCTACACTGCTTCTAGATTGAGGCCTGCATTAGTGGAGTTTAGCCTGACATTAGGGTTTGTCTTGTGTTGTGTCTTGCAGACATTATGGACGGGTTTAATGACTATAGCTTCCTCCCTCTGTTCATCGATAAATACCGAGACATGCCCATCCTGTGGCAAGCAACACACCCTCTGTATAGTAACAGACAAAAGAGGCAGGCAGCATTGTTGGAACTGGTTGAGTTTGTGAAGCCGGTGGTCCCCAGGGCAGATGACAAATATATCAAAAAGAAAATTGGGAACCTCAGGAGTACATAACTGAAGGAGAGGAAGAAGGTGCTGAAGTCCCTGAAATCTGGAGCTTCAGCAGATGAGGTTTATGTCCCCAGCCTGTGGTATTATGACAGGATGCATTTTCTGGCAGACCAGGCTGAGGTCAGAGAATCACTCTCTACTCTTCCTTCCACGCGTCCTATGCTACATTTCACACCTGCTGAGTCTTCCAATGCCCAACCTGGGCCTTCCACTCAGGAAGAACTGGAGGAGCCCAGCTTGAGCCAGGTATAGTATTGTTGTACATATTTGTGTAGTCAAAATAAATGATGTTAACTTGATTTCTGCTCCCTAATTGCTGAGTTTATAAAGTGTTTCACATATCAATAGACAGTAGTGGCCAAAACCTTTGGGACAAGAAAGAAAAATGCTGGGCTCAGAATGATAGTCTTTTCGATTGGTTAACAATTTGCAACAGTGTTGATGTGAAAATTGTGTGTGTTTGATGAACCCAAAACTAAAACTATGTCCCTTTTTCATACACAGGAAGAACTCAGCCAGGACCAGGAGGGTGTGGAATGCAGCAGCCAGGAGGTGGCTGTGGAAAGTGGCAGCCAGGAGGAGGCGGGGGTAAGCGGCAGCCAGGTGGTGGGCAGCCAAAGGAGCCTCACCGAATGCCAGGTCCCTCCCCTCCGCCTTCCACGCAGAAGGGCGAGAAAGGGGGGGAATGTTGAGGAGTCGGCCCTGAGGCTGATTGGTGAGGCTTCTGCGGCACTCCAAGCCAAACCCACCTACCAAGAGGCCTTTGCCTCCATGGTTCCGTGCAAGCTTGATAAAATGGAGCAGGGGCAACAGATCTTGTTTGAGCAGGTTATTCTCCACACCCTCAACACGGGTCTGTTGGGCCAAATGACACCAGAAACACACTTGTGTCGTTTGGCCCATGCCCCTGCTCCTCCTCCTCCTCCTTCTGCCACACCTCCAGCACCATAGCCACAGCCTGGAAGGAAGCGTGGAAGGAAGACCAGAGAGTGATGACCTGGGTTCAGTCTGGTCTGACAGAAGATGCAGCCTGTTGTAGTACCACAGCCTGGGAACATAGATGTCATCTGCTGCTGTTCCGGGTTTCTTGGCCTTCAGGACCAGACTTCTCTCCCTCAGATATGTATTCCTCAGGCCACCAATTTTTGCATTTAAATAGCTGATGTGTGCCCTGGGGGCCCAAGGCTTCACGAATCTCCCCAGTTTCGACATTGCTGCCTCCCTCTTTATCTGTTACTGACACCGAAATAAAGGTATTTTTTGTTTGGATGAAATACTTGCGTATGCGTTTTCCTTCCAAAAGGATAGTTTATTTGTGAGCAGGCAGGTACATTGCAAAAAAACTAAGTGAAATAAATAACAAGGGGTGCCAACACTAAATAACCTCCTGTATATTAAAAAAGAAAAACAAAATCTAAAAAATAGAAGAAAGTTGTTGTTGTAAGTTTACACACAAAAAAAAAAAAAAAAAAATGGAGAAATGAGCAAACTGTCTTTAAAGGAGATTTTTAGGGAATCCCCCAAAAAAAACATCCAAAAAAGAAAAAAACCTAATCTAAAATTGTGTAGATGTGACACAAACTAAAATTGTATTGCTGAAATGGTTAAAAAAGAGTAATGAAATCCGTTTGGGAGAAGTGTGTGTGACTATGAGCATCAAAAGAAGTTTGTTCTTGCAGCATTGTAAAGAACAAGAGAATGTGCTTGATGAATGAATTTTTAACATTGCAGCGTGACGAATGTGCTATATCGCTTACGAGCAGTAGTTTTACCTGAACGAGCACTTCCGTGTCGGAATTTGAATGTGAGCATGCGTGGCACTTGGTCCGATCAAAATTCTCTACACATGATCGGAGTATGTCCGACCGGCCCAGTTGGTCGGGAAATATTTCCAACATGTTGGAAAATTGGGTCCGACTGATATTCGGACGGAATCAGTCCGATGCATACCACACACAGTTGGATTATCCGACGACACGGTCCGATAGGACACATTCCGACGGATTCTCCGACCGTGTGTACAAGGGCTTAGAGATAGCTGCTGACATGTGAAATGTGACATTATTCTATTTGCTGGTTTTTAATAACAACTCACACCACCCCTTTCTTATCTTGGGTATATAATATAATTGGCAAAATAGAAATACTCATAGTTACATAGAGTAGTTGGTAAGGTTGAATAAAGTCATCAGTCCACCCAGTTCAACCTGAGTATGTGTGTGTCTGTTTATGTCAGGGCCATTATCTATATCCCTTTACATTGTTTTTGCTAATAAATACATCTAACATTTTTTTATGTATGTACACTCCCCGCTGACTGTGAAAGAGAGTTCCACATCTTTATTGTTGTAACAGTAAACAACCCCTTTGGCAGTTGTCTCATCCAACGTCATTGCGTGGCCATGTGTCTTCTTTATAGACCTTTGAATTCAGAATTAATATTTTAAACACAGGGTTGGTTTTGCATGTTCCATGTAATTACATAATTAGAAACAGAAACAGAAAATTCCATAACAACATTATAAACACCTTATTTTTTTTATGTTTTTTGTTGATTTAGACTAGTTTGTTTTCTGGCTGTTGTCTCTGGATCAATACACTCCTATTTTACATTCAAAATTTGTCATTTATTTTGGCAATTTATTTTTTATATGTTCAATTATACTTTTTATTATTTCAAATATAACTTTGAGCTTTATGTTGATTAGATGGCATCAGTCAGTTGTTGCTGGCAGTCTGTTCCAGAGCTTACCACACAGCATTCCTGAAAACCACCCCCAAAATATTTTTAGAAACACTGTGAATCCAAAACACCACACACCTTCACCTCGGGAAATTAAAATTCAGCTTCTCAGTGAGGGCACTCAAATGCCCCATACACACGATTGGTCTTTCCGATAACAAAACCGTGGATTTTTGTTCGAAGGTTGTTGGCTCCAACTTGTCTTGCATACACACACTCACACAAATGTTGGCCAACAATTACTAACGTAGTGACGTACAACATGTGCGTGATATCTCCATTATGAACACTAGTTTTAAAAGACCAAGCACATCTGGCTCGTACTTGATTCCGAGCATGCGTAGATTTTTGCCCGATGGACTTGTGTACACACAACCAAAAAAACGATAATGAAAATTTGTTTGCGGAAAATTTGAGAACCTGCTAGCCAACATTTGTTGGTGGAAAGTCCGCCAACAAATGTTCAATTGCGCATACATCGGTGGGACTTTCTGACAACAAGCTCACGTCCAACATTTGTCATCGGAAAATCCAATTGTGTATATGGGGAATTAGACTTGACACATGCAACAGATCAAGCTAGTACCTAAAACAAATAAAGCCCATCTGCCAGCCATTGGTCCTGCATGTATACAATAGTTTAGAAACGTAATCATTAAAATTGCGCACACCCTAAATCAACATACCCTCAACTCAGGTTAATAAATTGAAGCTTCTCCAAAATCCATCCCACTGCAGTGAAGTTCCTCTCTGAGATGACACATCCAGCAGGTCACACTGATACCTCAAGCCCATGTGGGACCACCCTCCATCAGTGGTTCAGCCCAAACATCTTAACACCCAACTCTTAATAAATAGTATCACTTTTATCATTTTATTTATAATCTTACCATCTAATTGTACCACTTGTTAGCATCCTTTCAGATTGGCTTTCAGTCTAGATCTGTCTGTCAGTTTTTCAGATGGATTTATACTGAATCACAATGTCTATTCAGTCTATTGTAAATGGATGTATGTCCATTTATATCTGCTTGCATTCGAGTTGGTTTAGATCTTAAAAAAAAAAAAAAAAATGAATAGGCTGGTTCCTTTTCCGTTTTGTGCACATAACTATAGAAAAATAGAAGAGCGATGGCAGAAAACAGACATCTATCGAGTCTGCCCCCTTTTTTATGTTTATTTTTTTATATATATATTTATATTTTATATATATATTCTGTTTTGTTGTTTCTTTTTAAAGTTTTTGTGTCTGAGTATAGATCTGTGTTTGTTGCAAGCATGTTTGAATCCACTTACTTTTGACTTTAAGAAATGGATAATCAGCGCAAACAACCCTAGCAAGAAACAATAACGTTTACAAGCTGTACACTTAAAGTACAATACCTCAATAGAGTATGTAAGAACATTAGTGCAGAGCAAACAGTAGATAGTTAATATATTAAGAGTCCGTATGAAAAAAAGTACAACTGTTTTCAAGCAGTAAAAGAATCATAAGACATCAACCACTGTGAAGATGTGCATCCAGTTTAAGCATGCAAGTGCCAAGCTGCATGTAACACCTCCACCATAGGCATTATTGGCCGTTCACCTCACATTTATGATCCTTAAATGCAGGATGGTCAGTAAAGATTCCTTCCAATAAGGAAATAAGGATCATCCAGTAGTCTGTCCATGGCCAAGATAACAATTCCTCTATAGTGTGTATGAAAAAGCAGAACAACATATAGTGCTCTCTGCTTGGAAAATCTTTTTATTTAAAAAAAGTTAAAAGCACTTACAAGGCCGCAACTTGTTACAACGTGAAGTTAAGTTGGATGAGGTTTTTTCAGATACTCTTTCTACTGGCAATACAGATGATCTCTCATATTCTTTTCAGAAATGTGGGTATATTTTTGAGAAGGAAATTAGAGTCTGCTGGGACATAGTGACATAGGAGGTTATTTACTTAAAGTGCACTTGGAAGTAAAGTCACTGTAGATCCCAGGGGGACATACAAGGAAAATAAAAAACAGCATTTTAGCTTGTACATGATTGGATGATGAAATCAGCAGAGCTTCCACTCATTTCAGATCTACCCCTTAGATTTAGAGTGACTGCACTTCCAAGTGCACTTTCAAGTGCACTTGCAGTGCAAAGTGGATTTGCCTTTCGTAAATAACCCCCATAGTGTCTTTTGAGCAAGAATTGTCCCTAGACATCTCAGGTTAGATATACCTCCCAATGATGGATTTATTGATGATTAATCTATGAGAGAATGGAAGGAGTATTTTACCAAAAAAGGTTTGTAATTAATAGATTTGCTGCTGCTTCAGCAGCAGAAAAAGGTTAAGTTGGGTGAAGCACAGATTAAGGATATTAAAGATCATATTGAACAATTTAAGTATAAACAGGAGTTTGTTAAATTGTCAGGTGAGTTCAAAAATACATTGGGTAAATAGGATAAAGAAACACAAAATAAGAAAAAGAAGAAATTCCTGAGGAATGTCAGAGATGGGAAAGGAGCTATTTATAAATGCCAGGCCATTAATGAGCAGCCTATAGACCCCAATGTAGTCCCTACTAACGATATTGGAGAATATTCTCCTATGCCTACACCTAGGCCTGGTTCCACCTTTGATTACTACCAGACATGGAGGGATGATTACCCCACAAAAAGTTTGAGTGGGAGAAATAATACCTCTGCTCCTAGAGAATGGGCGGTCATTTTAACAGGGGGAGGGACAATTAACATTGGTCTCTTCATAGAGGGGACTTGATCCAGAGCCTGTCCTCTAGTGGGGTGAGACCTTGGCAACTGAGGAATAGCTCTTTTAGAGATCATCCTTATGTACACAGATCTCACCAGCCGAAGGGTGGCTGATCCTCAGTTACAATCGATTTACACAATTATCAAAATAATCAGGGGAACAATTTTTTGGGGGCACAGAGGACCCCATGGAGCAGACCCCAGCAGAAGACATCATCTCAGGAAGGAGGGGGAGGCGTCCTCCTCAACAAATGGCCATAGAATACCAAAGAAAAAGAAAAGACAGATAGGAAGCAGAGGGGTAGAAAATTCCAAAAGGCAAAGACCCCATTAGGTACTGGTATCTATTATCTTAGTGGCATCCCATTTACAGATGGTGAGACACGTGTTTTGGACAAGGGTCTTAAGTTTACCCCTGTAAGAAACCTTAATAAATTCCAAACGTACACTAATGTTCAAAGATATATGCGCAGTTTGAGTATTAAGAAGTATTTCTTATCAAACCCAGTGCAAAGGATTTCCAGTCAGTCGGATGGTATACACTTGAACCTAAAAAACAAATCTACATTCATCCCTCCTAATACTGACAACAAGCATTTGGAAGTTTTTAAAAATATGGTTTGTAGTGATTTGGATACCCTTAATATTAGATAGGTGAATGATCCCCAATATGTTAGAAGGGTTGTAGCATCTCTGGAGAGAAAGAAGGATATAGTAATCCTCCCCATGGATAAAGGGCGTGGATTGGTTGTGTTAAGTAAAACCTATTACCAGGAGGTGATGAATCGCCTCCTTAGGTATCGAGATATCTATCAGGTATTGGGTAATGACCTGATGTTTAAATTTAAGGACGAACTGCATACTCTTATTAGTAGCGGTAAAAAGAAAGGAATCTTGAGTCAGAAGGAAGGCGCTTACCTTGCCCCTTTGTTCTGTAGGACCCCCATCATTTACTTTCTGCCAAAGATACAGAAGAGTATTGATAATCCCCCCGGGCGATAACCCCCCTATAGTTACAGGAATATAATCTGTTACCACCCGACTGGGACAATATATAGACTTTTCCTTCAGCCTTCAGTAATTAAAACTGATGATTTTCTGAAAGCTAACAAACATATTATCCATGTGTTGGAGTCTTTAATTAGTATCTCATCTAACATTTTGGTAACTGTCAGTTAGATGTATACTATTATAGGCCATGAGGATGCTTTAGCTTCTGATGAATGGGCTTTAGCTGAATTATTTTTGGTTTCATTGTAAGTACTTCTTGCGGACAAGAGGAGTTGTGATGGTTGCCCGTTTTGTTCCTAGTGTGGCCAATCTATTTAGGGCCCACTGGGAGGAAGAAGCAGTGTTTAGGGATTGTCCTTCGCAAGTAGTCTGCTATAAGAGGTACACAGACGATCTGATTAGGATTTAGGAAGGAGACATGGTCAGCTTGGAGGCATTTACACAGAAACTTAATGATAATTATAAGAATATAAGTCTTACGTGGAATGTAGATCAGAATTATATGATCTTCCTTGATCTTGAGATTTTTCAAGAGGGTGGCCATTTCTGGACACATAATTATTTGAAACCGACTGACAAGAATGCTTATATTCCCCTAAATAGTTGCCACCATAAGATGTGGCTATGTAAAATACCCAGGGGCCAATTTATTAGGCTTAGATGTAACTGTTCCTTGGAGGAGGACTTTTCTATGCTAGAGTGTGAGTGTGGTTTTCAATACGTCGGCAAAATGTCTCTTGTAAAGTTAGGTGAACATGTGAACAACATTAAAAGAGGGGTCAGGGCTCATATAGTGTCCGAGCACTTTAGGATTTGTCATAACAAGGACCCCAGAGTTTTGGATTATTGAAAAGGTCAGGAGACATTGATGAGGTGGGAATTCTATTCAACAGTTAAGCCACAGAGAGTCTTTCTGAATGTATGAAAGGGGTCCTAACCCCTGCCGGCTTGATGTTGAATTTGATTTAAACTGCTTTACATCTGATAGGTAATTTCTTAATTTTAATTGATTCTATTTGCATTTTGATTTTATTATATCTTGGTGTTTATACAAGGTTTTGTAAAAAGATGGCCAGAGTGTGTGTTTCTAGAATGCCAATTTTAAAAATGGTATATGCAATTGTTTTTTAGCAGCACAAGTGTTTGGCGGTTGGAGTACCCCTTTAATAAAAAGCATGGACTCATCCCTTCAGGGTCCTCTATGTGACATCCTTTTGATATATCCAGAATGAGGCATGGATCGCACACCACTGTGATTCCGATATATTCACCCGCACATGCTGCAGTCCCATGCGAGTGCAAAATCTTTTGTTACCTTTTTAAACATTTTTTTATAAAATGTACTACACCATAAGAGTTATTTTTGTGTGTCCTTGGTGGAGTCTGTTCCCTTATCCTCAGCTGCCATCTGGAGGGGGTTACACAGCAGAGAGATACCTACCTAGGATTCCTCTGGTCTATTCAATCTAAGCACATTTTGACCTACTGTAAAAAGTGGTCAGACTTTGGTGAGTTGCCATCTACCTCATAAACAATTGTGGTGAAGCTTGATGAAGGAACATCAAATCAGAAGATTTACATTTATTTATTTATGGTGTTAAGATTGTCACATTGGACTTTATATTTATTTGCTTTTCCAATCACTACTTGCTTTTCCATAATACTATTAACACTTAGGCCGCGTACACACGGGCGGACTATCCGTCCAACTAAGTCCGTCAGACAATCCGACAGACAGTCCGTCCTACTTTTGAATGAACGGACTTGACCACACACGACGAACAGACAGTCCGCTGAAAGCTTGCGCGATGATGTGTACAGCACGTACGATGGGACTAGAAATACGACGTCCAATACACTGCAATGCAACCTTCGGCCGTGTAAATCCTTTCTGAGCATGCGCCATACTTAGTCTGTCCAACTTGCCTACTCACGAGCGGACTGTCCGCTGAAACCAAGTTTGGACGGACAATATTAGGCCGCGTACACACGCGGGGACTGTTCGCCCAACTTTGTCCGTCAAACAGTTTCAGCAAACAGTCCGCTCAAAATTAGCATGGACGGACTTGCCCACACACGACGAACGAACAGTTTGCTGAAACCGTGCGCGATGACGTGAACGGCACGTACGACGGGACGGAAAATACAACGTCCTATACACTGCATTATAACTTTCGGCGTGTAAACCCTTTCTGAGCATGCGCGGAACTTAGTTTGACGAACAAGCCTACACACGAGGGGACTGTTCGCTGAAACAAAGTTTCAGCGGACAGTTTTTCGGAATTTCCGAAAAACCTTGTTCAGCGGACTGTTCGCTGAAACTGTCCGCTGAAAGCCCACACACGAGCGGACTGTCCGCCGAAACACTGTTCAGCGGACAAAGTTGGGCGAACAGTCCCCGCGTGTGTACGCGGCCTTACGGAAATTCCGAAAGACTTAGTCCGCCAGACTGTCCGCTGAAAAAGTCCGCTGAAGCCCACACACGAGCGGATTGTCCGCTGAAACACGTTTCAGCGGACCAAGTCCGTCAGACAGTCCGCCTGTGTGTACGCGGCCTTAAAGTGGTTATAAACCCTCATTCCAGACATTTAACTATAGGTAAGCCCAGATTAAGGCTTACCTATAGATAGTGGAAATATCTCCTAAACCTGCACTGTTTAGGAGATACTTCCCTTGTAGTGTGCCGATGATGTAATTTGCACATGAGCTGTGAAGAAACTGACCTCCATGCCGTTTCTTCCCTAGTGTGTGCCATGACTGATGGAGTGACCTCAGGTGGCTATGTCCAGTCACAGAGCCGGAGTCCGCGGCCCTGGAAGGAAGAGGGGCGAAGATGGACGTGCCCTACACTGGGGACAGCGCTGGATTCATTTGCAGGGAAGTGTCACATAATGGGCTAGTATGCTATGCATACTAGCCCATTATGCTTTTAATTTGCAGGGTTTGCAGGGAACAAAAGAGAAAGTAAAACCCATCAGGGTTTACTTTCTCTTTAACTTTATATTATTTACCCTGAAGTTTTTAGCGCCAACAACTTTACATTTGATTTTTTATACAGTTCAGTGTTTACACTTTTTTAAGCGCTTGCCATTGGGCATGGCTGTTTAACACATGATCGGCTGTGATGAAGTCACGGCCGATCACAGATGGTACCGCGCCACTTTGTATGGCGCATGCATACAAGCGCGCTGTGCATGCACATCGGTGGCGGTGTGTTTCCGGGAATGCTGCTCATTAGTGACGCTGGTAAACAGCCATTGGCTGGCGTCTATTTACTATGTGATCGGCTGTGGTCCATCTGAATACCTTTCACAGTCCGTCTGAGTACCCGAGTACCTGTCACAGTTCATCTAAGTACCCTAGTACCCGAGTATCTCTCGCAGTTCATCTGAGTAATCGAGTACCTGTCACAGTCCATCTGAGTACCTGTGACAGTTCATATGAGTACCGAGTACCTAAGTACCTGTCACCCCCTTCAGAGTATCCGAGTACCTGTCACCAGCCCATCAGATTCCCCGAGTATCTATCTGTATCCCATCAGAGTACCCGAGTACCTGTAACCAGGCCATCAGAGTACCCAAGTACCTGTCACCAGGCCATCAGAGTACCCAAGTACCTTTCACTAGGCCATCAGAGTACCCAAGTACTTGTCTGCAGCTCATCAAGTTATCCGAGTACCTATCTGCAGCCCATCAGAGTACCCAAGTACCTATCTGCAGCCCATGTCTCATAGAATATACGTTGGGGTGTTTGCTTTCCAAAATTGGGGTTATTTTCTGGGTAATTCCACTGTCCTGGTGCTCCAGGACCTTCAAAAGTGTAATAGGTAGGAATTAAATGAGATGTGTAATTTATGCTCCTAGAAGGTACTGCTTGAATTTTGGGCCTCTGTATGTGGCCAGGCTGTGTAAAAGTCTATCGCCATACTCGGGAAGAGTAGCAGAATGTATTTTAGGGTCTAATCTTTGCTATATACATGCTATGTGTTAGCATGTATATTCTTATAAATTGACAACTTTGTGTAAAAACAATGCATTTTCATTTTTTTTTCCCACATTTTCCAAAAATTCAGGAAAAAAATTAACTGTTCAAAAGACTCTTCATGCCTCACAGATTATACATTGGGGTGTTTTCTTTCCAAAATGGGGTCATTTTGTGGGCAATTCCATTGTCCTGGTGCTCCTGGGCCTTCAAAATTGTAATAGGTGGTTGAGAAATGAGATGTGTCATTTATGCTCGTAGAACGCCTAAAGGTGCTACTTTAATGTTGGGCCTTTTTATGTGGCCAGGCTGTGTAAAAGTCTTGCACATGCGGTATCGCCATACTTGGCAAGAGTAGCAGAATGTATTTTGGGGTGTAATTTGTGGTATGAATATGCTGTGTGTGAGAAATAACCTGATAATATGACAATTATGTAAAAAAAAAAAATCTTCATTTTGCAAAGAATTGTGGGAAAAAAACTTTAAAAACTCACCATGCTACTTACTTAATACCTTGGAATGTCTACTTTCTAAAAAGGGGTCATTTGAGGGGTATTTGTACTTTCTTGAGAAGGCCTGATCAGTGTGATTCATTTACAGTGATTGTGTCACGATCGATCGACCGTCCCGATCGTACATAGAAAACTCACCCGCAGGTTTCCTGTACAAGAAGCTCGTCGGTGTCCTCGGACGCGGGCTGGCGCGAACGAACGCACGCGAGTGCACGTAGTCCCTCACAGGCGCACGCGGGTGCGCGTTGACACGAATGAGCGCACGCGGGTGTGCGATGAACCGAACGGGCGTACGCGGGTACGCGGGGTCACGAACGGGAGCACGGTTACCGGCGGGGGCACGCAAACTCGCCGTGCGACCGTTCTTGGCGCCCAACAGGCTATTTAGGTAATCAGCTCCTGTTCTCCCGTGCTGTCCTGTCTACAGCGTTCCTGTGACTTCTGCTATCAGTTCCTGCTTGTTCCTGATACTGTACCCGGCCTGTTCTTGACCTTGTTTGATTGCTGCCTGCCTCCGACCCTCTGCCTGACTGACCACGTTTCTGCCTTCTGCTGTGTACCTCTGCTGCCCGCTAGTTGCCGACCCGGCTCGCCTCTGACCACGCCTGCTGCTCCCACCTGAGCTTCAGCACCTGCTATTCCTGCTGTTCCTGCCTGACTGCCAGTGCCAGCTGTTCCTGCCATCCCTGCCTGGTTGCCAGTGCCAGCCGCTCCTGCTGTTCCTACCCGGCTTCCAGCGCCGGCTGCACCTGCCGTTCCAGTCAGTTACCTGTTCCTGCTGTGCCCGTTGTCTACTGCATTCCGTCCTCTGCCTGACCTTCTGCACCAGCTGGTGGTGGATCTCCGTTGCTGCAACCCGGCTTGGCACTTGTGCCCTCCGAACTCTGGAATCCCTGTCTCCATCTCCAGGGGCTCTCGAGCCGGAGGTTTACGAGGCGCCGCTCCCTGCACTGTTGGGCTCTCCAACCAGGTACGTGACAGTACAGGACAGCCATGTCCGAGCCCACCCAGGGAGCCTCCCCAATGGACGAGCTTTGCCGCCATCTAGCCGGCCTTACCCAGGCCGTGAAGAACTTGCAGGAAGGCTACGGCCGTCTGGAAGAACAGGTCCAGGCCCTGTCTGCCTCAACTCCAGCCGCCCCCGTACCCTCAGCTCCACCTTCAGTGGTAATGATGCCGAATGAACCAAGGGTCCCTACTCCAGATCGTTTCTCTGGCAACCGAAACAAGTTCAGGGCCTTTTCAAAACTCCTGCGAGCTCTTCTTCGCTCTACAACCCCGGACTTTTTCTCTCGAGGCAACAAAAGTGGGGTTCGTCATTTCTCTACTGACCGACGAACCTCAGGCCTGGGCACATCGTCTTCTGGAACGGAAGGATCCCTCTCTGGACTCTCTAAACGCCTTTTTCCAAGCGATGTCTCGGTTGTACGAGGACCCCCAGCTTGCTGCTACCGCTGAAGCAGCCCTGCATGCGCTCCAACAAGGTCGCAGGCCGGTGGAGGACTATGTGTCTGAGTTTAGACGCTGGAGCTCTGACACTGATTGGAATAACTCGGCCCTCCGCTACCAGTTTCGCATGGGTCTCTCGGAATCACTAAAAGATGAACTGGCTCGCGTGGGTATCCCTGAAACCCTCGAAGCGCTCATTGACCTCTCAGTCCAGATCGATAGGCACTTAAGAGAACGTCGCCTAGAGCGTTCTTCTTCTACCTCTCGCCCTGTCTGGATGTTGCCACGGGTTCCTAGTTCCAACCCTCCGGTCCCTTCTGCTCCTGTTCCACCCTCTCCGGATTCTTCAGAACCCATGCAACTGGGACTACTTCGCCCATCTTTGACGCCTGAGGAGCGCCAACGCCGAAGAGCCGGCAATCTTTGTCTCTACTGTGGAGAACCGGGACATTATGTTCGCACTTGCCCTGCCAAATCGCGTAAGTGCCTTCTCATACCTCCTGCTTCCCCTTCTACCTTGCCTAGTAACATCTCTCATCTGGCTGTGCCTCTTCTTTTGCAGCTCTCAGGAAGGACTATCAGCATCAACGCAATTATTGATTCTGGGGCCTGCAGCGGCTTTATGTACTTGTCTTTTGCCTTAAAGAACAACATTCCTCTCCGGCCTAGGGTAAAAGGACTTTCAATTTACTTGGCCGATGGTTCCACCCTTAAGTCCGGACCAGTGACCCAGGAGACGTCCCCTCTTTTTGCCATCATTGCCGGAACCCACCAGGAGCTTCTGTGTCTGGACATTATTAAGTCTCCACTTTTTCCCGTTATCCTTGGCATGCCCTGGTTGAAGGCCCACAACCCTCTCATTAATTGGTCCACTGGAGGAATTGAGTTTCCATCTGCCTACTGCCGTCAGCACTGTCTCCCAGTCGCCAACACGGATTCTTCTGCGCTGCTTTGCTTAGAAACGGACACCGAGATCCAACAGGCTGTGCCCAAGGTTTATCACAACTTTTTGGATGTGTTTAGCAAAAAGGGCGCTGAGACTTTACCCCCTCACAGACCATATGACTGCCCTATTGAATTGCTCCCGGGGGCAGAGATTCCCTTCGGAAGGATTTTCCCCTTGTCTGAGACTGAGCTGGGAACCTTGAAAACCTACCTGGACGATAATTTGAAGAAGGGTTTTATCCGAGCATCCACCTCCCCGGCAGGTGCAGGGATCTTCTTCGTCCAGAAGAAGGACCATTCCCTGCGCCCATGTGTGGATTATCGGGCACTTAACAAGGTCACGATAAAGAATCGTTATCCCCTACCGTTAGTGCCCGAACTATTTCAGAGACTGGGGTCGGCCGAGGTATTCTCCAAGCTAGACCTTCGGGGTGCCTACAACCTTGTCCGCATTCGTAAGGGCGATGAATGGAAGACCGCCTTTCGTACTCGTTTTGGGCACTATGAATATTTGGTTATGCCCTTTGGACTATGTAATGCTCCTGCTACATTCCAACATTTTGTAAATGATGTTTTCAGAGATTACCTTGACCTGTTTGTGATAGTATATTTAGATGATATCTTAATCTTTTCTTCCTCCCTAGCCGAGCATCGGGAACATGTGAAAAGTGTCCTAGCCCGACTCTGTCTTCATGGTCTGTACGCCAAAACCGGAGAAGTGTGTTTTTGAACAGCAAAGTATTCAATTCCTTGGTCTAATTATTTCAGTGAAAGGAATAGAGATGGATCCCCAGAAGATCTCAGCTATCCTAGACTGGCCCGCTCCCTCTGACAGGAAAGGGGTCCAACGGTTTGTAGGATTTGCTAATTTCTACAGGAAATTCATCAAAGGATTTTCCTCCATCATTTCCCCCATCACCGAGCTGACCAAACAGGGTCAAAGATTTCAATGGACTTCTAAGGCACAAGAAGCCTTCAAGACCCTAAAGGACCTGTTCGTATCTGCCTCAATCTTAAGACACCCTGATTCAACCCTGCCTTATATCCTGGAGGTGGATGCCTCGGAAATTGCGGTTGGGGCAGTGCTCTCCCAGAGACAGGGGCCTAAGTCACTTTTGCATCCGGTCGCCTTCTTTTCCCGCAAGCTTTCGGAGGCGGAGCGGAACTACGATGTTGGCGACCGTGAACTGCTGGCAATCAAGGCGGCACTGGAAGAATGGCGCTATTTTCTCGAGGGCGCTTCCCACCCGATCCTGGTCTATACTGATCACAAAAATCTAGAATATCTTAAGTCAGCCAAGAGACTGAAACCAAGACAGGCCCGGTGGGCACTCTTCTTTTCTAGATTCGTGTTTCACATCACGTACCGTCCGGGATCGAAGAATGTTAAACCCGATGCCCTCTCTCGAATGTACAGTGAACCAGTGGAGCTCCCTACTCCTGATACTATCCTTCCTCCAGGAAACTTTCTCTTGCTTCAGGAGGACCTACTTTCCCGAATTAAGCAAGCCTCCAGCGATCCGGTTCTCCCACCTGACATGTCTTTAACCTTCAGAGATGGTCTTTTTTGGCATCAGGACAGGATCTACGTTCCCCAAGAAGTACGTGTCGCAGTTCTCATCTCCTGCCACGACCATCCACTGGCCGGCCACTTTGGGGTGCTCAAAACCACGGACTTGCTTCAACGCACGTTTTGGTGGCCACAGATGAAGAGGCACTGCAGGGAATACGTGGAGGCATGCACCATATGTATCCGGAATAAAGGTAGCAAATCAAAGGCTTGGGGCCTCCTGAGACCACTGCCCATCCCGGATAGACCTTGGAAGATGATATCCATGGACTTCATCGTGGAATTGCCTCCTTCTGAGGATTTCTCCACAATCTTTGTGGTGGTAGATAGGCTTACTAAAATGGCCCACTTTCTGCCTATGAAGGGGACCCCTTCGGCCGCGGAGATGGCTAAGACTTTTATTAGAGAAGTGGTAAGGCTCCACGGTATCCCTGCCGACATTACTTCAGATAGGGGGGTGCAGTTCACGTCCAGGTTTTGGAAAGCACTCTGTGTGGCCCTGAAAATTGAGCTTCGCCTTTCTTCGGCCTATCACCCGCAGACCAATGGCCAGACTGAGAGAACCAACCAAATGCTAGAGCAATATCTGCGTTGCTTCTCTTCCTTCTCCCAGGATGACTGGGCATCGCTCTTGCCATTAGCAGAGTTTGCATATAACAACTCCATCCATTCCGCCACAAAACAGTCCCCGTTTTTTGCAAACTTTGGCTTCCACCCGCTTTTTCTACCCAGTAATCTCCCTGAATGCTCAGTACCGGCGGTACAGGAAGACCTTAATTTTTTCAAGACCAACAATAAGATCCTACAAGAGACTCTGGCTAAAACTCAGGAACACAACAAAGAGGTCTTTGATAGGAAGAGAAGAGGGGAGCTCAATCTCCAGGTCGGGGACCAGGTCTGGCTGTCAACTTTAAATCTGAAATTAGCTTGCCCATCCAAGAAGCTGGGCCCGAAGTTTGTGGGTCCATTCCCTATTGTAAGGAAGCTGAACGACGTGGCTTTTGAATTGAAACTCCCGGAGTCGTTTCGGATCCACCCGGTCTTTCACGCTTCGTTACTTAAGCCTACTGTCCCGGACCCCTTTGCCGATCGGAGTGCCAACCCCCCCGGAACCTGTGATGATCAATGGAGAATTGGAGTACGAGGTCGAATCCACCCTGGACTGCAGGAGAAGACAGAATCAGACTCAATTCCTGGTCAAGTGGAAGGGGTATAGCCCTGAGGAAAATTCCTGGGAACCGGAATCCAACCTACATGCGAAGAGACTAATCCTTGCCTTCAAGAGGTCTCATCCGGATAAAATGGCACGGTTGGGCATCCGGAGGCTGCCCCTTGGGGGGGGGCAATGTCACGATCGATCGACCGTCCCGATCGTACATAGAAAACTCACCCGCAGGTTTCCTGTACAAGAAGCTCGTCGGTGTCCTCGGACGCGGGCTGGCGCGAACGAACGCGAGTGCACGTAGTCCCTAACAGGCGCACGCGGGTGCGCGTTGACACGAATGAGCGCACGCGGGTGCGCGATGAACCGAACGGGCGTACGCGGGTACGCGGGGTCACGAACGGGAGCACGGTTACCGGCGGGGGCACGCAAACTCGCCGTGCGACCGTTCTTGGCGCCCAACAGGCTATTTAGGTAATCAGCTCCTGTTCTCCCGTGCTGTCCTGTCTACAGCGTTCCTGAGACTTCTGCTACCAGTTCCTGCTTGTTCCTGATACTGTACCCGGCCTGTTCTTGACCTTGTTTGATTGCTGCCTGCCTCCGACCCTCTGCCTGACTGACTACATTTCTGCCTTCTGCTGTGTACCTCTGCTGCCCGCTAGTTGCTGACCCGGCTCGCCTCTGACCACGCCTGCTGCTCCCACCTTAGCTTCAGCACCTGCTATTCCTGCTGTTCCTGCCTGACTGCCAGTGCCAGCTGTTCCTGCCATCCCTGCCCGGTTGCCAATGCCAGCCGCTCCTGCTGTTCCTACCCGGCTTCCAGCGCCGGCTGCACCTGCCGTTCCAGTCAGTTACCTGTTCCTGCTGTGCCCGTTGTCTACTGCATTCCGTCCTCTGCCTGACCTTCTGCACCAGCTGGTGGTGGATCTCCGTTGCTGCAACCCGGCTTGGCACTTGTGCCCTCCGAACTCTGGAATCCCTGTCTCCATCTCCAGGGGCTCTCGAGCCGGAGGTTTACGAGGCGCCGCTCCCTGCACTGTTGGGCTCTCCAACCAGGTACGTGACAGATTGACATCTTAGTTTGTAGACTCTATAACTTTCACAAAGACCAAATAATATACACTAATGTGGGTTATTTTTACCAAAGCTATGTAGCAGGATACATTTCGGCCAAAATTTATGAAGAAAAATTACTATTTAGCAACATTTTATGACAAAAACAAAAAAAGGTGTTTTTTTTTCACAAAATTAATGGTCTTTTTTTTATTTATAGCACAAAAAATAAAAAAAAACCTAGTGATTAAATACCACCAAAAGAAAGCTCTATTTGTGTGAAAAAAAGGACACAAATTTTATATGGGTACAGTGTTGCATGACTGAGTAATTGTCATTCAAAATGTGAGAGTGCTGAAAGCTGAAAATTAGTCTGGGCAGGAAGGGGGTGTAAGTGCCCTGTATTTAGGTAGTTAAAGAGGCA
Source organism: Lithobates pipiens (assembly GCF_037356315.1). NCBI lineage: Eukaryota > Metazoa > Chordata > Amphibia > Anura > Ranidae > Lithobates > Lithobates pipiens. Next base: position 19,187,934 of record NW_027507718.1, read on the forward strand.
GCTATGTTTTGAAACAATACACTAGGCACTATTGAGCTATTCCATCGCTGAACCCCCAAATGGATGACAGCAGCCAGAGTATGGCACGGGAGCTGAGGAGGAGAAGATGAACACGGGTACCCCCAAGGGGGATGCCAGGTGGCAGACATGGCATAGGTGAAGGTGAATGGTCCTAATTGTCTCAGTATGCAACTTGATAGATATCAGCTGTAAACAGATGTGTATGTCTCAATGATTTGCCAAATTTAGTAAGATGAACAACAAGTTATATAATGTAGTCATATTTTGTATGAGAGCATGTATACTCCAGCATAAGTATATATGTCAAGCCTTACTAAATAAGCAGAGTAGACAAAAGTTGTACAATTATTTGTATAGAAACATATGTGTACTAACCTGATCCAATAATGGAGCAGACATGAGAATCCTGAAAAAATATGTTTGTCTGGGAAATCAACCCCTATAGTAAGTAAGAGGAAAAAGGTTGTGTGTAAAGTAGTGTTTTAAATGAAACAAATAGTACAGGGAATGCAGATGAATATACAAACAGCTGAACAGCAATGGAAATCTCTGTGGTGTGCATAGTATTGGTGAGTGAAGGAAGTGATCTCAGCCATTTCACACCCCTGATTTTTATCCCCGAAGGGGTCCGGTCTGCTCCGCCCCCAACGCCATGTGAGGAGGGATTGGTGAGCCAATGCTGGGGCATCAGCTGCCAATAGGAGTACGCATGCACAGTGGACTCCCGTCTGTCCAAGATGACAAACTGCACTGCCACTGGGTGACAGCGTGACTGTGGAAGCCACCCAATGGGTGTAGGAGCATGGAGCCGATATGCCGGTGGCCCATCCACAAGGTCCGTAGGACGAGGGGTAGGGGACAATTAAAGCCACTTAAGACTTCAACTCTCAGAAACTGGGCACTAATGCAAATGTAAAACAGCGATATTGCCGGCGAACATGACTGCCAGATCACATATGCAGAAACAGTGGAAGTCAAAGGGGCTCAAACCTGCAAAATCCAAAGTTCTCACTGAAGGCTTATATGCAAGTTCTTTGCCATAAAATGTGTATGGGGACCTGGGTCCTGACCCAGGGGATATGTATCAAGTGGAAAAAATGTTTTTAAAATGGCCGTTGCTTTCAGGAGCAGTGATTTTAATAATGCTTAATGTAAAACAATAAAAATTAAAAATTCCTTTAAATATCGTGCCCAGGGGGTTCCTTAGTATGAAAAATTGGGTGAAATGTGCACTTATGTGATCATATAAACCATAACAAATAATATGATTACAAAAAATGTGAATAATGAATTATGTGCTCAAAAATACTCCAAGCAGTCCTCTATTATGACATGTGATGTCTATAAATAGAGGAACTTGGACATGTGATGTCCAAAAAAAGTCAGTGACAAACTTTAATCATGTGGGATGATAATTCTGAACCACATGTGGATATAATATAGTGACAGTCTTTAACTTCAAATATGTATGTATATATGTATTTCCACAACCAAAGACACCAGAAGCTGCTTACCAGAGGGATTGAACTCACATAGGTGTACACCTAGTGAGTCAATCAAGCTTTGCAGTATAATATACCAAGGGGATCGGATGCTCTATCCAGATATGACCTCCGGATGGACCCCCGAACAGGTGTAAGGTATGGATGGACTCAGTAGATATAGGCAGTCATCACCATTAAAAGAAAGAGGAAGGCATATAGCGTAACTTTGTATGGAAATTTTAATACATGAAAAGCAAAGGAAATACACTCACGTGTTTAGAAGTAAAATCAAGCGCTTGTATAAAAGAAGACAGTGACCTCAGCATATCCGATGCATTTTGATTTAAAAGTCATCATCTGGGGTGCTGGACCACTCTACTGGCTGAGTATTTATAGATACTGGTTACACCCATAACAAGTGGCAGCTCTGTCTGATTGAAAGTGCAAATTATGGAGATTCCTTCCTGGTTCCTCCCCAAATGGTGCCCGGGCTTGCATTCCAAGCCTCGTTTTCATATGCAGAGGAGGATTACTTCCTGGTTCTGCCAAAATGGCGCCCGGACAAGAGTTCCAAGCCTCATTTTAACATGTGAAAAAGGATGTGACATCATGTGGAACAGTGACTGGTTTAAACAGCCAAAAACACGGCACCGCTATTCTAGGGAACATATAGGAGTGGATGTGGCTTAAAACGGCGCAATGTCAGGTGTATGTAACCTACAACATGGCGCCATTTGTCATAAGGACAAGTATAATAAGACATTAAGTAACAAGGTATCGCCCTTATGACAGCAAAAATGGAAAACAATACAATACATCCAAACATTGTTCTGGCCTAAACATGGGCAGAACAGTGGTGCCGTGGCCAGCATTCCCACCCAGCAGCAAAAGGATCGTCGCTTTAAATCCTGAGATTCCATGTGGGGGTAAAAAAATATATAAACATTATGTAATATATATAAAAATTATATGATACTAAGGTGTGACAAATGATGGCACCCCTCAAAAGGACATGTTATTGAATTGAGCTGATATTTGTGATAGGGACCAAACCAGTATATATTCAAATAAAAAATATATAATATATAAGAAATCTAAAATATATGTTATCAGAAAATGTAATAAAAATACCCTCATAAAAACATTTAAAAATACTTATAAAAACTTCTCATAAAAGATATTCTAATACCAACTGGACCCAAAGTACCAGAAATAGAGAAAGGGCATCATGCTTGGTTGATAAAAGCATTGATGTCTCATTCTATGTTCAACCCAAAAGGGGAGTATGTCTGCAATTGGTGGATCCAATAAGTCTCCAAGCGAGAGACTCCCCTTGTCTTAGCCCCTCCCCTCCAAGGAGGTGTATATTTATCTATTACAAGACATTGAGAACCAGTAGGGTCTCGTCTGTGATGCTCTCTATAATGTCGAGGCACATTATGTTTGACGTCATCACTTTTTATTTTAGCGATATGCTCGCTGACTCTAACAGAGAAAGCTTGAATTGTACAGCCCATATACTGCTTCCCGCAGGGGCAGGTAATCAGATAAACGACATGTGTGGTAGCACAAGTGCAGAATGTTTTAATGGGATATGTACAGTTTGTAGTGTTCAATTTAAACTCAAGGCTTTTATGTCTACCACAGGAATTGTACTGACATACAGTGCATTTGTTGCAGGGAAAATAACCCACTAAGTGATGAAAAAAAGATGGTCGTATGAGGGATTTATGATATTAGGTGCAATTGTTCCTTGCAAAGAAGGCACACCTCTAAAGATGACCTTAGGTTGTTCTGGGAGAATTTCCTTTAAAACACGGTCATTCCTAAGTATATCCCAATGTTGGTAAATGGTGTTTTTGATTTCTCTGTGTTGGACTGAAACAATGGTGAGCATAGAGCATTTAAAGGAGCTATCTTGTTCACGAGGAGATTTTGGTGTCAGCAAAGAATTTCTGTCAATTGCAGCCACTCTATTTATTTCTGAGGTTAACGATTTTGGGTTGTACACCCTTTCTGTGAATCTGTCCCTAAGTGTCGATGCTTGAGTAAAATAGTTGTTTACATCTGTGCAATTACTGTGCAATCTCAGGAACTGACTATGAGGCACAGACTGTAACCAGGATTGGTGGTGACAGCTGTCAACTGGTATAAAGCTATTGCGGTCAGTATTTTTGAATTAAGTTTTAAACTTAAATTGGCGTGAGACCATCTCGATTTCAAGATCCAAAAGGGAATTTTAGATGAGCTAAATTCGTATGTCAATGAAATCCCCCGATCGTTGTCATTTAAAAACACGAAGAAATCCCTGAGGGATTCAGGGGTGCCATCTCATAGGAGGAGGATGTCGTCTATATATCTGGCCCACAGTACCAATGAGAGCCTGTGTTCAGAATAGACGACATCCTCCTCCCATTTTGCCATAAAAAGGTTGGCAAGGCTGGGGGCAAATTTAGCTCCCATAGCCAGACCAGAAGTAGTTATGTTTGGTAGCGAATTGTAATAGCTCAATAATATATGGACTTTGTGTATTGTCAATGGAATGGTCCCTGTTCAGAAAATGTGTGACAGCTTCTATACCTCTGATATAGGTGTACAATGATGTCACGTCTGCAGTGGCTATCAGCAGGTCCCCCCCCCCAATCTCCACACTTTCAAGTAGCCTAATGTTATCAGTCTTATCCTTAAGATACGATGGAGTACCTTTGACCGATGGTTGAAAGTAGAAATCAATATATTAACCGATATGTGATGTTACAGAGTCGATTCAACCTATAATTGGTCCACCTGGAGGGTGAACAGGATCCTTGTGGATCTTGGGCAAATGGTACATAATTGGGATTGTAGGTGCAGTGGGTACTAGGTAAGCCCTTTCTTTTTTATTTAGAATCTGCTCATTAAAACCTTTTAAAACAAGTTGGTCCAGCTCTTTTTTATATTGGGCAGTAGGGTTACTGGTAAGTTCCCTATATGTGTCCTAGTCGCTTAATATTCTATACATTTCTTGAATATAGTCCGGTAGTGATGGACGGACTTCTGATGGGATGTTTTGCGAATGCGAACCACGAACGTGGCCAAATAAATTCGCAAACCGCAAAGTTTGCGGCGGACCCCATTGACTTTAATGGCAGGCGAACCTTAAAAACCTACAGGTCCTATTTTCAGCCACAAAATACTTACTAGCTGTGCACATCTGGGATCGACAACGACAAGCATTCTTTTTTTATCTGTGAAATTTTGACAATTCAGGAGCGCATAATTCAGGAGCGCATGAAGGCCATGGAGGAGAGGCAAGATCAGGGCAGGCTATGAGGGGGGTGCAGGAGATGATCAGTGCCACAGTCAGGGCAGCGCAGTCCTGTGCCAGTGTCCCAGTGTGCCAACCTGTGCTTTAGCCCCTCCCTCTGCCCGACCCTTACCCCCACCTATGCAGGACTCCACTGCGGTGGTCCGGAGGTGCCAGTCCAGTGCTGATCCTCAGCCATGGTGCTGGCACTGCCTGCTGATTGGCTTCTCTGCTGCAATCTCCCTCACTGTCTGAAACCAGCACTGTGATAGAGACTGAGCACTGACACCAGCACCTTGATAGAGAGCACTGACACCAACACCGAGATAGAGAGCACAGACACCAGCACCGAGATAGAGAGCACTGACACCAGCACCGAGATAGAGAGCACTGACACCAGCACCGTGATAGAGAGCACTGACACCAGCACCGTGATAGAGAGCACTGACACCAGCACCGAGATAGAGAGCACTGATACCAGCACCGAGATAGAGAGCACTGACCCCACACCAGCACCATGACAGAGAGCACTGACACCAGCACCATGATAGAGAGCACTGACACCAGCACCGAGATAGAGAGCACTGACACCACACCAGAAAAGAAAGTATATTATACGTGTAGAACTCTATATACTGTACACCTATACCAGTCCTTAAAAGGACCTTTGTGGACCTAGTAGCTAGTGATTTGCAGACTGTCCCTCAGTCCCTACACTGATAAAAGACAGCTGCAGAATCAGTCAGCAGTCAAGTATAATAGGCTTTCTATATTTGAAAGAAAGTATATTATACGTGTAGAACCCTATATACTGTACACCTATACCAGTCCCTAAAAGGACCTTTGTGGACCTAATAGTAATAGCTAGTGATTAAACTGACTGTCCCTGCTCCACACAGTGTCCTGTCCCTACACTGGCAAAAGACAGCTGCAGAATCGGTCAGCAGTGCACTCAGCAATCAGCAGCACAGCAGTCAGCAGCAGTGCACCAGAACCCTATATACTGTACACCTATACCAGTCCTTAAAAGGACTTTTGTGGACCTAATAGCTAGTGATTTGTGTCACTACAGTCTGTCCCTGCTCCACACAGCAACCTCTCCTTACACTGACAAAAGACAGAATGTAAAATGGCCGCCAGATCATGTCTATTTATAAGGTAGGGGGAATGTCCAATTGTCCATGTGCTGAAATGTCTCAATTGGCTGTCCTGTACCCCATGATGGATGTGTCATCATGGGTCAAAGTTCTTTCACAATGTAAACGCATATGTCTGCCACGCGAACAGCGCCAGAAGTCCGCCGGTTTGGCGAATTGCGAACACGCAAAATTTGCCGCGAACCGACTGCCGGGCGAACCGCAGGGCCATCCCTATAGTTCGGTCTGTCCTGCCCGACTATGCCTCTGCCCTTATCGGCAGGACTGACTACAATGTCTTTCCTCTCGCACAGTGATTTGACCCCAAGTGTTGGAAAGGACTGGTTATATGTCTTTTTGGGAGGAAGCTTGGCTAAATCTTGCAAAACTAGGTCCCTAAAAATGTTGACGGCAGGAGCTGCAGATACAGGGGGGCTGAATAAAGATGGATTAGACAGCCCTGAATGTACCATGCCTGAAGAAGCAGCTCTTTGAAATTGAGAACACGTATTGGAAGCTAGATAACGTTGGATATTAATCTTCCTAATAAATTTATGGATGTCTGTAAAGGTGTGGAATTTGTCTAATTTCTTTTGAGGGGCAAATTTTAAACCCTTGTCTAGTATTATCATTTCCTGAGTGGTCAATTCCTTAGTGCTTAAATTAAAAACTCCATTGCCTATCATGTCCTTTTTCTTTTTTTCTTCTCTGGATTCTCCGCCAGCCTCTAGAACCTCTTTTGTGTCCGAAGACCTTTTTCTTCCCTGTGTGTCCTGACGAAAATCCTGGTTTCTGTTAGGATTTAAATCATATAAATTTTGACTTCTGATTATATTCGTTCCTGTTATATGATTGATCCCCTCTATTATGAAGTGGAGAAAATCTGTTGTACACTGGGATTGACGGATGGTCATAATAACGAGATTCATAGGTGGTTGGATTATCATAGGTTCTCACAGGAGACCCGTTGTATAAATAATTTCTATAATTGACATAATGAGGAGTTGTTGATCGTAGTGTTGGTTGCCTTTGGAGCGACCTCTACCTCCCCTCTTATTACGATTATTAGCCTGTCCACAATGTAGTGGTGGAGGGGTATGATAACTGGGATGCCTACCTCTCTGTGGACCTAAATGACCTACAGGTTAATGTAAGAGGGTACCTATTAGAATATCTTTTATGAGAGGTTTTTATAAGTATTTTTAAATGTTTTTATCAGGGTATTTTTATTAATTGTTCTGATAACATATATCTTATATATTATATATTTTTTATTGGAATATATAGTGGTTTGGTCCCTATCATGAATATCAGCTCAATCCAACCAATAACATGTCCTTTTTGAGTGCCATCATTTGTCACACCTTAGTATCATATATTTTATATATATTACATAATTTATATATATTTTTGTTACCCCCACATGGAATCTCAGGATTCAAACCAGCAACCCTTTTGCTGCTGGGTGGGAGTGCTGGCCACTGCACCACTGTGCTGCCCATGTTTAGGCCAGATTCCCAGCGGGCTCTACATGTGGAGCCTGCGAACACGCCGGAGCTCTTATTCAGTACTGGATGGCATCATTTGACAGCCATCATGTTATGGAGGAATCTGCATGGTCAGCTATTGTATTCAGATATGCACAGCACCCATGACTCTCTAAATACCTGAACAGTGACTATATCTAATAGTATTTGGCTCATTCTTTCGCATGTATGTGGATGCACCGCTGCTGGGGAATTCTAACCATCCCTGAGAGGAGAACAAAAATGAAAATTAACACTCCAGGGAAACTTCCCTGTTAACCTTTAGTTCTTGTGCCATGTGCTACCGCTCTCCCTCCATCAGATCTCATAATTTTTTTCCCTAAATTTTATGTTTTTTTTTTTTCCATAAACATTTTATTAAATTCCGGGAAGGATACATAAAAGAACATACATAGACAAGGCCCACATTTCGTAAAAACAAATTAACAATAGAAAAGAGATGAGTAAGAAACCGTTAGGATTGGGCACAAGGAAGAGATATGGTGAACCTAGCATCGTGCACATGGACCTCAGGTATAGGTACCTCTGAAGCCCCAAACATGAGCAGGAACTGAAGTTTGCACAGAAGTTTGCAGTGGACTATCACCAATTGAATATCACTTTTATATATTTTTGCATGGACTCTGATTTTATTTATGCATGGTTTTAGTGGACATTTAATATTTTTTGTCATTATGCACTCCTGCACTTGAGTGGTTATTGATTATATGCAATGTATTGATATTTTTTATGCACTTATACACGAATTTGGATTTTTATGCATTTGTATATACACACGTATCTGGATTTATATTCATTTGCATTATTTATGCACCTTTAAGCACTTGAAGCACTTTTATTTATTACACTTTGTTCTAACTTATGAGTTAGATTTCATTTTTGCTATTCATATTTTTTCTAGTATTGCACTTTTTACTTTATAGGTAGCGCCGCATTTATTCACTCATTTTACTTGATTTTATTTTTTGGTGTTGAGATCACCATTTTGTGCTGGCTGCTTCCTTTTATTTATTTATTATTTCACTAATTTGAGATAGTAGGCAGGTGTAGCGCATTAGTACTTTTCCTTATATTATTCACTCATTATACATAGACAAGGCCCACATTTTGTAAAAACAAATTAACAATAGAAAAGAGATGAGTAAGAAACCGTTAGGATTGGGCACAAGGAAGAGATATGGTGAACCTAGCATCGTGCACATGGACCTCAGGTATAGGTACCTCTGAAGCCCCAAACATGAGCAGGAACTGAGGTGGACTATAAACATATCAGTAATAGCTAGGCAATAGACTGCTAAGATGAGTAAAGTAGAGGAGACAACGAGAAAAAAGAAAAGAAAAGAAAAAGAAAAAAAAAGGGGGGGGGGGGAAGTGAAGAGAGAAAAAGGGTGGGGGGGAAATCTCAAGATTAGTAAAGGGGACACAAGCAAACATAGAGGGCAGGGGGAATCGAGGGGGGGGGGGGGGGGGGCAAGAAGGTTAAGCTGCCTAAGAGAACGTGGGTGAAGGGACATGTGGAATGAATTCTCCTAAGGTGGATTGTTGGGGAGCGAGGGGTGGGAGAGGGGGTGAGGACTTCACCAGCTGCCCTCTCCTAGGCACACACATATGTTCCACCCCAAAGGATGGCGATAAGGTAAAGTTTGCTTACAGCTAACAAAGCTCAGCATGCAGTCGGCCTATTACTGGAAGGGGTCTAACCCATAATATCGAGGTACATCTGAGAGGCCTTAAAGGACGACCAATCGCCCCAGATTGCAGCAAATAATGCGGTCTTGTCCAGAGAGGTATGTATCAGCTCCTCCATTTCCTCTATCTTATTGATACGATGAAACCATTCAGTTAAGGTCGGCACAGAGGTTGCTCGCCAATGGATCGGTACACACATTTTAGCCGCATTGATCATATGTAGCGCAAGTGATTTGTGATACCGTTTTTTGGGAATTTCAGAAAGGTGCAGAAGATATTGCGACGGAGAGAATTCTAATGGGAGAGAGGATACTTTCGTCAGTACTTCATGTACTTTTCGCCAAAAAGGTTGAAGAGAAGGGCAGCCCCACCATATATGGATGAACGTGCCCAACTCTGCCCCACATCGCCAACACTCTTTGGGTACCTCTGGCGCAAATCTGTGAACCACCTCTGGCGTTCTATACCAGCGCGTTCTTACTTTATACTCATTTTCTTGTACTGATACGTTTAGTGACCCTTTGTGTAGGTAGAGATTGATCTTATCCCAGTCACTCTCCCCTATTTTGACTCCAAGCGTATCCTCCCAGTAAGCCTGCTCCTTAGCCAAACTAGCCGGAGTATTTCCTTGTAGGGTCCCATAAAGGATAGAAATAAGATGTTTCTGGGGGGAGGCGCTTGAGCAAAGGGATTCCAGGACTGTGGGGTTTCTACTAAACCCACCTCTGCGTAACGGATGATCTAGAAGGTGCCTAAGTTGGACATAGGGCCAGAACGGGAAAGAGCCCGTGCGGGAGAGATTCATCAGGTCGGATTGCGTTAGGAATCGACCCCTGCGAAAAAAGTGTTTGGCTAACATTTGATCATGTGGCCATTCTGCCGCTAGGAAGGTGTCCGATAAACCCGGCGGGAAGTCCGGATTGTGGTGGACCGGGGTAATTGGGCATACCTTTGCCGAAATTTCAAATTTATCGCAGGACCTTTCAAAAGTGGTCAAGGTAGGCCCAATCAGTGGATGTGCCAGCACCTCGGCTGTAGTATGCTCCTTGGCAAGCCAAGGTAAATAATGCAGAGCGGAGTGCGCCACCCGACCCTCCAAATCCACCCAATCCTTACAGCGTTTGTGTGTATTCCAGCCGACGATTCGCGCAAGATGCGCAGCCCAATAGTATCGTTGTATGTCTGGTAAACCTATGCCTCCTTTATCTTTTGTGAGGACCAGTTTATCCCAGCTAATACGCGCGGGCCTGCCATGCCACAAGAAGGCCCTACACATTGATTTGTACATGCCAAAAAATGCGGTTTGCAAGTGAATGGGCAGGGTCTGAATTTTATACAAGAGGCGTGGGAGGACAGACATTTTAAGGATAGACGCTCTTCCAAACCATGAAATAGTGGACTTGTCCCATTGTTTTAAGTCTCGCTGAATTTGGTGGATTCCTGTCAGGAAATTCCTACAGTACAATTGCAACAGATCTGCCGGTAACTGGATACCCAAATACTGAATCGCATCCTTCTTCCACTGAAAAGGAAAGGTCTGTTGGCATTGGGTCAATAACTCCCCAGGAAGGGAAATGTTTAATGCAAAGGACTTAGTGTAGTTGATCTTTAAATTTGATACGGCTCGAAAACGGTCAAGTACCCCTAACAGGTTGGGCAAGGAAGTTAAAGGGGAAGATAGGAAGAACAGGATGTCATCTGCAAATGCGGCTAGTTTAAATTCGCGTCCTCGTACCCGAATACCCCTGATGTCTGGGTTTCCTCGTATACAGCGCAGGAGGGGTTCTAGCGATAGAATATAAAGGAGGGGGGACAATGGGCACCCCTGTCTGGTGCCATTGTGGATGGAGAAGGCGTCCGACAGGCATCCGTTTACCTTAACCTGCGCCCTGGGATTGGCGTACAGGGACATGATACGGGACCGCATACCGGGCCCTAGGCCAATTGAGCCCAGAACCGCGGCCATGTAGTCCCATGCCAGCCTGTCGAACGCCTTCTCCGCATCCAATGATAAGAAAAAGCCCTCCTGCGAAGAAGAGGTGAGCCAGTGGTGCAAATTAAGCGCTTTAATGGTGTTGTCCCTGGCCTCACGGCCAGGGACAAACCCCACTTGGTCTAAGCCGATCCATGAAGGCACATGTCGGGATAGGCGAGACGCCAAGACTTTGGCATAAATCTTCACGTCCGCATTTAAGAGTGAGATTGGGCGATAACTTGCTACATTAGTGAGGTCCTTCCCTTCTTTGGGAATGACCACCACGTAGGCCTCTAGTAGCCTCTCCAACGCACAGGAGCTGGTGGAAAGCGAGTTGAACGCTCTGAGGAATCTGGGGGACAAGATTTCCGCAAACGTTTTGTAATATAATGCTGTAAATCTGTCCGGGCCCGGACTCCTACCCGGCTTCGTCTCTTTGAATGCATTTATAAATTCCTCGTGGGATATCGGGGCCTCTAATGCTTGGGCGTCCGCTTCCGATAAGGCTTTGGAGCTATAATCTTTGAGGAACTCCCTAATCAGGGTCGCACGCTTAGTTGCCACCCCCTGATCCAGGTGCTCCGGGTGAAGGTTATAGAGCTTGCCATAGAACAATTGAAATTGCTTTGCAATATCCCCACTTTTAGAATGCACTGTACCGCTAGACTCCACTATGTGGTGGATCGTATGGGCGGTCTTACGCTGTTGGGTAGCTCTTGCTAGTAAACGACCCGGTTTATTACCGTGTTCGTAGAACAATTTATGGGAAAGAATATTGCGACGCCTTGCCCGTTTATGCAATTCCTCCAATAACTGTGACTGCGTTTCCACCAGCTCCTGCGCTTTCTTCACTGCCAGGGTGCGCTTGTGAAGCGTTTCCAACTTGCTCAATCTGGCAGTGAGGGCCCTAATCAGAGCTTGACTCTCCCTTTTCTTTCTCGCAGAGATCGCTAATAACTGGCCACGTACAACACATTTATGCGTTTCCCATAGAGTCAATGCCGAGACATCAGGGGTATCATTCTGCATGAAGAAATCACGTAGGCCTAATTTTAGATCTGCTAAGTCACCGGGGTCCGTCAGCGTAGATGCATCCAATCTCCATAGCCTGGAAGATGTCACAATTTCAGGGAATACTAAGGACATTGTAATAGGGTGATGATCAGAGAGCACCATGTTTTCAATAGTGGCTTCATGGAGGCATGGCAGGTCGGCTTGGGTCAGAAACAGATAGTCCAGCCTGGAATAGCGATTGTGGGGTGGTGAGAAAAAAGTGTAGTCGCTGTCTTTAGGGTGCAGAGTTCTCCACCCATCGTGCAGGGATAGTGAGGCTAGTTGGGCCTTAATTTGACGCAGGGCAGAATAAGGAAGGGTGGAGGTGCCAGTGGAGGTATCCACTAAGGGGTCTAGAGGGACATTAAGGTCGCCCCCCAATATGAGGATGTCAGCTTGAAACAAGGTAAGTTTCGCTGCGATTTCCCTAATGAAAGCTACCTGTTTAGTGTTAGGACAATATATGTTCGCTAGTGTCAGAGGTCTGTCATTCCAAGTGCCTTTCAAGAAGACGAATCTCCCCTCATCATCTATCATTTGATCCTCTACCACAAAGGGAAGGGTTTTAGAGAGTAAAATGGACACCCCTTTTGATTTTGAATTATGTGTAGAGGCGTGAAACGCCACTGGGAATTGTTTGTTGGCAAAATGTGGAACCGATCCAGACTTAAAATGTGTTTCCTGAATGAACAGGACTTGTGCTTTGAGACGACGGGCTTCAGACAGTATGCTGCTGCGCTTTTCCGGCACATTAAGTCCCTTAGCATTTAGGGAAAAGATTTTCAGAGATAGAGGAGCTGCACTCGTGTGTACATTGGTCATGGTTGACCCTGCCTAAATAGCCCTCCGGGCGATACACCTGACAATGGAGACAACAGAGATAGAATCGCTCAAAAAATAATAATAATAAAAAAAGAAGAGGCTGCGGCCGGAGAGGGCAGCTGGTGAGAGGGGAGGGAAGGGAGAAGGACAATGGGCGTGGGGAGCGAGGAATAAAAAGAGCGAGAAGAGAAAAAAAAAAAAAAAAGGGGGGGGCACCCAGGGGGGAAGGTAGGTAACAAACAGAAATGAAGGACAAGGGGTGAAATAGGGGGCGAGCAATAGGACCCACTACTGGATAAGACCGGAGCTAGCACTCCTGGGTTATCGGGTCTAAATCCAATGGAACGGAGTACCCCCTAAAACACCGCGTATCCCACAAACAAATGCCGGAGACTGGAATAGTCCTGCTAACCTGTCTAGAATCAGGGAATTCCGGCTGTATTCAGAGAGGAGCCCGCCTCTCTGGGTTAGGGAATAGGCTTAACTCTAGACTAAAAAACTGCCACAGCGAGCCAGGGCTAACAGCAACTGTGACTATTTGGGACAGAAAGCTAACGGTAAACCCTTGCGAGAGGCTAAGCAATCCTCTATGCCCTTCATCCAGAAGAGCGGGTCATGAAAACATATGAAGCATAACTTCTGACTCCGGACTCCGCTAGGAGGGAGCCCAGCGTGAGTCCCTAGAGGACATCCCTTTGGGTATCCCCAACCCCCGGGAGCTCCGCACACAGCCTCCTGACTCAGGGTAACAAGTCCCCGAGTCCAGAGCCCCAGGGACCACACTCCTCCGCCCGGTGGCAGCCCCCACAGCTAAAGACCAACTCTAAGGTCAGGATTATCCGACGGAGGCCACCCGGCCCGGCCTCCACCCCCACAGTTTCCAAGGGCCGAGTACCGGACCGTGAGACCTCCCACGGAGAGCCCCGATGTACGTGGAGTCGAACATACCCCCCATAGACTCCTGTGACAAACCAACACAGTAAAGTATGCTCTATTAGACAATACACATGAGAAATTACTACATGAACCGTATATATATTAGAAAAAAAAAGAAGAAAAAGAAAAACTAAGCCCGGCACCCCACCACAGTAATAACAACATAAACCCATCGTAAGCATGAGAAACTGTTCCTTCGCAGGAAGAGAAACGTTGAGTACAGCCAGCTGGTGTGCAAGTATTCAGCCCCGCCAGATCATGACCGAGCGTACAGATAATGGTATGAAAGTTGGAACCTAAGGAATAGTATCATATCTAGGCCTGCAGTGATCGTTTGGGGGCAATTGGCACAGTCAGTCCATTGACCGCTTCATGAAACGCAGTGCAGTTCTTTTGTCCGGTGCAGAAGGGAGTCTCGATAGCGAAGGGGTGCTCCGCCCAATGATCAAAGACCCCCCAAAACAGCATACTGCAAAGAAATAAAGAGACTGCCACATCAGGAACATACACAAGCATGGACCAGATGACCTGCCTTGCGTACAGACTCCACAGGGAGAGCGAGAGTTGACTTGTGCACATTTACCAATCCAAAGCGTAGTCTTTGATGCAGTACAAGGCTCGGTACCCCGACAGGATGAAACAAAACCAGGGAGGGCCAGAATGCCGTTACTCTTACCCACCAGCCGATAAGTCATAACATAACAGTCCTCACGTGCACAGCCCGGGGCTAAAGAGAGTCTAGGGCAGGCAAACTGTGGAACAAACTAACCTTGTGTCTTGGTGGGGTGCCAAAAGCAAAGTCCTTGGTGTGCCAGGAGCACTAGGTTAAAGACGATCCTCTATACGCCTACGTGCCGCCGAGGGCACTGCTCCCGGATCTCGGTCCGAGATGTCATCCAGTCCTCTCTGCGACGAGTTGGAGGTTGATCTGCGTCGGCGATGTCTGCTGCGATGTGAGCGTGGGGTTAGTTCTTGCGGCACCTGTATCCATGGGTCAGGCCTCATAAGCGTGCTGTACCATTCGGGGATGGACACTCTCGGCAAACCCAAGCTGTCACAGAATGCTGGCAGGTCGGCCGGGGTGCGCAGGGAAGCGGATCGGTTACCAACAGTCGCCACCAGGCAAAATGGGAACTTCCATCGATACATGATGCGTCGTTCCCGCAGGACATTCAAAAGGGGGCGGAGCTCCCTTCTATGTTGCAGGGTGATGGCGGACAGGTCCTGGAATATTTGTATCTGTGCGCCCTCATGTTGTAACGGACCCTGATTTCTAGCTTGTCGCAGGATATCTTCCTTCTGGCTGAAGCTGACTCTTGGGGAATCTGTGTCCCGACCTTTAGGCCTAAGAGCTCTATGGCACCTGTCCATCTCTATGGGGGCATCAGGGGGTCTTCCCAGTAGTGTATTACAAATAGCCCACACTGTTTGCTGTAGCTGGGGGTTTTCAACTGACTCTGGGATGCCTCTGAACCTCAAATTATGCCTTCTCCCCCTGTTGTCTAGGTCCTCGATGTGCCTGTGCATATCTAGCATAATCTGCTCCTGTGCACTGGCTACGTGTTGTACCTGCTGTATTGCTGCTCCATGGGTCATGGCCGCCGTCTCCACGTGTTCCAGCCTGGACGCCAACCGCCCTGATCTCCATCTTTAGGTCCGAAATTGCCGCAGACAGGGTGGACTTGATGTCCATGGCCACCGACTGCAGGTCCGCCAGGCATAGTAGCGGCGAATGCTGTGCGCCGTATGTCAGAGCTCCAGTGTGTCCCGAGGGGTCAGGTGAGCCTGCCTGCTCCGCCATGTCTGAGGCCTGTGCGGAGGCCTCCGTCTGCTGGGTCCTGAAGAGCTCGGGGATGGTCCGGCTCAGCTGTGTGGTTTGCTCGTGCTGCGAGCGGGATGCCTGGGCATTCCTCCCCGCCATCTCTCGCTGTCAGATCGGGCACTATAGCTGAAGAAAAGCTCTTGCTGATGCCCTGGTCGCCGGAGCTCGGATCCTAAGCGGCCATCACGGTCTCGCGCCAAGCCACGCCCCTGACTTCTATGTTTTCCATTAAGTATCAGATTGTGCAGTTTCAGTTGCTTTAACCCATTTACCCCAGACTTTATTAAATTTCTTAGGGCAGCCTCTGGATTCATATGTCATTTTATACATGGTAACATTAGCATTGACTAATCCTTTCCAAGCATTCAATGTAAGGTGGTCACTGCTAATCCATTTAAGAGCAATGAGCTTTCTAACATAATAAAATAGTAACCTTAATAGTAGTCTTGTATTATCACTCATAACCTCATCCTCTATAATTCTCAATAATCCCAAAAGTGGGCTACAAATGTTAGGCAGATCCAAGGTGTCAGCTATGAATTGGGTCACCTGAGACCATAGTGGCCTTATTCTATCGCATTCCCAGACCATATGTATAAAGGAACCCTCTGCAGAGGAGCATTTATGACAAGTGGGGTTGTCTCTCCTTCCCATTTGATATAATCTAAGTGGGGTGTAATATGTTTGGTGTAGGTACCTTAGTTGGATCATTTTGTCTCTGGCAGATATAACCATAGGTAAATATGAGGCGAGTACCTCCTCCCATTGATCCTCTGTAATTTTAGGTATAAGCTCAGTCCATTTCTCCCTAAGTTTCCTTTCTTTTGGGTATACTTTACCCGCAAGAGTGTTATAACAGGTGGAGATTAGTTTCGTATGCTCCGGATGCGCGAGGAGTCTCTCCATTTTGGAGTTTACAAGGGATAATGGCTCTGCTCCAAATTGAGCATGAGCAGCATGTTTTAGTCTGGTAAATTGGTATTCCCATGTATCTGGAAGATCCAGATCCCTTTTTAGTTGTACAAACGACTTCAAATCCCCATTATCATTATATAATTGGTGTAAGTAGGTCAATCCAAATTTGGCCCATCTATAACCATCCTCCATATGGAAAAACTCCTTCAAGCATGGGTTAAACCACAATGGGGCATTAGGTGACAGCTGAAGCGGAGTGTCCAGTATATGTTTTATACAAATCCCCAGAATCCGCTTAGCAGAGCCAAGCATTGCATTTCCTCTCTCGGTGGGTGGCACCCCCATGAAGAAGAAAGTCAATAGAGTCTCATAAGAAGTCACCACAGCCGCCTCAACTGCCACTGCCACATTGTTCAGCTGTGGAAACATTCCCCAATGAATATGTACTAGTTGTGGTGCGAGATAATATAGGCGGAGGTCAGGTACTGCCAGGCCCCCTCTCCCCAACGGTAGTTGCAGAAGCTCCAGCGCAAGTCTAGTCGCTCTGTTGCCCCACAGAAAAGAGGTCAGTAGAGAATTAATGTGCCTAAATGTCTTTTTCGGGATATATGTTAGGGCATTAGAGAGGACGTAGAGGAATTTGGGGAGGAAAATAATTTTAAATAAATTGGCCCTCTCAAACAGTGTGAGTGGTAAATCCTCCACTTCCCAATCCTATCTTGGAAGGCTGTAATTACGGGCCATAAGTTCATCTCAACAAATGAGTCCATGGGAGTTGGATCGTTATTCCCAAATATTTAAATTGTGAGACTGTGGTTAAGGGATACTGTTCGGGAAGGGACAGATTCGGCTGTGGATTTAGCGGAAAAAGGGCTGACTTAGTCCAATTAATGCGAAAACCGGAAAAGTCAACAAATTCCTGAACCAGGGAGACCGCAACTGACAAAGAAGCCTCAGGGTCACCCAAATACAGTAGCATGTCATCAGCGTATAAGGACACGCTTTCCTCCAACTCCCCAACCAAAAACCCCCTAATCGTATCATGAGATCTAAGTTTAACAGCCAATGGCTCAATAGCTAAAGCAAATAGGAGAGGGGACAGGGGGAACCCCTGTCTCGTTCCCCTATGGATCTGGAAAGAGTCTGATATAAGTCCATTCACTCTAACGCTTGCTCTTGGGTCCTTATACAATAATTTTACCCATGAGATAAACCTCTGATTGAATCCCATTCTATCTAGGATGGAGAATAAATAGTCCCATTTTACAGAATCGAACGTCTTCTTTGTATCTAGAGGGGCAATCACTCTCCTGCCCGTATTAATGTGTTGAGTCTGTAAATTAACATATAATCTACTGAGATTCATTTGTGTAGAGCGGCCAGGTATGAATCCAGTCTGATCAGAATTTATTAGTTTGAGAACCACCGACAGCAATCTACTGGCCAAGACCTTGGCCAGTATCTTGACGGCAGAATTGATTAATGATATTGGCCTATATGATTCACATTCTTGGGGATTGTTCCCTGGTTTGGGGATCACCACAATCAGTGCTTCTCTCATACAGGGGCGGATCCAGAGTCTATTCTCGGGAGGGGCACTGCTATAAAATATGTTTTTTTGGGGGCAATTTATATGGGAAATGGCTGGTATTTGCGCTTCAATTATTACGGCACCATGGTTGTTATGGTGTCAGGATGATTGAAGCGCATTATTTCTATTAATACATTGTAATATAAAATTAAATGGTTCATCTCACCATAATGCAGAATCAGTGGGAGCTCTGAGGATGTCACTTGCCATGTCGCCTGCCACCAAATGTGGATTGTCACTTGCCACATCACCTGCCACACATTGCGGATTGTCACTTGCCACGTTGCCTGCCACACATTGCGTATTGCCACTTGCCACGTCACCTGCCACACATTGCGGATTGCCACTTGCCACGTCACCTGCACACATTGCGGATTGTCACTTGCCACGTTGCCTGCCACACATTGCGGATTGCCACTTGCCACGTAGCCTGCCACACATTGCGGATTGTCACTTGCCACGTCACCTGCCACACATTGCGGATTGCCACTTGCCACGTAGCCTGCCACACATTGTGGATTGTCACTTGCCACGTCACCTGCCACACATTGCGGATTGTCACTTGCCACGTCACCTGCCACACATTGCGGATTGTCACTTGCCACGTAGCCTGCCACACATTGCGGATTGTCACTTGCCACGTCACCTGCCACACATTGCGGATTGCCACTTGCCACGTCACCTGCCACACATTGCGGATTGTCGCTTGCCACGTCACCTGCCACACATTGCGGATTGTCACTTGCCACGTCACCTGCCACACATTGCGGATTGTCACTTGCCACGTCACCTGCCACACATTGCGGATTGTCACTTGCCACGTAGCCTGCCACACATTGCAGATTGTCACTTGCCACGTAGCCTGCCACACATTGCGGATTGTCACTTGCCACGTAGCCTGCCACACATTTCGGATTGTCACTTGCCACGTTGCCTGCCACACATTGCGGATTGCCACTTGCCACGTAGCCTGCCACACATTGCGGATTGTCACTTGCCACGTCACCTGCCACACATTGCGGATTGCCACTTGCCACGTCACCTGCCACACATTGCGGATTGTCGCTTGCCACGTCACCTGCCACACATTGCGGATTGCCACTTGCCACGTCACCTGCCACACATTGCGGATTGTCGCTTGCCACGTCACCTGCCACACATTGCGGATTGTCACTTGCCACGTCACCTGCCACACATTGCGGATTGTCACTTGCCACGTAGCCTGCCACACATTGCGGATTGTCACTTGCCACGTAGCCTGCCACACATTGCGGATTGTCACTTGCCACGTCACCTGCCACACATTTCGGATTGTCACTTGCCACGTTGCCTGCCACACATTGCGGATTGCCACTTGCCACGTAGCCTGCCACACATTGCGGATTGTCACTTGCCACGTCACCTGCCACACATTGCGGATTGCCACTTGCCACGTCACCTGCCACACATTGCGGATTGTCGCTTGCCACGTCACCTGCCACACATTGCGGATTGTCGCTTGCCACGTCACCTGCCACACATTGCGGATTGTCACTTGCCAGGTCACCTGCCACACATTGCGGATTGTCACTTGCCACGTCACCTGCCACACATTGCGAATTGCCACTTGCCACGTAGTCTGCCACACATTGTGGATTGCCACTTGCCACGTAGTCTGCCACACATTGCGGATTGCCACTTGCCACGTAGTCTGCCACACATTGTGGATTGCCATTTGCCACGTAGTCTGCCACACATTGCGGATTGCCACTTGCCACGTAGTCTGCCACACATTGTGGATTGCCACTTGCCACGTAGTCTGCCACACATTGCGGATTGCCACTTGCCACGAAGCCTGCCACACATTGCGGATTGTCACCTACTGTGTCACTTTTCTGCTAAGGTGGTCTTTTGTTGGGTCCCAGAGTGAAGATAGGCAGCAGAGAGATGATGCAAAGTATGGAAGTATTTCGTCCTTTTCAGCTGCTATAAAAACTTTTTTCAAAAGAGGAACCAGTTGTTCCCTATGTAACTGATACCAGTCAGCCGGGAAGCCATCAAGGCCCGGAGACTTACCAGTTTTAAAGGAAGAACTAGCCCCAGATATCTCCTCCTGAGTAATGGGTAGGTCCAAAGCTACGCTATCCTCCAGCGTCAATGAGGGTAAAGTAAGGGAGTCCAGGTAAGTGTTTAGGTCCTGTGGAGTATGTCGAGTCTGAGACTGATACAGGGTTTCATAGAAGTTTACAAAGGTGTTTAAGATGTCAGGCAGTTCTCTCACTGTTTCCCCCCTGGGATTCCTAAGTTACATTACCGAGGTCGGAGTATACAATAGCTTTGCTAAAAAAGCCAATAGATGGCCACTTTTGTCTCCAAACTCAAAAAGGACCTAGATTGATGCAGTTGCTTTTTTGTAGCATGTTCAGTCAGGAGCAGTTTATACAGTCTGGTTCGATCTTTCCATATTTGGTACTTACTAGGGGATGGGTCCTGAATGTAATTACTCTCCGCCTCCGAGGTCTCAGACTCTGCTTTTTTTACTTCTGAGTTCAGAGCTCTGGAGAAATCCCTAGTTTCTGCAGTAAACACCCCTCTCATAGTTGCCTTAAAGGCATCCCACTGGTTAGCAATCCATGTGTCCTTCCCATTCTCTCTCTAGAAATGCTCAATATTTATTTTGCATTTTATAGTAAAAAATTCCTCTTGGAGCCAATATACATTCATACGCCAGTGCCGTCTTCCCAGAGGGGCATCAAGATCTAGCGTGACCTCCAGCGGAGAATGGTCTGAAATGGCTCTAGGGAGATATCTAACACCAGCAATGAGTGGGAGGCCATCCAGGGTAGAGAGTAACAAATCTATCCTAGACAGTGTCCTGTGGGTCTCTGAGTGACAGGAGTATTCCCTTGTTCCAGGGTGTCTTTGTCTCCAGATATCAGAGAGAGCATAGCTCTCCAGCCAGGAAGAAACGATATAATGAGAGTTAGATACACATCCATGTCTGTCCAGATCCCCATCTGACACTGCGTTAAAATCTCCCAATAGTAACAATGGACCTTGTGCAATTAATACAGCTTCTTGCAATATTTGGTCTAATATCTGGAGAGAGAAGGGGGGGGTGGTATGTACACACACACCAACGTCAGGCAAACATTAAACATTCGGCATACTAGGATGACATATCTGCCATTTGGATCTAATTTGACCTGCAGGATATGTGCCGCAGCTTTCTTAGTAACAAAAATGGCTACTCCCCTTGAATAAGTGGAGTATTCAGCATGTAGTACCCTCATAATATTGGCTTTCTTCAAAGCCATTACCTTGGAGCCCTGTAAATGCGTTTCTTGTAATAGGACAATGTGATGTTTATACTTCCTAAGAAAATCAAATACTAGGGACCTCTTAATTTTCAAGTTTAGACCACGTACATTCCATGATATCAGATTTATCTTACCCGCCATCTGTACCTAAAGAGAATATGTACTGTATATCTGTGGGAAGTCTCTCGTGTGAGAGCACTAGGGAAATATCTGTCCTGTAGAGAGCAGAGCAAAAAAAAAAAGAGAGAGGAAAAAAACAACCGGCAGCACACAGCACAAACTTAGGAACAACTTTAACCCCACCCTTCCCACCCTGCACACAGCCCCAACCTGTTGTGTGCCTGAATCCCATAACTGAAATATAGTATAATTGACCTTGGGGGGTCACAGGTCTCTACTATTCAAAACAACACTGCATATGTCTAGGCAGCATTACTTAAAAGAGGTAGACAATGTCCACTGTGGAAGTCCATCAAAACAGGAGGGTAAACCCCCCAGAAATCCAGAAACCACTTTGGGGAGAGAAATGTAAGAACAGGTGGGAGACCTGCGAGGGAAAAAATTAAGAAATAAAAATGCCACAAAAAAACAAACAAAAAACAAACAAACAACCCTCAATCACTCTCCCTTTAGCCTCTCCTTCAAAAGATGAGCATCTCCCATAGATTTGCGGACTTCCTCTCTTAACTTCTTGGCTTCTCTCTCTGTTGTAGAATGTTCAGAAGAAAAGTAAAAAAAAAACACGTGGATCAGGGCAGGACATTTTACCAAACTGCTGTAGTGTCAGTCAGTATTGCAAAAGTAACAAGATGATGTCTAAAAATGTTCATGTGGTTTTTGGCGCTTGTGATCCAAATATAACTGCAATATCCTCAGCGGGCCTCTGGGCTGCGATGTCCCCTAGTGTCCAGCCAATGTGTAGCTTCAATAGGTGTATTAACCACTTGCTTACTGGGCACTTAAACCCCCCTCAGTCCCAGACCAATTTTCAGCTTTCAGCGCTGATGCACTTTGAGTGACAATTACGCGGTCATACAACACTGTACCCAAATGAAATTTTTATCATTTTTTTCCCACAAATAGAGCTTTCTTTTGGTGGTATTTAGTTACAGCTCGGAGTTTTATTTTTTGCTAAACAAACAAAAAAAGATGCAAAAAAAAAAAAAAAAAAAATCATGTTTTAATAGTTTGTTATAAAATTTTGCAAACGGGTCATTTTTCTCCTTCATTGAAGTGCGCTGATTAGGCGGCACTGATAGGCTGCATTGGTGCGCACTGATGGGCTGCATTGGTGGGCACTGATGGGCTGCATTGGTGGGCACTGATAGGCTGCACTGGTGGGCACTGATAGGCATAGTTAAGGCGGCACTAATAGGCACAGATAAGGCGGCACCGATGGGCACAGATAAGGCGGCACTGATGGGCAAAGATGGGCACAGATAAGATGGCACGGATGGGTGGCACGGATAAGTGGCACGGATGGGTGGCACGGATGGGCACTGATAGGTACCACAGATAGATGGGACTGATGGGCACTGATAGGTGGCACTGATAGGTGGCTCTGATAGGTGGCACTGCTGGGCACTGATGGGCGGCACTGCTGGGCACTGATGGGCGGCACTGCTGGGCACTGATGGGCGGCACTGGGGTGCAGCACCTTTGAGGCAGATTGGGTGGCACTGTGGGTGGCACTGTGGGGTGGCACTGTGGGTGGCACTGTGGGTGGCACTGTGGGTGGCACTGTGGGTGGCACTGTGGGCACTATGGGCACTGACAGGGGGCACTGACGGGGGGCACTTACTTTTTCTTTTATTTTACTTCAGGATGGCACTGCGGGAGGCAGGTGGGCACAGGCAGGTGGCAGGTGGTCCCTTTTATTGATGGCCGTGATCGGGACTGATGTCCCGATCACGGCCGCCGGTGATCGGCTTTTTTTTTCTCTCCTCGCGCTGTCAGCGCGAGGAGGAATAATAGCCGATTACCGGCTCCGTTCTATCACATGATCAGCTGTCATTGGCTGACAGCTGATCACGTGATAAGGGGTCGGGATCGACCCCTTACACGGATCGGTGATCAGGCGAGTCTCACGGACTCGCCGATCACAGAGCGCGCCGCGCGCGCCCCTCAGGGGGCGCGCAGGCCGCTCGTAACCAGGACGACGTCAATAGACGTAGTCCTGGAAATCTAGGTCCGCGCTAATGCCGTCATTTGGCAATAGCGCGGATCTGAAGTGGTTAAAGAAATAGGCTTTACCTCTATCCACCACCCGTAATTTTGCTGGGTAGAGCATACTGTATGGCCTTTGTAATTCCTGCAGCCTTTTCTTAACATGTACAAAACTGGTTCTCTGCTTCTGCGTGACTGCGGAGAAATCCGGGTATATGGCAATGCGGTTCCCATTATACTGTAATTCCCCCCATGTACGGGCTGCACGAAGGATACTTTCCCGGTCTCTGAAATGTAATATGCGGGCAACAAGTGGGCGCGGATGTGCTCCAGGAGGAGGTGGTTTAGAAGGGATTTTGTGGGCCCTCTCTATGGCAAATAAACGTGAGAACGTGGTATCAGCCATATTATCTTTAAGCCACAGCTCCAGAAAATCATCAGTCTCTTTACCCTCTGCCTTTTCAGGGAAACCAACAAAGCGGAGGTTGTTCCTCCTCTGTCTTCCATGTCTCCCAGCTTTTCAGTGTGGGCACAGACATCTCTATGCAGGATTTGCACTTTATTTTCCATGGGGCACACTACATCCTCCAGATCACTAATCCGTTGCTCAGCTTCTGAGGCCCTCTCTCTGATGGTCTGTACATCTTGTTTAAGAAAATACATTTCTGCCCTTATCCCATCAATATGTTCAGTCAGAGTGGTTTGGCATGTGTATATGGCTTCCATGATTTGTTTTAGTGAGGGTTCCCCTTCGGCCTCCGCCTGCTCCGTCTCCCGCACACCCCTGGGGGGACAGCTATCCAGGGATGAGCCCCTTCTCCTGCCCCGAGACCTGCGGGGTAGCGGGCTTACCTTCCCTGGCTGTACGAGTGAGCGAACGGCTCCGGTCCGCTGTGCACTGCTTGGGCCCTGTTCCTCTGCCGCATGGCCGTCGCCATCTTGGGATCCCCATGCATAACGGGATAGGCGGTCAGCGGCAGATTCCATGGATGCTGGCCCGTATTTCACCATGCCCGCATGTTCTGTCAAGTCCAGGGAGTCTCAGGGTATCTGTGCTGTGAAGGATCTGTGTCTCTGACACTCAGGATTTAGACAGGATTCTTCGTCCCGGCCGGAGCTCCTTCACAGTGCTGCTCACATGTCAGCCACTAGCTTCGCCCCGGCCACTTTGTTCTTCACTAATTTTTTATATTTATATATATTTTTAGGACACTGTAATATTTTGGACATTTATTTATTATTTATACAGTTTTCTATTTTATTTACTCAATTTTGCACATTATCACTATTATTATTATTAGTATTATTAGTATTATTATAATTTTTGCTGCTATAAGAGTATACTTTTATATACATTCATATATATACATTTGTTTATATTTTCCCACGCATGTATTTTTCGTGGAACTTTTTGAGATCATATTTATTTTTTTGCAATTGATCACTTTGCACTGCTCACTTTGCGGCTGACATTTTCAATTTACTTTTTACCTGATATGCACATTGCACTTTAAACTCCTCCATGCATTCACTATATACGCGTATTTTTAGTGGTGTTCAGTTTACACACTTATTTCCCCGGTGCATATGTACTTGCACCCACTACGTATTTGAACAGCGCCATTATCCGTTTCCAGAGGGATTTATATAGGCCAGAGCAATGTTTGGATGTATTGTATTATTTTCCATTTTTGCTGCCATAAGGGCGATACCTTGTGACTTAGTGTTTTAATATACTTGTCCTTATGACAAATGGCGCCATGTTGTAGGGTATATACACCTGACATGGTACCGTCTTAAGCCACATCCTCTCCTATATGTCCCCCAGAATAGCGGTTCCATGTTTTTGGCTGCTTAAACCAGTCACTGTTCCACATGATGTCACATCCAATTTCACATGTTAAAATGAGGCTTGGCTCTTGTCCTGGCACCATTTTGGCAGAACCAAGAAGTAATCCTCCTCTGCATATGAAAACGAGGCTTGGAATGCAACCCCGGGCACCATTTGGGGAGGAACCAGGAAGTAATCTCCATAATTTGCACTTTCAATCAGACGGAGCTGCCACTTGTTATGGGGGTAACCAGTATCTATAAACACTCAGCCAGTACAGTGGTCCAACACCCCAGATGATGACTTAAATGTGTTGGATATGCTGAGGCCACTGTTTTCTTTTATACAAGCTTTATACTGATAAACACATGAGTGTATTTCCTTTGCTTTTCATTTATACTGCTAAACACATGAGTGTATTTCCTTTGCTTTTGATGTATTAAAATTTCCATACGGAGTTATGCTCCTGTATATGCCTTCCTCTTTCTTTTAATGGTGGGGCTGACTGCCTATATCTACTGAGTCCATCCATACCTTACACCTGTTCGGAGGTCCATCTGGAGGTCATATCTGGATAGAGCTTCTGATCCCCTTGGTATATTATACCACAAAGCTTGATTGACTCACTAGCTGTACATCTATTTGAGTTCAATCCTTCTGGTAAGCAGCTTCTGGTGTCTTTGGTGGTGGATCTACTATCAACTGTTATTACATCATACATATTTGAAGTTAAAGACTGTCACTATATTATATCCACATGTGGTTGAGGATTATCATCACACATGATTGAAGTTTGTCACTGACTTTTTTTGGACATCACATGTCCAAGTTCCTCTATTTATAGACATTACATGTCATAATAGAGGACTGCTTGGAGTATTTTTGAGCACATCATTCATTATTCACATTTTTTGTAATCACATTTTCTCGATCATACATCACGGGACACAGGAGCTTCATTACATAGTGGGTTATATAGGCACCTCTGGTTATTGGACACTGGTTAACCCTCAATTAAGGAGAATTCCTCCCCTATATAACCCCTCCCATATGGGAGGCACCTCAGTTTTTTCGCCAGTGTCTATGGTGGTTGGTCACATAAAACATGTGCTATGAAGAAAGCTCTGTGCAGGTCCCTGCGGGGGCCTAAGGGCTACAACAAACAGGATCCATATCTCGGGCCGATATTTTGACTCCCAAGATGGTATGGTACCCGGGCCTCGTCATCCGAAGAAATTAGGTTTTGCCTGTAAGTCCTCTCCTATTGGAAGACTGGGCTCTGGGAAAACCAAACTTGGTGTACTATTTACATAGTGGCACGAAAGTTTCTGGCAGAGTCTTTTACAAGGTCCAGGAAGGAGGTTCCTCTGAGAAGGAACCCCAAAAAATCCTGAAGGTTGGCACAACTCTGCCCGCCGTGATGGGTGAAGGCTGGAATCTGTCTGTTTCAGCAATTCCTGCGGCGGGGACAGCTAAGGGAAGTTCATTCTATATAAATGTATATTATGGATTTCTTCATTGAGTAGTTGTATGTCTTACCTGGTTTCCACCACTAGAGGGAGTAAGAGCAGCCTGATGCATACTTACATGCCTTTGAGATACACACGCTCAGTGAAGCCTGGTTCCTCCAGATGACTCACGTTTCCACTGCACTCCCTGCCACAATAAAGGTAATACAGAGGTCCCACGTAGTCTGGGGGTCCCGCGCAGCTCCGATGGTGGTCCCCTTACCCCCTGGACATCCGGTGGTCCTCGTGCACGCGCTCTAAGCACGCTCCCGTGCTAATGGAGGGGGGAGTTTGGTTGTGAGCCATGCACGTCGGTGTGCACGGCGCTGTACTGCGCAGGCGCCAGGCGGCAATTTAAAAAAAGCCCAGAGCACCAGGGGGCTGTAAGTGGAGACACAGGAGCTGTGGGCAGTAAGCATCCTAAGGGATTGGATCCAGGCAAACCTAAGACACCTACTCAGCATCAGGTTGTGCAGTTTAAGCATATATATTTATTGTGAGACTTTGAGCACAACAGTGATTGCACTTTGTACTAGTACCTCTGCTTTGTAGCTTAGGACTATGTCTCCTCATAAGAGGGTCTCAGGGGGAGGTAACAAAGGCACTGATAAATCACCGCCTAGGTCTAGGGGTTCTAAAAATGCCTGTAGGTTACCATCCCCCCCTGCAAGACTGGAGCCAGCCTCACAGGATGAGTCAGTGCCCCTGTCAGGTTTTGCAGCCTCTCCTAATATTTCAGCCCCGGTATACGTCACTGAGGACTCCCTTGGGGCTACATTGGAGGGTTTTGGAGGGAGAATCATGAATTTTATTTCAGCTTCCCTAAAAGATAGCAGGAAAAGGGTATATACCCTCCCTCTGCTGAGATTCCTCTTTCAGGTGACACCTCTGACAATGAGGAGAGATCCTTATCTTGGGACAGGGATCATGAGCAGTCGGATGAATCAGAGGAAGAGGAGAGAGTCCCCTCCTCCCAGGCGCTCAGAAAACAGTTGCAATATTATACTGAGTTGGTGCGTACCACATTTAGAATGCCTGCTGAGGTTGCAACATCCTCTGTTTCTTCCCTGGGAGTCAGGAAATCCCCACAGACTGCCTTTTCTTTTCCAATTCATCCCTTAATGGATAAATTGTTGTATGAGGATTGGGGACATCCCGATAAACTGTTTGCTCTTCCTAAAAGGTTTTCTATGCTTTATCCTCTGGAGGAAAGTTTTGCCAAGAAATGGGGGGTCCCATCTGTCGATGCGGCTGTTTCTTGCGTGAATAGAAACCTGACCTGTCCTTTGGATAATGCTCAGGTATTTAAGGATCCAACTGATAAGAAGCTGGAAACCTTATTGAAAGCCTCCTTTTCCATGACTGGCGCAGTAGTGCAACCTACAGTCGAAGCCGTGGGGTTGTGTCAGTTCCTCAAGGAACAAGTTAAGCAGATGCTTGGCCTCCTTCCCAGTGAGGAAGTGGAGAACTATGCAGAAGTACCTCAAATTCTGTGTTTTATGATTGATGCGATTTTGGATTCTGTCCAACAAGCATCTCGTTTGTCTCTCCCTTTGGTACACATGCGAAGGGCCCTATGGCTAAAAAATTGGGCAGCTCAGCTATCATGCAAGAAGCATTTGATTGGGTTCCCGTTTAAAGGGGGAACGTTTATTTGGAGAAGAATTAGACAAGTTCGTCCAAAGAATTTCAGGGGGTAAATCTACTGTCCTTCCAATCAAAAGGAGCAAACGTCCATCCTTTAGGCATTCTCTCTCTCCCGGAGCATCAAGCTCTAAGCAGTGGTGACGGCCTTCCCAACCTCCCTCTACAGGAAAGGCTCAAGACCGGGCCCAGGGGCAGAAAAAGACTTGGGGGCAAAAGCCTGCCAAGCAGAGCCCAAAAGCTTCCTTGTGAAGGGGCGCCCTCGCTCGGCCGAGTGGGGGGAAGGCTCCTGCAGTTTGCAGAAGCCTGGCGGGAAGAGATCTGGGACAAGTGGGTAGTCTCCTCGGTATCTCTGGGCTACAAGCTAGAGTTTCAGGAGATTCCACCTTCTCGCTTTCTAAGGTCAAGGATCCCCAGGGATCCAGTAAAGCAAAGACCGCTATTCCTGGCCTTAGATCACTTACTATCCCAGGGGGTGATAGTGGAAGTGGACCCAAAAGAACAGGGTTCTGGCTTTTACTCGAATCTCTTCACCGTTCCAAAGCCAAATGGAGGTGTCAGACCTATCCTGGATCTGAAGGATCTGAACCGGTTTTTACGCATCCGGTCCTTCCGAATGCAGTCAATACGCGCTGTGGTCTCCTCCCTGCAAGGGGGAGAGTTTATGGCATCAATAGATATCAAGGATGCATATCTTCATGTGCCAATATTTTCCGCACACCAAAAGTATCTAAGGTTCGCGGTAGAGCGGCGCCATTTTCATTTTGTGGTTTTGCCGTTCGGGCTCACTACGGCTCCTCGAGTCTTCACAAAGATTCTAGACCCTCTCTTGGCAAACCTAAGAGCTCAGGGTATACCCGTCATGGCTTATCTAGACGATTTGCTTCTCATAGAGAAAACAGTAGCGCTCCTGAACCACAGTGTTACCAGAACACTAGACTGGAATGCCTAGGTTGGATTAGAAACCTAGAAAAATCATCCCTACAGCCTGCTACCAGGTTGGAGTACCTGGGTATGGTCATCGACACCGCTCAAGGCGGGGTGTTTCTACAAGGCCAAAAGCCTTGGCCTTTGGGGGTCAGGTGCGCCTAATTCTGGGCAGAAGATCTTCCCCCATTCGGTTGTGCATGAGACTGTTAGGGAAACTGGTCGCCTCCTTCGAGGCCATTCCATTCGCCCAGTTCCACTCAAGGCCTCTGCAAAGATGCATCCTTGCAGCATGGAACAGGAAGCCCCAGGCCTTGGATCTTCCTATGTGTCTGACCCCAGGGACACGCAGAGTCTCATTTGGTGGTTACAAACCAAGAATTTGCTGAAAGGCAAAAGTTTTCTTCCTCTTCCATGGAAGATTACTACGACAGATGCCAGCCTGACAGGCTGGGGAGCAGTGTTGGAGGAGACGTGCTCGCAGGGGAAATGGTCTGCGATCGAGAAGCTATTGCCCATAAAGGAGATCTGGGCAGTTTATATGGCTCTCATAAAGTGGTCTTACAGACTACGGGGTCTCCCTGTTCGGGTTCAGTCCGACAATGCCACAGCAGTGGCCTATATCAATCACCAGGGTGGTACCAGGAGTCTGGTTGCACAAAAAGAGGTGAATCGCATACTTGCCTGGGCAGAAAGGCATGTTCCATCCCTTTCTGCAGTCTTCATTCCAGGAGTGGAAAATTGGCAGGCGGATTTTCTGAGCCGCCAGCAGTTGTGCCCAGGAGAATGGGCTCTGCACCCCAACGTGTTTCAGAACATATGTCGCAGATGAGGAACTCCAGACGTAGATCTGTTTGCTTCCAGATTCAACAGAAAGCTGGACAAATTCGTGTCAAGGACAAGAGATGTTCTTGCTCAGGGGTCGGATGCTCTGACAGTTCCCTGGGATCAGTACAATCTAATTTATGCCTTCCCCCGTGCCCGCTTCTGTCACGGTTCCTGGGAAGAATCAAGAGGGAAACAAATTCTGTGTTTTTGGTAGCCCCGGCTTGGCCCAGGCGACCTTGGTATGCAGAGATCATGAAGTTGGCAGTAGGCAGGCCATGGATCCTTCCTCTCTCCGGCCAGATCTGCTCTCACAGGGTCCAATTTACCATCCTGCTTTACACAGCCTGAATTTGACGGTTTGGCTGCTGAGACCCACATTCTGAGGGATCGTGGGCTTTCGGGGCCAGTCCTTTCTACTCTGGTCAATGCCAGAAAGCCGGCCTCCAGGCTTATTTACTACAAAATCTGGAGGGCATATGTTTCCTGGTGTGAACTCAGGGAATGGCATCCTAGAAAGTATGTCTTTAGCAGGATCAGGCCTAGAAATGAATTTGGCCGTAAGCACTATCAAGGTGCAGATTTCGGCCTTGTCGGTGTTTTTTCAGAAGCCACTTGCATCACATTCCCTGGTGCGGGCTTTCATCCAGGGGGCCATGCGGACCTCCAGTCAAACCTCCGGTATGCCCATGGGATCTGAATTTGGTTCTCTCAGCTTTGCAGGGGCAACCATTTTAACCTTTGCATCTGGCTTCATTAGTTCTTTTGACCAAAAAATTGGTTTTCTTGGTAGCCATTTCCTCGGCTAGGAGAGTATCAGAGCTAGCAGCTCTCTCCAGCAAGGAACCGTATCTAATTATTCATAAGGACCAGATGGTAATGCGTCCCAACAGGTCCTTTCTGCCTAAGGTGGTTTCGGGATTCCATTTGAATCAAGATGTAATCCTACCATCCTTTTTCCGGATCCACAGTCCGCAGAAGAAGAATCTTTGCATACTTTAGATGTGGTAAGGGCAATCAGTACCTATCTTCAGGCAACTGCTCAGATAAGAAAGAATGATTGCTTATTTATTCTGCCGGAAGGCCCTAGGAAGGGCCAAGCGGCATCAAGATCCACTCTCTCAAGGTGGATTAGACAGGTTATTTCTCAGGCCTATAGTGTAAAGGGGAAGATTCCTCCTTTTCAAGTGAAAGCGCACTCAACCAGGGCTGTAGGTGCTTCTTGGGCAGTGCATCACCAGGCCTCCCTGGCTCAGATCTGTAAGGCTGCAACTTGGTCATCAGTCCACACATTCACCAGATTTTATCGGGTGGATGTCAGAGGGCAAGAGGATATCGCCTTTGGGCGCAGTGTACTGCAGGCTGCAGTTTAGATCCTCCGGTCGGTGGCTGTCTATATTTCTGATCTGTGTGTCCCATGATGTATGATCAAGAAAATAGGATTTTTATATACAGCTTACCTGTAAAATCCTTTTCTTGAGAAGTACATCACGGGACACAGAGCTCCCGCCCCTCTTGGGTTTTACGTGGTTTCTTATTGCTTTGCTACAAAACTGAGGTGCCTCCCATATGGGAGGGGTTATATAGGGGAGGAATTCTCCTTAATTGAGGGTTAACCAGTGTCCAATCACCAGAGGTGCCTATATAACCCACTGTATATAAAAATCCTATTATTTGTTATAGTTTATATGATCACATAAGCGCTGCACATTTCACCAAATCTTTCATTTTTGCATCTTTATCCACTGCTGTGCTGGCTGCTTTAGTTTTTTTAAATTTTTGTTTGATTTCTTTTATAGACAGCACAGTATATATGTGTTTATAATTTACGGTGTCCTTAGTATGCCTGTAAAGTATTGCATCTTTCCCATGTTTATTACTGTACCGCAGAAAAGGGACATTTCTAAAGGAAAAAATTTAATTTAAAATTGCTTGCAGCTGTAATGAATTGCCGGTTCCTGGCAATATAGATAAAAATCAAAGAAAAAACAGTGTAGGTTCCTCCCACCAGTCCATAACAGGTCCTTCGAGTCTGGTATGGATATTAAGGGGAATTCCACACCAAAATTTTTAAAAAATTGGTGCGGGTCCCCCTCAAAATCCATACCAGACCCTTATCTGAGTACGCAACCTGGAAGGTCAGGAAAGGGGGGACGAGTGAGCGCCCCCCCCCTCCTGAACCATACTAGGCCACATGTCCTCAATATGGGGAGGGTGCTTTGGGGTCCCCCAAAAACACCTTGTTCCCATGTTGATGGGGACAAGGGCCTCATCCCCACAACCATTGCCCAGTGGTTGTGGTGGTCTGCAGGCAGAGGGCTTACCGGACTCCGGAAAATGCACTAAAAAATGCATAGGTGTGAACCTAGGGGTCAGGACCAGTTCACACTGGAGCGATGCAGGAACCCTGCGGGTTCCACATTCAACCCACGGGCAGTTCACACTGCCATATGGGAACTGCTGGGAGTGTCAGTAGAAGGCTAATGACACCCCCAAATCAGTTTGCATATCGCAGAGCGAACTGCAAATTCAGACAACACACATGCTATCCGATTCTGCTGTGGACCACAAAAAGGGTCCTGTGCGAGTTTGGTCTGAATGCGATGCAAATTCAATCATACAATCTGTATGGCTGACTTTGCAGCATACACTGAAATCGCATGTGATTTACAGTGTGGGGCAAACTCCATCTGTTGTCAGACAGCACAGCAGTGTGAACCGGCCCTAAGGTCCCTTTCACACTTGTGTGACTGGTCCTACGTTCATAGATCTCAAGATTACACTGGCATTGCTTCACATCAAATTTGCAACAAAAAGCGCATCAAAATTGCGGGATTTTTAGGTCGCAGAAGTGTGAAAGGGGCCTTGTGGACCTCAAGTTGTATGAAAAGTCCACCATGTCTGAAAGGAATCTAATGAGATTCATTGCTAACACCTTTGAATTAGGCCCATTTACACTTGTGCGACCAATACCTGTGTAATATTGCGGTATATGGACCTCAAAGTCGCATCAAAGTCAAATCAAAGTATTGCATGGACAAATTTGACCCACTTGCAGGATGCACAAGTGAGAATGGTGTCTAATACAAAGGTAGTATCCATGAATCTCATTCACACTGCTATGGCCTGAAAGTCACACTATTTTGCTGCCACTTTGCTGCCGCAAATTGACCCCAACTTCTATGAATGCTAGTGTTATATTGCACCCTATATACCTCAAGTCACATGAAAGTCACTCCAAAGTAGTACAGGGACTACTTTGAAGATGTTGCAACTTGAAGTAGCACAGATATGAATGGTTATCATTGAGAATCATGGGGTACAACTTGTCATACATCTCGGAGGTCCAAATTTGCTGGAAAAGTCACCCAACTGTGAAAAAAGTCATATATATTTTAATAGAAAGGAGCTCTCATTTATATTTGTATAGTCCTTACTGATTTACATCAGCAGAACAAATGAAGAAAGTGATGTGTGCACATGGGCCAGATGCAAATGTGTGCAAATATGTGCAAATGTGTGGTGATGTCTAACAAATCAATGAACCCCACCCACACCAAATCTAACTACCACATCCACCCCACATTGAGTAAACACAAGTACATATTCTAAACAGAAAATTAACAGCACCTCCTCTTTGCTAAAGAGGGATGTCTGCCTAGATGGAGATCCTGACCAGCACAGGAACTTCTGGGTGATTACAATGTCTCATTTCCGGGTCAGAAGGTGAAACCATGCTCTTTTGATCGCAGCTGAGAATATTTGATTGAACCACGATTAGATTTTTTTTAAATTTCCAGATATGCAAATTTGTATTTCTACATATAATGATATTTGAAGGTAAACTTAAGTGAGTGTCCCTGGCATAGCAGCAGGTGAATTACAAAGACAAAGGCACACTTTGAGCCCTGGTTCACACTGACAGCGGGAGGAAATCGTGCAAGTTTAGCTGAACTCACAATTTCATTCCTGCATGTCAGTCCCGACTGCGGGGAGAATTTCAGAGACATCTGTGAGGGTTTCTGCACAGATGTCAATAAAAATAGCACCCCGAAGTCGGCAAAAAGTAGTACAGAAACTACTTTTGGAAATTACGGCGCCACACAAATTAGAACGGTGCAATTGCCATGTCAAATTGCATAGAAAAAGATTTAAAAGACTGACTGAAAAGCCGAAGCAGGCACCACATCTCCAAAAAGATGACATTTAAAGGATACAGAAAGTGGGACTTTTAAGGTGGCAATAGAAAAAAACAACATATGATTAAAACATATATAATTTTTATTTGATAGATAATATATTTAAAAGGAATACATTCAATATTAAACATGTTTTGCTCTACAAGAACTTCTTCAGGAGTGTTATAGTGCTGTGTGAAGTTTAATACTGTAAAGAGTACATAATATTACCAATCATGGATAACATTAAAACATCATTACAAATCAATTCAATAATAATGATTCATTTTACATTTCAAAAGATCATCAAATTATTATTAGACTGAGAGAAAAACCTATCTATCTAAAATCAATTCTTGTGACGAATGAACCAGTCTTCCAAGATCTAGGTCAAAACATTATATTGCAACCATAGGGAGAGAAGACTTCTTTTAAACTGTATAAAAGAGTTGTTAGAAATTAAATTAAATAAGGATTTGCCAATATCCAATATTAGGCTGCCTATTTAATACACTTGTTGAGGAATGATCTTATTTTTAGGGATAGATATAAATATGGCCAATATATTTCCTCATTTCTTTATGAAGGGGTGAACAAATATGGAAAATTGTGAGAGCCAATCAGCAGTTGGATTCACCTGATTCTCGGGGGGCCATCCTCAGAATTAGGAAACGATATCCAGCAGCAGGATTTCCCGCTATTGCATAAATTTCGTTTAAAAAACAGTGTTCCAGCAAAAAGTCCTACAAAGAAGAAACAAAAAAGGGGAATTTGTTTAAACTAAATAAAAATATGTCATCTAATGCTATGCACAGGCTTGCTGAAAATTCGCCATAAAAAAACGAGCCTGGCAAACAATTCATCCCATGCAGAAGCTATTAATAGCCTGCCATGTAATACGCAGATTGCGATAACGCACATCACCATTTTGGAAAGTCTTCTGCCCTTATGACGCTTAGGGGATGGACCAAAATATTTCAGGTCCGCCTCTCAGTGCCACAGGACAGGAGAGAAACAATACAATGACACGGAAAGCTCACGTAGTCTGCTACCTATAGTTCCCCTCAAGCAAGCGTCATATGACACTCTAGGGCTCAAGTTGTAAGGTGATTGGTCTTAGACCCGACAAACAAGTGCCCGGGGTGCCCGTATGGTTGCTAGTGCCAAGATCCAGCAGCGTGAATCGGTCTTTTCACGCTGGTGCTATATTTTTGTCAAAGGACTCCCGAAGGAGTCCAATCCCTGATTTACTCAAGGGAAGAGATTTTTTTCCATCTCGGTCTGAAATGTACAATAATAAAAATTACAAGCAATGCAAGGCTCAATATAGAAATAATAATCAAAGTTTTCCAATTATTTTTTTTAGCTATTTAGCCTGAACAGATATTTAGTCTGTCTATTAGAGTGGGTTACGTTAAGGACATTATGGGGAATCAGGGAGACACTTACAAGAATAGTTTATAACTAAAGGCATTGTTTAATCCTGGTGGTTTTAAAGTTGACAAGTTGTGCTTCCTGCTGCAACAGCAGCTTCTCATTTCCCCCCTCTTTTATTTAGTGGTACAAAGGCATAAAAATGCATTTTAGACAAATCAAATCTATGGAATAGGCTCATATGTCTGCTGATGTGTGTTTCCATCCTTGAATTAGAAACCAGGGAGACATGACACGCATATGCTGAAAAAAAAATGATTTTCGTCTTTCCTACATAAAACCCTCCACAGTCGCATAGCATAATGTAAACCACCCCTATTGATATGCAATTGGCCACAAAAATAGAGGTTTGAATATATGTCAGTTCGGTAATGTGAGTTCCTGGGCTCCCTAAATGAATCTACAAAAATTGCATTTGCCACAGGAAAAAGTTCCCTTGGGTTTTTCTTAAGTGTTGTTTTGGGTTGAAGATAACTATGAACCAGGTCTTCCCTCATAGGTCTCTATCTTTTAAATGTTATCTCAGGGTAACTTTTGAAATGTTTGGATATAGTCTCATCTGCCATTAAAAGATATTTTTTTATTATTTCTCAAATTTTTTTTGTGTTGGCTTGAGAAGTTGGTAATTAACCTTACCCCCACCTCTGGATTCTTAATTTTTTTTGCCATTAATTAAATGTGCTCTCTTTTGATTTTTAGTTTGGTTATAGGCCTTTTTGTGGCATTTTTTAAGGTACCCTCTTTGTAGAAGGTGCATTTGAAGTGCCTTGGCCTCCTTTTTGAAATCTAGATCTCTGCTGCAGTTTCTCCTTATCCTCAGATATTGACTGTAAGAGATGCTCATCACCAATGGAGTAGGGTGAGAGCTGTCTGCATGTGGGATGAAATTTCCAGCAGAAGACTCACAGAATAATGTGGATCCTATTCTGACATCTTGATTCACAAAGAAGTTCATGGTTTCCTGATGGGAATCCAGTGTAAATTTTAAATTAAACTCATTTTGTTTAAGTCTCAAAAAATGAAAGCAGTTCATCTTGTGTCCCTGTCCATATAAAAAAAGATGTTATCCATGAAATGATGCCAGATTAGTATCTTATTAAGAAACTCTTGAATATCTTCTCTATAGAAAAGGTTCCGCTCCCACCCCCTGGTACAGGTTGGCGTACAATGGGGCACATTTGGTCCCCATCGCCACCCCCTGCGCCTGGAGGTAGTGGGAGCCATTAAACAGGAACATACTGTTTTCCAGTATGAAGCATAAAAGGTCAAGAATAAATCTATTATATGGTCCAGATGCTCTTTCACATTCAGAGATGAAGCCCTCCACAACCCGAACCCCCACCTCATGGGGAATGGAGTTGTAGAAGGCCTCTACATCAATATCTACCAAAGAAGCTCCCTCAGGGATATGATCCCATCAAGGGTTTCTATAAGGTCCACGGTATCTCATATATAGGATGTTAATGCTTCTACATGGGGACAAAGATAGATGAAGATGAAGCCCTCCACAACCCGAACCCCCACCTCATGGGGAATGGAGTTGTAGAAGGCCTCTACATCAATATCTACCAAAGAAGCTCCCTCAGGGATATGATCCCATCAAGGGTTTTTATAAGGTCCACGGTATCTCATATATAGGATGTTAATGCTTCTACATGGGGACAAAGATAGTCATCCACCATCTGGCTGACAGCCTCTGTAAGGCATTCATTTCCAGAGATGATGGGTCGCCCCAGTGGATGGGTAAGGTTCTTATAAATCTTGGGCAAATCATAGACTGTAGGTGTTTTTGGAAATTCAATGTTTAAAAATTCCCATTTTTTTTTTTGCTTATCAATGTGTTGTGGTAAACTGAGCCTATGAATTTCCAGAAACAAATGTCGATATTATTTACAAACCCCACAGATACCTTCTTATACCAGCTTCTATTGTTAAGAAGATCCATAATCATAGCTTCATATTGAGTACGGTCCATTACCACCAAATTGCCCCCCCTTATCCAAGGGCTTAATGCTTATGTTGGGATCTTCTTGCAAGGAGCAAATCGCTTCTTGCTGTCCCAATGTTAAATTGGAACAGGAAAGCCCCTTCCATCTATTTTGCTGAATTTCATTTGTGACTTGTTTAGTAAATGGCAATGCCCAAATGTTTGGGTTGGCTTGAAGAGCCAGAAATGCTTGAGATTTGGGTTTATATTCTCTGGCAAAAAAGGAAAGAGTTGGATCTGCAGAAGGGAGAGGAGGAGGAGAAGGAGGGGTATTCACCATCTGAGATTAATTTATCTCTGGAGTAGAGGACTCATTATCGTCAGTGTGACCCTCCTCCCACAACTCCATTAAATTGTCTTTTAAATCGTTTATTGTAATTTCATCCCAAAGGGGATTATTTTGAGATTGCGGCAGGTAGTTGCTTTTTTCAAAAAAGACTTTAAACAGTAATTTACATGAAAATAAATTGATATCCTTAATTAGCTCGAATTGGTCTATTTTTTGAGTTGGACAAAATGTTAGGCCTAGGCTTAACACCTGGATCTGTTAATTTGAAAGAGAACAAGATGATAAATCACATCAAGCTGGTTTTTACCATGGGAGTTTTGTGAATAGCTTGTTCCATGCTGAATACTTTCTTTGGGTTTAGTGCCTGTTGAGAAAAAATTGGTTCTGGACATAGTTCTGTCTGGCAAGGATTCTCGTTTGGGGGACTTACCTGGTTTGAAGTGTTCATGAAGGGTGTTGAGGGAGTGCTTAACGACAGGGTTCCCCCTGATTGCTCTGAGGAGCCCATCAATTGTGAGGTGAAAGACTTATCTTGTGCTAAATGTTGACCCGTGGTGGGTGTGCGCTTCAGTGCAGATAATTGTGCATTTACAATATCCTGGTTACGTTTGTGAGGGCCCTGTGTCTTACCTGTGCGCATGCATTCGTGAACCTATGAAGAAGACATAGAAGAGTATAATGAAGGGTCATTGCGGGATTCTTGTAGCAGATTTTTTATTATTCCATCTTTCATTTCTTTTATTTTTAGCATATGTCCAATTATAAGGCGAATTGTTGTCATAGGCTAATTTGTCACGCATTAACTTTTTTCTTTTGTTTTTAGAATCTCAGCAACAAAGGTTTCTAAGTCATTTTTTAACGTTTAAGATTAAACGATGGCCTTAGTTATAAACCATTCTTGTAAGTGGCTTTCTGATTCCCCATAATGTCCTTCACATAACCCACTCTCATAGACAGACTAAATATCTTTTCAGGCTAAATAGCTAACATAAATAATTGTAAAACGTTGATTATTATTTCTATAGTGCAATCCCTGATGTACACAGCTGCCGCGGGCTGTCACTTCTGGGTTGGGGTTGGGGGGGGAACTTACGTTTGGGTAATGCGTTTCCCTTCATCGGGCTTTGCTAAAGCCTGATGAAGGGACACACATGTCCTGAACGCAAGCTCCTCCCCACCAACCCGACCCAGAAAGTGAGGTCAGCCCGCGGAAGCTGTGTATGCCAGGGATTGCATTCCAGACCACCCAGAAGCATCGTGCACCAGCGGTGTGCCTGGACCCAGGATCACTCCCGGAAGCCTCTTCTACTGCCACAACCACATCTGACTGTCTCTCCTTCCTGATTGCCACAAGCGGAGGACGCTATTACATGCCTATTATTCACAATGTTTGTGAGTGGATTTGATTTTATACTTTTATTAAATGAAGCTTTTATACTGCATTTATGAACTGAACTTACTGTTCCTTTTGTCTTCTGTCATGTGACGCTTACTTGAGGGGAACTATAGGGAGCAGACTGCATGAGCTTTCCGTGTTGTATTATTTTTCCCCTCCTGTCCTGTGGCACTGGGAGGTAGACCTGAAATATTTTGGTCTGTCCCCTAAGCATTCCAAAATGGCGATGTGTGTCATTGCATTGTACGTACAACGTCACATCCGCAGCTCTGTAGTCACGCCTGCACAGTGACGCGCTTTACACGTCCGTGCCCAGCTGATGACGTCAGGCACCAGGGGAACAGGGAGAGATGAAATTGATGGCGTTCAACCATTCATTCCTGATGGAGGATCTGTGAGAGAGAGAGGTTGTCAGCCTCTTCTCTCCCTCCTTAAAATAATTACCTTGCTTCCTGTTTATGACTTGTAAGTACTATGAACATTAACAATTGAATATGTAAGAAGGCCAGTATGGTGGCCTGAATTTATGGGAGGAGCCCGGGGGGTATTTAACCAGCCCACTCGCCTATGGTCTTTGTTGGTTTCCTGTGCGCAATACTACGTCACTAGGCCGACTGCTCGAGTTTCGTTGCCATTCGGATAACTTCTCTCTACTAGAAGTCTCGTGGTTTTCGTTCCCGTTCGTG
Organism: Lithobates pipiens; assembly: GCF_037356315.1. Lineage (NCBI taxonomy): Eukaryota > Metazoa > Chordata > Amphibia > Anura > Ranidae > Lithobates > Lithobates pipiens. The sequence continues at coordinate 19,228,381 of NW_027507718.1, forward strand.
TTTTGTACAACGTCTCTGGCTCGACTGCCGCAGGTAAGGGTCTCGATTGACCTTCCTTTACTAGAAACATTTCTATTTTTGAGTATCGTTAAACCCTGAAAAATCTCGAGTCATTCATTACGAAACCGGGTTGTTATCACTCAAAACGCACCATTTTCGCAGCGCCCTTCATTTCACGGGCCTCATTTCAGTAGAAATTGCTTGAACAAAAACTGCACTATTTTCGTAACTTGTTATGTTGTCTGCCTCATCACCGTGTTCCACAAACAAATCGTTGCCAGTCGCATTACACGGCACAACGATTCGTACCTCTGCCACAGCTGGCTCACGTAGGTCATTTCATCATTTCACTCATTTCTGTCACACACTGCGCTCCGATTCGAATCCAGTCGCATCCGCTAAAATGCGCCGATTCGTTCCGGTGTGCCCCTAGTTGCTCGGCCTCATTTCGGTACATGCTCCAGAGCCCACTCGTTGCTAATCGATCCGGGTCTCTGTCATGGGAATCATTTCACTGTCACCTATTACGTTCCGAATCGAAACCAGTCGCATTCTCAACGCACAGGTTCGATCGATGTGTCCCAGTTGCGTTGGCCTCATTTCAGTACATGCTCTAGAGCCCGCTCGTTGACGGTCGCAGGCTGCGTCCTCTCCGATTCGTAGCTCTATCATGGGAAACATTTCATTGTCACGTAGTGCGTTCAGTTCGAATCCGGTTGCATCCCTGTGCATCGATTCGTCCGGAACGGCCCCAGGTATTTTTTCAGCCTCATTTCAGTGCATGCTCCAGAGACCGGTTCGATTCCAGTCTCAGTTCGCGGCCGGCCGATCCAGGCCTCTGTCATGACAGAAGTTGTTCATTTCATTTCACTGTCACGCTCCGCGAACCGGTTCTAATCCAGTCGCACCTTCACATGCACCGATTCGTTCCGGTTCGCCCCAGGTTATTTTCCACATTTCAGTACATGCTCCAGAGTCCGCTTTGTTGTCAGTCGCACTTGCGACACGACCATTTCGTGCCTCTGTCATGGCAATCATACTTCATTTCACTGTCACTTACAGCGCTCCGACTCGAATTCAGTAGCATCCGTGATGCATCGATTCGGTTCGGTATACCCCAGAGGGAACGGCCACATTTCACTTTCTCCACAGGTTGCCTTATTGTACGGTCACAATTTCAGCACTTATTTACGCTCCCGCATTGGACACAGGTCATCCCACACTTTATCCTTTACGCAAATGATACGTCGGATTGGGACAGAAAAAAAAAAAGGGGGAAAATGATGAACAAATGGTGGTGATAAGGAAAGGAATTATGACGAAACTGTCTACTCACCGGTGCACCTCGCTCGTATTAGCCAACCATTTGCGTCACTCTTCAGCTTACTTGTTAGGCTCCTCACCAGTTTGTCATCTGTTATTTCTCTCTCCAGGTCAGTCAAGTTCAGTAGGTCCACCCTGCACCAGCTTGGACGTTATCTTCCCAGGTAAAAAAAAAAAAAAAAAAAAAAAAAAAAAAGAGAGAGGGGAAGGCGTAAAAAATGCAACAGCAACCATGCTGGCATACATATATATATATATGTGAAGGCTCGTGACAATATATATATATGTATACGCGTTCGCTCCTGCCTTGGCACTCAGCAACAGGTGGATTCGCTTGGTAAAATAGAGAAACAGTCTTGACTTATGTCACCCTCTATAGGTTCCGGTCATCCATCCTTCGTCCCCAGAGAGATAAGACATCACTCCTAGGGCACGATTCACCTGGAGCCATGTCCCAAGTCGGCAGCGAAGACCTTACCGCCCCCTTGTCTCCTCGCCTGCCTTCAGTGAGCGACAGCATACAGTCCTACAGGGGTTGGACTATCCCCAGGCTGACAGCAGAGCTGAGACGCAAGGGCATTCCCTTCCCCGCTACCGCTAGGAAGGCAGAGCTTTTCAGGCTCCTCTCTACCCCGCCAGCTACAGCCGGGCCCAGTACCCCACCTCAGGCTTCTCTCCAGTCAATCTCAGCAGCTATTTCTCAACTGCACTCAATGGTATCGTCCTTAAACAACACGGTCACGGAAGTCCAGACCAGAGTGGCGCTTCTAGAGGCTCACCCAGCCACAACCACCCCTGTTCCAGTTTCAGTCCCGCTACCACTGCCGACAGGTAACGCAGGGACATGTCCTGTTGTCCACCCAGCACATCTGGTGCCGGCCGGCATAAGGAAGGACATCTTGGACGGCAAAGATATCAACCTTGCCTCCCTGCTTATCTCAGTCCCCGACCTTGCAGAAAACAAGGCCTACACATGGGGAGACGTCTCCCTAGTCCTCAAAGCTAAGGATCCTAGGCTGAACCGCAAACTCTCCATCCCAGAGTTTGCCCTAGCCTTTGGGATGCTTAGAGACGTCATTTGTTCAGCATCCCCCGCCAAAAGGGAAGAGCTGGACTTGTACCTCCACACAGTGGTGGACCTAGGTTACAAATACGGAGGCTTCGCCTTCTACGATTACCATCGTTCCTTCTCCGCCAAAGTAGCCGCTAAACTGGTACAGTTCCAATCACCCACGGACTGGAGCCTTATGGACACCGAATTGTTCTGCCGGCATTTTGCCGGCCTTCATTCACCTCTGTGTGCCATCTGCCAGTCCTCCACCCATACCGCCTCCTGGTGCGCCAACGTCATGGCTAGCCGCCCAGTAGAGTTCCCCTCCACCTCCGGCACAGGCCAAGGCTCATCAGGCCCTACACCAAAGGCCCAAGTGGACAAGTTTGGACGTTCGGTCCGAACCATGGGGGGTGCGGCCATCTGCAATAATTACAACTATGGCTCATGTAATTTTAGCCAGTGCCGCCTATTGCACGTCTGTGTCATATGTCACAGAGCGCACCCCAGAAACCTGTGTGAGGTTAAAGCTCGCAAGGGCTCATGACTGAGCCGCATAGACGTCCTATGCTTGGGCTTCTACCTCACCATGCACCCCACTCCTTCACTAGCCACCTTCCTCATCGCTGGCTTCACAACAGGCTTCCACACCGGCCTCATCTCCCTGCCCCACACAACCTACGAGTGCGGAAACCTCCGCTCAGCAGCTTCCGACGAGCAGGCCATTGACCAGTTGCTGCAAACCGAGGTGGAACGAGGCTTCGTCATAGGCCCCTTCACACAGCCCCCCTTCAATATGTGGAGAGTTAGCCCTATTGGGCTTGTCAAGGGCAAGTTTTCAAATAAAAATCGTTTGGTGTACGACCTGTCTGCGCCTCATTCTTCCCACATTCCCAGCCTAAATTCCCTGATTCCTTCAGAAGAATTTTCATTAAAGTACGCCTCTGTGGACATGGCGATTCAGGCCATCCTTGAAGTAGGCACAGGTGCGTGGCTGTCCAAAGCCGACATATCCGATGCCTTTAAACTGTTGCCTATTCACCCATCCCTCTGGTGTTGGCACGGCATTAAATGGAGAGACCAATATTATTTCGCCACTAAATTAACATTTGGCTCCAAGAGCAGCCCCTGGCTGTTCGACACGTTCGCACAGTCTCTTGCTTGGATCCTTTGGCACAAGGCCTGTTGTCAGCAAGTTATCCATTACCTGGATGACTTTCTTTTGATTGAACAGCCGGGCATACCTCCAAGGGACCTTGGTAAGTTAAGGACCGTCTTTGGGAATCTCAACGTCCCCATCGCCGAACATAAGGTTGACGGGCCCGCACAATTTATCACCTTCCTCGGAGTCAATCTCGACACCAGCACCATGCAGGCCAGCCTGCCCCTCCAAAAACTGACCCGCATCAGGGCAGTCCTCCACGAATTCACCTGCACCAGGGGATGTACAAAGAGGCAGCTACAGGCGCTATTAGGCATGCTCAACTTTGCCATGCGAATAATTCCACAAGGTCGCTCCTTTATCTCACGCCTGTTGGTCTGCCTTTCTCAGGCACAAGACCCGGATCAAGTCCTTAGCCTGGACATCGCAGCCATAGCAGACTTATCAATGTGGGATGAGTTCCTGTCCACCTGGAATGGTATCTCCCTGTTCATCCCGTCCATCTCACCTCTCTCGCCACAGGTAGTAACAGATGCCGCAGCCTCCACAGGATTTGCGGCTATTTTTGGCCACCATTGGTTCGCCGGACCCTGGCCTTCTCAAACACTCTTGATCCCTGGGTTTAGTCAGTCTTCATCCCTTTTCGAGCTCTACCCCATTGTAGCAGCCGCCCAGCTCTGGGGGCATACCTGGACAGGACAAACCGTAGGTTTTACCACTGATAACCAGGCCACAGCCGAAATTATCAACAAAGGTAGGTCTAAGTCTCTCTCCGTGATGTCCTTCCTTCGCAGGCTGGTGCAGCTGTCTCTGCGACATCAGTTTAATGTATACTGCACGTTTATCCCAGGAAAGTACAACCTTGCAGCTGACTCACTGTCTCGTTTTAATCTCCTGTCCTTCTTCCGGCAGATTCCTGGAGCAGACACGGTGTCAGCTCCTATCCCACATTGGTCTCAGTTGACCCTGGACTAGAGCCGCATCTACATGGAGCCACTCGGCTCATCAACCAATCACTCGCAGACAACACTCTGAAAGCCTACCAGGTAGCCTGGAAAGCGTTCAATACATTTCTGGTTGCCTCCTCAGTAGGCACCCCAACAGATGCCAGGCATATACTAGCCTTCACCTCGTACTGTCATAGTCAACTGGCCTTGTCCTTCAACACCATCCGGTTATACTTAGCTGGCATACAGCACTACCTCTCATTACAGGATACTACCAAACCATCCATCTTCTCGTCTCACGCTATCCGAGCCGTCCTGCGTGGCATTCAGAAACAGCAACCACCAGACAAGGTCAAACGGCTCCCCATCACCAGTTACATCTTCAGGGACATGTCCACCATGCTTATCAGCTACCCCTTCGGTGTTCTCCCCAGTCTGGTCATACAGGCGGCCATTTATCTAGCCTACTATGGCTTTCTACGGCCCAGCGAGTTCACCCATAACAGCACACACAGTCCAGTCCTTCGCAGACGTCATCTGATCCGTCACCAGGACCACTTCATTCTCCACCTTTCGGTAACCAAGACTCAGCAGGCAGAACCGCCAGTTCATTAAACATGTAAGGATTCTCCTCCGCAATCTGCTCCTCAATCCCGGTGAGTACTCCGGCCATTCCTTCCGCATCGGAGCAGCTTCATCCGCATCCCGGCACGGGGTCCCGGACCACGTCATCAAAAGATTGGGCAGGTGGAAATCGGCCTGCTTCGCTCGATACATCCCTAACCCACAGGTAGAAATGTCTCGGGCATTCACCCAACTGGCTCAATAAAGCTGAAAACAATAAAACTCTCTTACCCTACCTAAGTGTTTTTGCCCCCTTATTTTGGTATACCGTCCATTAGACCAGGGCACACTTTCAGGTCCATTTAATATAGGGTATCTTATGATAAACTAGTATTGTTCAGATACGTATCGGCCATAGGGCTTCGTCCATAAGTAAGAAGGCCAGTATGGTGGCCTGAATTTATGGGAGGAGCCCGGGGGGTATTTAACCAGCTCACTCGCCTATGGTCTTTGTCGGTTTCCTGTGCGCAATACCCACTCTCCCATCCCCTTTTTAGGACATTTCTCAAAACATTTCTCTTCAAACTCATTCATTTCTGATCATTGGGTATGCCCCCTTATTTTGGTATACCATCCATTAGACCAGGGCACACTTTCAGGTCCATTTCATATAGGGTATCTTATGATAAACTAGTATTGTTCAGATACGTATCGGCCATAGGGCTTCGGCCATAAATATGGATTATGCATGGGCTGGTAAACCGTCATTACCATTTAAATGGGGCTGGTAATGCCATTACCAGGCAGGCTATTATTAGCTTCTGCATGGGACGGATTGTTTACCAGGCCAGTTTTTATGGCAAATTTGTGGCAAGCCTGCACATAGCATTAGATGACATATATTTATTTAACTTAATCAAATTCCCCATTTTTGTTTCTCCTTTGTATGACTTTTTGCTGGAACACTGTTTTTTGAGCTCATAAATTTATGCAATAGCGGAAAAACCTTCTGCTGGATATCTTTTCCTAATTCTGAGGATAGCCCCCTGAGAATCAAGTGAATCCTACTGCTGATTGGCTCTCACCATTTTCCATATTTGTTGACCCCTTCATAAAGAAATGAGGAAATCTATTGGTCATATTTCTATCCATCTCTAAAAATAAGGTAATTCCTCAACAAGTGTATTAAATAGGCAGTCTAATATTAGATATTGGTAAATCCAATTTAATTTAATTTATTTCAAACAAATCTTTTATACAGTTTAAAGGAAGTCTTCTCTCCCTATGGTTGCAACAGTGTTTTGACCTAGATCTTGGAAGATTGGTTCATTCGTCACAAGAATTGATTTTAGATTAATAGGTAGGTTTTTCTCTTGGTCTGATAATAATTTAATGATCTTTTGAAATGTAAAATGAATCATTTTTATTGAATTGATTTGTAATGATGTTTTAATGTTATTCATGATTGGTAATATTATGTACTCTGTTTACAGTATTAAACTTCATGCAGCACTATAATACTCCTGAAGAAGCTCTTGCAGAGTGAAACATGTTGAGTAAAAGTGGCTGTATTAGTGTATGAAATTTACAACTGAATATTGAATGTATTATTTTTAAATATATTGTCTATCAAATAAAAATTATATATTTTTAAAAAATATATTGTTTTTTTTCTATTGGCACCTTAAAAGTCCCACTTCCTGTATTCTTTAAATGTCATATTGCATGTCAAATTGCACCAATGGGAACGAGGGCTGACACATCCAACACTGCTTATACACCAGCTGAATTCATTACCTGCAATTCTCCACAACTCTTATTTATATAGATTCCATCTTTATCATTTAGTTGCAGGTGTACTGAAGAGATTCGTTTTTTTGGTACACAAATACATATAAAAATGATAAGATATAAAAGAAAGATATTGCACTTCCGCAAAACTACCACCCTCAAAACGAATTAAAAAGAAGAAAGAAAAGAGAAAAAACAAACAAGCTCAATAATGTAATGTAATATTTTTTTTTTGCCAGCAGAAACAAAATTATGTACATTAATTTACTAGCTTAAAAAAAAATTCAACAGGATATATGGTGCTACATTTAGCAAAAAAATTTGCAATTGGGTTTTAAGGGCTTACAATCTAAAATTTGTCTAAACCTTAGAGTGGATACAGCTTTACTTTCAGTGTATAACGGGTAACATTTCATAATAAAACTCACCAGTGGTGTAGCGTGGGTTGTCAGCGCCTGGGGCAAGGCGAGTAATTTGCGCCCTTAACCTGCAGACTTTTAGCACTCCAAGTCCCTTCCCTTCCTACAATAGTACTGACCTACCTGATTCCAACACTGACCAACCCAATTCCTATACTGACCACTACACTACACTGTCCACTGACCACTATACTGTCCCCTACACTACACTGACCACTAAATTGTTCACTACACTACACTGACCACTATACTACACTGTCCACTACACTGACCACTATACTGTCCACAACACTGACCACTAAATTGTCCACTAAACTGACCACTACACTGTCCACTACACTGACCACTATACTATACGGTCCACTACACTACACTGGCCACTAAACTGCCCACTATACTATACTGTCCACTACACTACACTGACCACTATACTGTACTGTCCACTACACTACACACTGACCACTATACTGTCCACTACACTACACGCTGACCACTATACTGTCCACTACACTACACACTGACCACTATACTGTCCACTACACTATACTGACCACTAAAGTCTACTTTCCACTACACTACACAATGATCACTATACTGTACTGTATACTACACTACACTGACCACTACACTAACCACTATATTATACTATCCACTACACTACACTGACCACTATACTGTACTGTCCACTATACTGTACTGTCCACTACACTGCACTGACCACTATACTGCACTGTCCACTACACTAAATTGACCACTATACTGTACTGTCCACTACACTACACACTGACCACTGTACTGCACTGTCCACTACACTACACACTGACCACTATACTGTACAGTCCACTACACTACACACTGACCACTATACTGTACTGTCCACTACACTACACTGACCACTACACTATGCATTGACCACTGTACTGTACTGTCCACTACACTACACACTGACCACTATACTGTCCACCACACTATACTGACCACTAAACTGTACTGTCCACTACACTACACACTGACCACTATACTGTACTGTATACTACACTACACTAACCACTATACTATACTGTCCACTACACTACAGTGACCATTATACTGTACTGCCCACTATACTATACTGTCCACTTCACTACACTGACCACTATACTGTACTGACCACTACACTACACTGACCACTACACTAACCACTAAACTGTACTGTCCACTACACTGACCACTATACTATACTGTCCACTACACTACACTGACCACTATACTATACTGTCCACTACACTACACTGACCACTATACTATACTGTCCACTACACTGACCACTATGCTGTCCACTACACTGAACACGATACTATACTGTCCACTACACTACACTGACCACTATACTGTCCACTACACTACACTGACCACTATACTATACTGTCCACTACACTGTCCTACCTACAGTATTCCTAAACTGACACTACATGGCACTGCTCTTCTACACTCTTTCACTCTCACTCCAGCTGCTCCCTCTCCCCAGACCGCATCCACCCCCTCCACCCTCCCTGGGCCAGCAACATGACTCACCGTAATTTTCTTTGTCCTGCTTTGGTCCGGAAGAGAGGAAGAGGAAAAGACAGTGGCGGATCACGATTTTCATTTCCTATGTCCCCCGCGCTCTGGCTCCCTGTTCACTGTCCGGGTGCCCTGTGATTGGGCATATGGGGGTCATGTGCGGAGGCGGGACTCCAGGAGCAACCACGATCGTGGATAGGCCTTCCCCGTCACCACACAAGACCCCCATATGCCCAATCACAGGGCGCCAGACAGTGATCAAGGAGCCAGAGCGCGGGGGACACAGGAAATTAAATTAGCAAAGGCAGGCAGTAGTGCCACACACTGGAACTGAATTTCACCCCCCAAATGTTGCGCCCGGGCCACGGCCTCCTCCACCCCCCCCCCCCCGACGCTATGCCACTGCAACTCACCCACCAGCCCACATAATTTTTATCTGCAAGATTATAGAAACATACTTAACAGTCATTATTCTTATAAAGTATTCCAACATAATATTTAAAAAGGCACATATTCAAAATATAACACCCACTACCAGCCCACAATCCACACACATACATACATAGGATTGCATTTCTGTGTACATTATTAAGCAAATCAAAGAGTAGAAGGTCAGAAAATTCTCCCATACCATGTTTGCATGGTCAGACAGGAACAATACACACACAACACTGACAGCATGGCCACATAAAACCCACTTTTGATGGAAAAAATGCACAAGAATTTCAGCAAACAGCCCTAGTTGAGCGTTTGTCAACATGCGCAATATCATTCCTTATCACCCTCAAATCACAGCACCATACCTGGCCTTCTCAGGTCAAACAACCCCCCCCCCCCTCACTGCAGCCCTTTATATAAAATAGGTTGTATTATTAGCACACTGATACACGCCCAATAGAAGTACACGCCCACCAGTATCTTTCAATCTGTCTCTTCATGTATGTCTAAAGTGATTGCACCTGATGAGCAAGAACACACAATACTATTTGCAACTGTGTTAGCCCTTGGCTATGTGCATCAAATCTCCAACTACAGGGCAAAAATCGAAGTTCATTTGCATGCACATAAACAAAGCAACAGTTTTCTAAACATATGTACCTGTGCAGTGTAAACCATACAATTTTAAATGTCCAAGTCCCTGGGCATGATTAGTGCTAACAAACATTAACATCAGACAGTCACTGGCTGCAATGAGCTTCCGATCTAAAGTCCAAAACTAACTTTCTTACATTAGAGACTATTTTGACAGTAGACAAATAAAATATCAGCATGTCTTTGGATTGTGGTGAGAAACCCACACAGGGAGAACATATAAACTTCAACACAGGAATTAGCATGTTGGGGAATTGAACCAGCAACTCCATTGCTGCTAGATAGAATTGCTACCCATTTAGCCAGTGGGCAGCTTCACACATGTCCATATCTCTGTGGTGTGAACCAGCCCTAGGTCCATAGCCATACTCAGTGTCACAAGCAAGATACAATATATTGTCCGAAGTATTGGAATGCCTGCCTTCATATGCACATGAACTGTAATGGCATCCCGGTTTTAGTCCATAGGGTTCAAAATTCATTTGGCCCACCTTTTGCAGCTATAACAGCTTCAACTATTCTGGGAAGGTTGTCCACAAGCTTTAAGAGTGCATATATGGGAATGTTTGACCATTCTTCCATAAGTGCATTTGTGAGGTCAGGCACTGTTGTTGAATGAGAAGGCTTTAATTCATCCCCAAGGTGTTCTGTTGTGCTGAGGTCAGGACTTTGTGCAGGCCAGTCAAGTTCCTCCACCCCAAACTCACTCATCCATGTGTTAATGGACCTTGCTTTGTGCACTGGTCCAAATCATTTGGTGGAGGGGGGATTATGATGCAGGGTTGTTTTTCAGGGGTTGGGCTTGGCCTCTTAGTTCCAGTGAAGGGAACTCTTAAGGCATCATCATACCAAGAAATTTTGGACAATTTCATGCTCCCAACTTTGTGGGGACAGTTTGGGGATGGCCCCTTCCTGTTCCAACATGACCGCACACCAGTGCACAAAGCAAGGTCCATAAAGACATGGATGAGCGAGTTTGTGGTGGAGGAACTTGACTTGCCTGCACAGGGTCCTGACCTCAACCCTATAAAACACCTTTTGGCTGATATAGAGCAGAGACTATGAGCCAAGCCTTCTCATCCAACATCAGTGCCTGGCCTGACAAATGCACTTCTGGAAGAATGGTCAAACATTCCCATAGACACACTAAACCTTGTGGACACAGACTTCCTAGCCTTCCCAGCAGCTGTTCTAGCTGCAAAGGTGGGCCAAATCGATTTTTAACCCTACAGACTAAGACTGGGCTGCTATTAAAGTTCATGTGTGTGTAAAGGCAGTTGTCCCAATACTTTGGCGTTTGAACCCAGACACTCTGCTAAGAAGAAGTTCTAATCTCTAAACCACAGAGCTGCCACACGTGAAATCCTCCTACACATAAATACTGCATTTCTTTGGACATACAGGGGATGAAATTACATTACTCAAGAGTTTTTCATCTTAAATGAATCTGTGCTATTTGGTGGTTCTTTGTGGGTTAGTGTAGAATAGTGATATTACCCTCAAATTTTTGGGAATTACATTTTGATTTCTGATGTTGGTACACATATCACATTTTTTGGGCTTTGTGAGTACCTGTCACAGCCCATCTGAGTACCCGAGTACCTGTCACAGCCCATCTGAGTACCCGAGTACCTGTCACAATCCATCTGAGTACCTGTTTCAGCCCATCTGAGTACCCGAGTACCTGTCGCAGCCCATCTGAGCCCCCGAGTACCTGTCACAGCCCACCTGAGTACCCAAATACCTGAGTACCTGTCCCAGTCCATCTGAGTACCTGTCATAGTCCATTTGAGTACCCGAATACGTGAGTACCTGTCACAGTACATCTGAGTACCTGAGTACCTGTCACAGTTGATCTGAGTACATGAGTACCTGTCACAGTCCATTTGAGTACCCGAGTACCTGTCACAGTTCATCTGAGTACCTGAGTACCTGTCACAGTCCATCTGAGTACATGAGTACCTGTCACAGTTCATCTGAGTACCCGAGTACCTGTTCAAGCCCAACTGAGTACCCGAGTACCTGAGTACCTGTCACAGTCCATCTGAGTACCTGTCACAGTTCATCTGAGTACCCGAATACCTGCCACAGACCATTGGAGTACCCGAATACCTGTCACAATCCATTAGAGTACCCGAGTACCTGTCATCAGCCCATCAGAGTACCCGAGTACCTATTTTCAGCACGTGCCTCATAGAATAAACATTATGCCACGTACACACGATCAAATTGTCCGGCGGACTTGGTGCGCCGGACCACAGTACGCCAGACAATTCGATCGTGTGTTGGCTCCAGCTGACTTTTTCATCGTAAAAGTCCGGCGGACTTAGAAAGTAGTTTTGACTCAAAATTTGTCTGCTGGACTTGGCTTTTTGCGGACAATCTGTTCGTCAGTGTGCTAGTCCGGCGGACTAAGAATGATGCATGCTCTGAAGCAAGTACGAGAAGGAAGCTATTGGCTACTGGCTATTGAACTTCCTTTTTCTAGTCCCGTCGTATGTGCTGTACGTCATTGCGTTAGAAATCGTGGATTGTTTGCCGGATTGTTTGCCAGATCAAGTTCACTGGACAATTCGATCGTGTGTACACGACATTAGGGTGTTTGCTTTCCAAAACGGGGTCATTATGGGGGTAATTCCATTGTCCTGGTGCTCCAGGACCTTCAAAAGTGTGATAGGTAAAAATGAAATGAGATGTGTAATTTATGCTCCTAGAACGCCTGAAGGTACTACTTCAATGTTGGGCCTCTCTATATGGCCAGGCTATGTAAAAGTTTCACACATGTGGTATCGCCATACTCAGAGGGAGTAGCAGAATGTGTTTTGGGGTGTATTTTTTGCTATATACATGCTATGTGTTAGAAATATCTTTTTAAATGACAACTTTGTGTAAAAAAAAAAAAAGATTTTTATTTTATTTCCACAATTTTCTGATAGACTTGTGTAAAAAAAATTAACTGTTCAAAAGACTCATAATGCTTCATAGAATATACTTTGGGGTGTTTGTTTTCCAAAATGGGGTCATTTTGTGGGTAATTCCATTGTCCTGGTGCTCCAGGGCCTCCACAAATGTAATAGGTCGTTAGAAAATTAGAGGTGTAATTTATGCTCCTAGAGCGCCTGACGGTGCTCCCTGCATGTTGGGCCTTTGTATGTGGCCAGGCTATGTAAAAGTCACACACATGTGGTATCGCCATACTCAGGATGAGTAGCAGAATGTATTTTGGTATGTACATGCTTTGAGTTAGAAATATCTTATAAACTGACCACTTTGTGTAAAAAAAATATGTTTTCATTTTCTTTCCATGCTTTCCGAAGACTTGTGGAAAAAAATAACTGTTCACAAGACTCATTATGGCTCATAGAATAGACGTTGGAGTGTTTGCTTTCCAAAATGGGGTCATTTTGTGGGCAATTCCATTGTCCTGGTGCTCCAGGGCCTCCACAAATGTAATAGGTCGTTAGAAAATTAGAGGTGTAATTTATGCTCCTAGAGCGCCTGACGGTGCTCCCTGCATGTTGGGCCTTTGTATGTGGCCAGGCTATGTAAAAGTCACACACATGTGGTATCGCCATACTCAGGATGAGTAGCAGAATTTATTTTGGTATGTACATGCTTTGAGTTAGAAATATCTTATAAACTGACCACTTTGTGTAAAAAAAATATGTTTTCATTTTCTTTCCATGCTTTCCGAAGACTTGTGGAAAAAAATAACTGTTCACAAGACTCATTATGGCTCATAGAATAGACGTTGGAGTGTTTGCTTTCCAAAATGGGGTCATTTTGTGGGCAATTCCATTGTTCTGGTGCTCCAGGGTCTTCACAAATGTAATAGGTCGTTAGGAAATTAGAAGTGTCATTTATGCTCCTAGAACCCCTGATGGTGCTCCCTGCATGTTGGACCTCTCTGTGTGGTTAGGTTGTGTAAAAGTCCCACACATGTTGTATCGCCATACTCTAGATCAGTTGCAGAATGCATTTTGGTGTGTAATTGGAAGTATGCATATGCTGTGTGTGAGAAATAACTTGTTATTATGACAATTTTGTAAAAAACAAAACAAAAAAAAATCTTCTTTTTCCCAAGAATTGTGGGAAGAAATTACACCTTCAAAAAACTCACCATGCCTCTTACTAAATACTTTCGACTGCCTACTTTTTTAAAAGGGGTAATTTGGGCGGTATTTGTACTTCCCTGATATTTCAGAGCCTCAAGAAATGAGATAGGCCGTCAGTGCATCAGGTGTGATCAGATGTGATAAATTTTCAATGATTTGCACCATAGCTTGTAGACTCTATAACTTTCAAAGAGACTAAATAATATCCACTAATTTGGGTTATTTTTACCAAAGAGATGTAGCAGTATAAATTTTGGCACAAATTTATGAACAAAAATGACTTATTTGCAAAATGTTATCATAGAAACTAAAAATTTTCAAAATGTTCGCTCTTTTTTCACTGATTAAATACCACCAAAATAAAGCTCTATTTGTATGAAAAAAATGATAAATATTTTGTTTGGGTACAGTGTTGCATGACTGAGTTAACTGGCATTCAAAGTGTGAGAGCGCTGAAAGCTAAAAATTGGTCTGAGAAGGAAGGGTGTATAAATGCCCTGTATTGAAGTGGTTAACACAGCACTCATTTTGGCATTTACTATAGCGCCCAGTAAAAAAGATATTGGAGTTAAAATGAGAGCTAATTGCAGGTCTGAGCATGTTCAGTTGGGGTGGCACCTAGTGGTACAGAGACGGGGAATTTTTCTCTTCTCAGACTTTTAAAGATATTTCAGTGTAGAAATCACTTTTTCACAAAGTTTAAACGCAGATTATCTTTAAACAATATACTGCATATTTCAGTACCATTTAGGCAATTATATCTTGCTCTACATTATTTCCATGTGCACTAATCCAGGTTTTAGCAGAGTAAGGGTTTGGGCGCTTTATGTTTTCAGGGAACTATAGTAAATATATTTTGGGAGTATTTTTTTACCAGCGCTAGTGAATACCATTTTTAGCGCTAATTAGTGTAAACCCAACTTCGCTACTGGATACATCTTTTGCAGGTCTTTTTTCAGGATCATTTTCAAGGATTTATGAGGAGCTGCAAAAATATCTTGATCAATTTTTTACATTTTAAGAGGCTATTCATGATGACCATCATAAACTTCTGTGACCCAGGCACAACCCCATAGACACCCAACTGAGGATGAGTGTGGCAGCTGAAGGCCTGGCTGCAATGGTCCTGAGTGTAATACTTCTTGATCTTGAATTTACATAGTTAGTAAGGTTGAATAAAGAGACTAGTCCATCCAGTTAAACATGAGTGTCTACAATTGTCCCCATCCCTGTACATTGCATACTCACATCAGTCCCTACCCTCAAGGAGCCCACAATCTAAGCTCCCCATTCATATACAAGGGCCAATTTTGGACAGAAGCCAATTAACCTACCTGTATGTCTTTGAAGTGTGGGAAGAAACCAGAGTACCCGGAAGAAGCCCACGCAGGCACAGGGAGAGCATGCAAACTCCAGGCAGGTAGTGTTGTGGTTGGGATTTTAACCAGCGACCCTTTTTACATCTAGGTGAGAGTGCTAACCACTACACCACTGTGCAACCCCAAGTTTCAGGGGATGCAAATAGGTCCACTTCGGGATTGACTCCCAAAGACAGAACCATTCGTTTTCCATGTGCTCTGTTTACACGCTGTTATGTTTACATTAGTTGCTTCATTTTTGTCACCAATAAACACACACTTGCGATTACCTCATAGAACAGACATAGAACAGACACATGCCCCATGCGTGCATGTGTCTGCGTGTGCATCCTTTGTGCACACTTTATGCACATGCGTGCATATGCATGCATGTGCGTACTGTGTAGGATTGCATGCACATGTGTTGGTTGGTTCAATCAATCCCTGTGCATGTATATCTATGTGCATACACTTTATGTGACTGTGTGTGCATGCACAAAGGTGTAAAGACTTTTGAAATGCTTTTGAATCGTGTACTGTTTTAATGGTTCAATACTTGTATTATTATTACCACTAATTATTTTTAGAAAACTATTTTATAATAGGTCTGTATTTATGTTTTTTATGTATTTTAACATAGCAACTTACACGTCTCTGGTCTGTATTGTGTAGCATACAACCCCAACTTTAACCACTTAACAACCGGCCCATAGCCGAATGACGGCTACAGGGCGGTTGTTTAACTCTGGGAGGCCGTCATATGACGTCCTCCCAGAATTCCGCTCTTGTGCGCCCCCTGGGGCGCACACTCGAGAGCATCCGTGACCGCCGGGTCCACATCACGGATCACGGTAAACGGCCGCTCATCGCGGTCGTTTACCATGTGATCACTCCGTCAAATGACGGAGTGATCACTTGTAAACAAACCGGCGTCATGTTATGATGTTATGACGCCAGTTCCTCCCTCCCCCTCTCTGTACCGATCGGTACAGCGGAGGGGGAAGAGATCGGTGTCAGCAGCGCTGTGGGCTGCATCTGCAGTGCCCACATCGCTGCTCACTGAAATGTAACCCCTCAATTCCCTGCCATTACTCTGCAATACTCTGCATTACTCTGCAATACTCTGCATTACTCTGCATTACTCTGCATTACTCTGCAATACCCTGCAACACTCTGCAACACTCTGCAATACCCTGCAACACTCTGCAATGCTCTGCAACACCCGCCAATACCCTGCAACACTCTGCAACACCCGCCAATACCCTGCAACACTCTGCAATGCTCTACAGCACCCGTCAATACCCTGCAACACTCTGCAATGCTCTGCAACACCCGCCAATACCCTGCAACACTCTGCAACGCCCGCCAATACCCTGCAACACTGCAATGCTCTGCAACACCCGCCAATACCCTGCAACACTCTGCAATGCTCTGCAACACCCGCCAATACCCTGCAACACTCTTCAATGCTCTGCAACACTCACCAATACCCTGCAACACTCTGCAATGCTCTGCAACACCCGCCAATACCCTGCAACACTCTGCACTTCTCTGCAACACCTGCCAATATCCTGCAACACTCTGCAACACCCGCCAATACCCTGCAACACTCTGCAATGCTCTACAGCACCCGTCAATACCCTGCAACACTCTGCAATGCTCTGCAACACCCGCCAATACCCTGCAACACTCTGCAACGCCCGCCAATACCCTGCAACACTGCAATGCTCTGCAACACCCGCCAATATCCTGCAACACTCTGCAATGCTCTGCAACAACCGCCAATACCCTGCAACACTCTGCAATGCTCTGCAACACCCACCAATA
The DNA here is from genome assembly GCF_037356315.1 of Lithobates pipiens. Taxonomy (NCBI): domain Eukaryota; kingdom Metazoa; phylum Chordata; class Amphibia; order Anura; family Ranidae; genus Lithobates; species Lithobates pipiens. Next base: position 19,245,572 of record NW_027507718.1, read on the forward strand.
CCCGGCAACACTCTGCAACACCCGCCAATACCCTGCAACACTCTGCAATTCTCTACAACACCTGCCAATACCCTGCAACACTCTGCAATGCTCTGCAACACCCGCCAATACCCTGCAACACTCTGCAATGCTCTGCAACACCCGCCAATATCCTGCAATGCTCTGCAACACAATACTCTGCAACGCCATACTCTGAGATACCCAGCCATACTCGGATTACCCAGCCATACCCAGCCATAGTCGGTGATACCCTGCAATACCCAGCCATAGACACCCCCCCTCCCGCCACCCTCCGGTGCTTCTACCGACTCGCCAATACGATCAAAGCCAGAATCTTTTTTTTTTTTTTCAGGCTTCCCAGCTTAGAGGTGAGATGTGGGGTCTTATTGACCCCATATCTCACTGTAAAGAGGAACTGTCATGCCTATTTCTATTACAAGGGATGTTTACATTCCTTGTAATAGGAATAAAAGTGATCAAAAAATTTATTTTTGGGGAAAAACATGTCAAACTAAAATAAATAAAGTAAAATGAACAATAATTTTTATTTTTTTATTTTAAAGCGCCCCTGTCCCCATGTGCTCGCATGCAGAAGCGAACGCATACGTAAGTCCCGCCCACATATGAAAACGGTGTTCAAACCACACATGTGAGGTATCGCTGCGAACGTTAGAGCGAGAGCAATAATTCTAGCCCTAGACCTCCTCTGTAACTCAAAACATATAACGAGTAAAAAATAATTAAATCGTCGCCTATGGGGATTTTTAAGTAGCGACGTTTGGCGCCATTTCACGAGCGTGTACAATTTTGAAGAGTGAGATGTTAGGTATCTATTTACTCAGCGTAACTTCATCTTTCACATTATGCAAAAATTGGGCTAACTTTACTGTGTTATTTATTTTATTTTTTTAAGCACAAAACGTTTTTGTTTTCCAAAAAAAAGCATTTTCGAAAAATGGCTGCGCAAATACCGTGCGAGATAAAAAGTTGCAACGATCACCATTGTATTCTCCAGGGTGTTTGCTAAAAAAACATATATAATGTTTTGGGATTCTATGTAATTTTCTAGCAAATAAATTATGATTTTTACACGTAGGAGAGAAATGTCAGAATTGTCCTGGGTGCTCCAGAACACCTGATGGCGCTCCCTGCATGTTGGGCCTCTGTATGTGGCCACACTGTGTAAAAGTCTCACACATGTGGTATCGCCGTACTCGGGAGTATTAGCAGAATGTGTTTTGGGGTGTAATTTGTGGTATGCATATGCTGTGTGTGAGAAATAAACTGATAATATGACAATTTTGTGAAAAAAAAAGTAAAAAAAATCTTGATTTGCAAAGAATTGTGGGAAAAAATGACAACTTCAAAAAACTCATCATGCCTCTTACTAAATACTTTGGAATGTCTTCTTTCCAAAAAGGGGTCATTTGGGGGGTATTTGTACTTTTCTGGCATGTTAGGGTCTCAAGAATTGAAATAGGCCGTCAGTACTTCAGGTGTGATCAATTTTCAGATATTGCCACCATAGCTTGTGGACTCTATAACATTCACAAAGACCAAATAATATCCACCAATTTGTACTTATTTTTACCAAAGATATGTAGTAGTATAAATTTTGGCCAAAATTTATGAAGAAAAAATTACTAATCTGCTAAATTTTATAACAGAAACTAAGGCCGCGTACACACGCGGGGACTGTTCGCCCAACTTTGTCCGTCAAACAGTTTCAGCAAACAGTCCGCTCAAAATTAGCATGGACGGACATGGCCACACACGACGAACGAACAGTTTGCTGAAACCGTGCGCGATGACGTGAACGGCACGTACGACGGGGCGAAAAATACGACGTCCTATACACTGCATTATAACTTTCGGCGTGTAAATCCTTTCTGAGCATGCGCGGAACTTAGTTTGACGAACAAGCCTACACACGAGGGGACTGTTCGCTGAAACAAAGTTTCAGCGGACAGTTTTTCGGAATTTCCGAAAAACCTTGTTCAGCGGACTGTTCGCTGAAACTGTCCGCTGAAAGCCCACACACGAGCGGACTGTCCGCCGAAACACTGTTCAGCGGACAAAGTTGGGCGAACAGTCCCCGCGTGTGTACGCGGCCAAAGAAAAATTTATTTTTTTACAGAATTTTCTGTATTTTTTCTTTTATAGCACAAAAAATGAAAAATCGAGCGGTGATTAAATACCACCAAAAGAAAGCTCCATTTGTGTGAAAAAAAGGACAAAAATTTTATATAGGTCCAGTGTTGCATGACTGAGTAATTGTCATTCAAAATGTGAGAGCACCGAAAGCTGAAAATTGGTCTGTTTATTAAGGGTGTTTAAGTGCCCAGTGGTCAAGTGGTTAATATGTGCTCCTTACAATATACACATTTTATGTCTATTCTGTTTAGAGCATTGGGATGTGGACAGGTCTAGAGCGTAGGAGAACTGATCACTCACCATGTGACATACCTCCCAACTAGCTGGTCCTTTCATGTTGGTCTACTGCACTATACAGATTGTTATCCTTTTTTTGCAAGGCTCTGATGAAGAGGAAAATTCCCCCGAAACGCTTCAGCCCACTTTGGGCATTTTCCCTTGCATGGGCATGTCTAATTTTTAAACTTTTAATGTGTATATTTTGTAACCCAGCTTTCATGAAAACGTAGGAACTTTTTTATGTATTGTATTGTCTTGATCCTAGCGGTTGCTCATGTGCCTTCCTCATCTATTTTTTTTTCTTTTTTTTCACTCAGCCTTCTTCAGACCATCCCAGGTCAGTTTAGGCAGTGGGACACGCACAATCAACTTCCACATTAATTTCAAATTTTTCTTTACCCCCCTCCCCCCTTTAAAAAAATAAATAAATAAATAAATCCTACCATGGTATATCAATAACGCTTTCAGGAGCACAGGAGAAATTCTTTCTTTGTCTACATTGTTAGAATCCATTCTGCACATGAAGAGACCACTCATTGTTGTCCAACTGTGTGCGAGACAGGAAGTCCGCTTGGACGTTCTGAACTCCGGGGACAAAGGCCACTGAAATATTGGCCAGGTTTTTCTGAGCCCAGGACATGATGGGCTTGACCTCTTGGATCAGGGTAGCACTCCACTTTGAGGAGATGAGTGAAAGATTGGAGGGCACACCAGGCTGCTCATTGTTCCAGGACATTTGAGCCGGGCATCCTGCTTGGCTTGCCTTGAGCAAGTTCTGACCTGCAAAGGGCTCCCCAACCAGTACCACTGTCATCAGTCATGACCGTGACCCATGAGATAGGGGCAATGGAATGACAGGTGAGAAGATTTCTGTACTGGAGCCACCAGAAGAGACTTTTCCTCATCACTGAGGATATGTGAACTGATTGATGTTTCCTGAATTCCACTGTTGAAGGTACCCTGTTTGAAAAGGGTGTAACCTCCACAGAGAGCATTTGACCGTGGGGGTCGAAGAGCCCATCATGCCAATGATTCTTAGGCACTATGAGGCCTTTTGGCGCGAGAAGCTCAGAGCGAACTCTCCCTTGGGTGATTGGGATCTTGTCCAGTGGGAGAGAGATGGTGTTTTCCACCGTTTCAAACTGGGCCCCTAAGTATACCAGGCATTGGGATGGTTCCAGATGGCTTTTTCCCAAGTTTAGGAGCCACCCGAATTCAGAAAACTTGCTCCTTGTGGATCAACAGCCACTCCTTGTCCTGGGACAGTAACAGGAGGTCGTTGATATAGTGGTACATGTGTATTCCTTTTGTTCTGATGACGGCCACCACGGCCAGAAGAACTTTTGAACAGACACGGGGTGAGGTTGTCAGCCTGAAAGGGAGGCAGATAAACTGTAGATCATCTTGCCAGACTCTGAACTGGAGGTATTTGTGGAATTCTTTCGCCACAGGCACATGAAAATAGGCATCTTTCAAATTGATTGAGATTGAGATTAGCCAATCACCTGGCTTGTTGGATTGTAGACAAAGTCTCCATTTTGAATCTTCCGGATATTATAAACTTTAGGTAAGTTAGGTCTATCACAGGGCACCATGAACCATTTTTCTTCTGCACAAGGAAGAGAGGGGAGTATAACCCCTGAAATGCTTTGTTTTTTGGAATTGTACTAGCAGTGAGTTCTTGTAGGACAGTAACACCTGCTTCTTTTCTTCTGACCATGGTAGCAGGGTGGAAATAAATCTGGGAGAGGAGTACTGATAAAGGACCATGTGTGGCCTGTGGGGACTGTCTTGATGCTCCAGTAATCCGAGATTGCGGCCACTCAGACATGCTGGAAGAGAAGCAGACACGCCCCCGACCCGCCTGGGCGGGCCCAATCTCAAAATGACTTAGCTGGTTCTCGTCCACTGGATGCCTGGCTCTTAGCAGATTTATGGAAGGATGCCTGACCTCTGCTCCAATTTCTTCTGAAATCCCAGCTGGGCCTCTAGGAGCTTCCCTTGAACACTCAGTGCTGTGTCTTCTGTGCTGGGGTTTCTTCTGACCAAACAGACCCCTATCCTGGGGTAGGAAGCCAGACTTCCCACCTGTAGCTTGGGCTATATTACAACAACAAGGGCCCTTCTAAGGCAATCCTACACCAGGCCTGCTTAGATGCTGGATCAACAAGCCAAGTGCACAACCATAAGGCCTGAGGATAGCACAGTCCGAGCCAACAGGCGGATCAGATCGATTGAAGCCTCCCCCAGGAAGGCAGTTGCCAGCTTCAACTCCTGGACTGCCGAGCCCCTGACCAGTTCGTCTGAGATGCCCCAAAATACAGAGTCCACATTCTCTGTCCAGGCTTCCAGAGCCTTGGGCATGGCTGCGAGGGCCAAGGCGGGTTTTCAAGCCATACAAGCTAACCCATGAATTATTTTGAGATCTTGGTTTATTCTCCTCTTCAGCACATCCAAGAAGTGACTAGTTTAGCCAGTCGCATCAGTGCTGCATCTACGAGGGGAGCATTTTCCAGATGTCTCACTTCCTCTGCCTTGAAGTGGTGTAATCTGGAAGTTTTACTTGACATAGAAGTCTTCTTATCTACCTTGCTCTACTCCTCATCAATGATATCCTTCAATTCAGAAAGGAGCCGAAAATCGGAACGTTCCTTTCCCAGGTATTTAAAGAACTTCCTCTCCTTAGCTGGAGTGAAAGAATCTTCCCACTTAAGGGACTCCTTAATTAGTGGAGTAACCAGGGTGAAATCGAAGGCACTGACATATTTATCTCCCTCCAATTCGCTGTCTGAAGAGCCAGGGAGGCATTATAAGGCTGGAATGGGCCCAGATCCTCCTGGGCCTAGTCAGCCAAGGAGCCAGATAGAGTGGTGGACTGGCTCTGTGTGCCGGTTGTACCCCACTCCTTTAGGGATTGCTGCACCACATGCTTAACAAGAGACTCCATCTGTTGGTTTTTCCATCTTTCTCCCCAACTACCTGAGCATAACATGGATCACACAGTGATTTGTCCTCCGGGACTCATTCCCCACATCCCCAGCAGGCTCTGTGATCAAAGCGGCTGTCATGGCGGTGGTTGTGGTGTCTGGAGGAGGAATGGGAACATCTCTTCCATTGAAGGATCCTAGATGGAGAGTCACGTCTAGACCTAGATGAGGAAGGTTGAAGTTGCGGCCTTGCAAGGTCCCTGTTGTCTTGGACAATAAACTGGTGATCCGACCTGGAAGGACTAAAAAGGAAAAGGGCAGAAAACACATCACGTTAGGGGATATGTCCATCCAACATGAACCTGGCCCCCTCCCCTCCCACACTCCACGTAGCTAGCGCATGAGGGCTGGCTGCACAGAGTTGGTTATTTGTCCTTGACACCCTGGCAGGTGATAAGTGACAATCCCACAGCTTTGTAGGAACACACAAACATCCAGGGAGAAGGAGAGAAAATAGCATGTAGCTTGCCCTCTAAGAGGCATCTCCTCCCTCCCTCATCCTGCACCATAACCCCCAGGCCGGTTTACCTTAACCTGGGAAGCCTGGTGCATGGAGGAGCTGCCCACAGTGATCCCCAATGTGACAGGGGCGTACAGGGATTTAAAAACTCCCACCAAAATGACGTCACCTCCATGTCTAGCGAGCCTGCGTGACCGCCGAGACCTGACCGTACCGCACAAACCAAGCCTTGGTTTCGTCTGAGGATCATGCATGCGCATAAGAGTGCCGGAGCCGTGTCCTGGAGCACACCTGCATTCCAGGGCCATAGAGGGGAAAGAAGGGAAGGGAGGGAAGGCACGCAAGGGGAAACAACAAACAAAAATTATCTGCCATGGAAAAGAAATGCCAGCCAATCTGCGCCTGGGCATAGAGAGGCTGTCCCCACCACCGGACACAGGCCTGGAGCCCATGGCTGGGCCCTGGGCTATCTCGACACCATTAAAGGTATGCCCAGCATCAACCTCAATCGATTGGATGTCAGTAAACGTAAAAGCACTGTTTGTAGGTTCAAATGAGGAGGGAAAAAAAAGGAACATGTTCTCTAACGGTAAGCAAGCAAATTTATTGGAGTGGGGTCCTATAGCATTGGTGAGGGGGTGGGGTTAACCCACACGTAGGCTGCCATGGAGTCTGTCAGGAAAGGTATGTAATGAAGTGGACTGTAATGGGAGGGGGGATTCAGTAAAGTATAACTTGAACTAAAGGTACAGCTCTTCTTTAAAAACCACATATCATGAAATGAATACTTTATACTGTATATTATGCCATTGCTTAACCCTCATTATTGAAAGGCTAGTTGCTAAAATGCTAGTCTCATGGTGACACTTTCTGTCAATATTCTGGTGAGAGTCACTCACATGGAAGAAGAGCAGGGATAAGAAATTCTGACTTCTCAACATGCTTGTTACTGGCCTGTGATTCATAAAGCCTTAAAGGGGTTGTAAACCTCTGTGTTTTTTCACCTTAATGCACCCTATGCATTAAGAGGAAAAAACTTCTGACACTGACCGGCCCCCTAGCCCCCCCATTTTATTCTCCTGAGCCCATTCGTTCCCTAGGCAGAGACGCACTGTCCCTCTCTGCCCGGGGTTCTCGGCTCTTGATAGCAGCGCAGCCACTGGCTACTACTGCTGTCAATAAAATCCAATGATGCGGGCACCGGGGGGCGGGCTGAGTCTGGTATTCTGTGTCTATGCACACAAATACTGGACTCGGGCACACAAGGTAACCCCCAGGGTGAGGGCTTCTCCCAGGGGATTTATCGATGTGAGGAGGAGCTGTAAGCACCGCCAGGGGGACCCCAGAAGATGAGGTTCGAGGCCACACTGTGTAAAAGGAATGGCACAGTGGAGGTAAGTATGATATGTTTGTTATTTAAAAAAACAAAACAAAAAAAACAACAAGGGTTTGCAATCACTTTAAAGTAGACATGACAGCAATTAGCATTTTCAAAAAGAGGCCATAAGGGGTAAACCCTTTTTTGTTCTCGTGACAGGTGTACTTTATTCAACAAATGCAAATCTGGGCTGGCCTGATTTTTACCCTGACAAATCTTTAACATTAAAATATAAAAAAATAAAAACAACTTTTTGAAATTATATTTATTACAACTTTGATTTTTTTTACAAAAAAATTAAATGACACCATCTAATACAGCAAGCAATCTAGACAGAATATTCTGCTAGGATCAGCTGTTTGTTGTAGACATACTGCTTCTGTTCATATGTGTATAGGGCTATTCAATTCTGGATTTGATTTTGTGACATTCGTAAAAAATAAAAATAAAAAAATCTTTCAGCCTAGGTGACCTAACTTTATATGAGAGAAATGGTCAGCAAGTGTTACAAAGCAAATTGCTCTGACAATACCGCTACTACTGTAAATGTTGAAAGGACTGGCCGGTAGGTCAGCAACTGCCAATCAAGCGGACAGAAAAAGCCGCTTGTTGAGCCTGTGATTTCAACACAGGCCGCAATTATCCAGTACTATTCCTGTTCCTCAGCAGCTCTTCTGATTAAACCTGCCTTCCTTTTACATCTCTTTCAGAGTGCGATTCACACACTAATTAGTTGCCTGCTCTCCACTGAGATGTCAGACCCTCAGTCAATTTATCTCTATTTCAGCCTGCTTAGAGTGACTTCCCCAGTTATCAAAATTTAATCATGCCTGCAAAAATGTTGAAAAGTGGTCATTAGAGGCAAAAGGCCACAGGATACAATATTCATTTTTCTCTATCTTGCAGTCATCCAGCTGGCATCTATAATGGATATCCTGGGGGCTGTGAGAACACGTTGATTTATGCAACCTCGCTCTTGCTTTCACTGCGGTGCACCAGGCAGCTTTAAAGAACAGGCTTTAACAAGGTCTGAGGTGGGAGGACATTAATCATGGTAGCATTGTATGTGGAAAAGGGTGCTGTGTAGTCAGAAGAACCCCCTATAGCAAAGCAGTTAGGTTTTTGTACCACCTTCTCAGTGATAAAGGAGAGTTTGACAATTGATTAGACCTTTCTGTAACCTTGCAGTCCTATGAAATGATGAGAGGGAGATAGCAGAAGAAAGGGAAGGGAATTAGAAACAGAATGATCTCCAGGCTGACAGTCTGAAATGTGCAATAACTTCATGATTCCCGCCTGAAACTGGCTATCAAAAATCAGTCCCAACCTGTTTGAAAGAAAGAAAAAGCCTATTCAGGCACACAGGAGCCAGTGCCAATCATTGTACTCATCAGCTGATACACTGTGCCTTTTGCGTAACTTGTATACAAGGGGTTCTGATATAATCTCTTTGGAGGCAGTTTTTCAAAGGATATATGCTACTTGTCAGCCTTAACCTCTTCTTTTATGAAGACAGCTTAGGGTTTAAATTAAGTCTGGAATAAATGTCAAGTAAATGGATATTCAGTATCTCACAAAAGTGAGTACACCCCTCACATTTTTGTAAATATTTTATTAGATCTTTTTATGTGACAACACTGAAGAAATTACACTTTGATACAATGTAAAGTAATGGTAGACACACAGCCATTAATGTATAAACTGTTGGCTAGGGATGAGCTTCGAGTTCGAGTTGAACTCATGTTCGACTCGAACATTGCCTGTTCGCCGGTTCAGCGAACAGTGAACAATTTGGGTTGTTCGCGGCATATTCGAAAAGCCGGGAACACCCTGTACAAGTCTATGGGAGAAATCTAAAGCGCTAATTTTAAAGGCTAATAGGCAAGTTATTGTCCTAAAAGGTGTTTGGGGACCTGGGTCCTGCACCAGGGGACATGGATCAATGCAAAAAAAAGTTTTAAAAATTGAAGTTTTTTCGGGAGCAGTGATTTTAATAATCATTAAAGTGAAACATTCCTTTAAATTTCGTACCTGGGGGGTGTCTATAGTATGCCTGTGAAGGGGCGCATGTTTCCTGTGCTTAGAACTGTCCCTGCACAAAATGTCATTTCTGCAGGAAAAAAAGTATTTTAAAATCACTCGCGGCTATAATAAATTGTCGGCTCCCGTAATACAGAGAACACTCATTGAAAGTCATTGATAAAAAAAAAAGCGTGGGGTTCCCCCAAATTCAATTACCAGGCCCTTCAGGTCTGGTATGGATATTAAGGGGAACCCTGCGTCAAATGAAAAAAAAATTGACGTGGGGTTCCCCCTGAATATCCATGCCAGACCCTTTATCCGAGCACGCAACCTGGCAGGCCGCAGGAAAAGAGGGGGGGACGAGAGAGTGCCCCCCCTCCTGAACCATACCAGGCCACATGCCTTCAACATTGGGAGGATGCTTTGGGGGTCTGTGACCCCTCAAAGCACCATGTCCCCATGTTGATGGCCGGTGGTTGTGGGGGTCTGCGGGCAGGGGGCTTATCAGAATCTGGAAGCCCCCTTTAACAAGGGGACCCCCAGATCCTGGCCCCCCTGTTTGAAATGGTAAGGGGGTACAAAAGTACCCCTACCATTTCACAAAGAAAGTGTAAAAAATAGTTAAATAAGACAAACACACTTTTGAAAAATTCCTTTATTAAAAATAAAAAAAAATGAAAAAAAGATTCCAGCTGTGGTAATCCACTCTATCCAGCGACGGATGATCATCTCTACCGGGGTCCAGAGATGGCTGATCTGATCCAGCGACGGGTGATTTTCAGTCCAGTGCAGTCCATCCATGTATCCATCTTCTGTTTCCAATGTCGGAGACACTGCGGGATCCCAGCGCCTGACGTTTCTTATATTAGATGGGCGGGGCCACCCGTCACCTGACCCAGCCCCCTCTGACGCTAGTGAGGGAAGCTAGGGCTTCCCCAATGATGTATGGGTAACCCCGCACCCCTCTGATGTAATGCAGGTTTCCGTTATAGTTTATATATAGTTTGGTGCTTTACTGACAGTTTAACGCCATTTACTTCTGTGTGCATTACTGCCAGTTTAACAACATTTAGTTCTCTGTGCGTTACTACCAGTTTAATGCCATTTACTTCTGTGTGCATTACTGCCAGTTTAACGCCATATAGTTTTATGTGCATTACTGCCAGTTTAATGCCATATAGGTCTGTGTGCGTTACTGCCAGTTTAATGCTGACAGCTGAATGTAAAAAAAACATGCCAACAATTAAAAATAATGAAAAAAAAACAGTGTGGGCCGCCCACCCTCCCCAGTCCATATCAGTCTCTTTGAGCCTGGTATGGATTTTAAGGGGAATGCCGAAAAAACAGCGTTAGGTCCCCCCAAAAATCCATATATAATCAGAGTTATCTGAGCATGCTTTGGGTGCTTTGGGGCAAGGGGACAGAGCACCTTGTTCCCATGTTGATAGGGACAAGGGTCTCATCCTGACAACCCTGGGCTGTGGTTGTCTAGATCTGCAAGCAGCGAGCTAATCAGAATCTGGAAGCCTCCCACGTGAATGAGTATGGGTTACATAATACCCTTACCCATTCACCAAAAAAGGGTAAAACAATAATAAAAACACAGAGATGGTTTTTGACAAATCCTTTATTAAAACAGTGTTCTCCGATCATCAATTATGTCACCCGCCATACCGCCAACCTTAAAAAAGAACAAAAAACCCTTTTGCTGTCCTTAAAGGCTGACCGCCTACTGCAGGCTCCATTGTTTGACAGTTCTTATATAGGTAAGGAGCGGGGCCACCTGGTGATATCATGTGGTGGAACCACTCTATTTGTGATGTCACTGACCCAGCATGCACTGGTCCATGGATGGCAGGAGCATTTTTTTCTTTTTTGGAATCGGTGTGCAGCGGGCGGCATGATTGACAATGAATTTACATTGGGGGACACAATTTTTTTATTTATTTTTTGTTATTTTTTAGAAAAGGAATTGTCAAACTGTCTCTGTGGTTTTATTACTTTTTGACACTAATGCCGCGTACACACGATCGGAATTCCGGCCAGAAAAAGACAGATGAAAAGCTCTGCAACCATGTGTATGCTCCATCAGAATTTAGCTGTCCGAATTTCTGCCAGCCAAAAATTGATAGCATGTTCTCAATTTTCCCAATGGAAAAACTTTCTATCGGTAATTCCGATCGTGTGTATGCAATTCCGACACGCCAAAAATCATGCATGCTCAAATTCAACTACGAGACAGGAGCTATTGGCTACTGGCTATTGACCTTCCTTTTTCTAGTCACGTCGTATGTGTTGTACGTCACCGCGTTATAAATTATTGGAATTTGATGTGACCGTGTGTAGGCAAGACAGCTTGAGCCGAATTCCGTTGGAATTCCGTCAGTAAAACCATCAGAGCTTTTTCCGACGAGAATTCCGATCGTGTGTACGTGGAATTACACTACTGTAACAGAAACATAGAAAAACGATCTTTTCTTGTTTTGTAGCAAAAACTAAAAAAAATTGTGGCAAGTAAATACCACCAAAAGAAAGCTCCATTTATGTAAAAAAAAATTATAAAAAATTTACATGGGTACAGTGTTGCATGACAGCGCAATTGTCATTAAAATTGTGACAGCGCTGAAAGCTGAAAATTGCCCTGGAAGTCTTTTATATGGAAGCAGTTAAATACCCCTTTTGTATTAAAGCAGGTGTCCAAATGCATTTGTCTATAAATGATTTAAATGAATGTATCAACTATTTTTTTTATTCAGTGAGAATATATATGTACATCATGTTGCAAAAGTATTTTTAAAAATGCAGTTTAGCAATTACTATCTTTTGTGGCTTTTTTCTTAGGGGTTTTTTTTTTTCCTTTTTGCAGCCAGATTAGGATAACACCTACATTATGTTTGTGACCCTTATACTGTACAAAAACTTGGAGTGCCACTCAAAGCACAGCTAAACTCCCCCCTGCAGTTCAAGAACAGATCGGGTGCTAACCTTCAATCAAGCTCACTGAAGCAGATCGGAAGACAGAAGGTAGAAATGCAACACACCAGAATACAGCCACCTAGAGAGGTTAAAGATACAAATTCAGCCTGAACTCCTCCTGACTATGCTCCTCTGACATATTTCGCCCTGCCTATGGGGCTTAATCATAGAGATGGGTGGCTTTTATAAATCATCAGCTCCATGAACAGATACTGACACACAGACATGCAAACAGAAATAGCTGGACTGGAGCCAAAACAAGACATGGCATGAATGTTTGAGGTAAAGCTCAGCCTTAAAGGGTTGGTTCCCACAGGTGCAATGTCTGAAATCGGATGTGATGCGCATCGCACTGCAGTGCAAATCGCATGCGATCTCTGTGCGATGCGATTTCAGCCATACAGGTAGTATGGCTGAATTTGCATTAAACTCGCACAGGATCCTTATTTTGGTCTGCAGCAGAATTGGATCACATGGATTTTCACACCCATGCGATTCGATCCCTGCCCGAGTTTGCAGATCGCACTGCGATATACGAACTGATTTGGGGTGTTATTAACTTTTAACTGACACTCCCAGTAGTTCACATAGGGCAGTGTGAACTGCCGCTGGGAGACATGTGACACGGAACCGGCAGTGGATTTGCAGGGTTTGTGCATCGTAGCAGTGTGTACCGGCCCTGAAACCAAAAAAAATGGACTGCAATAAAAAATAAAAATATGGATAAGTGCTAAAATTCTGAGTATATGTAGTGACAGAACAAAATATATTAATGATTGATTTAATGCAAGCCCAGCTAAAAATGAAACAAAAATATAATTAGAGAAAAGATTTTTTGTAAAACAACTTATAGATCATTTTAACCCTTAAAGCCTAGATCCATAAAAACAAAAAAATATTTATTATTGCACCAGAGATTAATAAAATCCTCATAGAAAATGTTGTAGAACAATACATTAATATATAAATGTAATCAGGAAATGTATCAAAAACGCACCCAAAAAATTTTGCATGCAGAAAGGCCTCCAGAATGGATCTGGAGGACATTTTTGTTGTGTGAAAAAGCCCTTAAACACCCAAATAGTTGCAATCCAGTCACAATCGCAGGTTCTTGTTTTTAGGAAACGTCCACATATGTTCAGTTATAGAACTAATGCCCCGTGCACACGATCGGACTTTCCGCCAACAAAACCATGGATTTTTGTTCGAAGGATGTTGGCTTAAACTTGTCTTGCATACACACGGTCACACAAATGTTGGCCAACAATTACTGGCGTGGGAACGTGGTGACGTACAAGGCGTAAAAAATAAGTTCAATAGCCAGTTCAAGCTCCTTCTGCTTGATTCCGAGCATGCGTGAACTTTTGTGTGTCGGACTTGTGTACACACGATCAGACTTTCTGACAACAACGCTTTGTTGGAGGAAAATTTGAGAACCTGTTATAAAACATTTGTTGCCGGAAAGTCCGACAGCAAATGTTCAATGAAGCATACACACGTTGAAGATGTTTCCGACAACAAGCTCACATCTAACATTTCCCGTTGGAAAATCTGGTCGTGTGTATGCGGCATAAGAGTGTGAAACTGTGTGGGGTTCTTTTTCCAGTGCCACATACACACGATCGTCATTATGGTCGGAAAAAGCTCTGATGGTTTTACTGACGGAATTCTGACGGAATTCCGCTCAAGCTGTCTTGCCTACACATGGTCACACCAAATTCCGACTGCCAAGAACAGGATGATGTGCAAAACTATGACGAGCCGAGAAAAAAATCGAGTTTAATGCTTCCGAGCATGCGTCAAATTGTTTCCGAGCATGCATAGGAATATTGTGCGTCGGAATTGCTAAAGACGATCGGAATTTCCGATAGACACTTTTTCCGTCAGAAAAATTTAGAACGTGCTCTCAAATTTTTTCTGGCGGGAATTTGGCCAGCTAAATTCCGAGCCTACACAAGGTCGCATTTTCCGATGAAAAGCTCTCATCGGTCTTTTGCTGGCCGAAATTCCGATCGTGTGTACACGGCATTAGACTTCAAATGAATGGGCTGCCTTAACGCAATGAACCAAAATGCAACAATGTAAAATGCAACTGGTCCGAAGGAACATTTATTTAACTATAGGTTGGCAATTACAAGTGGTTCAAATATACAGTATATTATGTAGGCGATGGTGCAAAAGAAGTGTTTCTAATAATATAGAATCTCTATGTAAGGCAAATTCCAGAAAAGGATATCATGTTTAAACACCAACACAAAGTCTGAAACTGATGAATGAGTTTATGTGTTTATTAGAGTTTGCAGTGTATTTGACCAAATGCCATGGAAAACATTTATTTTTACATGAATCACATAAACAACTAATTCTAAAACTGTCAAACTGCAAAGGTCAGACTTATGGTTTGAACAATAGCACTTCATTTATCCATCCAGTATTTATACATTACATTTCCATTGGAAAATTGCAGAAAATCATTGAAAATAGAATCAGGTAAAAATCATATGTTTGTTTATACAAGAAGAATCTCTTTGTTCTTGTAGAATACTGATATTATTCCATGATATAAAAATATAAATTTCACCTTTTATCTGTTTAGTGCTGTTAGAAAAATGAAAAATTATTCTTGAGTAGTTCCTATTACTTTTGCACATTACTTTTTGCTTTTTTGTCCCTCTGTCACTTTTTACAGAAAACTGAAAAGGTAATTTTCAATAGCATGCTTTACTGACCAAATAGAAAAACACTGCAAGATGCAAAACTGCATTGGACCAATGTTTTTCACAGATTCAAAATGCTGACGTGTTGCCTACCCATGTAAGGTAAACTGGTAAAGCAGTTCTTTGGACTCTTTAGTAGGTCACTTTGGGAAACCCAGATGTAGTGCAGACTCATTTCAATCTGGGGGTAATTTACTAAGATTCCCGAAAAGTACTGGGCACTTTACATGTTATGCCCTGTACACACAGTCGGACTTTCCGACGGAAAATGTGCGATCGGATTGTGTTGTCAGAAATTCTGATTGTGTGTGAGCTCCATCTGACTTTTTCTGTCTGAATTTCCGACACACAAAGTCTGAGATCTGGATCTAAAATTTTCTGACAACAAAATCTGATTGTTTAAATTCTGATCGTATGTAGACAATTCCGACGCACAAAGTGCCAGGCATGCTTAGAATAAATTACAAGAGGAAAGCTATTGGCTACTGGCCTTATTATAGTCCCGTCGTATGTGTTGTACGTCACCTCGTTCTGAACGATCGGATTTTCCGACAACTTTGTGCATATGCAAGACAAGTTTGGGCCAAAATCCGTCGGAAAAAATCTGACGGATTTTGTCATTGGAATGTCTGACCATGTGTACATGGCATAATATCGCCCATTTCAGGCAAATCATGCCCTGTACACAGGACCAGTTTTCCTATCGGAATAAACTCTGAAGGTCTTTCCGACAGAGTTCCGATGGAATTCCGCTGAAACTGTCTTGCATACACACAATCACACCAACGTCCGATCGGCAAGAACGCTGTGACATACAACACGTACTATGGGACTAGAAAAAGGAAGTTCAATAGCCAGTAGCCAATAGCTTCCGTGTCGTACTTGCTTTAGAGCATGTGTCGTTTTTGGTCCGTCAGAACAGCATACAGACGAGCGGTTTTCCCGATAGGAATTGGTTCCGTCGGAAATATTTAGAACATTTTCCATTTCTAGGTCTGTAAGAATTTTCTACATAAAAAGTCAGATGGGGCATGCACACAATTGGAATATATGATGAAAAGCTCCCATCTGACTTTTTCTGTCGGACATTCTGCTCGTGTGTACGCGGGATAAGAGTTAAACTAGGCCAACGTGCGAATGGAAAATCAGCGGCGAACATGTCTTAGTAAATTCGGAATCGACACTAATCGTTAGGGATGGCCGAACTGTTCGCTCGGCGGTCAGTTCGTGGCAAATTTTGCGTGTTCACGATTCGCCAAACCGGCGGACTATTGCCGCTGTTCGCCCGGCGGACATATGTGTTTACAGTGTGAAAGAACTTTGACCCATGATGACACATCAATCATGGGGTACAGGACAGCCAATTGAGACTTTCAGCACATGAACAATTGGACATACCTCCTACCTTATAAATAGACCTGATCTGGCGGCCATTTTACATTCTGTCTTATGTCATTGTAGGGAGAGGTTGCTGTGTGGAGCAGGGACAAACTGTAGTGACACAAATCGCTAGCTATTAGGTCCACAAAAGTCCTTTTAAGGACTGGTATAGGTGTAGTACAGTATATAGGGTTCAGTGCACCTATGTGCTTGTGATTGCAGCTGTCTTTTGTCAGTGTAGGGACAGGACGCTGTGTACAGCAGGGAGAGACTTTAGTGACACAAATCACTAGCTATTAGGTCCACAAAAGTCCTTTTAAGGACTGGTATAGGTGTAGTACAGTATATAGGGTTCAGTGCACTGCTGTGCTGGTGATTGCAGCTGTCTTTTGTCAGTGTAGGGACAGGATGCTGTGTGCAGCAGGGACAGTCAGTTTAATCACTAGTTAGCTATTACTATTAGGTCCACAAAGGTCCTTTTAAGGACTGGTATAGGTGTACAATATATAGGGTGCTGGTGCATTGCTGTGCTGCAGATTACTGCTCGTTTCTGCAGCAGTCTTTTATCAGTGTAGGGACTGAGGGACCATTTGCAAATCACTAGCTACTAGGCCCACAAAGGTCCTTTTAAGGACTGGTATAGGTGTACAATATATAGGGTGCTGGTGCAGGGCTGTGCTGCAGATTACTGCTGGTTTCTGCAGCAGTCTTTTATCAGTGTAGGGACTGAGGGACAGTCTGCAAATCACTAGTTACTAGGTCCACAAAGGTCCTTTTAAGGACTGGTATAGGGGTACAATATATAGGGTGCTAGTGCAGGGCTGTGCTGCAGATTACTGCTGGATTCTGCAGCAGTCTTTTATCAGTGTAGGGACTGAGGGACAGTCTGCAAATCACTAGCTACTAGGTCCACAAAGGTCCTTTTAAGGACTGGTATAGGTGTACTATTTTGTGTGCAGTATATAGGTGTGTAATACACGTATAAAATACTTGCACATATAGAAAGCATAGTATAGTGCATTTCCACTATGCAGCATTGTGACTGCTGAGCGGTTCTGCAGCGATACTACAAAGAGTGACAAACGCAATAAAAAAAAGTATTATAACTGGTGTGATAGACCAGTGGCCCCCAAAAATAACAGCTTGAAGCGGGGTGTTATATACCTTCTTCCACATACATACTGCCCTTCTCTAGAGACTTTTGTCACAGGGTCATTTAAAAAACAACAGGCAGAGGAAGAGGCAGGCCCTTCCGCAGGGGTGGTAAGGGTAGGGCAGGAGCAACAGGCTTGAGCCAAAGTGGCAAATTGCAGAAGGTGCATGCGATTATGTCAAAGGACGCACCAGACTTGGTTGAGTGGTTCACTCAGCGTTACTCATCTGCACCCTCCTCATCCTCTCGATCTGCACCCTCTTCTTCACTCTCTGCTGTGTGCACCCCCAAAAGCACTACCACCAACACCACCACCACCACCATATACCTTCCGCTTGAGTCACAGAAATTATTTTCCGATCCATATCAAGACATTTCCAATACGCAGCCACTCTTGGCATTGGATCAGGAAGAGGAGGTAGCAACAACCACCACTCAGCAGTCTGACGACAGTACCCAGATCAGCCCAAGGAGGAGGTTGGTGCCCGCTGTTGCTGCCTACTCCGAGATCTCTAATTATAGTGGTGGGGAAGGTGACATAGATGATGACATGTCTAGTGATGTCACGTGGGTGCCCACAAGAGAGGAAGAGGAGGGGAGTTCGGAGGGAGATATGGAGCAGCAGATAGGGAGGAGAAGCAGGAAGAACTGATGAGACCAGGATAAACGTATTTGGTTCAGATGGTGACAAGCATGTGTGGTAGCAACCAGGTGAGGAGTACAAAGACAAGTATGTCTTGCCTACAGTCAAGCATGGTGGTGAGAGTGTCATAGTCTGGGGCTGAATAAGTGTTGCCAGCACTGGGGAGCTACATTTCATTGAAGGAACCATGAATGTCAACATGTACTGTGACATACTGAAACAGAGCATGATCCTCTACCTTCATAGATTGGGCTGCAGGGCAGTATTCCAACATGCTAACGACCCCAAACACAACTCTAAGACGACCACTGCCTTACTAAAGAAGCTGAGGGTAAAGGTGATGGACTGGCCAAGCATGTCTCCAGACCTAAACCCTATTGAGCATCTGTGGGGCATCCTCAAATGGAAGGTGGAGGAGCGCAAGGTCTCTAACATCCACTAGCACCGTGATGTTGTCATGGAGAAGTGGAAGAGGACTCCAGTGGTAACCTGTGAAACTCTCTGGTGAACTCCATGCCCAAGAGGGTTAAGGCAGTGTTGGAAGATAATAGTGGCCACACAAAATATTGACACATTGGGCCCAATTTGGACATTTTCACTTAGGGGTGTTCTCACTTTTGTTGACAGCGGTTTAGACATTAAAGTGGTTGTAAACCCTTACAACACACTTTGACCTACAGGTAAGCCTAGATTAAGGCTTACCTGCAGGTCCAAGAAATATCTCCTAAACCTATACGGTTTAGGAGATATTTGCTCGAAGACAGGCACCGTTGTCTACAGCGCATACTCCGTAGACAGTGGCACGCAGGCGCACTGAGCACGGCATCGCCAACAACGAAGATCCGCGCGTGTCGGCTCCCGTGCGCATGCGCGGGAGTGACGTCATCGCGGCTTCGCCGAATGACAGGGGTGGAGCTGTGAGACCCCACCGAGAAGATGGATGCGCCGGACTACAGGAGACAGCGGTGACTTCGCTGGCTCCTGTGTCAGGTAAGTGACACATAATGGACTACTATGCGATGCATAGTAGTCCGTTATGCTTTGCCTTTGCAGGGAATGAAAGAGGAAGTAAACCCATCAGGGTTTACTTCCTCTTTAATGGCTGTGTGTTGAGTTATTTTGAGGGGACAGCAAATTTACAGTTATACAAGCTGTACACTCACTACTTTACATTGTAGCACAGTGTAATTTCTCTGTGTTGTCACATGAAAAGATCTATTAAAATATTTACAAAAATATGAGGGGTATACTCACTTTTGTGAGATAATGTATAGATATATACATGTGTTACTTTTCTCACTGGAATATTAGCACAGATGGCATGCACAATAATAATGATAAGCAATATAATTGTTCTTCATCATTAACATCACCACTGTCACCAACACCATCACCATCACCATCACCACCTATATTATATAGTAGCTACATATTTATACCTCATTTATTTACAGAGATACTGTGGGACAGATGAAAATTAAAGTAGGGAGAAAGTAAATGCCTCATTTATCAAAATGTCTGAAACAGTGACTAATAGCATTCAAATTTGCATTCTCCAGTTATTTCCTAGTGCATGTCTGATTAGCTGTTATATGGCTGCACAAATAGGTTATCTTTTTCAGAGACTTTGATAGATAAGACCCTTTGAGCAACAGTGAAACAGGCTTTACTTGTAAGGTCAAGAATAATTAGAATGGACATGGTGCAATGGAAGCTGTGTAATAGGAGCAAGGGATATTGTGGACTTGAAGCTGTTTTTAGGTAAGACACTGGGGGAGATTTACTAAAACGAGTGCTCACAGAATCTGGTACAGCTGTGCATAGTAATCAATCAGCTTCCAACATCAGCTTGTTCAATTAAGCTTTGACAAGAAGCCCACATTCACATTGGGCCAATTTGGCATGCAATTTGACATGTTAAATTGGCGGCTTTTGATGGCAATGGCACTGTCTGAATCGGTGCAATGCCAACTTTGCGGGCCAACCGCACAGATTCCCAAAAGTAGTTCCTGTACTATTTCTGGCAACTTTGGGGGGGGGGGGGGGGGTTGAAAAGACATCTGTACATGAACCAATGTCTGTCAAATTGCCCCTGAAGTTGGACTGCATTGCCAGGTTGAAATCGCGTGAGTTTAACTGAACTCGCACGATTTCTAACCCGCATTCACTGTGAACCTAGGAAAAAAACCTAGAAGCAGATTGGTTACTATGCACAGCTGCACCAGATTTTACATGCATCAGTGTTAGTAAATCCCCCTGTGAATGGATGGATTAATTTAAAGAATGAATATACTGTTGGGGTAAAATTATTGTGTACATGTCATGGCAGCATGGAGAGCATGCAGGTGCACTTTTGGGAATAATAACTAGGGCAGTGTGCTCTCAACATAAAGAATATGTTACAGGAGGTGTTGTTCATTTATCTGCACAAATGTTAACCCACATCCTAAACTAGCTCAACTAGACTAATTTCCCCTAATCTACGCTACTTAGTTCCCTTTATATCACAGTCATCTTTGATGTTTACCTCCTCTGTAAATACATTATTTTCACCTGCATAATAAGTGAGTTTGCATCGATTTGATTGGGCTGTACACCAAGCCTGGACATTCGCAGTGTACAAACCTCAAAGGAGGTAAAAACCATAGAAGGCCCTCACTGGGATAAAGAGGTAAGCAAGTCCCTGGAGGGTGGGTGTGTAGCATTTTTTTTAGATAAACCTTACTCTGCCCTTTAAAGTACTCACAGGCAATGTAGTCCTAAAATTCTGGTCCAGCTTCTAGCTAGTGTCTAGCTTATTTTTTTACCCACAGTACTAACTCTGAATCAAATACATTTGATATTCCTTTTATTCCAATGCAGGAGATTCTGTAATGAATCAAGCATAGACATATTCAAATTATGATCTCCGTATATTTTGTACCTGTGGGTGTAATTTTCATATTGTCTTAGAAACTAATATAGTATACAGTTGAATCATGCTGGAAACATTTCTGTCTCCTTATAGCTCTAGCTGTAATTTAGGATGAACAACTGCTCCCATAAAGAAAAACGGCTGCTGCCTCTTGTTTATTAGGCTACAGAAAGGTCTCTCTGACTAATGTCCCTGGATTAAATGAATATGGAATAATAAGGCCTGATTTATTTGTGCTCTGGTAGGATAAAGCTGCCACAGATTTCAAAAGAAACTATTCATCTGAGATCTATTGTAGCTTGTAGATCGGGAAAGAATTAGTCTCAGTAATACAGTAATATAATAATGCTATGAGGATATACAATATATATATATATATATATATATATATATATATATATATATATATATATGTATGTATGTATATATATATATGTGTAAAGTGCCTTGCGAAAGTATTCGGCCCCCTTGAACTTTTCAACCTTTTGCCACATTTCAGGCTTCAAACATAAAGATATAAAAATTTTATTTTTTGTGAAGAATCACCAACAAGTGGGACACAATTGTGAAGTGGAACGAAATCTATTGGATTTTTGAAACTTTTTTAACAAATAAAAAAATTAAAAGTACTTTGTAGAGCCACCTTTTGCTGCGATTACAGCTGCAAGTCGCTTGGGGTATGTCTCTATCAGTTTTGCACATCGAGAGACTGAAATTCTTGCCCATTCTTCCTTGCAAAACAGCTCGAGCTCAGTGAGGTTGGATGGAGAGCGTTTGTGAACAGCAGTTTTCAGCTCTTTCCACAGATTCTCGATTGGATTCAGGTCTGGGCTTTGACTTGACCATTCTAACACCTGGATACGTTTATTTGTGAACCATTCCTTTGTAGATTTTGCTGTATGTTTGGGATCATTGTCTTGTTGGAAGATAAATCTCCGTCCCAGTTTCAGGTCTTTTGCAGGCTCCAACAGGTTTTCATCCAGAATGGTCCTGTATTTGGCTGCATCCATCTTCCCCTCAATTTTAACCATCTTCCCTGTCCCTGCTGAAGAAAAGCAGGTCCAAACCATGATGCTGCCACCACCATGTTTGACACTGGGGATAGTGTGTTGAGGGTGATGAGCTGTGTTGCTTTTACGCCAAACATATCATTTTGCATTGTTGGCAAAAAGTTGGATTTTGGTTTCATCTGACCAGAGCACCTTCTTCCACATGTTTGGTGTGTCTCCCAGGTGGCTTGTGGCAAACTTTAGACGAGACTTTTTATGGATATCTTTGAGAAATGGCTTTCTCCTTGCCACTCTTCCATTAAGGCCAGATTTCTGCAGTGTACGACTGATTGTTGTCCTATGGACAGACTCTCCCACCTCAGCTGTAGTTCTCTGCAGTTCATCCAGAGTGATCATGGGCCTCTTGGCTGCATCTCTGATCAGTCTTCTCCTTGTCTGAGCTGAAAGTTTAGAGGGACGGCCACGTCTTGGTAGATTTGCAGTGGTCTGATACTCCTTCCATTTCAAAATGATCGCTTGCACAGTGCTCTTTGGGATGTTTAAAGCTTGGGAAATCTTTTTGTATCCAAATCCGGCTTTAAACGTCTCCACAACAGTATTACGGACCTGCCTGGTGTGTTCCTTGGTCTTCATGATGCTCTCTGCGCTTTCAACAGAACCCTGAGACTATCACAGAGCAGGTGCATTTTTACAGAGACTTGATTACACACAGGTGGATTCTATTTATCACCATCAGTCATTTAGGACAACATTGGATCATTCAGAGATCCTCGCTGAACTTCTGGAGTGAGTTTGCTGCACTGAAAGTAAAGGGGCCGAATAATTTTGCACGCACCACTTTTCAGTTTTTTATTTGCTAAAAAAGTTTAAAATATCCAATAGATTTCGTTCCACTTCACAATTGTGTCCCATTTGTTGGTGATTCTTCACAAAAAATTAAAATGTTATATCTTTATGTTTGAAGCCTGAAATGTGGCAAAAGGTTGAAAAGTTCAAGGGGGCCAAATACTTTCGCAAGGCACTGTATATATATATATATATATATATATATATATATATATTGCAAGATTTGACAAAGCAACTTATTACCACTATATTATGTTAAAATTATGCTCTAGGTATCTGGGCATATTCAGTAAGGAAGTATAAATGACAATAAAGATGAATAATGTGCAGTTGCTCATAGAAACTGATCAGACATTAATGTGTATATTACATTAAACCGGAAGTGGATCTATCCAAGACTTTGTAGATCAGCATGAAAACATGTCACAACGCATTCTGTGATAGGACAAGAGGCATATGAATGTCCCAATCCCCCTTCTCCCAACATGGAACACCGTTCATTCTTTGACCACTTGACCACTGGGCACTTAAACACCCTTAATAACCAGACCAATTTTCAGCTTTTGGTGTTCTCACATTTTGAATGACAATTGCTCAGTCATGCAACACTGTACCTGTATGAACTTTTTGTCCTTTTTTTCACACAAATAGAGCTTTCTTTTGGTGGTATTTAATCACCGCTGGGTTTTTTATTTTTTGAGCTATAAAAGAAAAAATACCAAAAATTCTGTAAAAAAATGAATTTTTCTTTGTTTCTGTTATAAAATTTTGCAGATTAGTAATTTTTCTTCATAAATGTTGGCCAAAATTTATACTACTACATATCTTTGGTAAAAATAAGTACAAATTGGTGTATATTATTGGGTCTTTGTGAAAGTTATAGAGTCCACAAGTTATGGTGCCAATATCTGAAAATTGATCACACCTGAAGTACTGACGGCCTATCTCAGTTCTTGAGACCCTAACATGCCAGAAAAGTACAAATACCCCCCAAATGACCCCTTTTTGGAAAGAAGACATTCCAAGGTATTTAGTAAGAGGCATGATGAGTTTTTTGACATTTTTATTTTTTCCCACAATTCTTTGCAAAATCAAGATTTTTTTTTCATTTTTTTTTTCACAAAATTGTCATATTATCAGGTTATTTCTCACACACAGCATATGCATACCACAAATTACACCCCAAAACACATTCTGCTACTACTCCCGAATATGGTGATACCACATGTGTGAGACTTGTACACAGTGTGGCCACAGGGGGAAGAGGTATGGGAGGGGAGGGAAGGAAGCCTTTAGTGAACAGGGGACAACACTTACAAACAGGCATCCCCCATAGCGGGGGAGCATGTTCCCTGAGGAGAAATGTTAGAACCTGCAAATAAAAGATAAAGGTTAGGTTTAGTAACGTATTGTCCCAACAATAGTGCAAACTGGGATGTCTTCACTGGTCAGGAGCCTGTGAAGAGAAGTAAGGTTAGTCAGGGGGTCTGCAACAGAGGGTCATCCATCAGACGCCTTGGAGGCTTCCGGTTTGGAACGTTTATTCTTCTTTTTGGGTTGCCTTTGCCATCCTTTGGCAACCTGGAATCCTGGGGTGGCTGCGTGAAGTGGCCAGTCTGGTATAGGAATCTGTGGCATTTCAAAAGTTCCGAGAAATTTTGTGAGAGTCACCCAGCGTACGGAATGTTGCTGATTTCCCTTCAAGGGATGCAGAAAGATTAAATGGAGAGCCCCACCGATATTTAATTTGCTTTGTCTGGAGGGCTCCTGTGAGGGGTTTCAGGGCTTGTCGCATGTCCAGGATCAGCTTGGAAATATCAGGTTGTAGAGACACTGGGGTGTTGTTAAAATATATGGCGTCTTTGGTTTGCGCGGCCTACATAATGGCAAATAACATCCCTGGGGTGCTCCAGGTTTGGATTCCTGGGCCCCAGGGCTCTGTGAACACGGTCAAGTTCCAGAGGAGCATCTTTCTCTTTTTGCAGCAGGTCATTAACCACTTCAGCCTCGGACCAATTGTCAGCCTAAGGACCAGAGGTCTTTTTACAATTTTGCGCTGCACTGCTTTAACTGGTAATTACATGGTCATGCAATGTTGTACCCAAACAAAATTTGCGTCCTTTTCTTCCCACAAATAGAGCTTTCTTTTGATGGTATTTGATTGCCTCTGCGATATTAATTTTTTACGATATAAAAGGAAAAAGACTGAAATTTTTTTTTTTTATTATATTTTCTACTTTTTGTTATAAGAAAAATCGAATGAACTAAATTTTAGTCATACATTTAGGCCAAAATGTATTCAGCCACATGTCTTTAGTAACAAAAAATGTCAATAAGTGTATATTTATTGGTTTGCGCAAAAGTTATAACGTCTACAAACTAGAGTACATTTTCTGGAATTTACACAGCTTTTAATTTATGACTGCCTATCTCATTTCTTGAGGTGCTAAAATGGCAGGGCAGTACAAACCCCCCCCCCCAAATGACCCCATTTTGGAAAGTAGACACCCCAAGGAAATTGCTGAGGGGCATGTTGAGCCCATTGAATTTTTTTTTTTTATCCCAAGTGATTGAATAATGACACAAAAAAAAAAAAGTTTACAAAAAGTTTTCACTAAATGATATATTGCTCTCACATGCCATAGTTATATGTGGAATTGCACCCCAAAATATATTCTACTGCTTCTCCTGAGTACGGGGATACCACATATGTGGAACTTTTTGGGAGTCTAGCCGCGTATAGCACCCCGAAAACCAATCACTTCCTTCAGGATTTTTAAGGGTGCAAATTTTTGATTTCACTCCTTACTACCTATCACAGTTTCGAAGGCCATAAAATGCCAAAATAGCACAACCCCCCCCCCAAATGACCCCATTTTGTAAAGTAGACACCCCAAGCTATTTACTGAGAGGCATGTTGAGTCCATGAAATATAAATAAATATATATTTTGCCACAAGTTGCAGGGATATTACATTTTTTTTTTTTTGCACAAAGTTGTCACTAAATGATATATTGCTCACACATGCTAATATGCTATGGGCATAAGTGAAATTGCACCCCAAATAAATTCTTCTGCTTCTCCCAAGTAAGGGGATACCATACCATGCCTTCAGGATTTAAATATAAAACGCTACCAAAAAAAACTGTTAGGGATCGCAGGGATCAGGCCTGACTCTGCAAACGCTGCAGTTATGTGTTTAGAGTTTTGTAAGTGACAGTGATCGATCGATGCTGCACTTGGGTGGGCTGAGTGAAGGGGCAAAACGCAGGTGCTAGCAGGTATCTGGGCTGATCCCACTAACAATGTGTTTTTTTGGAACCCTAAACTGTTGAGGACGCTAGTATAGATCTGATCAGATCAGATATTGATCTGTTCAGATACTATACCACTATGGGAGGTGTATGCTTTGCGCCTGGGTGTTAGCGGTACTGGCACTAACCTAGCACTGCCTGGGGTGACGCAAACCCTGACCCTAAAACCTAATTGATATCACCCGCCGGGTGATCAGGGGGTTAAACCTTTATTGGGTAATAAATGGTGGGTGCCCTGATGCTATAAAAAGCAAACTAACTAACCAGAGTCACCCGTAACACTTATACGGGGATCACTGGTGAAAGGGTTAACTCTAGGGACAATCAGAGGGTTAAAATCTTTATTAGGTAGTATATGGGGGTACCTAACGTTATAAAAACCTGGCGGTGAACATAAAAAATAACTAGCTACTTAGCGGCACCAGTGACACTAATGCAGCGATCAGAAAAACGATTGCTTAGTGACACTGGCAAAAGGGGGTGAAAGGGTTAACTAGGGGTAATCAGGGGGTTAAAACCTTTATTGGGTAGTATATGGGGGTACCTAGCGCTATAAAAACCTGGCGGTGAACCTAAAAAAATAACTAGCTACCTAGCAGCACCAGTGACACTAATGCAGCGATCAGAAAAACGATTGCTTAGTGACACTGGCAAAAGGGGGTGAAAGGGTTAACTAGGGGCAATCAGGGGGTTAAAACCTTTATTGGGTAGTATATGGGGGTACCTAGCGCTATAAAAACCTGGCGGTGAACCTGAAAAAATAACTAGCTACCTAGCGGCACCAGTGACACTAATGCAGCGATCAGAAAAACGATCGCTTAGTGACACTGGCAAAAGGGGGTGGAAGGGTTAACTCTAGGGGCAATCAGGGGGTTAAACCTTTATTGGGGGGGTAGGGGGCTACCCTGGGTCTAACACTAACTGCCCTGTCAGTTTTTACTGTCACAACTGACACTAAATGCAGTGATCAGTAAATAAATGATCACTGCAATCAGTGACACTGTGACTGGGAGGGGGGCGATCGGGGGGTGATCGGGGGGTGATTTGTGTGCCGATGTGTACCTACATGTCAGTGTAGTGTTGGTGCACTTACTTTCTCTGTTCTCCTCGCAGTCCGGTCAAAAAGACCGCCCCGAGGAGAATAACATCACTTCCTCCCTGTCTGTGTTTACACTACACAGGCGGGGGAAGCTTCTCATTCGCCAGGAGCGATCGAGAGGGGATGGCCAACCAACGGCCATCCCCTCATCCCGGATCGCTCCTAAAGCGAAATGGACCGCCGCAGCCAGCGGGAGGGGGTCCGATCGGACCCCCCACCCGCTGGAAGGCAAGCACGTACATGTACGCACTTGTGCCTGTCGGTGCCATTGTGCCGACGTACATTGCCATGCGGCGGTCCTTAAGTGATTAAACATGGCAATGACTGCAGGGGCAAGATCTTTGGTTTCTACAGATTCTGGTAGGCCTGATGGCCCTATTTTCCTGGTCATCCTGATGGTACATCAGTTGTTGGATTTGCAAAGTGTGCTCTTGTAAAATGACCTCATGAGCTTGCAGTGTGGACGCAGTTTCTTCTGCGTTGTGCTCCATATCTTCTAGGCTGTTTGTAACATCTCTGCGCAGCTCTGTGATTTCTTGTTTGTAAGAGCGCTCAAGTCTCTGTACACAGGCTTCAAAATCATGTCTGGTGGGGAGGGCTTTGATATAGGCCTCCATGTCCCATCCTCCAAAGGATCTGTGAGAATCAGGGGAATGGCAGGCAGAACGGGCTGAGCCAGTTTCTGAGTCTGCAGGGGACCTGGTACGCTGTCTGGTTCTCATATGGGGTGTGGAGCGCTTAGAAGCAGCTCCCTGTGAGGCTGGGTGTGTGCCTGAGGTCCGGGCCGGTGCCATCTTGGACGGGAAGGCGTGCTGATTTTGCCCCAAACGTGTGAAAAAACTGTCTATTTCCCCCCTGGCGTGTGGATTTGGGGTGTATTGACCTTCTCCCCCACCTTCCTCCCCATTACCGACCTGATTGCGGCGTCTGAGTGGGTGTGAGAGCTTCGTTCTGTCCGGCGTGTGCAG
Source organism: Lithobates pipiens (assembly GCF_037356315.1). NCBI lineage: Eukaryota > Metazoa > Chordata > Amphibia > Anura > Ranidae > Lithobates > Lithobates pipiens. The sequence goes on from NW_027507718.1 coordinate 19,273,872, forward strand.
AAGCTCCAGAGAGGCACGTCTCACTGCTCCATGCGCTCGGCCACGCCCCCATTCTTCTGACCCTGTTTAACAAGGGCATGTAATTACAATTTTTGATCTAATTTTTCACAGAAGGCCCATTCCTGCACCCAACAAGAGTATCTATGAGGGGTTGCAATGTTGTGGCACCACCACCCAGGGCCCAACTTTTCTGCCCCTGTTTAACAGGGGCATGTAATTACAATTTTTGAGCTAATATTTCACAGCAGGGCCCATTCCTGCGCCCAACAAGAGTATTTGTTAGGGGTTACAGTGTTGTGGCACCACCACCCAAGGCCCAATTTTTCTGCTCATGTCTAAAAGAGGCAAGTAGTTACAATTTTTGATGTCATATTTCAATGCAGGGCATGTTGCTGCTCCCAACAAGTATCTGTGAGGGGTTACAGTGCTGTGGCTCCACCACCACCAGTCACGGACACATTTTTCTGCCCCTGTTTAACAAGGGCATGTATTTATAATTCTTGATATAATATTTCACAGGAGGGCCCGGTCCTGCGCCCCACAAAAGTTACTGTGAGGGCTTACAGTGTTCTGGTACCACCAACACCTAAGGCCCAATTTTCTGCAAAGTATGTAGGGCAGGCTGTATAATATATATACTGCTGTTCAGAGTAGATAGTGCCTGGGGGCCCCCACGCCATTTTTTTAAAACATTTTGGTGCGGGGTTCCCCTTAATATTCACAACAGACCTGAAGGGCCTGGTATGGATTTTGGGGGGGACATCCACACCATTTTTTTTTTTATTTTATCTATATTGTCGGGAATCAACAATACATTTCAGCCAGTTTTAAATGACATATTTTTCTTTTGCTGTCGCACTGTTATAAACTTGGGAAAGATGCGCTACTTTACAGGCATACTAAGGACACCCCCCATTCACAATATTTAAAGGAATATTTCATTTTTATTGTTTCAATTTAACCACTTTCAGACCGGACCATTTTGCTGGCTTAAGACCAGACCACTTTTTGTGATTCGGCACTGCATCGCTTTAACTGACAATTGCGCGGTCATGCGACGTGGCTCCCAAACAAAATTGACGTCTCTTTTTTCCCACAAATAGAGCTTTCTTTTGGTGGTATTTGATCACCCCTACGTTTTTTATTTTTTGCGCTATAAACAAAAATAGAGCGACAATTTTGAAAAAAACACATTATTTTTTACTTTTTGTTATAATAAATATCCCCAAAAATATATTAAAAAAAAATTTTTCCCTCAGTTTAGGCCGATACGTATTCTTCTACATATTTTTTATTAAAAAAATCGCAATACGTGATTATTGATTGGTTTGCGCACAAGTTATAGCGTTTACAAAATAAGGGATAGTTTTATGCCATTTTTATTAATATTTTTTTTTTACTAGTAATGGCGGTGATCAGCGATTTTTATTGTGACTGCGACATTATGGTGGGCACATCGGACATTTTTGACACATTTATGCTATACAAATGCAGTGATTCCTGTATAAATGACACTGGCATTGAAGGGGTTAACCAGTGGGTGGCAGTGTAAGGGTTAAGTGTTCCTAGGGGCGTGCTACTAACTGTGGGGGGCTGGGCTTTGTTTTAGTGAACACTGATCTCTGCTCCAATCACATGGAGCAGAGATCAGCGTCACTTGTTGCTAGGCAGAACGGGGAGATGCTGTTTACAACGGCATCTCCTCATTCAGCCGCCCCGTGAGACGATCGCGGGTATGCCCCCGGCAATCGAGTCCGCGGGACCCGTGACCGGACTCACGGGGTCCCGACCGGCACGCGAGCAGGGCGGCACGCGATGGCAGGGCGGCATCTAAAACCCGACGTACCAATATGCCTGCCCGTGCCATTCTGCCAACGTACATCGGCATAGCATAGCATATAGCATGCACCCACTATAAAGAGCGACACACATTAAACTGCTTTAAGCACACAGTGGGGCTTATTTGCGAAAGGCAAATCCACTTTGCACTACAAGTGCAAACTACAAGTGCAAAGTGCCCTTGAAATCACACTGAAAGTGCACTTGGAAGTGCAGTCACTGTAAATCTGAAGGATAGATCTGATTTTATCATCCAATCATGTGCAAGCTAAAATGCTGTTTTTATTTTCCTTGCATCTCCCCCTCGGATCTACAGCGACTGCACTTCCAAGTGCACTTTCAGTGCAATTTCAAGTGCACTTTGCACTTGTAGTTTGCACTTGTAGTGCAAAGTGGATTTGCCTTTTGTAAATAACCCCCAGTGTGTATAGCACTGTAAGTCTAAAATCTAATCAGGATTGCGAGTCCCTGGAGAGGCAAGGCTCTCCTACATATCGCTGAATCGAAAGGGGGCTCAGGTAAGTATTATGGGGGCTGGTGCACACAGAAGGTGATTTCCCTTCATGCATAGGATGTATGACAGTAAAAAGCCTTGTGCCTTTACAACCACTTTAACTTAGATATTGTTGCTTTTCCAACTAGTTTTTGCATTATAGTCATTCATACACTAATTGTGGCTAGGCTTAGGCTTAGGCTTGTAATAGATACAATACAATTACAGCCTGGAGAAGGAGTATGCATGCTCCGAAAGCGCGCCTGCTGGCCCTGTGCACCACATCCAGCGACATCACAGCCAATGGGGAGAAGACTGCCAGCTTGACTCAGAGCCTTGCAAACCCCTGCAGCTAGCGAGACAGCAGCAGCACCCCACACCGCCAGCTATCTGGACCAGGACTACACAGGACTATCTTTTCATGTGACAACACTGAAGAAATGACACTTTGCTACAATGTAAATTAGTAAGTGTACAGCTTGTATAACTGTAAATTTGCTGTCCCCTCAAAATAACTCAACACACAGCCATTAATGTCTAAACCACTGGCAATAGAAGTAAGTACACCCCTAAATGAAAATATCCAAATTGGGCCCAAAGTGTCAATATTTTGTATGGCCACTATTATTTTCCAACTCTGTCTTAAACCTCTCGGGCATGGAGTTCACCAGAACTTCACAGGTTGCCACTGGAGTCCCCTTCCCCTCCTCCATTAAGACATCACATAGCTGGTGGATGTTAAAGACCTTGTGCTCCTCCACCTTCCATTTGAGGATGCACCACAGATGCTCAATAGGGTTTAGGTCTGGAGACATGCTTGGTCAGTCCATCACCCTTACCCTCAGCTTCTTTAGCAAGGCAGTGGTCATCTTGGAGGTGTGTTTAGGGTTTTCATCATGTTGGAATACTGCCCTGTGGCCCAGTCTCTGAAGGGAAGGGATCATGCTCTGCTTCAGTATGTCACAGTACATGTTGGCATTCATGGTTCTCTCAATGAACTGTAGCTCCCCAGTGCCGACAGCACTCATGCAGCCTCAGACCATGACACTCCCAACACCATGCTTGACTGTAGGCAAGGCACACTTGTCTTTATACTCCTCACCTGGTTGCTGCTACACACGTTTGACACCATTTGAACCAAATAAGTTTATCTTGGTCTCATCAGACCACAGGACATGGTTCCAGTAATCCATGTCCTTAGTCTTCTCATCTTCAGCAAACTGTTTGCAGGCTTTCTTGTGCATCATCTTTGGAAGAGACTTCCTTCTGGGATGACAATTTGATGCAATGTGTGGCATATGGTCTGAGCACTGACAGGCTGACCCCCCACCACGTCAACCTCTGTAGCAATGCTGGCAGCACTCATATGTCTGTAGCACTGACCCCCGAAGGAGCTGCTGGTTTTATTGGGCTTACCGTTACCTTCTTGAGCGCTTCCCCGTCTAGGGTTTCTCATGGTAGATGGCCCAAAGAACTGTGGAAATAGACAATGAATCTTCTTTGGGTTATTTATTTGAAGCAGAAACAGAATCTCGCAGGTTAGGGTAGAGGGTTAGGAATAAGTTCAGGTACTGCAAAAAATAGAAAGTCTCTTATAGAAAAAAATCCAGAGAATAGCAACCGTTTCACAGCTGGATTTTACAACCACCGGATAGACCTTCTCTCACTAGGTCTAGCAGCCGGTAGGGTGCTAAAGAAAAGTCTCTGCCACAGACTTGAGCGTAGAATACTTGAGTAAAAGTCTCTGCCACAGACTTGAGCGTAGAATACTTCAGTAACTGAGGGACATAGACAAATTTAAAGAGCTATCATACGGTACCAGTATCTTTCAGCTGATCCGGCAATACCGTATGAGTGTAGATCCATGTAGTGCCCTTCAACTGAGCCTCCAGGCTCCTTCAGAGAAGCCAGCCTTGCGCACGGCCTCTTCTGAAGACTCCTTTCCTGGGATTTCTCCAGTTGCTTGGCCTCTCCCTTAGATGAGATGGCACCGGACCACCTTTAAATCAATAGGCCCCGAGATCCATTCAGGCCTGTCCCTGCAGTTGCATTGCCTCAGGCTAGCCAGCCCAGAGACTTGGAAATGCATGGTTCCGCACTCCAGGCCAGGAGGGCCATGGGGCTGGTCAGGAGGACCAGAACCAAAGAGAATCTATTCTCCGGACCCCCCTGGACACGTGATGTCGGTACCTTAAATACCACCTCCCAGAATGCACAGCAGGAGAACACTCCCACTGGGCTGGTTCCGAAAGAAATGTGGCATTCAATACACCCAGCTAGACTGCATTCTTACCCTTGCCAGCGGTGACTGCGACACCTGCAGCCAAGATGGAACCCAGTGCAACCCAGCTGGACTGGTACTGAAACCATAAATTTTGTAAATTAGCCCCAAAACCAAACTGTAGTTTCAGGAAAGTTAACTTTGAAAAAACCATAGCGCCTGCTCGTCAGGAGCCAGCGCCACATGTCTATTTCCCAAAGAGAACCTCTGGATATGATGCTGAGCATGTGCACTCAACTTCTTTGGTTGACCATGGTGACACCTGTGCTGAGTGGAACCTGTCCTGTTAAACCACTGTATGGTCTTGGCCACTGTGCTGCAGCTCAGTTTTAGGGTCTTGGCAATCTTCTTATAGCCTAGACCATCTTTATGTAGTGCAACAAGTCTTTTTTTCAGATCCTAAGAGTTCTTTGCCATGAGGTGCCATGTTGAACTTCCAGTGACCAGTATGAGAGACTGAGAGCAATAACACCAAATTTAACACACTTGCTCCCCATTCACACCTGAAACCTTGTAACATTAATGGGTCACATGACTTCGGGGAGGGAAAAATGGCTAATTGGGCCCAATTTGGACATTTTTGCTTAGGGGTGGTACTCACATTTGTTGCCAGCAGTTTAGACATTAGGGGACAGCAAATTTACACTGTTATACAAGCTGTACTCTCACTACTGAATTGTTCCGTTCTCTTTCTGTTGTACTGTTTTGTATTTTGTTTGCTAATACTTTCAATAAAAATGTATTGTCATAAAAATATCTTTAAAACCTCAACCCTAGATTCCCTGACCCCCCCAATCCCATCTCCATATCCATGATTATTCACAAAATATTTAAAATATGGATTTCTGGTATGTGTTTGGTAGAAAGTCACTAGTGTGAGGACTGTGTGTGAGCACATTAAAAGGCAAAAAGTAGAAAGAGACAAGACATGTTTTATCTTGCAATACAAATTAGAGGACATTATTTGTGAGACAATAGCCATAAATATTGTTCACTGGCAGTTCGGTGAGGCTTCAATTTAAGAGGGAGAGATGAGACGGTTTTTATCTTGCAATAACATTATAGTATATAGTATATTATCTGAGGGACAATAACCACAAATATAATTCAATGTCTGAGCAGTATATAAGCAGCTTGGTTAGGCTGCAATATAAAAAGGAGAGAAAACTGTTTTTATCATGAAATAAACATAGTATACAGTGTTATCTGAGCGACAATAACCATAAATATGGTTCAGTGGCTGAACACTATAAAAGTCTGCAATGGAGGAAGAGGCAAGACAGGTTTTATTCATCATTAGAGTATATTATGTAGACGGGAGAAGATGAGGAAAGTGAGGAATGAGTATGAAGAGCGTGGACCTTTTTTCTACCTACTGTTCGATAAAGTTCAGCATACACAGAGCACTAGAATCGCATCGTCAAAATGACAGTCCTCCCGCTACTGTATTACTTTCGACCTCTACCAAACCAAGTCCCCGACACCGCCATACGGTGCTTCTAATTCAAAATCCTCCAATACTTTTGGGGTTCCAAAGGTCCTAGAATAGCCTAGGCAATGATGCATGCCCCAAAGACGAGGGGGGTATGGGGGTGCCCGAGTTTGGAAAGTATTATATAGCTGCACAGTTAGCTCAATTACTCCAACTGCATAGCTGTCATTATTGCCCTGAGTGGGCTTCACAGGAGGCTCAGGCATGTTCTGCACTAGCAATGGACCTTATCCTTTGGATTTCCCCAAAGCATCACAAAGCTATTCTGAACACTCTCTCATCTCTTAAACCTATGGGAAATGTGCTGTAAAAGATGGTCCCTAAGGTCCGCACACACTCCAGTGGCCCCACTCTTTGGCAATCCCCTGTTCCCCCTAGACAGACAACTCGATAGGTTTAGCTGGTGGGTAAACAAGGGATGACAGAGGAATACGTCCTCCCTCACATTACACAGGCAGCTTGAAGATGTCTCCCACGGAGAACTACCACCTACAACAATTCAAGCATTTTCTCCAACCTGTACGAAAAAAACTTGTCTGACCTGACAGTGCACACCGCCTTTGAAAATAGGTGCATGCAGGATTCTGCTCCCCAGGGGGGCATCTCCGTGCTCTACAAACAATTCACTGCCCCTCTCACCAGGCTCTCATATCAGGTGGCATGAGAGAGGGATCTGTAAACTAGCCCTGAGGCAGAGGACTGCTGTAAATGGAGCATAAGAATCCACAAAGGCATCCTTAACCTCGCTGGCGGTATGATTATTTCAGATTTTAGATGCTGAAAGCGGTACCATTATTTTGTATGGAAATTTGGCATTTTATATTGTAGGCCTGTAATTCGTATGCCGCGTACACACGGTCGGAGAATCCGTTGGAATGCGTCTTATCGGACCGTGTCGTCAGATAATCCGACTGCGTGTGGTATGCATCGGACTGATTCCGTCGGAATGTCCGTCGGACCCAATTTTCCAACATGTTGGAAATATTTCCCGACCAACTGGGCCGGTCAGACCTAATCCGATCATGTGTAGAGAATTTTGATCGGACCAAGTGCCACGCATGCTCAGATCAAATTCCTACATCAAAGCTATTGGCTACTAGCCTGAATCTAGTCCCATCGTAACGAAATTACGTCATCACGTTCTGAAGATTTTTCTACAACTTAGTCGGACCGTGTGTATGCAACAGTTTCGGACAAGATCTGACGGACAAAATCCGACGGATTTGGTTGTCGAAATCTCCGATCGTGTGTACAGGGGCTTAGAAATAATTCGCTTAAACAAGTGAAACAAGTAGAAACAAGCAGAGTCTAATATACATCCCGGGTATGATAAAATTTGAAATACGAAATCATAAATTATAATATAACATAAATATATATATATATAAAATAAATAACTATAAATAATAACAAATGATAATATAATAATAAAAATGATTCAATAATGTAATCAAATCAAAAACACTGAAATGTGCTGAGTTGCAGAATTGTCGCTGTCATTACTTTTAGTGTTTGATGACGAATTTCCCCACAAATTACTATCGCTCAATTCTGAGAGTGATTCTAATTTATTATCGCTGTTTTCTAGCTGGTCTATAACCACTTTTGATGTAAACTGACATTTTTTGATTGCTATGGACAATCTCCAGTTTCCTGGCATAAAGAACATTATTTATAATATAAAACTGCATGCAGGACACTGGACAAACCACTAGGGACAAAGGGGATGTGTAATTATTTGATACAGTACTGTAATCTGTAAGATTACAGTATACTGTATCTATACTGTGTTTTTTACTTACTAAAAACAAGGCGAAAACATTATATTAAGGAAAACACTTTACTTCAATCTGTAAAATGGATGAGAAGAGCTTATACTAAACTGTAGGCAATTTAAAACCAGCTATAATAAGTTACTAATTACATGATCATTTCTCAACCTTCCAGTATACTGTGACAGATCGAGCAAGACACAGCGGTTCGCTATTCACAGCGGGGAGACATCGCTGGATCGAGGGGACAAGTTAAGTAACCCCCTCCATGGATCCAGCGATGCTATCCCAAGTCTGGCTCGGGACTACCGCTTATGGTAATTAAATCTCACCCCGAGCCAGACTCTGGAATACCGCCAGGGAGGATACTGTAGTCCTGATTGAGACGGGATATAAGGTACACACCAGGTGGTATCTGATACCAGGACGCCTATCCAAAATGTATCCAGGAGCCTCGGTCTGCTGCTTCAGGGGTTGTGGACAGGTGGGTTCACCACTCCATGTATGGTGGACGTGCCCCAAGGTCTGTCTCTTCTGGATCAGGGTTCACTCACTCATACTATCAATCACAATGGTTAATATTATTAACCACTTTCTGTTATATGACATCCTGGACTTTCAGTGGGAATATCTGAATGATGCCTGCAGCTACAGGCATCTTTCAGATATCCTTGTTTTCAGCCGGCGATTCTGCGCACCATAAGAATGATCATAGCGGCAGTTCCGCCTCTTGATCATTCTTATATCTGGTGCTTCTGCAGGCTCTCCCGTGCTATCGGGGACCCAGGAAAAGAATCGGCCGCTGCCGGATGATGAGCATAGAGATTTCTGGTGACCAGATGGTCATGGTTATGACTTCATGTCCTGGCCGCGGATGTAAACAAAGCCCCAATCGCAGCTGGTAAGCATGAGATGATTTTTTTCCGATCTCATGCTTTCCAGCCTGAAGAAGAGATGTGGGGTCTTATTGACCCCACATCTCTCCATAAAGAGAACCTAACCTGTCATGAATGATTCCTATTACAAGGGATGTTTACATTTCTTGTAATAGAAATAAAAGTGATAAAAAAAATGCTGTAAAAGTAAGCAAAAAAAAAAAGTTAAATGAAAAATAAGATAAAAAAAATAATAATTTAAAACGCCCCTGTCGCGCTCAGAAGCGAATGCACACGTTAGTACTCCCCCATAAATATTCCCTGAAATCCTAAGCCTCAACCCAACCTTTTCTTGACCTATCAGAAAATAAAAAATCTATAGATAAACATGAAGAAATGGGATATTTAAAAATACAATAATGAAAAAAAAACCTGTTAAATAGCAGCTTTATATGTTGTTGGTACACACTGAAAGGTAGTCCTAAAATAACTGTTGGTTTTTGGAACTTTGAAGACAGGGAGGGTACTCAAAAAATTGTAGTCCACCATGCTGCAATCCAAAGTAATTTAGCGCAATAGCACAGTATAGCATCATTTGGCAACTAACTTTCCCTACGCAGACTGTCAACCCATGATAGTATGGACTCAAAATCTCATCCCTAGGCAGAAAAATGATAGCAAGAAAGAATAAACGTTCATGCGAGCTCCCTCACATGGTGAGAAGCACCCGTGGGCGCGCTCCCATGATACAGGCAGCGGCTATAGCCGCTCGCTGTATCACACAGCTCCGCCCCCGGCGCACCGCATCATTGGATGTGATTGACAGCAGTGCGAGCCAATGGCTGCGCTGCTTTCAATCCATCCACTTCAGCCAATCAGTGGCCAGGCTGAGCGGCAAAGAGGACTGTGGGGGCGAGCGTGGGACTTTCGAGGGGTCAGGTAAGTAAAACGGGGGGGACTAGGGGTGCCGGCAGTGTGAGATGTTCTTTCACCTTAATGCATAGAATGCATTAAGGTGAAAAAACATTTACCTTTACAACCCCTTTAACACAAACTGTTAGAAAGGATCATGCAGCTGTTTGTGGACTGGCTGGTGAGTTGAGCTGGGAATTGCTTTGGTTTTGTTTTGCATGCGTTGCCCTTCCATGTGCTCCTTGCTGTGAAGGCCAGTTATAGGTGGGGGCAGTGGCCAGTTGTTTCATACATTTAGTGGCCATGAAAATTTGGGTATATGTGATTTTTCAAGTCTAATCTAATATAATTAACTCAATCCGTACATAATAATTATTTAGGAACAATTATTACTTTCAATTGAATAATACTTGTCTGAGATTTATAGTAGTGTTGAAAACCAAACCCTTTAATATCTTTATTCAAGTTCTCAAGACAAATTATGAAGTGTATGATTTCTTTGCAGTTGAGTTATTATTAGGGATTGTTCATATGTATCACAGATCAAATCAAAGTTAACTCCAGGCTGCGTCTACTGTGCACACTGAAAAAAAAACAGTGATTGTTTTACTTAAAATGTATTAAAGTAAAACTGGACTAAGAAATGAAAATTTGCTTTATAATAGCAAACACCTAGCAATGTTATCAAGAGTATGTTTTCTATGTTTTAAACATATAATATAAGTCAGCAGTAACAAACAATCAATCTGAGCAAAAATGTAACCACTTCAGCCCCGGAAGAATTTACCCCCTTCCTGACCAAAGCACTTTTTGTGATTCTGCACTACATCGCTTTAACTGACAATTGCGCGGTCGTGCAACGTGGCTCCCATACAAAATTGACGTCCTTTTTTCCCCACAAATACAGCTTTCTTTTGGTGGTATTTGATCACCTCTGCGGTTTTTATTTTTTGCACTATAAACAAAAAAATAGCGACAATTTTGAAAAAAACAAATTTTTTATTTTTTGCTATAATAAATAGCCCACATTTTTATTTAATTGATAATTATTTTTTACTAGTAATGGCGGCGATCAGCGATTTCTATCATGACTGTGACTTTATGGTGGACACATTGGACAATTTTGACACATTTTTGGGACCATTGGCATTAATACAGCGATCAATGCAAAAAAATTGCATTGATTACTGTGAAAATGTCACTGGCAGTGAAGGGACTAACCACTAGGTGGTGCTGTAGGGGTTAAGTATGTCCTAGGGAGTGATTCTCACTGTGGGGGGAGGGGCTGTGTGTGAAACATCACTGACCAGCACTCCCGATTACAGGCAGAGCTGATCAGTGACAGTGTCACTAGGCAGAACGGCGAGATGCTTGTTTGCATTACCATCTCCCCATTCTTCCTCACCGTGAGATGATCGCAGGTATCCTTGGGACTCGCGGTCACGGAGCTCCCGGCGCAAGTGCGAGCCGTATCTTAAAGGGCAACGTACAGGTACATTAATCTGCCTGTAAGTGCCCTTCTGCCTCAGTATATCTGCGTGAGATGGTCAGGAAGTGGTTAAAAAAATAGAATGAATAGCAAATACCCCTTTTTATTTAAAGCGGAGTTCCACCCAAAAATGGAACTTCCACTTTAAGGGAGGTGACCACCTGACATGCCACATTTGACATGTCATTTTTTGGGGGGGGGGAGAATACCCTCTTTTTAGAGGGTCCCAGCTCCCACCTTCTCCTGGCGCACCATGGCACCAGAAGGGAGGTCACTTCTCCCCCCTCCCTCTCGGTCTAGTCACGGCGTGCAGCACGGCTCGCTCATGCACAGTGGGTGCCCGGCTGTGAAGCCAAAGCTGGGTGCCCACAGTTGCAATACCTGCGACACAGAGAGGAGAGGGAAACGAGCGAGGCTTCGTCCCCCGCATTGCTGGACCCTGGGACCATATTTGTAGCTGCTGACTTTTCATTTATTTTTTTAAGTGGAACTCCGCTTTAAAGGGGATGGAAACCCGGTTCATGAAATTTGAGTTGGGCACATATATCTGCAGTGTTGTGTGATCTCTCTTCAAAGCACTATGTCCTGTAGCTGTCTCCTGCTCCGTTCTTCTGTTATCAGACTGATAACTCCTGACAAGTTCTCCGTCACATGATAAAAGAGTTTTGTGTTGGGGAGGATGCTATGTATAAATTAGCAGATCCCTTAACTATATAATGAACAGAGCTCAAAGTCCCTACCTATGAGGAGAGGGGGTGTGTGCCTTTTCTCCAATCAGCTGTCTTGGCTGTATGCCGACTTCACTGCAGTGTTGAACAGGAAGATAATATTTTATAACATGATGTGAACTTTCTAAACAGTATATAAATATGAATAAAGCAGATATACATGTAAAACGTATGTAGGGAGATTTGTTTCATCTCTGTGTATCATCTGATGTTGTGTACAACAAGGGTTTAGATGCGCAACCAAAAATGTGCAGATAGAAAAACTTCTGCAAACAAATGTGTTTCAAAGTAGACAAATAAGTGCAAAATCTATGCAAATAAATGTGTTTCAAAATAAACAAATACAAAATCTATCATCAAGAGAAAATGGAAACGTCCATATTATATGTCATTCATAATAATTCCATTAGGCAGACAGTCCTTTAATGGGAATGCAAATGGTTCTTTCCACAATATATTTTCACACCGGACAGCCAAGGAATAATAAAAAAAAATAATAATAATAATAAAAAGGAAAAAAGCCAGATGGCCGCTTATCAGATCTGTAGGATCTCTATTACGGAGATCATATAGGCACATATAGGAGAGGTCATTCGGGGTGGGTGAATGATTAATTCACATATCCGTCTGGATCTTCCCTTCCACTGGCAAATTCAAATGCTCTAATGGGCTCCACAGAGTCCCGTATCTAAAAGGATGCACTCGTGGGGTGTATTATAAGAAGAAGAGAGAGGGCTTCGTAGTGCAATAAGTTAAAACGATTCCTTTATTCCATAACCTGGACAACTCGTATTCCTAAGAAGCACTGGCAGACAATTCAAACGAAAAAGCACAGCTGCATAAGCCAGCAAGCTGATGTGTGGTGACGTTAGTTTCTAAGGCTCCACCTGTAGCATTGTTTCTCCATACTAGGCATCAACAGCCTCCTTTCCCTGTTGGGGGATGTACCCCCCCCCCCCTCCGCCGCTCCGCTCGGGTCTACCATCCCACAGGGAGACCCGAGCCAACAGCCAGCATGTCTGCCAGCTAGCCAGAGTCCCAAAAAAATCCGAATTCGGCTTTGATCGGGTCTCCAATGTACAAACCCAGATGTGACGCCACAATGTCACTTCCGGTTTACATGCCAGCCAACAGCACAGATTTAAGAAAAATTACAGTATTCAAAAAACGCCATTCATGACATTTAGAATACTTTTAAATACAGAGGAGGAGTTTGGGGTCTTTTAGAACTCAGATCCCTCCATAAATAGTACCTGTCACTCCCTTTTTTTTCTTTTTACACTGTTCCTTTGAGAAAAAAAAATGTGATCACTTTTATTGCTGTGTCACAAGGGATGTAAAAAAACATCCCTTGTGACAGTAACAGCAATAAAAGTGATCACATTTTTTTTTTCTCAAAGGAACAGTGTAAAAAGAAAAGAAAAAAAAAGAAAAGGAAAATGTATAAGAAAAAAACTATTTAAATTTTTTTTTAAAGCACCACATTCCTCTGTGCTCTCGCGCCAAAGAAAATGCATACGTAAATCGTGCCCACAAATGTAAACAGTGTCCAAACCACACATGTGCGGTACCTCCGTAATAGTTACAGCAAGAGCAATAATTCTAGTGGAAGACCTCCGCTGTAAGTCTAAACAGGTAACTGATAAAAAAAAATTTAAAGCTTAGCCTATGGAGATTTTTAAGTACCATAGTTCATTGCCATTCCATGAGCATGCACAATTTTAAAGCCTATCATCTTTAACAATATACAAAAAAAATTGGGCTAACTTCACTGTTTCTTTTATTTTTAAATTCATTGAAGTTACATGTCCCTGTACATTGCACACTCACATCAGTCCTTACCCTCAAGGAGCCCACAATCCAAGGTCCCCATTCATATAGTATGGCCAATTTTGGACAGAGGCCAATTAATCTATCTGCATGTCTTTGGAATGTGGGAGAAAACCAGAGTACACAGAGGAAACCCACGCAGGCACAGGGAGAACATGCAAACTCGAGGCAGGTAGTGTCATGGTTGGGATTTAAACCAGTGACCCTTTTTACTGCTAGGTGAGAGTGCTAACCACTACACCACTGTGTATTATTTCCCAAAAAATTATGTTTAAAAGAATGCTGCGCAAATACAGTGTGAATAAAATATTGCAACAACTTACATTTTCTAGTAAAAAATACAGATTTTAACTTGTAAAACATCAAATGTCAGAAATAGAATCAATCAAGATGAACACTGCCCATCAATCATCAAAGAAAAAAAATCTGTTGATAGTTCAACCTATCCCATCATGCCACACTCCCGCTGATAATGCCACACTCCTGCTTTTCAGAGCTGTCATTAGGCTTATATGCAATGGATGGGGATGTGGTAACATCGCTGACCAATTATGGATATACTGTAGACATATTTGGTCTATGGCCGTGGCCAGATTTGGTGAGTGATGTCACCACCACCTCTCCCCTTTGCTTTTATGGTCAGGGATTTCAAGGCATTTAAGTGAAAGGGGCCAATGATGTCACTGGGTGTTAAAGTAGAACTTCACTCAGAAAGTGATGTTCCACTGGTTTGCTCCCTCTTCCCAGTCTGTAACTAAGTTACAGGTTTTGTTTGTGGGGAGAGTGAATACATACCCACCCACCCCTCCCTCTCTACAGCCATATCTCAGTTGGCTGCAGGAGCATTCACAAAGCGCTGCTTACACACGTGCAGTAGATAGCTGACTATGGCGAAAAAGAGGACTTCACCATTTCAGGTTGACACAGTGCAGTAGCCGCATCCCTAGGATATGATGAAAAAAAGGAGAGATCCCCCTTCAGTGGGACTTCAACGGCCACATACACTGATGTAATATGAAAAAATAGTTTATTGGATACACATAAACATTTGCAATCAACTAGAATGATTGATATTAAAAAACATCAAATATTCTTACAAAGTGTACGTATATATATAAAACAATATATATAGAAAACAACAAAGACAAAGAACAACAATTTACATGAAAAAATGACAGAGATAATACTCTCCAGTAGATAGTAATCTCCGGTACCCTGGGTCCCGGGGATTACTATCTACTGGAGAGTATTATTATTATTATTATTGATGTTTTTTAATATCCATCATTCTAGTTGATTGCAAACTTTTATATATATCCAATAAACATTTTTTTTCATATTACATCAGTGTATGTGGCCTTCAAGTCTAACTGAAGGGGGGTCTCTCCTTTTTTCATCGAGAGCTAGCTATGGTTCCTTAGAAAGCCACAGATGGCTCCCATATACAAGATGGTGTTAGGAAGATCGGGTTGTGGGAAAACAGCGCTGGACCCCAGGGATTGGAAAGTATCTGTTTTATTTATTTTTTTAAGTCAGCAGCTACAGTATTTGTACCTGCTGACTTTTAAAAACAAAAAATTAAACTGAAGTTCCTTTTTAAGAACTGAACCCCCTGGTACCATTAACAACCATTGACAGCAGGGAGCATTCTAGTGCAATAGTGGTAGTAATATCACTAATATACAGTAGATGATGTTCAATTAACACTGAAAAGGTAGATGTTTGAGCATTCAGGCCAAACTTTAGGCTCAATTCTACTGCCTAATTAAACCATCAAACTTTTTTACACTTTAGTATACGAATGTCTGATGTTACATACAAAGAAAACGAGAGAAAATTAGACAATCTAGTTAAAAAAGGCCACGCTAAAAAGGAAAGAAGAAGTTGCATCTTAACCCTTTTTCCCTTGAATGCTTGCTTGCTTTATCTGAATCCACGAAACCTGAAGTGAACAATGGTGCTAACTCTTCATAAATCAGCAAAATTCTACAAAAAAATAAATAAAAAAATCATTCCAAACAGGTGGAGATAGCAGCTTTATAAATAGGCAAAGCCATCAGAAACCATATTTGCTGTGGGGAAAAAAAAGCAATGTCATAGCAACTTCAGCTTTAACTAGACCCAAAAGGATGATAAAGCTCTTTTAAATACAGTGTAATACAAAATGTAAAGTATATTATTCTAAATGTTCTATGGTTTATTAACTGCACTACATTGTGTCTTATCAGCAGAATGACCCTAAAGAATAATATATGCTGGTATAGTCTAAAAATAAAATTCTATTAAAAAAACAGTTATCTTAGATATTCACTCGAAAAGCTTAGCTGGCAGGATGTGCCTTTTCATATAAACTAATTTTGTACTGTACCTCATGCTCCTTATCCATGACTCATGTAAAGTAATGGAAGAATGAAATAGTTATTAATAAGTTAATGTCAGCTTCTTCTAACTGAACATTTGCCATTTGTAGGTCAGATATCACCACAAGGGAGTTTTTTAATAAGACATATACTTTTAAAGTAAGTGTTAATTTATGATATGCAATAGAAGAGAAGCATACATGTTCACTAAAGCCATGTATTCATCATGTAATAGTTTTGTTATAACAGTTAAATGTATATTTGTTGTTATTAATAGTACATCATTTAAACCCCATATTTGGCCTTTTTTTTAAATGGTTCCATAGCTGATTTTAAAACAAAAACAACATAAAAAAGCAGCTCTCACTACAATACTTACCTTTAATCCATGGTTGCCACCCACATTAATTATTTTTTGGACAGAGGACCTCCTGTCAACACTTGGGATCGGAGGGCTTGACCTTGTGCTCTGCATCATGAAACTTCGCCTCTGTGAAGGAACTTCCTGTAACAAAGACTAGTCACTGCAGCTCTCTCTTTGTGCAGCATAACTGGCCTTGTAACCACCCCTTTCTGTAAATGTCTAGCAGTGGTTTGCTGGGTCCTTCCTAGAGCTCTGCTCTTTGCATAAATTATATGCAGCATATTGATGAAGCTACTACTACTTCTGGAATATATTAACTGGGTTTGCAAAAACATATGGTACACACAAAATTGTATTTGCTTTGTGGCTATTCGTGAATATATTTAAATAAACTTTTTCTACCCAGAGTTTAGTTTTACATTTTTAAATATGGAAGCTTTCAAATCAATGCATTCATTTTTTTGTCGGGCATTATACAGTTCTGAGAATGGGTCTGAAAACCAAATATTTATACACAGAACAACAAAGACATACAATGAAATATAGCCATTTTCTCTCTGAGTAGTAATGGCTCCCTGATGAGTGGAACAAAGTAGTTTACCTGTTCAGGGGATGTGTTAGACTGCTGGAGATAGACCGCTGCTCTGCTGGGGAAGGGAATCTGGGATGGCAACAAGCACACTGTTAAAGAAAAAAAAACAAGTCAAATAAAGTTTTACCTATTTTTGCTTTCTAATATTCCATAAGCTCTAAAACCTTAGGTAACAATAGTGCTTTACTGAACATTTAGTTTTTCCTTTGGAGCCCATTTAGACATTTCTGGTCTATTGGAGTACATTAAGGCATGTGCAACAATATGCATTACATTGTGCGTTAAAGCGGTAGTATAGTTTATACATTTTTTTTTTAAATAGATCCCCCAGCAGCATCAAGCCATAATGTACGAGTATGCTCTGCATACTTGTATATTATGACAGACTTACCTAGAAACGCAGCCCTCCAGCGCTGCGCTCTCACTACACTCCCTTGTCCCTGGCCACTTCCATCTTCGTCCGTTTTTTTCGACTGGGTTTGTGATCTTCAGCCGATTGATTGACTGTGCGGGGGTGAAGTCACTTCCGCCCATGTGCACAGGAGTCACATTACAGCGGCACAAAAAGTGGGCCCTAAATGTGGTCTGAGCTGCGCATATGCGGCTCAGATCACATTACTCACTGACAGGTAGGGGGTTGATTTATGCACAGTGCTGCACAGTGCATTGGGGTGTCAATCACAATGAACTGTACCACAGATATCACCGTGCATGAACATGTTTCTGCTAGGGATGGGCCGAACGGACCCCTGTTAGGTTTGCACCAGAACTCTGTGAAAATTTGGACACGAATAATGAACCCCATTAAAGTCAGTGGGATCTGAATGTCAAAAATCAAAAGTGCCCATTTTGGAGGCTTATATGGAAGTAATTGGGCACAAAATGGTTATAGGAGTCCGGGTTGTACCAATAAAAAAAAGTTTGTAATAAACTTCGTTTTTAAATGAGCAGTGATTTTTTTTTGTAAAAGCATAATAATGAAAAAAATCTTTTAATATAGTGCCGGGGGGGTTCTATTAGTTTACCTGTAAAGTGGCAGTTCTGTACCATATGTAGAATCTGCT
This sequence comes from Lithobates pipiens, assembly GCF_037356315.1. Lineage (NCBI taxonomy): Eukaryota > Metazoa > Chordata > Amphibia > Anura > Ranidae > Lithobates > Lithobates pipiens. The sequence goes on from NW_027507718.1 coordinate 19,291,963, forward strand.
GCAGCAATAATTGCATTTATAAAGCCCAAAAAAATTACATTTTCCCTGCAAGCTGCCTTTATTTTGCTCAGCAACAGCTGGGGAGCCAGTGTGTATGATGAGGCCACAATGTATTGCACTGGGAAGATTAGAGATGTTTTTGATACATTCTGGTGTCACTTTGACTTTGGATAGAAGTAACGGGTGCATAAACATTGGTCTTTGGGTGTCGGTGGTGCCTTCCCACTGTAACCCTATAGAGGTAATCTTGATGAAAGCAATAGTTGGCCTTGCTGTAAAAAATTGCAATGATATGCACCTGTCAAACAGGTGCTGAAAAATTGGTCTTTGGGTGTTAATTGTGCCCATGAAACCTATACCAAAAACATTCTTCCAGATGAAATGATTGAACACCCTGAAAGCTAGGCAGCCTCAAAGTCCTGCAGAGATTCCATATCCTAAAAAGACTTAATCAGTGATGTCGGCATCAGGGGCTTCATAGCTGGTAGTTCAGGACTTATTCATTTTTATAAAAGTCAAACGGTCCATGGAGTCTGTGGACAGATGCTTTCTATGATCAGTAACAAAACCTCTTGCAACACTGAATGTCCATTCTGAATGCACGCTGGATGCAGGGTAGCCTAACAACTCGATAACATACTGGGCAAGATCTGGCCAGTGGTCTATTCTCATCAGCTGGAAAGCTCTCTATCTCTGTTTTGGCCCCAAGGTAATCGTCCACCAACAGAACACTCAAAACTATTTTTTTCACGACACTGTAACCTACTGGAGTCAGGAAAAACATTCAATAAAATCCTCTTTAACATGTCCTCAAGAGATTTTATCTTCTGCACTCTCTGTGGGGATTGGATGAGTTCTGAGACCATCACCTTATAACGTGTTTAAGGAGGGTTGCCAACCAGTAATTCTTCTCCTTTATGACACATATTCTTGGGTCCTTTCTCAGGCTTTGAAGCATGAGGTTTCCCATGTGCCTCAAATTTGCCAAGGCTTGAGAAGAAGACACCTCAGGGTCACTCAGGATGCATCCTTAACCGGTTCCTGACCAGCGCACGATGATGTACGTCAACAGAATGGCACGGGCAGGCATATTGGCGTACAGGTACGTCCAATATTCAATGCCGCCTTGCCATCAGGAGCGCGCTGCCAGCGGCGCTCCCGCACCGGTCGGGACCCCCGTGAGTCCGGTCGCGGGACCCGCGGACTCGATCGCCGCGGGCATCCCCGCAATCGTCTCACGGGATGGCTGAATGGAGGAAATGCCGTGTAAACAGCATTTCTCCATTCTGCCTAGCAACTAGTGACGCTGATCTCTGCTCCATGTGATTGGAGCAGAGATCAGTGTTCACTAAATGAAAGCCCAACCCCCCCACAGTTAGTAACACACCCCTAGGAACACTTAACCCCTACACTGCCACCCACTGGTTAACCCCTTCACTGCCAGTGTCATTTACACAGGAATCACTGCATTTATATAGCAGTGATTACTGTATAAATGACAATGGTCCCAAAAATGTGTCAAAAATGTCCGATGGGTCCCCCACAATGTCGCAGTCACAATAAAAATTGCTGATCGCCGCCATTACTAGTAAAAAAAAAAATAATAAAAAAATATTAATAAAAATGCTATAAAACTATCCCTATTTTGTAAACGCTATAACTTTTGCGCAAACCAATCAATAATCGCTTATTGCGATTTTTTTTACCAAAAATATGTAGAAGAATACGTATCGGCCTAAACTGAGGGAAAAAAATGTTTTTTTATATATTTTTGGGGGATATTTATTATAACAAAAAGTAAAAAATAATGCGTTTTTTTCAAAATTGTCGCTCTATTTTTGTTTATAGCGCAAAAAATAAAAACCGCAGGGGTGATCAAATACCACCAAAAGAAAGCTCTATTTGTGGGGAAAAAAGGACGTCAATTTTGTTTGGGAGCCACTTTGCACGACCGCGCAATTGTCAGTTAAAGCGACGCAGTGCCGAATCGCAAAAAGTGGTCTGGTCTTTGACCAGCAAAATGGTCCGGTCTGTAAGTGGTTAATGATCAGCCATTGGTGTGGGGAGAAAAAGCCTGAGGCTGTCATCATGCCGTACTGGCACAGGTGCTCGTTGACAGCCCTTTGCTGCATGTATAGCCACTGCAGCAGTCGCAGAGTTGAGTTCCACCTGGAGGGCATGTCACAAATCAGGTGGTTTAAGGGCAGATGGAATTCCCACTAAATTTCAGCCAACCGAGCACTGGCTGTGTATGACCACCTGAAATGGCTACAGACTCTTCTGGCCTGCTTTTAGTACATCTTGCAACCCTGGGTACGTACTTAGGAAATGCTGCACCACCAAATTGAGGACATGTGTCAACTTTCCCTGTCTATGAGTGGACAGGAGGTTTGAGCCATTATCGGACACCACCATTTCTAACTCCAGCTGGCGTAGTGTGCACCAGCTCTGAGCCCGTCCCTGCAGAGCTGCAAGAATGTCTGCTCCAGTGTGGTTCCTGTCCCCTAAACGCACCAGCTCAAGCATTGCATGGCACCTTTTAGCCTGGCTCTGGGAATAGCCCTTTGAATGCTTAGGGGGTACCTGATGTTCATAGGACAATTCTGCAGAGGAGGGCATGAAGGTAGCGGAGGAGGAGGAGGAGGGGGTAGAGCTCACAGGTCTAGAATCATCACCACCAGTTGTATGGAGATGTGGGGGCACAACAAGCTGCAGCACTGAGGCCTGTCCTGCATCCTTTTGAGTTTGCTGTAAACTAAATATATCATCCCTACCCATGCTTGCTGGACCACGTGTCAGCAGTAAGGTGGATTTTACCACTGACTGCCTTGCCCAATGATGCAAGAACATGCCCTTCCACATGATGGTAGAGAGATGGAACGGCCTTACGTGAAAAGTAGTAGCCACGGGGAACCTGACATTGTGGTACAGCACATTGTGAAAATTTACGGAAGGGGCAGAACTGAGAGCCAACAGCTTTGACAAGCTTGCATTCAGACGCTGGGCATGTGGGTGGCAGGGACTGTATTTTCGTTTTTCCACTGCAGTAGATGAAGCAGAGAAAATTGACAGCTACAGTCTACAGCTGGTGGTGTGCTACTGGACCTGGGACACCCTGTGCTATAGCATCATCCCTGTTAATGGAGGCTGCTGAAAGGTAATGACTCAGTATCCCAGGGGCAGACTAAAGTGGGTAGGGAGGAGGAGGAGGGACAGATTTGTGCCCCTTTTGTGTGGCTTTTAGGTGCTCTTGCTAACGGGCTGAGTGGTTGGACGTTAAATGCCTTGTTAGGCATGTGATACCCAAATGGTTTGTGCTTTTGTTACGTTTGATGTGCCTCAGACACAGTTTGCAGATAGCAACAGTGCGATCGGCTGCAGATGTGCTGAAAAAGACCCAGACAGCTGAGCTTTGGGAAGTGGGCTGGGAGATAACAGCTGCAGATGTGATGGAATAGGGTGGCTGCTCTCTACTCTTTCTTGATGTTGGCCCCCTTGGGGTTGTGCCACCTCACCTTCAGTTACCCCCTCTGCTCTATCTGGCACCCAAGTCGCATCAGTGACCTCATCATCATCTCCATCTCCTCCATCTTCATAATTACCACTGGAGACAACTTGGCAATATGCTGCGGCTTGGGGAACATGAATACCAATTTGTCTACCTGTGTTCCTCCTGCTCTCTAGGCTCATGTTCCTGTCATCCTCAACCTCAGAACCAACATCTGAATCCAGTAATGACTGGGCATCATTAATGATCAAGTGGCTGATGCTGTGGTCAAATAACTCAGCTGACTCCTCAATGGCTGATGTTGGGGCTATGGCAAGAATAGATGCGGACAAGGAGGCAGGTTTCTCCACTCTGGCAACTGCAGGGGATTGCATGGCAGAGGATGAGGAGGGTGAGGAAGGTTTAGTAAACCAGTCTACCACCTCCTCTGCATGCTGTGGCTGGATAGCATGGGCAAACTCACTAAACAGAGGAAATTATGCCCTGCCTGAGGACTGACCACCACGTCCACCTTTGCCTCTGGACACATTTGTTGCTGTCCCCCTTACAGTGCCAAGGGAACGTCTGCCTCTCTGTGTTGTCCTCCCAGACATTATTGGGAGGGAGGGGGCGGTGCTTATAAGCAAAGGTAAAGAAGTTGAAATCTGCACGTAGATGCGCTTTAATCTATGTAAAGAGGTGTTTGGTGCACTTTATTTTGAGTACTCACACTACACAGACACACTCCATGGATACATTATAATATACTACATTATACTGTGCCAAATGTACAGTGATGCACAGAACTATATGGCGTTAAACTGGCAGTAACACACACTGAAGTAAATGGCGTTAAACTGGCAGAAACGCACACAGAAGTAAATGCCGTTAAACTGGCAATAACACACAGAAATAGACAGTGTTCAACCGTCACTACACTTATGCTATCTGAACTGTCCATACTGCAATAAAATGCGCCAAATGTACAGTGATGCACAGAACTATACGGCGTTAAAGTGGCAGTAACACACACAAAACTATATGGCGTTAAATTGGCAATAATGCACACAGAACTATATGGTGTTAAAGTGGCAGTAACGCACACAATTGGCAGTAACGCACGCAAAACTATATGGCGTTAAACTGGCAGTAACACACACAGAAGTGAATGGCGTTAAACTGGCAGTGACACACAAAACTATATGGTGTTAAACTGGCAGTAACGCACACAGAACTATATGGCGTTAAACTGGCAGTAAAACGTGCAAAACTATATGGCGCTAAACTGGAGCATAGAGTGCTGCTTGACAGAGTGGAGCCTGTCATCAGGAAATAGGTCCCGCTGTTAGCCCGCTGTTAGTAGCTCCAGTGGTCTGTGTGTACTGCCAGAGACTAAGCTGTAGGCCTGAGATTTAGAGATGGACACAAGTGCAACGACATGTTGCTGTGGTTCTGCTGTTGCTGAGAGCCCAAAAACCTGTGGCTGCTGTTACTGTCTGCTGCTCATGTGAGAGCCCACGTCTAAGCTGCCATTCCAGACCAGCCATTCCAGAACTGCGATTCCAGAGTAACTACTGTTCCAGACAAAGCTACAAGATCTGCACAAAAGTTGAGAGGCCTGTAGGCCTTGAAGCATTTGACTTGCTATTGTTGCCACTGTTTGACAAATAGTGCTGCTGAGAAGGGACGGTGCTGTTACTCTGCAAATTACAAATCATTTATTTGACGTGAGGGTGTTCCACTGCAAAGAAACAAGGGCCCCAACACCAGCAAAACTGTAACTAGTTTTACCCTGGTCAGTGGTCCAGGAAGAGCAAGCTATTGTCAAATACAATAGACATTTTTTATGGAAAGTCTGACTCCTATTATTCCTGTACTTGCCTATAACATGTAAATAACCTGAATGGTGATAGGTTGCACTGCATCCCTGTACAAAACCAATAGATATAAAAAAGCATGTATTGTATATAGAAGAATTTTAGGGTGCCACCTCAAAAACTAGCTAGATATACAATTAAATATGTTTAAATAAAACACATATTTATTGAATAATCATTCTTAAAATAATCCATTTAAGGGGGCGTGGCCGGCAGCCGAGGAGAATGGCCGCGTTGTAAGGGAGCTCCGTCCACCGCAAGTTACCGGAGCTTATAACAACGTACCTGGGCGGTAGATCTCGGCGGTTTTTCCCTCAACTAGGTCGGGCAGCAGTGGAGATTATGTCCCGCCGCAGGAAGGAAGCAAAACGGCTGCATAAAATGACGGATTTCTACCGCCAGCCTCGCAGCATGCAGGCCCAAGATGGCACTGGTAAGGGACACGTCCGGGAGCCTGGCGGGCACTCAGAGAGACATTCCCCTGGTATCGACCGTGCGTCTTCCCGGTCAGGTTCCTCCCCAGAGAACAAGCTTCTGTCCCCCACAGCATCCTCCACCTCTAGTCCTGTGAAGGCTAAGCAGCCACATCTTCAAGGGGGAGAGGAGGCAGACCTTAGCAGTGCATCTCTAAATGATACCAGAGAGCTCCAGGACTCCATCTTGGATTTCCCCACTAGCAACCAGCCAGTGATTGATTCCACCCTAAAGGACATGCTGGTGTCCCTTCGTAGCACGTTGCATGCTGATATAATGTCACTTGCCAACAACTTCAAAGAAGAAGTCAAAGCAGTAAGAGACAGAGTTTCTCACATAGAACATAAAATGTCCGAGTTTGCAGGCACCATAAATGAAGTCATTGACGCGCATAATGAAAAAGATGATGAGGTATCCTTCATGAAAGAAAAATTAGCTGACCTTGAAGACCGCTCGAGGAGAAATAATATAAAAATCAGAGGAATTCCAGAATCGGTCAAAAATCCTGACTTACAAGTTTACTTCCAGAAAATCATGCAGGATGCTTTGCCGGACGCTTCGGAAACCGATCTAGCTATTGACCGGATCCACAGATTGCCTAAACCTAGGCACATCCCTGAACATCTGCCGAGAGACACTATTGTGCGGATCCATTTTTTCCAAACCAAAGAGAAGTTCCTTCTCCAGATGAGGAATTCGGAAACAATACCTGAGTCAGCCCATAACTTGTCCTTTTTTCCCGATTTTTCGGCGTTCACGATGCAGAGGAGAAGGAGCATGGTGACCATTACGAAGCCTCTGAGGAATCACCACATCCCATATAAATGGGCCTATCCAGCCAAGCTTCTAGTTTCTAAAGAAGGGAGAACAATCCCCATCAAGTCAGTGGAAGAAGGAATTCGCCTTCTGCGCGACTGGAACATTCTTGCTGGAGAAGAAAATGCGCACTCTTCCGATTCATCTCCGCCTCAAGGTTCCCATTCCTGGCCGAGACCCATTTCAGATTGACTGCCCAGGTAATCAGTATTTTGTATTCTCATAGAGCTCCGGGACATGGTGGAACATGCTTTGCTCTCTTGAAGCCCTCCATAGTTTAAGGGTCAAATCCCTACAGATTCTATTGAATCGCCTGTTTTTACGAGTTTTCTTCTTTTTTTTTTTTTTGTGTTTTGTTTTTTGTTTCCTGTTTTTTTTTTTGATTTTCTTTTGCAGCGCATTACCACGTGCACATTATTGATCCCCTCTGGATAAAGCATCGATAGAAGACGGATAAGACACTCACACGGGTCTATTGGTCATAACTGGTGGAACCCAATTGGATCGGTAGACTGTTTCTTTTTTTCTTTTTTTTCTTTTTTCTTGTTGACTTTTTATTTTGTTTCTGTTTGACACCTCATTGGTATTTCCCTGCCCACGGTTACTACGGTGTAAATTGTTTGGTCTCGTTTTTCTAGTCACAAAGCTGTTCAAGTGGTCAGTATTTTATTCTAGTGTCTGGTAAAATGGGTTTTAAAATTACCTCTTTTAATGTTAGAGGGCTGAATAGCCCACAAAAACGTGGTCTTCTTTTTAGAGAAGCGAAAAAATTGCAGAGTGACATATTATGTCTACAAGAAACTCATCTTTGTGCTTCTAAACACCCTCAACTTCGGAATAGCCATTTCCCTACTGTTTATTACTCAAACGCACAGAAGAAGCATAGGGGAGTGGCTGTTCTGTTTGGGAAATCGATTTCATTTAATTGCACTCATGTTGAAAACGATCAAGCAGGTAGATTTATTATTTTGGTAGGGGAAATCAATAGCACTGTATACACCTTTGTAAATCTTTACTTGCCTAATACTAAGCAACTTTCCTTCTTGCAGAAGTTGTGGAAGAGGGTCGTTGCGGTGTGCAAGGGTTACCTGGTAGTCTGTGGCGATTTTAATGCCATACCTAATCAAGCTTTAGATGTTTCACCGAGTCCTAGGGTATGCAGGGACAGGGTCACCCTTGCGCGCTTCATGTCCTCTGAAAATTTGTTTGACGTGTGGAGATGTCAGCACTCCACAGAACGTGATTATTCATACTATTCGAAAGTGCACAACTCCTACTCGAGAATAGATGTCTTTCTAACTGATAAATTCCTGCTTCAAAAAATTAGTTCCTCAGTTATTCACAACATATCATGGTCAGACCATGCACCAATTTCCATTGTGGTGGAGGGGTGGCGCACAGAAACCAGGGCCAACCGATGGAAAAACGACACTTTTCTTTTTTCAAATCCGAAATTTAGTAAAGAAGTTGCCTCTGAATTGAAAGGTTTTTTTGAGATTAATGCCCGCTCTGTGTCAGACCCCTTCATCCTTTGGAACTCCCATAAAGCTTTTGTACGAGGCATTCTCATTAAAATGAGTAGCTTGGCTAGAAAACAGTCTATGTTGAAGACTCAAACGCTTCTCTCCCAAATAGATCAGTTAGAGTCAGCGAATAAAAAGTTACCAGACCCTGCCACGAGCTCTAAGCTTGACAATCTACGTCACGAACTGCGTTTACTACTGATTTCACAACAAGAGCGAGCATTTAAAAAGTGGAAAGCTCGCCTTTACTACCAGGGGAATCGTGCGGGAAAACTTTTAGCCAGACAAATAAAAGAAAGATCTGTCCAACAGAGGATTCCCTTTGTTTATCACCCAATTACGGGCTCTAAATTGTCCAACCCTAGAGATATTGCTAATGCTTTCCGGGATTACTACAGTACCCTTTACAATTTAAAAGATGACTCAAATATTCCACAACCGTCCGCAGATGTGATACGCTCGTTTTTGGATAAAATCTCCCTTCCCAGGATCTCCCAGGACCAATTAGACACCCTAAATGTTCCTATTTCTTTAAGTGAACTGTCTAAAACAATATTAGCTATGCCGTTGAATAAATCACCAGGTCCAGACGGTTTCTCGGTGGAATATTACCGAGCATTCTACCCAATTATAGGTCAATACCTTCTTGAAACCTTTAATAAGGCCACAGCAAACTCTTCTTTTCCAACGGAAATGCTAGCTGCTACCATAGTTACCCTTCCAAAGCCAGGCAAACCTCCAGATAGACCGCAGAACTTCAGGCCCATCTCGTTACTAAATGTGGACCTGAAGGTCTTTGCAAAAATTTTGGCTAACAGATTGTCGAAAGTTATGTCCTCCTTGGTCGGCAACGACCAAGTGGGATTTATACCGGGGCGTCAGGCACCTGATGCAACTAGGAGGATTATAAATCTGATTCACGCGGCAGAAGCATGTGGGGAGCCTTCTCTGCTTCTCACGTTAGACGCAGAGAAGGCTTTCGATAGGGTCCATTGGGGATACCTGGAGCAGGTGCTTGCCAAATTCGGTCTCTTGGGGACCATTAATTCAGCTATCTCAGCTCTCTATTCCAATCCCTCAGCTATGGTGTTTACTGACGGTATGTTCTCTGATTCATTCCACATCACCAATGGCACTCGTCAGGGGTGCCCGATGTCACCCCTGATTTTTGCCCTCCTCATGGAACCTCTGGCGGAAACGATCCGCACACATCCTTGCATCTCCGGCATTTCGACGCCTAAACATTCACACTCCATTACACTATTTGCAGATGATGTTATTTTAACCTTAACGGACCCTGTCTCCTCCTTGCAAGCAGTGCACGACACCCTTGGAGAATTCAATAAAATCTCATACTACAAGGTGAATTCATCCAAATCCAACATTTTAGCAATTAAAGTTAGTGACAGCACCAGATCGCTATTAGCCTCCCGATTTCCCTACCCTTGGTCTGACAAACCCATCCAATATTTAGGAATCCTTCTGGCCTCTCCAAGCGCTAATATTTTCAAACTCAATTTCTTACCCCTCCTATCCTCGCTACAACAAGAACTCAGCAGAATGGCGAAGTTTTATTTGTCTTGGATGGGCAGATTGGCAGCTTACAAAATGTTAATTCTCCCAAAGTTGTTATACCATTTTAGGGCCCTTCCTGTTCATATCCCCATGTCATTTTTTAAATCTGCCCAAGCACAGTTAAATAGGTTTGTGTGGGGGGACAAAAAACCCAGATGTTCACATTTATACTTACTTAGAAAGAAGGACATAGGGGGCATGGGTCTTCCTATTCTTAAAGACTATTATGTTGCATGCTTGTTGGACCAAATGAAATATTGGATAAATCCTCCAGTGGAGAAGCAGTGGGCTCTGATTGAGGGCTCATGGCTTTTGCCTGGGACGCCACTTTCCACCTTACTAGCCGCGACCTATGTCAATCAGACATCTATATCAGAATTTCCTGTCATACAGCTGGTACTCAATACTTGGAGATACTTCTTGAATAATGTCGAAGTGTCACGTCACTCTATTAACATTGACATTCCGCTTACCTCTATCAGTACTTGCATTCAAGACCTGAACTTGGATATTTGGGTAGAGAAGGGTATTTTAACGGTTTCAAACATAGTGGAGAACGGGAGACTCATCTCATTTGCATCGATTGTGGATAAATTTGGTGTTCCTAGTTCGGAATACTTTACTTATTTAAGAATTCGGTCCTTTTTTTCTCAATCTAGGGGTACTTGTGTGACAATCCCTCAACAGGCATGGGCGTTCTGGTGGGACAACTCGAAAACCAAAGGGGGAATTTCGCTCTTTTACAGTCTTCTTCAAAGCAAAAATGTATTTAAGAAGCTTTCCCCCCTGCACAAATGGGAGACTGAATTGAATAATCGGTTCTCAGATATGCAATGGGGAAAGGCCATCAGAAACAACAGTAGATTTATCAGATCAGTAACACAATGGGAAGTTTCCCAAAAAATGTTACTTAGGTGGTACTATACGCCCTTTATAACAGCAAAGTTCACTCAAAGTAGTTCCAATGCATGCTGGAGAGGTTGTGGAAGAGTTGGAACACTTCTTCACATGTTATGGGAATGCCCTCACCTCAGGAGCTTCTGGCGAGGAGTATTTGCCCTGCTTGCTAGAGTTACTGGCATTCTTAGAACAGGTTCACCTGAAATGGCTATCTTGAATTTAGACGTAGATCAGTACCCGCCCCAATTTAGAATGCTAGTGGTTCAGTTACTGTCCACAGCCAGACTTATGGTGGTTAAACATTGGAAATCCTCTTGCTCCCCAAACATAGGGGAGTTGGTCAGAAGAGTCGATGAGACTTTCAAATATGAGCAAATTTTGGCCAACTTGGAAAGTAGATACTCCCGTTTCGCTGCACAGTGGGCCCCTTGGTCTGAATTCAGGAAAATATTCTAAACTGTTTTTCATACCTTAGGTTCTTATTCTGGTACGGTATATCGGACATCACCGTCAAATGTTTGTGTTCGTTTACTTTGTTTTTTTTTATGCAAATGTATTTTATAGGTAAAATGTGAGGCTTGCAAACCCTCTGGATCTCAGTGGGTTGACCTGTGTTATCGTTCTAAATAGTTGGAGACTATAAGATGTAAAGGATTTCCTTATGTCTGCTGGCTGTTTGTAAGTTTCTTCTTTGTACCATGCAAGCCTTTTAATAAAAATTAATATTAAAAAAAAAAAAAAAAAAAAAAAATAATCCATTTAAAATAAATTACTAATGTTTGAGTTCCTACAGTTCAAAGTATACTGTATGTCCCATAAGGCAGAAACCTCTGGTGACTAGCTCCTAATGCCGCGTACACACGACCGGACTTTTCGACAGAAAAGGTCTGACGGAATCATTTCATTGGATATTTCGATCACGTGTGGGCTTCATCTGACTTTTTCTTTAGAAAATTCTGACATACCTAGAAATAGAACATGTTTTAAATCTTTTCGACGGAATCAATTCCTAACGGGAAAACTCGTCTGTATGCTATTCCGACAGACCAAAAATTACGCAAGGGCAGCTATTGGCTACTGGCTATTTAACTTCCTTTTTCTAGTCCCGTCGTCACCGAGTTCTAAACTATCGGACTTTGGTGTGATTGTGTGTATGCAAGTCCGTTTCAGCGGAACTCCAACGGAACTCCGTCAGAAAAACCGCCAGAGTTTATTCTGAAGGAAAAAACGGTCATGTGTACGTTGCATTCGTTTACTAAACTGCTCAAAAGGGGATAGGCATCGGACGTTTCTTTTTGTGTGCCTTATGGGACATATACTTTGAATTATAGGAAATCAACTATTACTTTTGATTGGATGATTTTAAACCACTTGCCCTTCGGAAGATTTACCCCCTCACTCTGACCCTTCCTAATGACTAGGCAATTTTTTGCTATACAGCACTGCGTTACTTTAACTGACAATTGCATGGTCATGCAACGCTGTACATAAATTAAGTTTATATAACTTTTTCCCCACAAATCTTTTGGTGGTATTTGACCATCACTAGGTTGTTGTTTTTTTTGCGCTATAAACAAAAAAAAAGCCAACAATTTTGAAAAAAAACAATATTTTTTACTTTCTGATAAAAAAAAACTTATCATATAAAAAAAACAAATTGGATTTCTTCATAAATTTAGGCCAATATGTATTCTGCTACATATTTTTTTGTAAAAAAATCCCAATAAGCTTATGTTGTTTTGTTTACACAAAGTTATAGCGTCTACAAAGGATGGTATATAAAGTATACTGTTATTTGTTTTATACTAGTAATGGTGGCGATCAGCGACTTATAGCAGGACTGCGATATTGCACCTGACAATCGGACACTAATCAACATGTTTGACACTTTGTGGGAACCAGTGACACTAATAATTTGATCAGTGCTAAAATGTACCCTGTCACTGTACTTATGGCACTGGCTAGGAAGGGGTTAAACACCTAGGGTGATAAAAGGGTTAAATGTGTGCCTAACCAGTGTTTATGTGTGTACTATGTGGTGCTTTTACTAAGGAATGTGCTGGTTTTAATTCCCTGCTCTGCAGAGAAACAAAAAACGCCACATCCCTGCTGACAGGAGAGAGCTCTGTCTTGTTTCCCCCACACCGATCAGCAGGTGTTAGCGGACATTCATTGGCTGGCACCCACTGATTAGCTTGTGCTGTGACTAATCGGCACTTCATAAAGGGAAATGTACAGGTACGTTAATCTGCCGGTACGTGCCCTTCTGCCGATGTATATCGGCGTGAACCGGTCAGCAAGCGGTTAATTTGTACCATCAACAGACAGGACCTGCAAGCCAAAATGAACAGAGGATAAGGAAACAGAGTCTACACAATAATCATCCATAAACATATTGTTCGAGGACCATAGGGCCGCCCTACAGACTACTTTGGCAACCACATGTTGCGAGGCTGCCCAAGATGTAGACCTACTCCTAGTCGATTGAGCAGACACTACCTTCAAAGGAGCAAAGCCCTTGGCTCTCTGAGCCTGCTGGATGGCCTAGGAAATCTGTGCCACAATCATCCTAGATGGGGCATGTTCCTTTGTCCTTTCAGGCAAAAGAATGAACAGGCATTCTGAAGCCTGAGGGAAGTTGTAGCATTGTAGATATAACTTCGCAATATCTGAGGGATTCCTAGAGCTGAAGGAAGGCACTGCTGGGACTCAACTCAGGAATCCCTGTTTACTAGACGTACTGCACATGGATGTAGAATTGCACCCAGTGTGGGGGCGAGGTTAGCTAGTGCTGAAGATGGATGCTTAGCTTCACAGCTCAGCAGTAAGGGAGAACACCAGAGCGACCCAGGCCCACTAGAAGCAGCAATCCATCGCCATCTTCACCCCAGGATAGCAGCACATAAAAAAAGTCCTTAAGTGCACTATGTTCGGACGCCGGACACAGTGTGAAGCTGGATACAGTGCATTTATGGGAAGAGCCACATCTATGCAGTCACGAGAATGCAGACGTAGAGCTTCATTTGCGGGCGTTCAGTCCGCCTTGCGATGCTTTCTATTACTGCGGCCGGGTGGTTTGATCGACATCTGAGTTTGATGTCACTTGTTTCTGCCCCCGGGAGAGAGGAAACAGGAAGTATGAGAGGAGCGGACCCCTCCATCGCCGCTGTGGAAGGAGACACCGCTAGAGAGGACACCACACAGCAAGGTAAGTAACGGGGGAGGGGGGTTTGATGTGACACAGGCAGGCTGCTTTATTTGGTGGTAACACAGGCTGCTTTATTTGGTGGGGACACAGGCTGCTTTATTTGGTGGTGACACAGGCTGCTTTATTTGGTGGGATACAGGCTGCATTTTGTGTGACACAGGCTGCATTTTGTGTGACACAGGCTGCATGTAAGGAGGGACTCCGCTGGGGGCACCTGATGTAAGAACGGACTCCGCTGGGGACACCTGATGGCATCTAGTGGCAGGTGACATGGCTAGTGACATGCTCAGGGCTCCCACTGATTCTGCATTATGGTGAGTTGAATGATTTAACTTTATATTACAATGTAATAATAGAAATAATGCGCTTTAATCATCCTGACACCATAACAACCATGGTGCCGGGTTGATTGAAGTGCTAACACCAAGTGTTTGGAATATCTTTATCTGCTGATTGTTAAACTTTCTAGAATACACATATTTCTATTGTTGTGTAGGATCTGGGCTTGTTGTCCCTCCATCCCTCTCTCCCTCTCCCTCCATCCCTCGTTCATCTCAGACGCTAACCACACTACCTTAGAGCCACGCTCACTATTTCATTGAAACCATGCCCATTTTCACCAAGTGAGAGGTGTCAAAAAGGAAGGGCGGGATCTTGCGCCCCCCCATCCTAAAACTTCACCAGCTGCCACTGGCATATACAGATCTCCCGAATGACACCCAGGGATAAATGGGAATATTGGCACTACCTTTGTCCTCCACACAGGACCCAGGTCCTCTCACAAGCAGTCCTGCCAAGGCCCGGATGCTGATGGATGCATCGCACCCACTCAGGCCCTAATCGAGGCCACGGCCTTCAATCTGCTGCAGTTCAACCAGGTCTTACATAGCTCCATGGCATCCTTTAAAGGACATGCTCATATCATTACAAACATCACTGTTGACAGACCTCTCATCCCTGTTTGAAGAGCAGGATATCATCATCAGGTGAGTCACTGTGGAAATCAACAATAAAGTGTCAAAACAGTTACTGCAGCAGAAAAAATACCAGGGAAATAACGGAAAGCTTGGCATTACTTGGAAAAACAAGGTCACTCACATGTCTTTTAATTGCAAGAACTCTGTCCTGTACAGCAGTGGTCATCAACCCTGTCCTCAGAGCCCACTAACAGGCCAGGTTTGCAAGATAATTGAAATATATCACAGGTGATATAATTTTCTGCTCAGTGATTGCAGTATTCTAGTCTGCATCTCCCCAAGGTAATACATAAAACCTGGCCTGTTAGTGGGCCCTGAAGACAGGGTTGATGACCACTGATGTACAGGCACTAGGGAAATGTGAAGAAAAATTGTTTTTTAATTAGCAACCTGTATGTATTTGTAGCAGCTGCTGGTTTGATTTGGGCATGCACTCTGCTAATAAACCCCACTAACTTGACTCAGTCCCCTTGACACAGCTGTGGTGCAATACAATCCAGTACAATATAATATAACACAATATACCAGTATTGTCACCTCAGGATCCACTGGCTCCAACTGCTGGGAGAAAACAATACTTTGCACAATGAGGTACTTAACCAATGTATATTTTACTGTATATACTGGTAAACAGGTGGTTATAGTAATTGTGCTGTCATCCTAACATAGAATGACAGAACAATGATTTCTGATAAAACAATTATAAACAATATAATTACAAGGGAGCTCCCCCTACTTTTATAGCTATTTGTGAGATCTCATTAAAAGTGCTCAGTCTTTAGTCTTCTTGTCTTCTTCTAGCTATTGTAATTTCTTATAATTTGTAATCCAAGGAATAAAGTAATTAAAGTAGAGTTAAAGATGATCCTGGTGTTGCTTCCGTAACTATGATACAAGGCTTGAGATGCAATAGAAGATATGCCTTATGCCTGCCTAGTGTCAGTTGCTATACTCCTCCTCTGTAGGACTATGGATCCCAGAGAGGCCTGTATATAAGTCTGACTAGCTGCAAAAGTTAATAAACTATGGGCCGCAACCCGCTCACCAACTGGATCAGAAGCTCGGTATGGTAGCTCTGGTCCGGTGTTTGCAGCTTGCTTCTATGTCACCTGGCTCCGTCACTCCGTTCCGTTCCGATAGATGGACTCGGTATTCCGATGCTCAAACGAGTGTCTCTAGATCTTCCCAATCCGATCACTGTGTCTCTGGCACTTCAGGTCACTCACTCAATCAAGCAAGGTTGCGCTCCGCAATAGCAGTAGGCCGCTTCCTCCGGGAGGCCTCCTCACAAGTCCCCACAGACAGACCATGCGTTCCCAAGAGACCTAAGATGGCTGCTCGGGCTCCTTTTATGTCCTACAAAGCATGCACTGTCAGAGAGGATGTCCATGGGTAGGTCACCCGGCATCCTGGATAAAAAGGTCAACTCTCCAAAAGTAAATAACAGTCACTTCCTGTACAAAGTTTAATTCTTTGTCAAAGCAAAAATCATTTAAGTCCACTATCAGTTTTTGGCCGCTAGATGGCACCAAATACTAAGCCATAGAAACGTCCATAGACTTTCATTGTAATTGCTAATATAATTTAGTAGGCAAGGATGCCAGCGCTACATATTGAATACAGATAACACTGTGTACATAACATAATTCAAAAAAGCACAACATATCAGTAAAATAATGATGAACATCCAAAACAGGCTTCAAAAAAATTGGCCAAAGGAACAGCAAGAAACAGAGATTTAAACGAAATGAAGGGGGGAAGGGTGGATTTCAGTCAATTGAACTCATGTTGGGACACAGAAAATCTGAAGCCCATATGTTACAATCTGAAAGTAATATCTTCTAAAGATGTACCAATTGCTACCATATGTAGTGTGAGGACATATCTGATTGGACAAAAACTGACTATAAACTACATAGTTCATAGAGAGCTCTTACAAGCAAATGTAACCATTGTAGATGGCTTGAATTGTATGTCCAACCAAAGCTTTTTTTTTTCTTTTTTGCATAGGTTTTTACTGATATCTAGAGCCTTGTTAGAACATTTTTTCCCACACATGACAACAGTTTTAACCTGACATGGATTATAAGTCTTCCACACACTAAAAAGAAAAAAATAAAGTTTTGACTAAACATATGCTTTAAGTCTCCTACTTCAATTTTTGTATTGAATTTCTGCTCTCGCTCTCCCCATAGTAATCAATTCTAACACTCTAACTATGCTCTCACTATGTATTATTCGAGGCCAGGGGGATAAATAGCTATAACCTTCTGTCCCTGTACAGTTTTGTGCTTGTTTGAACCTTACAATACTACTGTTACTCATACCTGCTGGGCATTACAAATATATAGAGGGTGGTGTCCATACATCAACTATCATGACTTGCCTTACAGTCAACAGAGCGAATTCAACAAACCATGAGAATTCTACCAAACATAAGAATATTGCTTTGAAAATTACATGGATTGGTGGAGAATACAAAATCTTGACAGAATCATGTAATGTGTCACATGGACCAAAGAAAAATGGCAATTAGTATGCTCATCTCTTGTGATAATCTTATTTATAACAGTATGCTCATCTCTTGTGATAATCTATTTAACTATTCTCATCTCTTGTTATGATAATCTTAATCATGACAGAACGATCAACTCTTGTGATTACTAAATTATTAACATTGTGCTCATCTCTTGTGATGATCTTATTATTAACCACTTGACCTCTGGAAGATTTACCCCCCTTCTTGACAGGCCATTTTTTGCAATACGGCATTGCGTTACTTTAACTGAAAAAAATGGATGCCCTTTTTTCCCCCACAGATAGAGCTTTTTTTTAATCACCTTTGCATTTTTATTTTTTTGTGCTATAAACAAAAACAGGCCAACAATTTTGGAAAGAAAACCCAATATTTTGTACTTTCTGTTTATAAAACCTATCCAATAAAAAAAAAAAAAAAAAAATCCAATTTCATAAATGTAGACCAATGTGTATTCTGGATTTCTTTTGGTAAAAAAAATCGCAATAAGCATATATTGATTGGTTTGTGCAAAAGTTATAGCGTCTACAAACTATGGGATATTTTTCTTTATTTTTATCATTTTTTTTTACTAATAATGGGAGCAATCAGTGACTTATAGCAGGACTGCGATATTGCGGCTGACATTCTGATGCTAACTGACACATTTGCCACTCTTTGGGGACTAGTGACATTAACCTCCCTGGTGGTATGATTATGTCTGTTTTTTGATGCTGAAAGTGGTACAATGTTTTGCATGGAAATTTAGCGTTTTATATTGTAGGCCAGTAATTCTTAGGAATAACTCACTTAAATCTATCCAAACAAGAGTCTAGTAGACATCCTGGGTATGATAACGTTTAAAACACAAAATCATAAATTATAATATAATACAATAAATATTTAAATAACTATAAATAATACTAACAAATAATAATATATTAATAATAACATTTATTCAATAATGTCATCAAATCAAAAACACTGAAATTTGCTCAGTTGCGAAATTGTCGCGGTCGTTACTTTCAGTGTTTGATGACAAATTTCCCAATGAATCACTATCGCTCAATTCTGCAAGTGATTCTAATGTACTATCACTGTTTTCTAGCTGATCTAAAACCGCTTTTGATGTAAAGGTTGGTTGACATGGATAATCTCAAGTTTCAAGACAGAAAGAACAGTATATATAATATAAAACTGCATGCAGGGCACTGGACAAAGGATTAGGGACAAAAGGATGTGAAATGATTTGATACAGTAATGTCATCTGTAAGATTACAGTAAGCTATAATTAAGCATCTATATTGATGTGAAAAGCGTTAGCCTGTCTGTACTTTTCATCACGATGCTGTTAGCCTCTGTACACACGGTCAGAGATTTCCACAACCAAATCCGTCGGATTTTGCCCGTCGGATTTTGTCTGAAACGGCTGCATACACACGGTCGGACAAAGTTGGCGAAAAATCAGATCTTTCAGAACGTGATGACGTAATTTTGTTACAATGGGACTACATTCAGGCTAGTAGCCAATAGCTTTGATGTAGGAATTTGATCTGAGCATGCGTGGCACTTGGTCCGATCAAAATTCTCTACACATGATCGGAGTATGTCCGAACGGCCCAGTTGGTCGGGAAATATTTCCAACATGTTGGAAAATTGGGTCCGACGGATATTCCGACGGAATCAGTCCAATGCATACCACACACAGTCGGATTATCCGACGACACGGTCCGATAGGACACATTCCGACGGATTCTCCGACCGTGTGTACAAGGGCTAAGAGATTTTGGATCTTCTACACTGTTTTGTCATGAATAAAAGCTGTTATTGGGAGTGAGGCCGTTCAGCTGTTTTCTTAAATTTTCTAGTCTACTGTATCTATTATGCTTTTTGCACTTTTTGAATTTGGTGCCAGGCTTCGCCCCGTGTGTTGTGACGCTTGCAGGGAACGGAGCTCGACACTGTGATAGATTGAGCGGATCCTGAGGACAAGGTAAGTAACTTTCCCAGGATACTACGATGCAATCCCGAGTGTGACTCGGGGTTACCGCTTTTGGTACTGAAAATTTACCCCGAGCCACATTCGGGATTACCACTAGGCAGGATAATACAGAAAAGTGTTTTTTTTTTTTAAAAACCCACCCACCTTAGATTTTATGCTTGATGTGTTCATCTTTCTGGTGAGTGAGAACCCCTAAGGGGAGTGTGATGCACGGCTTGCAGAGTCTGGTGTGAGGTGCACATCTTTAAATCACATTAGGCCACCATCTGTGTCTTCCTGGACTTTTATCACCATCTATCACTTTTCAATTTTCTCATATGCCATTACCATATGAAAGCTGGTCATAATATGTAATGACAGTAGCGCCGCTTTAGTAATCAGAGGTACCTTTAGAGTATCTGTGGACATTTACTATACTGTATGAAATATTGTTTTGCATTTTGCACTTTAAGTGGCAGCTGTGAAAGATCATTGTGATTATTAAATTGTCTATATTTTAAGATCAAATATTTCCATAGCGCAGAGATAGTTGAAGAAGGCCTAGGTTTTCACTGTATTGTGACATAATATTAATTCACTATTGTCACACAAGTGGGTTGGGTTCAGGGCGCAGCGCTCTGTGTCCAAAGCCCACCCTTATTGAAGCCAATTAGAGCCTCAGGCTCTAATCATGTGTTCATGTAAAAAAACAAAACAAAAAAAACCATTGAAATCCATGCGTCTGGCGCCCTGTTTATATATTCGATATATTAGGGTCCAGGTGCATTGACCAGGGGGCAGCGTCTCTGTGCCCCTACTAATGAAGTGGCTGCCACTGATGTAGACTTAATGTCCTGTCTTTTACAACAACTGTGATGTAACTGTGCGTATGTCTACAATTGCCAACTCCTCCTATCCTTGTTCCAATGCACATATTCCACCTTGCCCTTTAAAAAATTCATCGGAGAAAATTAGAGCTTACATAACATTTTAGAAAGAAAGATTGCTCTTTTTAAATTTGCAATAAACACATGGCTTGCAAACATCCTAATCGGCCTCCATTGGTTAAACGACCAGGGGACTGTCCATGAAACGAGTTATCCACTTTAGAAGTCTTTTCTCTGTCAATTACTACATATAATTATTTGTGCTTATTGTAATTAGTTATTTTTGCATAAACTTGTTCAGTTTTACAGCATTAAAACATCCCACATATATGATTACCCGACTCCCTGTTGTTTGTTTTGCTTGCAAATATAACACTGTCTGAGAGTAGCAGAACGCTTGTGTTCATTACCATCAACCAAATGAATTATGAGACAATCAATTTGAGGGCTCTACAATTTTCCCTGAAGTACCCTACTGCTGGTAACCTCTTTTAAGGACTGCATATTTCTTATCATTTGACTATCCCTTTTGCCACAGTTAGTGCCTGTGAATTTGCAATCTTCTTCTTTACATGGTTTCCTTTAAAATGCCTAATTAAGCCCATGTTCTTTCTTCTCAACATTACTGGAGCTAAAAAGGCATGAGGAAATTATGTCTATCACAAAGCAAAAAAAACACACCAAAAAAAACAAAACGTAGCAATGAAAGGCAGGGGAAGAGCAAATACGTTAGTCAGATTCGTATGCCTAATTTATTGTTTCCAAAAATGGTACATAAAACGAAAATGAACACTTGTTTTAAAGTATTTACCTAGGAAAATCAATGCAGTTCACATTGTGTTGCATATTACATTGAAGAAAAGATCTCATGCTTTCACTTACATACAATAGGGCATTTTTGAAAAATCAGGAAAATAATTAGAAGAGGACTTCATATGATATAGGGAAAACATTATATGTATCTGCCTGCTCTTAGGGAGCTCTAAAGCTTTAAGAAAATAAATAAAGAGGGTTCAACAAAGGCTTAACTAGTCTAGACTCTACAAAAAAAAACTGATAGGGAAAGGACTTGCATTATCAACAAGCAATATAAAAACAATATAAAAAAAAAATCAGTATTTTTTGTTTTAATGACTTGTTTACCAACTTGGTTTTGTCACATCACAAGAAGTATTGGGGTGATGGGCAGTTATGAATGGGGGAGGATGACGGGATAGGGGGGGGGGGGGGCATTGGTGGAGCTTAGACCAGAGAGAGAAGCCTGGTAGTCCTTTAGATTGGTCCTGGGGGAAAGATTTAGCATTTAGAAGCGGGTTGTCTACACCTTCCACGCTACCTTTTGCCCCCTCCCACAAAAATAATTTCAATATACTTGGTATTTATGATAAGGTTCTAGGAGATACACCTTTTAAATATACAGTATGTAGGTTATTGTATGTATTTGTTGTGTCTGAATTTTTAACGTATTTTGTAATTCATGGTGTGTAAATTAAACACAAAAAAAATCAGTATAACTTTGTAAATAATAACAAAAACTAAAATAAAAGCTGACCATGAAGAATCATAGTTCACTTTTTAAGCACATTTGATTCCTGCACACCAAAGAAATTGTTAGTCTTGGGTGCCCTGCATAATACTAGTGTCAAGGTTGTGCTGCCATGAAATATAGGGTGGATGTGATTGCAGAAATTGATGCACCAAAAACAAAAAAAATAACAAAAAAGCGTGTAAACACCCAGAAACTACCTCCTCATAAGTTTATTATGAACAAATCAAAAGAAACAGGATCACATTCCTCAAGTCCCTCCTCCCCTCCCCCTACACACCCACTAACCAACCCCCTCTGCTTGTTGCCCACCCACATACAAACCTTAATTCCTACCTCTAAATATTATCAGGGGGTCCTCCCCTAAAGGAGCTGGGGCAATGGATACCCCTAAAAGAACGTCAAAAAACCCTGCTAAAGGGCACGTGCATAGGGATCAGATGAACAACCTACAGCAGCCATTTTCAACCATTGCTGACAGGCACCCTGGGGTGCCTTGAGGTTTCTTCAGGGGTGTCTTGGCAAAATGCCTAAAAATTGCCCAAAAATTGTATACAAGCCAGCGTATGGATGAAGCCTGCCTTTTAGTTACAGAACCCACAGGCTTCATTGTACACCATTATAACCTTCTAGCTGCCGGCATCCTAATGACCAATGGCATCATCATTTGATAAGGAGGTTATCAGTCACCTGAATAGCATCCTTATTTGACTCTCCCCTGCTCCTCTCCATCAGCATTGGGGTCACATTAGCTGAGTGATGCAGAAGAACTGAGGGATAAGAGAAACATTGGAATACTACTCAGTACTAGTTTGTAAAAGTGTATTTGCTTTGGAAGAATAAACCACCTCTAACGTTGAGTGTCCTACTTGTGTGTGAATGTTGCTGCATTATTTAAAACTATTAGAATCGTTTTTACATTTTAGAAAGGGGTGCCTCGAGACTTTCCATGATTATTAAAGGGTGCTTGAGACTGTCAGTAATTTTTAAAGTGTGCCTTCACTGGAAAAAGGTTGAGAAACACTGACTTACAGGGACCTTGGTCTAGACGGCACTCCACCTTAAAAACCACTTGGCTCGTAACTAGGCCAACAAAGCTCAAGTGGTCCTCCACATTATGCTGAATCTAAATAGGCATTGGCTGCAAAAACATATCGGACAGCAAGTAGCAGAACTTCTAAATCACTGCACAGTAAATGAATGTCCTATAGTCCATCAGATGGTGGATACAATTGTATCAATGATCACTACTTATCAAAGGGATATACTGTAATCATAAAGCCATGATTATGTAGTAGGGTGCGCTCTTGAATGGATGAGTGGATGGATGGATGAGCTGCTGCATGCAGTATGCGTGTATAGTAAACACAGTCACCAGGTGGATGTGGGTATTGTGCTCAATCCAAGTCCAAATAGACATATAATATTGGAGGCCAGTCAGTCATGCAGAGGGAGAATGCAGGCCTCTATTGTATAACTTTACCACTAACTAAAGATTCTCAACCAATGATTTTAGCATTCTTTTGTGGGTGTTTGGTGATTGGCACCACTACCTAATCATTAAACTTTGCATGTGGGCGCTAATGGGGATATGGCTAATATGTGATCGATTTACACGTGGTGGTGCTGCTCTCCAAATACCCAATTCTATAAATCTAAAGTCTGGAGATGCAGTCTTTCTTGGATTTTTATATGCTCCCCTTTACAAACCAAATTGGCACCTTATGCATTTCCTACAAATAGGCTGATGCTGTTGTGGATAATCAGGTATATCGTGGACTTGTGATGCTCTCAATAGGGCACTAGTGTGACTTAGGCTACTGTCACTTTAAGAGCACAAGACAGTGGGCAGGACTTTTCTCTGAACACATTAGGACAAATTGTTTGGATGCCTACATTGCATAACATAGACGCCGGACTCTCGGACATGGTTCATTGAGTACCTTGATGGTCCTTGGACGTGTGATATCAACCCGCACAACGCAGGGGCACTGGAGCATTGTACTTCTGCCCTGGCGCTCCATGCTGCACGTCCCTCTACCACACAGAAGGTGGGTTTTTGTAATTTTTCTATACTCACACTAGTTTACTTAGAGGTCTAATGATTGGAGGATGTTCTGGGCGATTAGTATTCTGCAAAAAGCACTCCCACTCCCCCTCCATGAGCCTGCCCTACCTCAGTATCTAACCCCTTGAGTTAAAAGTGTATAAAAAGGCTGTATTCTGTCCAATAAATCATTCACGATTCTACAAGCTATTTTTGGCTAGACTTGTATTCAATGCAGCTATAATAATATATCTCTCTGATGGTCAGACTGGAGGATGCAGGATACCGGTATACTGATGGAAGCACTCAAGCAGAGTGAGGGATAAGATCTCCCTCCATCTGGCAAGAGTAAACCTTGCTTTTAATGTTGGACGGTTATAATAATTATTGATCTTTATGTATGGTATGTCACCACTGTTAAATATTACAGAGAAGTCTCCTGTGCATATATCATTGTTCATGTTTCAGTGTTACATAATGTATTCCATTCATAGAAACAAAAAGTCTGTGACCCTCTCCCATTGTTCATGTTTTTTAACCATTTGTATAATTTACTACTTTTAAATGGTTGTAATAAAATTAAATTTGTATACAATCTTTTATCTGCTTTCCAAGTTGCCTTAAAAACCCCACCAACTGGCTTGGGGGTTAGCATTTTCTTTACTGTTTTCACTGACTGTTGCCATCCTTCATTTTATCATGGTATGTGGTCAATATACAGAGGCTCTGAGTGACTGAATTGCTTGTGATATTACACGTCTATTACTTGGCCTTGGATTGAGCACAATACCCACATCCACCTAGTGACTATGTTTACTATACACACATACTGCATGCAGCAGCTCATCCATTCATCCACTCATCCACTCAAGAGTGCAACCTACAACATACTCATTGCTTTATGATTATATGGCTTTTTAGCTGACCCATGATAAGTAGTGATCATTGATACAATTGTATCCATCATCTGATGGACATTCGTTTACTGTACAGTGATTTAGCAGCTCTTCTATGTACTGCCCAATAAAAAATAAATGCACCAGTGACTTAGTGTCTTAGAAATTATGTTTTTTTAACACACCCTTTGATTGATATTATATATATAAATATGCTATCAATGTATAGTCAACTTAAAGGTACTTACGTGAACATAAGATAACATTTTGGTAACAAAATAAAAAAACTACATAAAATATTATATCATCCATTTTAAGTACTCCTTATCATTCGGCGTTCTTTAACAAATGAGCACAACACACTTCACAGCTTTTCATTTTTCCAGTATTAACTTCCTTTACAGCTCTCTGAATTCAGTCACATAACAGCTCTGAGCCATAAAGGAAGTTGATTTTAGAAGATTTCAGGTCTGAACAAGGAGCAGATTTTTATACAAAGCCTAGCAGCTATCACTCACTACAGGTTCCGCTCCTAATGAGGTCTGAATGAGGAAGAACCCCAAGTAAGGGCAACCAGCCCAGCATATCTTATTGGTACTGCCCCAAGATCCATACATTCCTTCCATCCAGACCAGTTCTCCCCTCTCCTCTATGCATTACATGCAACCTCCACTAATCACCCTAAAAGCCAGCAACTAAATCTTCCAGGTATTGGGCAAAGTCACTCACCCTGTGCAAATACAGTAAGTCCCCTACTTACGACCGAGTTCTATTCTGGGAGCTCGTTCGTAAGTCCAACTTGTTCGTAAGTCCAACAAAGATCAGTGCTTGCAAACGAAGGCTGCGAGTGCTGATCAGAGCCCCCATTTAAGAACACAATAGCACAGCTGGGGAGATCTCAGCACCAACATTGCTTATGTTGGTATGGCGAGCTATCAGTTTTTTTCGTTCAGCCCGCTGGGTTGAATGAAAAACACTGTGCAAACACCACTTTAAACTCAAAGGTTCATATGTAGGCGACTTTACTGTATGGATTTCAAGAAAGTCGTTATCTGCATAGGATCTTCATGGTTTGATTCCATTAACATAAAAGAAACCTGGGTGGCTTATTTACTAAACGAAAATCCACTTTGCACTACAAGTGCACTTGAAAGTGCACTGAAAGTGCAATTGGAAGTAAAGTCACTGTAGATCTGAGGGAGACATGCAAGGAAAATAAAAAACATAATTTTAGCTTGCACATTATTGGATGATAAAATTAGCTTCCCCTCATTTCAGATCTACCCCTTATGCCGCGTACACACGATCAAACAATCCGGTGGAAAAGTCCGGCGGACTCAAGTCCGCCGGACAATCCCCCCGTGTGTAGGCTCCGGCGGACTTTTTTTACCCAAAAGTCCGGCGGACTTAGAAAGTAGTTTTGCACTCCAATCTTTCCGCCGGACTCGCATTTCGGCGGACAATCCAGCCGTGTGTGTGCCAGTCCGCCGTACTTTTGAAATGAACGGACTTTTCCCGCCCGGAGAAAAGTCCGCTCATTTTGAGCGCATCTCCAGGCAGCCAGGGCCAGCGAAGGAGGCGTTGCTGGCCCTGTCACCTGGTATGGACTTAAAGGGAAGCCCCTACACCGAAAAATTGGCGTGGGGGTCCCCCCTAGGTCCACATCAGACCCTTGTCCGAGCACGCTACCTGGCCGGCCAGGAAAGGGGGTGGGGACGAGCGAGCACCCCCCTCCTGAGCGGTGCCAGGCCGCGTGCCCTCAACATGGGGGTGCTTTGGGGAAGGGGGGGCCGCGCGGGCCCCCCAACCCAAAGCACCTTGTCCCCATGTTGATGAGGACAAGGGCCTCTTCCCGACAATCCTGGCCGTTGGTTGTTGGGGTCTGTGGGCGGGGGGCTTATCGGAATCCGGGAGCCCCCTTTAAAAAGGGGGCCCCCGGATACTGGCCCCCCACCCTTTGTGAATGAGTATGGGGTACAATGTACCCCTACCCATTCACCTGTAAAAAAAAAAGTTAAAAAAACACAACACACAGGGGTTAAAATAGTTTATTGCACAGCTCCGGGGGTCTTCTGTCCGTCTTCGGGGGTCTTCTCGCCAGACTCCTCCGCTATCTTCTGCTAGCTCTTTTGCTAGCGGAGGAGCCCGGCTTTCTTCTTCGCCGCCACCGCCCTCTTCTTCCGACTTCGGGGGTCTTGTCCCCCTCTTCGGGGGTCTTGCCCCCCCTCTTCGGTTCTTCTTGCCGGGCCACCGCGCCTTCTTCTAGCTCTTTTACAGGCGGTGGCCCGGTCTTCTGTCGCCGCTGTCGCCATCTTCTGTTCTTCTCTTCTCCTCTTCAGATGTTGCCTCGTCGCATCCTCCGCTCACAATAGCAGCGACGCGGCACGTGGCGACTTATATAGGGACATCACCGGATGATGTCCCCGCCTATTATGATGTCACAGTCCCAGATGATGCTGGGACTGTGACATCATAATAGGCGGGGACATCAGCCGATCAGTTGCATTTCCTCGCAGGGGAGAGCAGGACAGGTAATCAGGGCACTGATCATCGCTGCCCTGATTACAGTAAACTCCCATGAGTGCCCATCAGTGACACCAATCAGTGCCCATCAGTGACACAAATCGGTGCTTATTAGTGATTCCAGTCAGTGTTGCCTTTCAGTGCCTGTTCGCCAGTGCTGCTCATCAATGCCCACCAGTGCCACCCATCAGTGCCGCCCATCAGTGCTGCCTATCCATGCCACCTATCATTGCCCACCAGTGCCACCTATCAGTGCCCATCAGTACCGCCTTATAGTACTCATCAGTGCCACATATCAGTGGCACCTATCAGTGCAGCATATTAGTGCCTCCTCATCAGTGCCATCAAATCAATGCCACCTCATTAGTGGCCATAAGTGCCACCTAATCAGTGCCCATCAGTGCAGCCTATCAGTGCTCATCAGTGAGGCCTCATCAGCACACATCAGTGAAAGAGAGAAATTATTTATTTACAAAATTTACTGACAGAAAATATTTTCATTCAAAATTTTCGGTCTTTTTTTTTTTTTTGTAAAAAATAAAAAAACCCAGCAGTGATTAAAAGAAAAAAGAAAGCTCTATTTGTGTGAAAAAATTATAAAAATGTAATTTGGGTACAGTATTACATGACTGCACAATTGCCATTATAAGTGTGATAGCACTGAAAGCTGAAAATTGGCCCTGGCAGGAAGGGGGTTAAAGTGCCCAGTTACCTTTAAAAACGTTGGTTTTGTGAGGCCCTATAAAATAAAGCAAGGTTATCATTCTTCCCGGTCACTCATCCCTTTGTCAGTATTATTCAACATCACCACTCAGCTCATGGCTCTCATTAGATAGATGTCCCTCCTAGCTAGTTATTCTCTTTAGACCTCATCACTTCCCATTTATAGTTTGTTGTTTTCCACCTGTGCCTTGTCACTTGGCCCTCATTACACACCATGTATAATTCATATCTCTAACATCACTTCTCACTCATTCATTTTTTCACTTATGAGATATTTGTGGACAAAAAAAGACAATGCCCAGTTTGCTTCTAGTGTTTGATTCTAACAAGTTGTAATGTCCAAAGGAAAAGGAAGAATAAAACAATATTAAAGCTAAACTCGCAGAAAACTTGTTAAAGTAGATTTACTTGCCCAATCATTAGTTCCTCCATGCTGCTAGATTGCATCTTCTTTCCCATGCTTCAGCAGTTTAAGGTCCTGATGTCTTCAAAATGGATGCAGGGTCCACGTCCCTGCATTGGACATGAGTACACAAAGGGTCAGTCCACCAATGGAAAATAGGGGAGCATCATCTCTCAAAGGTTCAGGGGATTGGGTAAATAATTGTGCTTTTATTCTCCCCTAGAATAAACAAGCAGTCAACTGTAAGGGTGAATTTTAAGATTTCCTGGAGTTGGGCTTTAAACATTACAAGAAAGTTAATAAGAATAAACAGCTACTGTAGAGCAAAATGTTATTCTCACAATTAACATGAACTATTTTTAATTCTTATGTTGCTAGCTTCAGTAGATAGATAGGAAGGTATATTACATTTCTTGTTTTAAACTTTATAAACTTTATTTTACATTCCTTTAGTTGTATCCTGGTCTCTAGGATAAAAAAATAAAGTCCGTTAGTGGTGATTAAATACCACCAAAAGAAAGCTTTATTTGTGTGAAAAAAAATTCAAAATTTAGTTTGGGTACAGCATGACCGCGTAATTGTCATTCAAAGTGTGAGAGCTCTGCAAGCTTAAAATTGGCTTGGGCAGGAACGGAGGAAAGCATCCAGTAGGCAATTGGCTAAATAGGGTTTTTTATTTGTAGTAGTCAGATACAGTTCAATACTGGGCATTTTCTCCCCTTCCTGCTCAAGCTAATTTTCAGCTTTCAGCACTGTCATTTTAAATGACAATTGCGCAGTCATGCAACACTGTACCCAAACAACATTTTTATCATTTTGTTCCCACAAATAGAGCTTTCCTTTGGTGGTATTCGATCACATCTGGGTTTTTATGTTTTGCTAAACAAATAAAAAAAGACCAAAAATGTAGAAAAAAAATAGTTTTTTTCTTTGTTTCTGTTATAAAATTGTTATGTAAATAAGTAAGTTTTCTCCTTCACTGATGGACACTGATGGGGCTGCACCGATGAGCACTGATAAGGCGGCACTGATGATCACTGATGAGGTGGCACCAATGAGATGGCACTGATGGGCACTAATACGCAGCACTGATGAGCACTGTTATGCCCCATACACATGGTCGGACATTGATTGGACATTCCGACAACAAATTCCATGGATTTTTTCTGACGGATGCTGGCTCAAACTTGTCTTGCATACACACGGTCACACAAAGTTGGTCGGAAATTGCAAACATCAAGAACGCGGGGACGTACAACACGCATGACGAGCCGAGAAAATTGAAGTTCAATAGCCAGTGCTGCTCTTCTGCTTGATTTCGAGCATGCATGGAACTTTGTGTGTCAGAATTGTGTACACACGATCGGAATTTATGACAACAGATTTTGTTGTCGGAAAACGTGAGAAGCAGATCTCAAATTTTGTGCGACGGAAATTCCGATGGAAAATGTCTGATGGAGCCTACACATGGACGGAATTTCCGATAAAAAGCTCCCATTGAACATTTTCCATCAGAAAATCCGACCGTGTGTATGGGGCATTAGGCGGCACTGATGGGCACTGATATGTAGCACTGATGGGCATTGATCGCTGGCACTGATGGGCATTGATCGCTGGCACTGATGGGCACTCATAGGCGACACTGATGGGCACTCATAGGCAACACTGGGCACTGATAGGTAGCACTGATGGGCATTGATCAACGTCACTGATGGGCACTCATAGGTGACATTGATGGGCACTCAGATGACACTGATTGGGCACTGATGGGTAGCACTGATGGACACTGATGAGTGGCACTGATGGACACTGATAGGCATCACTGATGAGTAGGCACTGGCAGTCATTACTGATGGGCACAGATTGGCATTATTTATTGGCACTGATTGGTATCCCTGGTTGTCCTGGGTGGCATACCTGGTGGTCCTGGGTGGGCATCCTCGGGGGGGGGGGGGGGCTGTGCTGATAATCAACACAGACACCCCTGTCAAGAGAGCAGCCAATCGGCTCTCCTCTACTCGCGTCTGTCAGGCGAGATAGAGAAAAATGCAAAGACGGCTTTTGCTGTTTACACTGTGATCAGCTGTGATTGGACACAGATGATCACCTGGTAGCAAGCCTCCTTCAAAGGCTCTTTACCTGGAGCGGAGATGTGGTGTGTCATACTGACACACCACACCACCAAACGCTGCTCTGCAGGAAATCACGGCTTAACCTGTTGGACGTCACATGACGCCCAGTCAGAATAACTGAACCACTGCCTGGCCGTCATTGTGCTATAGGCCAGGCGGGAAGTGGTTAAAGAAAATACTAAAAATAACTAATACCTTATGTGTAGTTCAAACACTTCTTTTATAGATACCTATGCACCAAAGAAAGAGGATAAATAGTCTTTTTTTTTCATGCTAGCAGAAAAGTTCAAAATAGAGCACAAAAATACATTTCACTGTAACTTTAGGCAATCACGGATTTGAAATAACAGTAGATTCATGAAAATGCACATCAGCAATGTTCTTTTGACAAGAACATAGTCCACTTATTAACTTTTAGGTATTTTCTGAACAGTGAGTCGCATCGCATCCTCCATAGTTCAAATTTCAATCCCTCTGGGTAGAGCTGCAGTACCCTGCACACATTTTTGTCCTTGGATATATGTAAATGCACATGCCAGTCTTGTGAATCATATCTCCGCTAATAGCTTTTCTTTCTCTTTGACAAACCTTTGTGTTCATTTCATTCAAGCTCTGTTGTTAAGGTTATATTTTTATAGGAACATTGAAACCCATGTTAGGTGAGTTATGGAATGCAATTACAATTTAAGAGAATATTTACGTACATTAGTTAACATCAGTGGAACATAGCACTTGCATATCAACGCTTAATTGCTATAAGCATAAGTGACATAATTGCTACAAGGCATGCATTTCCCGTAATATGAGGTAATTTCATGCACAATGAACATCCTAAATATCCACTGTGTGTTAGAGCAAAATGAAAATTTTAATCACTGGATGTCTTGCCGTATTTTAAAGTTGGTTAATTTCTGTTGTGATGCATATGCATAATATTTTACTTTAATTAAGTCAGACCTAGGTATGGTGCTTTAGCATCCCAGGAAAGCTAAGCGTCAGGCTTTTTTTTTTTCTCCAAAAGTCATCAAGTTTTCAGCATTAATCAGAAAAGATTTGTCTAGTTAAGGGAGTTAAGAAGTTATTTGAAATGAAAACTGATGGTGTGTGCTAGCTTTCAAAAGCGATTAGGCGCATGCAGATGCTTGAGAACATTGTTAAATGATAACAACAAAACAATTAAGAAACTATTTGCAAATGTATTAATTTAATAAATGTGTTCTACTTAGGCTTCTGTTCTATTCCCTGAAATATAACCTACCAGCATACATTAAGCAAACTTTGCAGACGTTGTTTGGAGGGTAAAGTTGCAGGCATGCAAAATGAAGGTATTTTCAACAAAAAAACATGTTTCTTTAGTCTTGATTGGTTCCTATTTAGCATAGTCTTTTTTTCTTTTTTTTTCCTTTTACAAATTCACCTGTGCTTTGTTCACACAGGGCAAAGCAACTGATTACCTTTGATGCAGAACTCCACAGACTCATAGAGGTTGATGATTTTCTAAAGTCAAAAAGGTTGTTCATAGAAAGTTGCCCCAGAGTAAAGTGAATGTGGTCTAATTTCACTTTAAAAAGAAAAGCCAACCATGTGCAAGGAAAATAAAAATAAAAAAACAACATTTTGGCTCTTGATGATGGAAGTCAGCAGGGCTTCAACTCATTCACTGAACTCTTTCCCTTGCAAAGTGAATAGTCTATTTGCCGTTAGTAAATCAACCTGGTATACTTACCTTCCTTTCACTTCTCTAACAATCTCTGCTAGAAAGAAAGTCTCTTGTAAGTTTCAGCCCTGGTTCACATTTGTATGATTTGACATGTGATTTGACATGTCAAATCCCATGTCTAGGGCTGGTGCAAGGATATTTGACACCCTAGGCAAAATGTCATTTTGTGCCTCTCCCCTTGGCTCCACACCTGAATCCACCCCTTTGCCCTGCCCATGTATACCCCTCATTTTTAATGAAGTGCCCATCAATTGCAGCCTCACCAGTGCCCCCATCAAATGCAGCCTCACCAGAGCTCATCAATTGCAGCCTCACCAGCGCCCATCAATTGCAGCTTCACCAGCGCCCATCAATTGCAGCCTCACCAGCGCCCATCAATTGCATCCTCACCAGCTCCCATCAGTTGCATCCTCACCAGCGCCCATCAGTTGCATCCTCACCAGCGCCCATCAGTTGCATCCTCACCAGTGCCCATCAGTTGCAGCTTCACCAGCGCCCATCAATGCAGCCTAACCAGCACCAATCAATGCAGCCTCACCAGCGCCCACCAATGAACATTTGCTTGATTCGATTCATTCGGGAGTCAGTACAGAGATATAGTCCTCTGCCACTGCTGCGCCTCTGACACTAGGAGGGTTATTTACGAAAGGCAAATCCACTTTGCACTGCAAGTGCACTTGGAAGTAAAGTCCCTGTAGATCCGAGGGGGACATGCAAGGAAAATAAAAAATGGATTTGCCTTTCGTAAATAACCCCCTATGTGTGAACGGAGCAGTGACTGCCTGCTGATGCTAAGACTTAGTTTCTTGCTGCAGAGAGAAGAGAGTAGAAACAACAGTGGCCAGGCACCCTAGGCAGCAGTGACGCCCTTGGTGGCTGCCTAGTTTGCCTAGTGGTAGCACCGGCTCTGCGCATGTCAAATTGGCGGCAATTGCCGGCACTGGTACCGTCCTAATCGGTGTGACCCTGCATTTGTGGCGCCGCATCAATTTCAAAAAGTAATTTCTGGACTACTTTTTGTGATTTCGGGCTGCAATTTACATTGACATCTGTGCAGAAACCCGCACAGATGTCTCTGAAATCGCAGCCGAAATCGGGACTGACATGCGGGAGTGAAATTTTGAGAGTTCAGCTGAATTCGTATGGCTTCATTCCTGCAGCTCAGCCTCACCAGCGCCCATCAATTGCATCCTCACCAGCTCCCATCAGTTGCATCCTCACCAGCGCCCATCAGTTGCATCCTCACCAGCGCCCATCAATGCAGCCTAACCAGCACCAATCAATGCAGCCTCACCAGCGCCTACCAATGAACATTTGCTTGCTTCGATTCATTCGGGAGTCAGTACAGCGATATAGTCCTCTGCCACTGCTGCGCCTCTGACACTAGGAGGGTTATTTCGGGCTGCAATTTACATTGACATCTGTGCAGAAACCCGCACAGATGTCTCTGAAATCGCAGCCGAAATCAGGACTGACATGCGGGAGTGAAATTGTGAGAGTTCAGCTGAACTCGTATGGCTTCATTCCCGCAGCTCAGTGTGAACCTGGGCTGAAGCACATTTGGAGCTAACGCGGTGCTGGGCTTACATCACTAGATGACAAAATTGATGGGGATTATATTGCTGGGCACACTGATTAACATGGAAATACATCTACGTTATTACGTACGTACGTACGTTATTAAAATAAATTTTAAAAGTATGTAAGTGTGTGTTTTATTGTAATGAAAGGACTTTTTAATTCACTGTACTTCTGTGTTCATGTACTTTTAACTCTTTGTAATAATGAATAAGGGGTATCAATGTACTAATGTTCCTAGAAGGAGGTAATTATCTGGTTGTAACCTTATTTTTTTGTCTTCCAGATTCCACCATAAGCCCCACGTAACTCCCATACCTCCTTTTTGGAGCACAGAAGGTGGAGAAGATGCTCTCTTGCCCTCCCTTTCCTGGCTACCCAGGCAGAATGCTGGATGGTTGGAACATTAAGGGGAACCCCATGGCCTTTTTTCCCACACTTTTATCATAAATGGGCATGTTTTAGAGGGGAGGGGAAGGTGCCAGTAGAGAGGGAGAGATTAAAGATGTGAGTGAGGGAGCATAAAATAGAATTAGAGGGGGACCGCAGTACATGTGAGGCAACAGGATCCAGGGGACAGGTGGTAAGGCGGGCTTCTGAGAAAAGATGGACTTAACTAAAAAACTGAAGCTGAACTCTAGCTAATAGTTTATAAGCAGTTACAGCAAATAGTTTTTTTTTCCCTTTGGGATAAAAGTTTTACATAAATGAATAAAAATTGACCATTGTAAGCAGCCCTGTCAGTTTTAAATGGTTTATCTCAACTCTCTAACTGCAACTTTGTCTGAATAGCTTGGTCTGTTAAAGTGGTTGTAAACCCTTACAACCAACATTGACCAACAGGTAAGCCTAGATTAAGGCTTACCTGTAGGTCCAAGAAATATCTCCTAAACCTATACGGTTTAGGAGATATTTGCCCGAAGACAGCCACTGCTGCCTAAGGAGCATGCGCCGTAGACAGCAGCGCACAGGCGCACTGGGGCAGGATGCGCATGCACGAGAGTGACGTCATCGCAGCTCCGGCGAATCACAGCGCCGGAGCCGCGAGACCCGGAAGGACCGGGAGGACCGCTTCGGGGGCTTAGTTCTCAGGTAAGTTATTCATAATGAGCTAGCATGCTATGCATACTAGCTCATTATGTCTTTGTCTTGCAGGATTATTTTTTTCAGGATTTTTTAAAAAGGGTTTACAACAACTTTAAAGGAAGTTAAATTTAACAGGCTTATTGGCCAGACCACAAGGTGAAAATGGAAAAAAAAACTAAAAAAGAAACCAAATGCAGTCTCTAATTCTGACAAAAGTTGCAATTTAATACATTTTTGTTTTGGGTTTTAATAGTGCTTTAGGGCGGTTGCATTTTTGTTTAATTTTTAACATTATCTGTCCCTGGAATTAAACTTTATATTGTCACTGCTATGATGACTGATGCAACTGGATGAGTCTGAGAAACACTATTTAGTATTAGCACAAGCTTTTTCATCAAGTGGTTATAAGCATGCTTTGACCAGATAGAAATTGGGAAGTGGTTCAGTGAGGTTGCACCTGTTCTAACTGATGCTAAACTGTTTTGCCACTGGGCAATTTTTATCAAACTCTCGTTAGGAGACTGCAGATGATACAGCAGTGTAAAAATTTCCAGCAGCAACAATGAGAAAGAATTGGCTAATACTAGAGAAAAAGCATACAGGCAGGTGTTTTACTAAACAAATTATGATACTTAAAGTGGTTGTAAACCCTTACAAACCACTTTGACCTATAGCTAAGCCTAGATTAAGGCTTACCTGTAGGTCCAAGAAATATCTCCTAAACCTATACGGAAGGAGGAACGCTTCGGGGGCTTCGTTCTCAGGTAAGTTATTCAGCTTAGTAGAGACATACTAGCTCATTATGCCTTTGCCTTTGCCTTAAAAAAAAAAATAGCCCTTACTTCCTCTTTAAGTGTAGAATTGGCCAGGAGGATAATTTTAATGAGCAAGAATAGATCCAAATTTACAAAGAAAATACAGGTAGGGGTTTACTATAAAATTTAAGATACTGCAGAGAATACGGCAGTGTAAAATTGACCAGCATCTAGACAGTTTGAATTATACATAATAGGCCTAACCAGTGTATGCCTAACTTTTATTTTTACTATGAAGATAGGAACCTGCAGTAAATACAGTTGATAATGTGAGGTGGTATTGGTGCATACTAATTAAGCTTTTAGTTGTATGTTTTTTTAAAACGATATAGAAGTATGCTACCAGAATGTATTTGCATAAAAAATGATGCTGCAACTTGAACACCTTCGAAGACTCTCAATATCAAATAAAAAAACAATATACCTCCAAAATAAGGAAAACTCTAAATACTACCCCCCTCCCCCTCCCCCTGCAAAGAAAAAATTAACAGCAAAATTTGATCACTGACCTTAAAGCAATCACAGCATACAAATAAAGACAAAATAAGCTTGCAATAATAATAAAAAAGTCAACAAAGCCTACAAAGCCAATAATCAGAATTAAAGTAAAGATTCCTTACCTGAGTTTACAAGCTTTTCCTATCCTTTTCCCTGAAGCAGATTTCAATACACTTATACAATGGCTGCACTGTCCCCCCCCCCCCCCCCCTTTTATAGCGGTGGAGCTAGCACATAACAAAGCTGCCATTATTAGTTTTGTCTAAGGCAGCTGACTAAAGTTTAAATGCCCTTGCAGGGCATTATGAGCATCAAGAATTTGGGATGAGCACATTCTCACTATGAACTTCTATGAACTTCAGACATGCAGGATTTGCCTAAGATCCATGGTAGACTTGAACCTCATCCCAATTTTTAACCACTATCATTGGGAATTTAAGGCTACTTTCACACTGGAGCCGCTTGTGTTTTATGCTGGCCATACACGGTTAGAATATCGTTCGGAAAAAACGTTCGCAAATTGTAAAATTTGTTGAACGTGCATGCGAGAACGCCAACATTGTATCAATAGATGTCGCCCAATATCCGACATCGTTAACAACATAAATAGTACAATTGTCCTCAATCGATTATATAAGCAGCGGAAATTATGTAACAAGGATTCGACCTTTGAGAATCCTCCCACGGAAACCCGTCAGATATTTTTGCTGTATACGATTTACTTCTAATTACTTCCGGGGTTAGATTTTAAAATGCGCATGCTCTGTCGATTTTTAAAACTATTTTCTTTCGATTATACTATTAATCGTTCGAAAATCAATCATTTTTGCGAAAAAAAAACAACACGGGGGTTTTTTTCAGCACAAAATTTGCATTTCGAGAATCGAAATGTAACCACTAACGTTTTGAATGTCGAACGATCGAGCGTAGCGGACGGTTTTCCGAATCATATTCTAACCGTGTATGGCAAGCTTTAGCGCTAAACCGCCGCTCATTTTAAGGGCACTTTAGCAATGTTTGAGCAGCGCTTTTCGGCCGCTAGCTGGGTGCTTTTAACTAAGGGGTTTAAAGCGCCCGTGTTTGCAGAGCTTCCGAAACGCTTTTCGGGAGCTTTGAAAGTGCTGCTCATTCATTTCAATAGGCAGAGCGATTTGGGAGCGCTAAATACATGGGGGCAAGGGGCAAGGACCTCTTCCCGACAACCCTGGCCGTTGGTTGTCGGGGTCTGCATGCGGGGGGCTTATCAGAATCCGGGAGACCCCTTTAATAAGGGGGCCCCCGATACCGGCCCCCCACCCTATGTAAATGAGTATGGGGTACAATGTACCCCTACCCATTCACCTGTGAAAAAAATGTAAATAAAACACAACACACAAGGGTTAAAAATAATTTATTGCACAGCTCAGGGGGTCTTCTTCCATCTTGGGCGGTCTTCTCGCCGGACCCCTCCGCTATCTTCTGCTCTTTTACTAGCAGAGGAGCCCGGCTTTCTTCTTTGCCGCCGTCCGGGGGTCTTCTTCCGACTTCGGGGGTCTTGTCCCCCGCTTCGGTTCTTCTTGCCGGGCCTCCGCGCCTTCTTCTAGCTCTTTTACAAGCGGTGGCCCGGTGTTCTATCGCCGCTGTCGCCGCTGTCTTCGCTGCCTTCTGTTCTTCTCTTCTTGAGCTGTTGACTTGTCGCTGTCTCTGGCTACAATGACAGGGACGCGGTGACTTATATAGGGACATCGCCGGGTGATGTCCCCGCCCATTATGATGTCACAGTTGTGGGGTTTTTTCTGTAAATTAAATTATGCAAATCCCCAAACATTCCATGTTAATTCCAGGTTGTGAGGCAACAAAACACGAAAAATGCCAAGGGGGGGGTGAATACTTTTGCAAGGCACTGTACTAGCATAACTTAAAGTAATGACTAATGTCTGTGAAGACTGTAAAAAATATAAGCAAAAGAATTGCATGAATTAATCATATTTTAAGCAATTACTACAAAAATGCGATAATGTATTTTCCGCTAAAGTTACAGGAATATGTACACATATGTACATACAGTAGCAGAAAGTTAAATATTCCTTTTCCTGTTACAGCAGGCAGGTTTCCCTTTTCTCAAGAGGTACCATTTGAGACTGTCATAGAATATTCCCCTGGTGGGAAAGCTTAGATTCCATAGGGCTTTTGCAGCCATGTCATCAATGACAAGGTTCCAAATCGAGCTGTGCACAAGGGAACGCTGCAAACGGAATGTGGCTATAGGAACTACAGATGAGACAAGGAGATACCCTGCAGATCTGTGCCTTTGAATAACAAAGAGTTAGCTTTTCAAGAACATGTCTATTTTTACTTAATAGTTAGGTTAAAGTTGGCCAAGCAGTAGAAGAATTTAATTTGAAAACTTTTGTTGTATTAAATTTTCGAATTGTTCGTTTTCTACTGCAGTGATGTGAATATTCAAAGGAGTAGGATGGAAATTTTTTCTCCAAAGAACACATTTCTAATGGCGAATGTGGTTTTCATTTGGGAACTTACATTCATTCCAATTGAATGCTAAAAGCAAAAATAAATTTTGTATTGGCTTACAAAACCTTTTTATTATGTTTTCATTGAACAAAGCGGCATTAGATGGTACATAAATTGCAATGAGAAGAAATGGGAAGCACAAGAGACGTAGAACAGTGCCAGTTGAGATATACATTAAAGTTGTAAATGTAGGAAAACTCCTTAACAATCATAATCCCGATGGGAGTAGGAGCAAATTAAATTTTGAAGTACTTTCAAAGGATATTCGTCAGGTCATCAAACGTACAGGGATATACAATGTAATACTGACATATAATCACACACATAGGTTGGGCTTGAAAGGCTTGTGTCTTTTTTCAACCTCACCTACTATGCAACTATGTAACGTATTGATTAGAATTTTCATACAAATGTTCATACAAACATTTGTTAAAAAATCTACTATTGGGTGACCAGCTTAACCCAAACGACAAAGTTCTTGTAATGGCCTACCCACATCTGCATATCTCTTACAGGCTTTAGACAGCAAGCCCCCTCATTCATATCTCTTCTCTTCCTGAACTGGTTAAATACACTGTATACAGTATATCCATGCATACAGCCATGCTTCAGCTTCAGACACCAATTACATTTTTTTTTTGGGCAAAACTGAGCATGCCTGTTTATAAGATGACAACTTTACTTGTACTCAGAATATATTCCCAGATATGCACTTGTTGCAGGTTCATTGTTGGAATTTAAAAAGACCCCAGGCTCCCTTGTGCTCAGTTAACAAAGTAAATTAGCAGCACACGGTACTTAACTGTGGCATAGCAATAACACACTGAACAGTGTGAATGGCTTAAAAGAGCAGGGTTGAAAAGAACATAAAGTGGTTGCAAACCCTTACATACAGTATACCGAGTGAAGTGGGTGGTGATAAACACAGATAAAACAAATCCTCCCTCATAAGTTGTGCATGTTTATCTACAGTATTCCCTCTTCTACAGTGGTTCAAAGTCAAGAATTTATAAAGCTTGTCTGAGCTATAATAAAAAAAAGCTATAATTCAACTATGAAGAGCTCAGTAAGGAGAGCTGATTGGAGGGAAGGGGCACACACACCTACAGGAACAGAGCTGAGGCTGTCAACCAGCTGGAGCTCCCTCCCCTATAATGTTTTTTCTCTTAGTGGAAAACTTGTCAGAAGTGACTAATGCTGATATCAGAGGACCAAAGAAGCAGACAGAAATTACACTTAGTGCTCTTAATTGAGACAAATACATGCTAAAGAGGGATAGAGGGATATGCATTGTTCATTATTCAAGTCTGAGATTCACAACCTCTTTAAACCTTCTAGCTGTATAGACTGCTCACATGTGCCACAGTCCCCTTTACTACAAAATATGCATTATTTACTATGTCACAAGAAAGGGTGAAAGAGACAAAGGACTGTTTAAAAAAATAAACCCTTCCATTAAAAAGTAACTCCACTTTAGTGGAAAACAATTGAAAAGAAAAAATGTATATTGCATATGCAATTGCTACATTTTGTCATTTTGTCATATTGTAATTTGATGTTATTAAATATTACCTTTCCTTTTTAAACTGCAAAGCTGTAAATTTCTGTATTACAGTTGTGTACAGAATGCCCCCCAGAAATGTAATTTCCCACTTAGAACTCTGCACTGATACAAGTCAGGCAACAGAAATTAAATTTTTGGTTAGATACTCGTTAAGAGTTATGCAGGGGTGCCCAACCTTTTGAAGAGCGGGGGCCATTTAAGTGATTTTGGTAATCAGTCGGGGGCCACATTATGGGCCCTCCAATCCACCCATATGCAAGGGGACAGATACTCTTCTGGTTTTTCTTTTTTTTTAATGTTTAGAGGTAGGTAGGTGTAAAACTGACACAATTCTGTTTACATCTGCTGCTCTATAGAGGTGAATGGAGGGTCCAATTGGGTTGGACTGATCGTGTGAAAGGGCCTAAGGCTGCTTTCACACTGATGCACTGTGGCTTACTCACACTGTGGATGCAGTGCAGTACACCTGTGGCTTTCCATCAGGTTATCTGCACTTTGCCATAGACTTCTATTATATCCGGCAGGTGTGGTGCATTGTCTCAAAGCACACCAAACCCACAGGGTGAATTTGGTATCACTCCGCTTGTGACAGCAGCTGGCGCTATTCAGGTAGTATCAGCTTATGCGGCTCTGCTGTGCAGCTGCTTGCTTCTTCTATCACCGTCTTCATTCACAACACTGCTCTGGGAATGGTGGGTTGGCAAACTGCGATCTGGGCTTGCCAACCCACCATCCCAGAGAAGAAGGTCATGGGCCACATCAGAGGACGCTGCAGGCTACATGTGGCCCCCGTGCCACTGGTTGGGCACCCCTGAGTTAAGGAATACAGACACTGCAACCCTTTTCATGAGAACACAAAAAGTGCACAAGCTGATTAATAAATGAGTCCCATGCTGTATACTATGTTGCACATTACATATTCCTAAGTCTAAACATTTCATGTTATGTTGTACATTTCATATCCCTGATCCTTGCACCCTATACACTATGACAACTGCACACTAGGGATGAGCCGAACACCCCCCTGGTTCGGTTCGCACCAGAACTTTCGAACGGTCCAAAAATTTGTACGAACTTTAGAATCCCATTGAAGTCTATGGGACTCAAACGTTCGAAATAAAAAGTGCTAATTTTAATGGCTAATATGCAAGATATTGTCCTAAAAAGGGTTTGGGGACCTCGCTCCTGCCCCAGGGGACATGGGTCAATGCAAAATGTTTTTTTTTTAAAACTGCTGTTTTTTTTGGGAGCACTGATTTTAATGACAATTAAAGTGAACAAAAAAGGTGAAATATTCCTTTAAATATTGTTCCTGGGGGGGGGGTGTCTATAGTATGCCTATGAAGTGGCATGTGTTTACGTGTTTAGAACAGTCCCTGCACAAAATGATATTTAACGGAAAAAAAGTCATTTAAAACTGCTTGCGGTTTTAATGTAATATCTGGTTCCGGCAATACGGATGAAAATCATTGAGAAATAAATGACATGGGTAGCCCCCTCCCCCCTGCCCGTTACCAGCTCCTTTGGGTCTTCTATGTATATTAAGGGGAACCCCGTACCCAAATTAAAAAAAGGAAAGGCGTGGGGCCCCCAGGCCCTATATACTCAGAACAGCAGTATAGAGGCGGTGCAAACAAGACAGAGACTGTGTAGGTTTGCTGTGCTAAGTAGAATCTGTTTGTAATTTTGAACTGGTACATTTTTAATGTGTAGCTCCAGTCAAAAAATCTATTTTTAAGCTTTTTTGGAAAACATAGGGAAGGGTTATCACCCCTGTATAATTTTTTGGGCCGTCCCTATTTTTTCATCTCACTTCCTGTTGTCTCCTTCCGTTTGCAAGCAGGAGACATTTGTAAGTTGGATGTTTGAAAGTAGGGGCCTGCCCTATAAGCTCTGCAGAAATGTGGGCCTAAGGTGTTGGTGTTGCCACAACACTGTAAGCCCTCAAAGTGACTCTTGGTGGGCACTGGAGCGCCCTTCTGTGAACGATTATATCAAGAATTGTAATTACATGCCATTGTTGAATAGTGGTAGAAAAATTGGGCCTTTGGTGGTTGTGGTGGTGGTGGTACTGGTGCCACAAGACTATAAGTCCTCACAGTTACTCTCAGTGGGCGCAGGAACGGGCCCTGCTGTGAAATAGTATATCAGGAATTGTAATTACATGCCCTTGTTAAACAGGGGCTGAAAAATTGGGGCTTAGGCACTGGTTGCTGGTGCCATGATACTGCAACCTCTCCCAGATACTCTAGTTGGAGTGCAGGAATAAGCCCTACTGCAAAGCATTGTATCAAAAATTGTAATTACATGCCCCTGTTAAAAAGGGGCTGAAAAATTGGGCCTTAGGCACTGGTGCTGGTGCCAGGACACTGCAACCTCTCCCAGATACTCTAGCTGGAGTGCAGGAATGAGCCCTGCTGCAAAGCATTGCATCAAAAATTCTAATTACGTGCCCTGTTAAACAAAAATTGGGCCTTAGCCACTGGTGGTGTCACCCAGAACCAAAAATGTTCTTCCAAGCTATCAGCAGGATCATTGGGGAGGTAGAGGATAGTCAGTCAACATAACGGGACAGTCACTCAGCATCAGCATAGGCAGTCTTGAAGGGATGTAACATTTAAAAAAAAATATTCAGTTACATCAGCTTCAGGTGCTTGGTAGCTGGTGGTGATCCAAGACTGATTCATCTTTATGAAGGTCAGTCGATCAACCGAGTCGGTGGACAGGCGCACCCTGTGATCGGTTACAAAGCCTCCAGCAGCACTGAAGGTGTGTTCCGAAAGGATACTGGATGCAGGACAGGCCAGTAGCTCAATTTCATACTGTGCAAACTCTGGCCAGTGATCCATCCTTAAGCTCACGTACACACGGTCGGAGATTTTGCCAACCAAATCCGTCGGATTTTGCCCGTCGGATTTAGTCCGACGGATTGTGTCCGAAACTGTTGCATACACATCTTTGGGCCAAGTTGGCGAAAAATCCGATCTTTCAGAACGTGATGACGTAATTTCGTTACGATGGGACTACATTCAGGCTAGTAGCCAATAGCTTTGATGTAGGAATTTGATCTGAGCATGCGTGGCACTTGGTCCGATGAAAATGCTCTACACATGATCGGATTAGGTCCGTCCGGCCCAGTTGGTCGGGAAATATTTGCAACATGTTGGAAAATTGGGTCGGACGGAGATTCGGACAGAATCAGTCCGATGCATACCACACACAGTCGGATTATCTGACGACATGGTCCGATAAGACTCATTCCGACAGATTCTCCGACCGTGTGTACAAGGGCTAAGACCCAGTAAGTCAGAGGATTTTCGGTGGGAAAGGTGTTCAAGTCTGACTTTGCCCT
Source organism: Lithobates pipiens (assembly GCF_037356315.1). Taxonomy (NCBI): domain Eukaryota; kingdom Metazoa; phylum Chordata; class Amphibia; order Anura; family Ranidae; genus Lithobates; species Lithobates pipiens. The sequence goes on from NW_027507718.1 coordinate 19,335,577, forward strand.
AGGTATAAAAACTAATGATGCTGAGTGCCAGGCTCCACCTCCATGCTGACACAAGCCTCCTCCTCCTCCTCTTCTTCCTGTGTGATGGGTGGGACAGCAGGAACACTGTCTGGATAAGGAGGGCCTTGAGAGGCAAGGAAGTCCTCCTCTTCCTGTCTCTGTTCTGCCTCAAGTACCCTGTCCATTATTCCACACAGTGTATGCTCCAACAGGTGGACAAGAGGTACAGTGTCACTGATGCATGCACTGCCACTGCTCACCATCCTCGTGGCCTCCTCAAATGGTGACAGGACAGTGCATGCATCCCTGATCATGCCCCACTGGCGTAGTAAAAAAAACCCTGACCCTGTCCTGGTGCCGTAGTTGCACAGGTACTCATTGATGGCCCTCTGCTGCGTGTGCAGCCGCTGCAGCATGGCCAACGTTGAGTTACACCTGGTGGGCCTGTCACATATAAGGCAGTTCTTGGGCAGGTTCAACTCCTTTTGGAGCTCAGCCAGCCGAGCACTGGCATTAAATGATCAGCAGAAATGCACACAGACTTTCCTGGCCTGCCTCAGGACATCCTGTAAGCCTGGGTACCTACCCAAGAACCGCTGCACCACCAGGTTAAAGACATGAGCCACACAGGGCACATGGGTCAGTTGTCCCTGTCGGAGGGCGGAGAGGATGTTGGTGCCATTGTCGCAAACCACCATTCCTGGCTTAAGCTGGCGTGGCATCAACCAGCTCTCGGCCTGCCCCTGCAGAGCTGACAAAATATCTGCCCCAGTGTGGCTCCTGTTCCCCCCAAAAAACAACGCAAGCACGGCGCAGCATCTTTTTGCCTGCATACTTGCATAGCCCCTTGAATGCCTACAGAACACCGCTGGTTCCGAGGACAAAGCACTGGAAGAAGCCATGGAGGAAGAAGAAGAGGAGGGTGTCACAACCAGTGGTAGAATTTTGGAGGCGTGGTGGCGGAACATCTTCCAACACTACTGCACCTTGTCCTGCATCCTTCCCAGCTGCCAGAAGAGTGACCCAATTGGCTGTGAAAGATAGGTAAGACCCATGCCTGCTGGACCATGAGTCAGCGGTAATATGCACCTTACCACTGACCGCCCTGTCCAGCAAGGCATGGACATTGCCTTCCACATGCCGGTAAAGAGAATCTACCAACTGAAAAGGCAGCAGCCGAAGTGCTAGCAATTTAGCCAAGCTAGCATTCAACCGTTGGGCATGTGGGTGGCTGGGAGTGAACTTCTTTAGACGGTCCAGCAGCTGGGGCAGGTAAATTTGCCTGGTACAATCGTACGTCGGTGTACTGCTAGCAGAGTGCCCACAAGTACTTGGCTGTGACACACCTAATTCTACACCTTCATTCCCCCCCAGGTCCATATCAGACCCTTATCCGAGCACGCTACCCGGCCGGCCAGGAAAGGGGGTGGGGACGAGCGAGCGCCCCCCCTCCTGAGCCGTACCAGGCTGCGTGCCCTCAACATGGGGGGTGCCTTGGGGAAGGGGGCCCCTGGATCCCGGCCCCCCACCCTATGTGAATGAGTATGGGGTACAATGTACCCCTACCCATTCACCTGTGAAAAAAAGTAAAAAAAACACATAAGGGTTAAAATAGTTTATTGCACAGCTCCGGGGGTCTTCTTCCGTCTTCGGGGGTCTTCTCGCCGGACTCCTCCGCTATCTTCTGCTCTTTTGCTAGCTCTTTCACTAGGCTTTCTTCTTCGCCGCCGCCCTCTTCTTCCAACTTCAGGGGTCTTGTCCCCCTCTTCGGTTCTTCTTGCTGGGCCACCGCGCCTTCTTCTAGCTCTTTTACAAGTGGTGGCCCGGTCTTCTGTCGCAGCTGCCGCTGTCTTCTGTTCTTCTCTTCTTCTGTTCTTCTCTTCTGGAGATGTTGCCTCATCGCTGCCTCTGGTCACAATGGCAGAGACGCGGCGCACGGCGACTTATATAGGGACATCACTGGATGATGTCACCGCCCATTATGATGTCACAGTCCCAGAGGATGCTCATCAACATGGGGACACGGTGCTTTGGGGTGGGGGGCCGCACGGCCCCCCCTCCCCAAGGCACCCCCCATGTTGAGGGCACGCAGCCTGGTACGGCTCACTCATCCCCACCCCCTTTCCTGGCCGGCCGGGTAGCGTGCTCGGATAAGGGTCTGATATGGACCTGGTGGGGGCCATGCCGATTTTCCGGCGTAGGGGGTTCCCCTTTACGTCCATACCAGGTGACGGGGCCAGCGACGCCTCCTTCGCTGGCCCTGGCTACCTGGACACGCGCTCAAAATGAGCGGACTTTTCTCCGGGCGGGAAAAGTCAGTTCATTTCAAAAGTGTGGCGGACTGGCACACACGCGGCGGACAGATTGGAGTGCAAAAATAGTTTCTTAGTCCGCCGGACTTTTGGGTAAAAAAAGTCCGCCGGAGCCCACACACAGTGGGATTGTCCAGCAGACTTGAGTCCGCTGGACTTTTCCACCGGATTGTTTGATCGTGTGTACGAGGCATTAGTGGGCTTAAGCATCATATAGCAATAGGGTGTGACCAAATCCCCATATTTTTTTAAAAAGTTTTTTGAAAATGTTTAGGTGTTTTAAATAGCTTTGCAGGAGGTAAATGTTTTTTTGCATGTGTGTGCTATAATATTTTGTTCTGTTGTATGGTTTTCTGGCTGCACCATCTTTAATTCATCTTTTAGGGTGTGCCCCCCAAATATCTTGTTTGTCTGTACTTTGTCACAGTAAGTGGGCTTAAGCATCATATAGCAATAGGGTGTGACAAAATCCCCATGTTTTTTTAAAATGTTTAGGTGTTTTAAATAGCCTTGCAGGAGGTAAATGTTTTTTTGCATGTGTGCGCTATAATATTTTGTTCTGTTGTATGGTCTTATGGCTGCACCATCTTTAATTCATCTTTTAGGGTGTGCCTCCCAAATATCTTGTTTGTCTGTACTTTGTCGCAGTAAGTGGGCTTAAGCACCATATTTTTTTAAAACGTTCAGGTGTTTTAAATAGCCTTGCAGGAGGTAAATGTCTTTTTTTGCATATGTGCACTGTAATATTTTGTTCTGCCCTTTTACCAGTAAATGGGGGACATGACATTAATTATTAAAATGAAACTTGGAAACTTAGGTGGTAGGAATGAAAATGTCTTCACTGACCCTAAGATTTTCCAGGTATGTATGAAGATAATTTATCAAGTTTTTCTAACATTTGTACAGAGCTTTCCTAGCAGGAGACAAAAAGCAACATGCATATTTTTTGCAGTAATGTTCTTCCAATTTCAGTGGTTTAATATTCTGTCTAGTCGACTGAGATACATTTCTTGCTTGTAACATCATTTTAGCTCTTCCTGTACCTGATATTCGCACACACCACAGGTGAATATGAGAAATCATTACAGCTTGATGACTGCTGAAATAATGGAAGATAAAAAAAAAAAAAAAAAAAAGATGCATTACAACCAGGGAAGATGGCATGATTTGTAAGCATCTCCAAAATGAAGCCGTTCTCTTAAAGTGACCATCTCCAGGGTGGCTATGATATTGTAGCATCCCTAATAACCTTCATCTGCACTTGTGAGCCAAGTGAGCAGAGCACGTATCCCATTACCTGTCAAGCGAGTACGTAGAGTTCTCCTGGCCCCGCTGTAATAGCAGGCTGCTGGTGAACGGAGTAATAAACACCTACTGAGAGGGATGTAGCGTGAAAAGATCTCATCACCTGCCATTAGAACACTGATGAATAATGCAGCATTTTCTGTGGCAGATGTCAGGGGTGGGAGGAAGAATCACTTCAGTAAATGCTCTGGTGAGCACTTCAGCTCAAAGTGAGAGCTGATAGCAACAGATGCATGTGACAAAATTACACTCTGTATTGTATTTTAGGAAGAAATTGGAACATTTACTTCACAAATAGCTGGCTGGCAGGTCTGACTGCTACTTTTTTTTTTTTTTTTTTGGGGGGGGGGGGGGGGCTTTTAAGTGAGAGGGAATTTAAGGGATGCTATAATGCAGGACATTAAATCTCGTCTGCGGATTCAGCTGTTTAAAAGATTTGTTCGTCTCTCTGTCTCCTTCATACCTGAATATACCACCTTTGAAAATTAGAAAAAGGCAATTTTATTCACAACCTGTGCTTTAATATCCTGGCTCAATATAAATGTCACTCAGTGGGTACAGGGAACATTCAAAGTGTCCATCTTTGTTTAAAAAAGTATAATTCTTAGATCATCACCTTGTGACTATTAATAGACTTGATATACAACTCTGTTTTTCCAGCTACAGGTAAAGTCGACATGGCGGCTGTGCTATCTGCACAAAACTTTTTCTTGCTGATACATTAATTGAAAGGTACACTCTCTAATTTATTACACACACACTTAATTATTCAAAGTTACTGTAAATAAATGCGACCTTAACTACTTCAATACCAGGCACTTACACCCCCTTCCTGACCAAGACAATTTTCAGCTTTCAGCGCTGTCGCTGTTTAAATGACAATTGTGTGGTTATGCTACACTGTACCCAAACAGAATTTGTATCATTTTGTTCCTAAATGTTGCTAAATTTTGAAAAAAAAAGTTTGCCTTTTGTTTGTGTTATAACATTTTGTAAATAAGTATGTTTTCTCCTTCACTGATGGGCACTGATAAGGCAGCACCAATGAGGTGGCACCAATGAGGTGGCACCAATGAGGCAGCACTGACAGGCACTGATGATGGGCACTGATAGGCGGCACTAATGGGCACTGGTAGGCGGCACTGATATGCAGCACTGATGGGCATTGATAGGTGGCACTCATGGGTTGTACTGGTGGCCACTGATGGGCACTGATAGACGACACTGATGGGCACTGAAAGGCTGTGCTGATGGGTACTTATGGGTGGCACTGATAGGCGGCACTGATGGGCACTGATAGGCGGCATTTATGGCCACTGATACGTGGCACCAATGGGCACTTATATGCAGCACTGATAGATGGCATTGATAGGCATCACTGATGGCACTGGCAGGCATTGGTTGGCAGCTGCCTGCGCACTGATTGGCATTTCCCAGGTGGTCTAGTGGTCCAGTGTAGTGGCAAACCCTGGTGGTACTGGCGGCATCCTGGTGCTCCTGGGCGGGCATCCAAGGGGGGCTGCACTGATAAACAATCAGCACAGACCCCCCCTGTCAGGAGAGGAGATGATCGGCTCTACCTCTATCTATCTCAACCTTTCAATGGCTCTTCTTGTTTATATCGTGATCAGCCATGATTGGGCAGCGGTCCTTCTGGAGGGCTGTCATATGATGTCCACCCAGAATGAGAGCCCAGCCATCATTTGACGGCTGCCAGGCGGGAAGTGGTTAAAGTGTATGCTCAACCAAAACTTTTTTTTTGTTTTTGTCAAAATCGGGATGGATTTTAATGACATCCCCAGGTTTATCCCTGCTCTCTTTTTTCTCACTAGGGGGATTCATCTTCTCTATTTGTCCTCTTTATCATTGTCACAGAGATAGAAGGTGAGGCAAAATCCTTAAAGCTGAGTTCCGGCCATATTATTATTTTTTTCATGTATCCGAGCATAATGCATTTTTAATCATAAATAACGATTTTATATGTTTGCTAGTGGATGTTGCTAATATATTTATTTTATACTCACAACTTATTAAATCCTCTTCTGGCCATTGCCCAATCAATACCTCTTCCAGGATTAGCGATGGTGAGGTGGATGCTGGGTAACCAGCACGCACCTATCTATATTGCGCATGCGCGATTCTCTGGCAGCCGTAGCGCCGATTGTTTCGAAAGTCACAGATGGAGGAAAGTCCTGCCCCATTGATATGGCAACTGCCTTAAATCACCTAATTTCCCCTCAGAAAATAACGCGGTTTTTGATCACAGTACTGCTCACAGACTCCTGCGCAGAGGTGATGGAGGAAGGAGGAGGAGCGCCGCAGCCCAGGAAGTGGCAGATTAGGAGCACTACATAGCAACAGAGCGTTTCTGGTAATTATAAAAATAAAACTTTTCCCCAAATGTTTCTTTATAGGATTAAAGGTCTGTGATTATGTGAAAAAAAACTTTCAGCGTGAAACTCCGCTTTAATGTTATGGTTGTCACCTGAACAAAAATGAGGGGTAAATCCTCCAATAGGGTCATCTGTTCTTGTGACAAATGAGAGGGGAATTCTCCTCACTTTGTAGAGATTGTCTCTCACTTCTGTTGCACTTCTAGGATAGAAAGGGAGAACAGAAAATGTAAACTGACAGGAACTTTTTTATTCCTTTTATACATTCTTTTATTTAAATATTTTAAAGTTTTACAATGCAAGGAAAACTTGTAAAGGCATTTTCAGCATATGAATAAATGAATAACAGAAAAAAAAAAAACTTTAACCAGTTGCCACCCATACAGTACATTTACTGTAGGAAGGTGGCACGGGCAGGCTGAATCACATACATGTACGCTGCTCCCGTGACGGACACAGTGAATTGCAGCTCCCGCTACAAGGCCGCTTTGAGAAATCTGGGGTTTATGGTCTTGGCCATCGTGCTGCAGATACGTTTTTAGGGTCTTGGCAATCTTCTTATAGGCTAGGCCAGTGATGGCGAACCTTGGCACCCCAGATGTTTTGAAACTACATTTCCCATGATGCTCAACTACACTGCAGAGTGCATGAGCATCATGGAAAATTTAGTTCCAAAATATCTAGGGTGCCAAGGTTCGCCATCACTGGCCTAGGCCATCTTTATGTAGAGAAACAATTCTTTTTTTTCAGATCCTCAGAGAGTTCTTTGCCATGAGGTGCCATGTTGAATTCACAGTGGCCAGTATGAGAGAGTGAGAGCGATAACACCAAATTTAACACCCCTGCTCCCCATTCCCACCTGAGACCTTGTAACACTAATGAGTCACATGACACCGGGGAGGGAAATGGCTAATTGGGCCCAATTTGGACATTTTCACTTAGAGATGTATTCACTTTTGTTGCCAGTGGTTTAGACATTAATGGCCGTGTGTTGAGTTATTTTGATGGGACAGCAAATTTGCACTGTTATACAAGCTGTATACTCACTACTTTACATTGTAGTTAAGTTTAATTTCCTCAGTGTTATCACATTAAAAGATATAATACAATATTTACAAAAATTTAAGAGGTGTATATATCTATATAGATATATACACCATAGTTTGTAGACACTATAAATTGAACACAATCCAATTAATATACACTTATTGGGATTTGGTTTTGTAGTAGAATACATTTTGGCCAAAATTTATGAAGAAATTAAATTTTTTTATTGGATATGTTTTATAACAGAAAGTAGAAAATATTTATTGTCAACATTTTCGGTCTTTTTTAATTTATATAATAAAAAAATAAAAAGCCCAGTGGTGATCAAATACCACCAAAAGAAAACTGTATTTTTGTGAAAAAATAAAATGAAAAATGTAAACGAGCTGTAAAGTCACATATATAAATTACTTGTATCCTCCCTGTTTTCAAAAGATACTTATTCCTGATCCTGTATTGAATTGTATTGTAATTGCACATGGCAGTTTATACATTTCCAACCATTTAAAAACTAAGCCTTTAAAATCTGTCTATAGCTAGTGGTTTACAATTACACATAAGTTCCACACTATGCCAATGCATCCATAAGTGATTCAATAGTGGTATTTGGGGAGATCCAGCACATAGGCTACTGTTCCATTCTCTATTTCTCAGTACACAAAGGGGTTGATGTACTAAAACTGTAAAGTGCAAAATCTGATGCAGCTTATTGAAAATAAAGAGTTCCAGTTTAAAAGCAATGGTTTTGCACAGAGCAGCTCCGATCCTCCCCTGGCGCTCCTGGCTTCCCCCACAGAGTGCCCTCATAGCAAGCTGCTTGCTTTGGGGGCATTCGTGTGTGCTCGCTTGTGTTTAAAAAATACATTTTATGATGTAATAACTAATGAAAAGCTGCATTAATTTGTGTTTTTTATATCTTCCTGGGGTTCAGCTTTAAGGTCACTTTACCATTGAGGCGCTTTACAGGCATTTTAGCGCTAAAAATAGTGCCTGCATAGCGCCTGTAAATTGCCTCTCCTGTCACTGCAGTGTGAAAGCCCGGGTGCTAGGGTCAATTAGTGTTTAGGGTCAATTAGTGACAGATATATCCCAGACGGGTAAAGTGTCATGCCCTCTTTTATTCTCTGCTTCCAATTCGTGAAAGCGTGAGCCCAGATTTAATTATTATTAATTTCTTTAATTGTTTTTTTTTTTTCAGAATGTTATTTTATTTATTTATTTGTTACGTTTTATTAACAGCCCTGTTGGGTGGCTTTGGTGAATTCTCAGAGGTCTAAACGGACCACTAAGGTCTCACTTTTGAGACAGAGAAAGGAAATGACAACACAGCTTCCTCAGTTTCTTTCTCTGCAGCCTCAGCTGCACAGATGTTTGAATAAGAAGCGCTCTGAGGCTTCATGTTCATTCACAAACTGAAGCTGTAAGCATAGTTTACAATGCTTTAGTGATAAATTGACACAATGAACAATTGGTACCGATTACTCACTTTGTTCATTCAGAAAAGAAAGGGGCAGGTAAATAGGACATATTTCCCCCTAAACTACATCCTGAAATGCCCAGCAGATGCCAGCAGGAGAGGAGAAGAGGGAAACCTATGGGGTAAAGGGCACATGGGGGGGGGCCCAGACAGCGGGTGGAATCGGGACACACAGGGGGGCCCAGATAGCAGGCGAGTGGGGGCACAGATACTTGAATGGATCCCCCTGCAGCTCAGCCAGAGGTTGGGAGGAGAGGAAACCGGCAACACTGCAGGGAAGCCTGTGAAAAGCAATTAAAAGCAATGAGAGGCTGACGGCTCCCATAGCAAATCTAATCAATTGGCCCTGGACACAGGCTGTCTCATGTTAAATTTGGGGACTTTGCTGTATAGCATCAGGGTTCACCAAGATTGTTTTAAAATATACTGCTACTTGTTACCAAATGCTGAACATCCCAGAGATTATAAATTGATATATCAAGATGCCCACTCAGGATTTTATGAGTATGCACCCGTCTGTGTATTCTGGATGGCCAGACATTTGACCAGTGGGAAATGTTATTGAAAGTGCACAGTAAATAAAATTATTTTTAGAAGTAGTTTATAAGTATGAAGTCCTAGAAACTATAGAGAGTAACAATTTGGAAGAATCTTATAAACTATAGCCAAGTGACTAAGTGGATTGTTGAAAAATATTTATGGAAATGTTTGGAGACACTATACAATGGTCTGGTAAGACGTATCTACTTGTGGGGACACCAAGGAGGGGACTCGTATCCAGGGGCATGCTGCACTGAACCACATGATGATTTGACCCTTCTGCTATATGGCACCTGCTTGAATATCTCCATACCAGTTTACCTCTATATTATTACACACTTATACTTCTTATAAACTACCTTTTCCATACTATTCATCAAATGTGGATGTTCTTGAGCAGTTGGCCAGCTTTAGAACAATGTACAAGAGGTTGTGAAGGAGTGATTACCTACCTGAAATCATTGGTTCCGTGAGGATTTCTCACGCCATTTATCATCAACATAGACCCTGTTATCTGCCTCTTGTTAATGCACCCCCATGTCGGCCCTCTTTGACCTCATGATCACCCTGGAGCTTCTGTCCAGTTATCTGTCCTGCCACAGTGTACATATAATATGTATGATATCCTTACCTATCTAGCTCCAGAAGAAGTGCTCTTTAAGCGTGAAACTAGTAGAGCAAGTCTTCTGAACATTTGATAAACAGAATTTACATTTTCTGAACTGGCTCTATTTACCCCTGATCTATTATTGTAGGGTTGTACCCATTCAGGTATTATATGTGTTATTTCATTGGGGTAATTGCTAATTTTAAGGTTTCTTTCTGGCCTATCAGCATAGTCAATTCCTGTGCAGCCCAACTCTGGGCCGATGTTTGGTCATTGAGACACATGTTAGTCACTTTCACAGACTTACATGTTTTTTAATTTGTCTATGTCGTCAATATTTTTCATAAATTGAAAATTGTAAACTTTTAAGTGTTCCTATAAAGTACATTCTTTTCATTTGTCCAATGGCTTTGACTATCTAATAGGACATGGCATAGTATACTCCATTGTGATATCCATAGTGCCACCCTGTGGTTACAACGTTTTATGCATTTATACCATTTATTTCACATCCAAAGATTTGGGGGGAAAGTCACCTGGTTTCAAGCCAGACATGCAAAAAAAGTTTATTAAAAGCCTTTGATTGTAGGAGATAAAAAAATATATATACATATTTAATGCCATTTAAACATTAGTTCAGCCACAATAAAGTAATTTTTTATTTTCATTTGTCTTTGATTTTATGTTCAATTGTCTATATTTAACTATGCTGTTAAGTTAATATGCCCACAGATAAGCTACAAGGCCATTCTAGACAAAGGATCTGGGTGTTCCAACAATTATTCTAAATATTATTTTTTTAAATTCTTTGTCTTTATGTAAGTTTTGGTCACAATAAAAGGTCATGTTGTAATGATGTAGCTGCTCACAGCTATTAGCTTCTCCCCAATGGAATTTGCCTCCTAGACAGGGACTTGCCCCACCTTAATGCGAGGTGGTTCCAGGTTAAAGATGATAACAGGTATGGTTAGTGATCAAAATTAAAAAATAATGATCAAAAGAGGGGAGATTATAAAAGAAATAGTGAGTTCTGTATGAAACTGTATTCCATTCTGTATGGTATGCTTACACAGTATATTGCACACTGCAGTCACTGTGCACACGGCACTCATGATGTTTTGATTACATAGTCACATTCTTTTAAACTCTGATAAGAAACTAGCCTGCCTAAGTTACCCCACTTATTACCCAAGTACAATTATAATATTAATGGGATACTGTAAGCTTGTTTATAAAAAAAACTTCAAAAGCGCTGAATAAACAACAGAACAGTTATTTGGAAAGATGAGCAGAAAGGGAATATGTCTGCTCCCTGCTGCAGCTGCAGTAGTTATTATTCATATGGAATCCCTGATCAATATGAGGATAGGATTTGCCTATCTATTTTTACATTTTAAGAACATTTTTAGAGAAATTGGCTAAATGCCCATAAAAAATGATTTGTGTACAGATTAAATTATATAGAGTATAGGTTACTGTTTCTTCTGTTTTTGCCTTAAATAATTTTAAGGCATAAAAAAAATTTTTGCCTAAAAAAATATTAAAAGCCAGCAGCTATAAATACTACAGCTGCTGACTTTTAATAAATGGACACTCACCTGTCCCGGGTTCCAGCGATGCCGGCAGCCGAGGCCGATCGATCGCTCGGCCCTCGGCTGCTGCCGCCACCATTCTAGGTGAGGGAATCAGGAAGTGAAGCGAATCGGCTTCACTTCCCGGTTCCCTACTGCGCATGCGCGAGTCGCGCAGCGCAATAGGAATTCTCCGCGCTGTCACTGGGACCCGTGTGTGTCCCAGCAGACAGCGCGGCAAGACAGGAAATGGCGTAGACTCCCATGGGAGTCTATGCCCCGGAAGTGGGTGTAAATACCTGTCTTTGACAGGTATCTCCACCCCCCTCCCCCCTGAAAGGTGCCAATTGTGACACCGGAGGGGGGGAGGGATCCGATCAGCGGAGGTTCCACTTTAGGGTGGAACCCCGCTTTAAGGTGATAATAATGTCTTGTTTATTTTATTTTTTTTAATAATAAACATGTCATACTTACCTGATCTGTGCAGTGGTTTTGTACAGGGCAGCCCGGATCCCCCTCTTCTCGGGTCCCTCGCTGGCCCTACTGGCCCCTCCCTCTTGTCAAATGCCCCCACAGCAAACAGCTTGCTATGGGGGCACCCAAGCTGAGCCTCAGCTCCGTGTGTCCATCTATTCAGACACAGAGCTGCGGTTCAGTCCGCTCTTTCTTTCTCCCCTGATTGGCTAACTGACTTTGATTGAAAGCAGCTGGAGCCAATGGTGGTGCTGCTGTGTCTCAGCCAATCAGGAGAGAGAGTTCCAGATGGCCAAGGCAAGGTAAGGTAAGGTCAGGTAAGTATTAGGGGAGGCTGCTACACACAGAAGGTTTTTTATCTTAATGCATAGAATACATTACGATAAAAAAAAAAAATCTGCCTTTAGAACCACTTTAATCTCTTGGGGTAAAATCTCTAGCTCTCCTCCCACCTCCATACCTTCCAGGAGTTTGTAAAAATAACTTTTTCCTGAATATATATATTTATACAAATTTGTTAGGGGGGTGGACTGAAAGAATTGTTTGTGGTGTAAATATTAAGATTTATGCTCCTCTTCATTAGCATATGCAATGTAAACCAAACATGTTTTCTATAATAATAGTCATGTACATGCAGTCAATAATAAAACTAATTTGTAATGTAAACCTAAATTTCATCTTCTGGATTGTTAAAAATATCCTCTTCTTCTCCAGTATTGGTGGTGGGTTGCCCTCAGTGCTGAAGAGACCAGGGCTCACGGAGGGAAATGTGCATGCAATTCTCTGCAGCATCTTCCAATGAATGCAGGCTGTGTGATGATGCACCTCCATGGGGGGTGTCAATGAGGCTCTGAGCTCAGAGAGGTCTTCATGCCAGTGTATGCACTACACAGCCTTATTCTAAATTGCCACTCTCCTTCCTCAGTTCTGATCATGTACCATTTTCTAATTGAAGGGACACGTGCCATGCTTGTAATCATTATACTAACCCAATCTTGGCAGTCATTTCCGAGGCATCTTCTGCACACACTGTAGGTCAGGGGTGCCCAACCTTTTGAAGAGCGAGGGCCACTTAAGCAACTTAGTAACCAGTTACGGGCCACAATGAGCATAGCAGGCAGATAACAAGTCCGTGCAGAGCGGACACGGACACAACCCACTCTACTCTATGGGTCCTTCGATCCACCCTGACGGAAGGGGATTGATCCCCTTCTGTTATTTTTTTTTTTTTTTAGCGAATCAGATTGGAGGTAGGCGGGTGTAAAAGGACAATTTCTTTTACATCTGCAGTTTCATAGAGGTGAATGGAGGGTCCGATTGAGGCAGACAGATTGTGTGAAAGGGGCTGTTCACACTAATGCAGTGCAGTGCACCTGTGTCTTTCCTGAGGGTTAGCTACACTTCGCCCTAGACTTCTGCAGGTGTGGTGCACCTTCTGAAAGCACACCAAACCCGCAGGTAATAACAGAAGTCTGTGCCTCAGTGCAAGTAACCTGAACGTAGTGGTGCCCTGCACCTGCGGATCAGTTTGAAAGCAGCCTAGTAACCACTGCGCAGATATGCCAGTATATACACTTCAAGTTTAGTAATAAACTGACCTTTAATAACAGTCTTCCATTGAGGTATTGCCTGCTGTTGCTGTCCCAGGCAGAGTGCAATTGATATCACTCTGCCTGTGGCAAGAGACAGCACTATACAGGAAGCATCAGCTTATACAGCTCTGCTCCACAGCTGCTTGCTTTGCCGGCTTCATTAACAACACAGATGCTCTGGGATGGTGGGTCTGCAACCCATGATCTGGGCTTGCCAATCTGCCATCCCACAGAAGGAGGTCGCGGGCCACATCAGAGGGCTCCGTGGGCCACATGTGGCCCCCGGGCCACTGGTTGGGCACCCCTGCTGTAAGTACTAGATTATTTTTTATTTTATTACTACAGAGGCTGGACATGTGTAGGGGGCATGTATTTCTTATAGAATAACACATTTTGACCTTTACTTTTACACATAGGGGGTTATTTACTAAAGGAAAATCCACTTTGCACTGCAAATGCCCTTGAAAGTGCACTGAAAGTACAATTGGAAGTAAAGTCCCTGTAAATCCGAGGGGGAAATACGAGGAAAATAAAAAGCAGCACTTTAGCTTGCACATGATTCGATGATAAAATCAGCAGAGCTTTCACTCATTTACGATCTACCCCTTAGATTTACAGTGACTGCACTTCCAAGGGCACTTACAGTGCAAAGTGGATTTGCCTTTCGTAAATAACGCCCATAGTGTTACACTTCCAGTATGCACATAGAGCTATACAATACCTTAAATGGCGATTAGTGCTTAACTGCCTACTGAAGCAATTGGCCAAATTTATCTGAAAAAACATTTTTTCTACAAGCTAGATCTAAGTATTTTAAATTTTTTTGCCTTTACATTTGTCTAGAGATGGGCTTTATACTCCATACCTTCAAAATGTTTCTCAACAGATCGGTTTCCTGAATACATTTTTGATACAAAGTTGATAAAGGGATGGATTGTACAAATTGTTTGTGGGGAAAATATTAGGATGTTGGTTCTTTTTCAACAGCAAATGTAATATTAAAGAAAATAAGTATTTCACAGAACTAAATATTATTCTTTTGTAAATTTCACAATTTCTGACAGTGCTGCATGAGTTTCATTGGCTAAAAATATGGCAAGGCTCATCAAGTAATGAAAACAAATGGATAACAAACTATTGTACATTTAAAGGGTAAGTAAATTTAAACCACAAAGATTAGTGGGTTTATGATACACATATTGTATGCTGCTAAATCAGTTACATTGGTCCTCAATAATAGTTTTTGGAACCACTGTAGAAAACTCTAAGCTATCTGGTGCTCAAACTTGGTAAATTTCTTTTTTTTTTAACCTGATGCAAATCTGTAGTGGATACATCTGGATAAGTAGCACCAATCAGCAATCAATTTCAGAGTAATTAGCTTTACAGAGTTTTTGTACAGCGTTCTGGCAATGATAAATTTACATTATTTGCTTAATATAGAAAGTAAAAAAAAATATGATTTTCAAATTGTTATACATTATAAGATGCATCCTGTTTTTAACATACGTGATTTCTTCAACACTACTCAAAAATGTGTTAATTCTCAACTATTAGGCTTTTTGATTACCAGCGGTTGTTGGCTTGCTATATTTTATTCATGTGCATATTCATGAGCATAAATCATAAAGCTGAGTATTAAGAAAAGAAATGTTTTAAAAAGTATTTCTTCTCTTGATATTTTCCCACCAATGCTTAAGGATAAAAGGCCATGTATTACTGAAGTGATGTCTCTAAAAAAGGTCTCTTGAGCCATCTCTAATAATCTCCATTATGTATAATGACCATTTTGATAATAGTCCTTAGAAGATGTAATGGCCATGGTAAATGCTTATTACCTGCTTGTTCATGCTGGAAGAAGCATGCATAAGACTAGGGGAACAGTCAAATGGTCTTTGAGCTACTCTTAGAAGAAACAGGAAATGCTTGATATAATGTAAAAAAAGAAGACAAAAGCTGCTTCATACAAATGGTATACGTCAGTACTCTAAAAAGCTAGGAAGAAAATTTCCAGGTTGAGCCTCTGTTTACATGTATTTTCTCGCTTAAAATATACTGCGTTCATATAGACAGGGTTATCCAAGTGGATGCATTTTTTTTGTTTGAAATGCTTGCAAATAGCACTAAAGACAGTTCAACAATATAAGAATATTGATTTTTCTTATGGGTTTGTTTATAAGTTATTTTCACCCAATTTTAGTTTTCCTACCTCTCTATACCACACTCATAACAAACATTGGGTGGCCAGGGTTAAGATTAGGGATAAGCTTCGGCTTCAAACCAAACTAAAATTCATGCTGAATTTTGCCTGTTTGGCATTCAGTGAATATTCAGGCTAAATGGGGTGCTTGCCTTTCCACCAAGCAGCTTCCCGGCTAGACTGGGTAGGGGGCTGGTGGCTGCCAGCTTCCTAGCAACCAGTGACCATTCCTGTTTAGGCTGTCAGATGGGGATTCCTGGCTGACAGGTGAATGTAAACAAATGAACAGGGATCACAAAATATGTCCATGGCCATAATTGGAGAATGGCTTTGGCCACTTTTGGTCAGTGACAATGACCATATATGACAATGACATCAGCCTTTCATTTGCCAGGTAGAACTATGTCAGAAGGGTCAATTTACTACAACTGGAGAGTGCACACTCTGGTGCAGTTCTGCACAGAAAATCTGCTTTTTTTTGTAAAAACATAATTGAACAAGCTGAAGTAGTTAAAAGCAGAGTGGCTACCATGCACAGCTGCACCAGATTTTGCACACTCCAGTTTTAGTAAATGAACACCAAAGTGTTTTTTTGTTTTGATGGCACCATTCATCATAATTGGTGAAGCTATGCATCGTATGACAAAGTGACTGACAGTAGATTTAAATCATGGTACTTTTTTTTTTTTTTTTTTTTAAGTGTGTGCTGTCTTTATCTATTGTTTACATTTTTTGTGAATCGGTAGGGGAGTCATGTACCCCTTAATTATTCTTGAGGGGCATGAAGTGGTATCTGGGAGTCCTTTTATTTTTAAAGGCAACATCCTGATTTTGAGAAGCCCCCTTTCATTGAGGCAGGAATGTAGAGAAGAGACTATTGTCCTCATCAATGTGGGGGAAACGGTACTATGCCAGAGGGCCCCTAGAATTAGGTAATAATTTGCCCCTTTTTCCAGGCAGAAGCTGTCATCTATAGTAGTGGTAGAAAAAACATTCAGTTGTCTTATGTATTGCTAACCCCTACACTGTGTGTTACTTATTTCTGATTTCTGTTCTCTGGATGTTACTTGCGCCTGATTCTGCTCTCCACACATTAATTGCAGCTGACCCCTGTACTCTGTGTCTTACATGTTCTTGACCTCTGCAGTCTGTGTGTTACTTATTCTTTATCTCTGCACTGTGCATGTTATACACTCCTGACCCCTGCACTGTATATATTACACATTCCTGACCTGTGCACTCTGTGCATTACACACTCTTTAACCAAGCAGAGTAGGCTCAGGCTAATTTCACATACCCCTTTAAAAGTGGTTGTATAGTCAATTTTACAACTTTTACCTACAGGTAAGCCTATAATAAGGCTTACCTGTAGGTAAAAAGAATATCTCCTAAACCTGTATGGTTTAGAAGATATTCCCTCTGCAATGAGCCGCTGACTTCAGTGACACATGCGCAGAGGGGATTCTTGGCTGAAAGCCCGGCAGATGCCGGACTTTGCCAGAAAGAAGTCTCGTACTCACATGCACGGGAGTGATGACGTTGTGGCTCAAGCCACTCCCAGCGCTGGAGACGTGATACCTGGAAGACACGCCGAGGCAACATGTCAGCTCCCGCGGCGTGGACCAGGTGAGTTACCGACGCCTTGTTCTAAGGCAAGTATTTAATAATGAGCTAGTATGCGGTGCATACTAGCTAATTATGCCTTTTGCCATACAGGTGTAGAAAAAAATTATAATTTTGGGGGTATACAACCACTTTAAGCCCCTCAACTGTTACCACAAATTGGCCACTCCGCAATTTGCCATTGCATGCTATGCAGCATTATTTCTCTGTTCATGATGCCTAAGGCATTTTGTCTTAAAACCTTGAATATCTGCCTTTTGTTTTAAATGTCTGTGACAAATAGGGATGAGCCGAATAGCAAACAATTTGGGGTGTTTGCGGCAAATTTGAAAGCCGCAGAACACCCTTTGGGTCTGTTATGAATATTAAGGGCAACCCTGAACCAAAATTAAAAAAAAAAGGCGTGGAAGTCCCCCCAAAAATCCATACCAGTCCATTATCCGAGCACACATCCTGGCAGGCCGCAGGAAAAAAGGGGGGATGAGAGAGCACTCCCCCTCCTGAACTGTACCAGGCCACATGCCCTCAACATGGGGAGGGTGCTTTGGGGTAGCCCCCCAAAGCACCATGTCCCCATGTTTATGGGGACAAGGGCCTCATCCCCACAACCCTTGTCCGGTGGTTGCGGGGGTCTGCGGGTGGGGGGCTTATTGGAATCTGGAAGTCCCCTTTAACAAGGGGACTCCCAGATCCTGGCCTCCTCCTCTGTGTGAAATGGTAATGGGGTACAAATGTACCCCTACCATTTCACAAAAAAACATTTTTATTTTTAATTTTTTAATAAAGGACTTGTCCCAAGACATGTCATGTCATTTTTAAAATTTTCCCACTTTTTTTGTGAAATGGTAGGGGTACATTTGTGCTCCGTTACCATTTCACACAGGGGGGAGGCCGGGATCTGGGGGTCCCCTTGTTAAAGGGGGCTTCCAGATTCCAATAAGCCCCCACCCACAGACCCCCACAACCTCCGGGCAAGGGTTGTGGGGATGAGGCTCTTGTCCCCATCAACATTGGGAAACGGTGCTTTGGGTCTGGTATGGATTTTTGGGGGGACCCCCTCGTAATTTTTTTTTGGGGTGCGGGATTCCCCTTAAAATCCATACCAGACCTGAAGGGTCTGGTATGGATTTTGAGGGGGACCCCCCGCCATTTTTTTTTCCAATTTTGGTGCAAGGGTAGAGGGATAAAGATTTATAAAACACAAAAAAAAGTTGCAAGATTTTTTTTACAAGTATAGAACATGTTTGCAGAAACAATGCAGCATACAATATCCAATATTGCTAATAGATCAAAGCCGTGATTATATTTCAGAATAAATATGACACAACAGCTAGAATCGTTAGACATCAAGGAAAGCATCATTCATAATCATAACAGTCATAGCTTACAATTATGCGGTGCAATAATTTGGACCACAAGGAGGGTTTGGGGGGGGGGGGGTGAAGACCAAAACTGTGTTTATGTAGCTGTAATCAATAGAATAAAAGGACAGGACATGTACAAACATGTATTGAGAAGAGATCAGTTAGAGCACCATGAATCAATCCAAGTGGTCCAAATTTTGTCAAACATTTTGGGGCAGTTTCTATTGACATAGGTTAGTTTATACATTGACAAAATCTTGTCACTAGCAGCATGCCAGGAAGTCGTCGTATACAAGATGAAAGGTTTAATAAATCACCCCAAGGCAACATTATCAAATTGTGATCTGTGACTGCTGCATCAACCGGACACAGCCGATTGCGGTGCTCAGTATTGGGACACTGTGAGCGGCCCAGATACCACGTGATCGCTGTCCAATCACATGACACCTAGTAAACAATAGTAATTAATGGAATCCATTTGTGACATCATTGTTTACTACTGTGTGTGATCCTTGATTGGTCGAACGAAAGTTGGGTAAACGGTTGGGGTTGAGCAAAAGTTTGGCTCGAACATTGCCTGTTTATCCATTCAGCAAACACCTGAATTTGCAGGGCACTCAGTGGGGATGTTTACCCTGCCAAACCCCCTTTAATACACTGTGCGTGGCATTCTGAGTTTAGGCAAAGTTTTGCCCAATCTGGGCTCAGTGAATAGCTGGTGGTTTAGGAGCAGGACAGGAAGCCAGCCAAGGCATTCTTAACAATCAATGAGTCATCAGCTGTCAATGGGTGTCCACGCTGACGGCTGAATAAAAAAAAGCATTGCCGGCAAATAAAAAAAAAATGGCACGGAGTCCCCCCCAAAATCCATACAAGACCCTTATCTGAGCATGCAGCCTGGCAGGCCAGGAAAGGTGGGTAAGCAAGCACCCCCCCTCCTGAACCATACCAGGCCACATGCCCTCAGCATTGGGGGGTGGGTGCTTTGGAGTGGGGAGCTCTGACCCCCACTCCAAAGCACCTTGTTCCCATATTAATGGGAACAAAGGCCTCATCCCCACAACCCCGGGCTGTGTTTGTGGGAGTCTGCAGACAGGGGGCTTATCGGAATCTGGAAGCCACCTTTAACAAGGGTCCCCCACATATTGGCCCCCCCTATGTGAATGAGTATGGGATACATAGTACCCCTACCCATTCACCAAAAAAGTGTCAAAAAGTTAAAAAAAACATAGAGACAGTTTTTGACAATTCCTTTATTAAAAAAAAATAAAAATAACGTGTCCCCTGATGTAGAGCCATCGTCAACCGCTGCAAAAAAAATTAATTGTTCCACTGTTAACTAAGGCAGACCGCCAAATGTCTGGCTTTCTGTTTGACAGTGCTTTTCCTCTGCAGCAAAAATGTCCTTTTTGGTGAGATACTCCTTTAGGAAAGCACATCAAAAGGGATACAGACCCTGCAGCTTTCCTCATTAGAGTCCTACAAGTGCAGCAGTTGATTGATAATTATGAAACCCCTCACGTTAGATTCACTTACCACATGGACACAGCCAAACACACAGGGAGTTCTTTAGAACAAAAGGTAGGAATCTGCAACAAACTTTGTTAAAATTCTTATAATGTACACAAATCACCCTGAAGAGAACACATTACTACAGGTAATGAACTCAGCTTTTCAAAATTAACTTTTTGTCCTCTGGAGACAGACTATTACTTTTTATGTCCAATTATACTCACTTACCTGCATGTTGACTGTATATAATACCAGCTTGTTTGCTACAGCTGTATGAGGACTAATCTCCATTGAATCAAGTGGAGGTCTGTTATGCCCCAAACAATCATATATCAGCATTGTTTGGCTACTATTTACAAACCCTGTTAAAATTGTACTATTCATGGTTTCAGGCTATATTATCCACCCTTTCTTACTCTGATTTATATTATATACACACACACATCAAAGTTTATGGTATTAACTAAATCTCTTTGCAAGAACTGGGTGCTTTTGTGCAACTTTATTTATCTATTGGAATTCAAACTACTTGGTGGTAATAATACTTTTATTCTTACCATTACAATCCTGTGACATTATTTGAATTTGCGACTTGGCTTACCTTTGGTAAACACATGAACATTATCAATATATATATATACTGAGCTGCAATTTCAGGGATATACTCGCCAGATCAAGGGCATTACATGTACCTGAGCAATAGGATATTGAATTTTCTTATATGATGACATATGCTGCGAGACAAATGGGAATGCTTTTATGTAGGTTATTAATTCTTAATAACAACATGCTCTATATAAAGTTGTGAATTTTGTAACTTTGATATTTATCAGACCTACATCTATGAAAGTGAAATAAAGTGACATATTTTAAGAATAAATTTGTGTATGAAAGCTGATTAACCCACCCCTGTTTTTTTTTTTTTTTTGCATTGTGGGATTAAAATCAGGCAGACAAGGAGAATATAGAAAATTTCCAGTAATGGTTTAACCAAGTCCCCACCCTGAAAGTCAAGATTATGAAACCCTCTAAACACCATGCAGTTATGTAAAACTAACATTAAACAATAATTTAGTGATAGCAGTAATGCAACAAGATCTTGTAGCTCAATCTTTCATTTATATTTACCAGAAGACAATAACACCGTGCAAGCTCAGCCAGAGAGGATTGATTTTATAATTTCATTTGGGGGTCCTGTTCAAAATGGGACCTAGTACACATGATTAAATGCTATGCATGTAGCCACTACAAACATTTGAGTGCTTTAATACTGTGCAAATAGGTAGCACGTTATTCTGAAAGATTTTTCTATGAATAAATTACACACTAATGTTGACTTCAAGATTTTAAAACTAGTGGTGGGGTTCCTGCTCTAAATGGGTTCTACTTCAAATGATTAAATACTGCACATGTAGTTACTTCAATGTTTTTTTTTCTGTGAATATGTTAAACTTTAATGTTAATTTCTTGATGTTAGAATAGCTGGTTGCAGTCCTGTTTAAAATGGGGCCTAATACAAGTTATTAAGTACTTTGCACATTGACACTACAATATTTTGGGGATATATTTTCAGCCAAATAATTACACTCTAACGTGAATTTATTGATTTTAACCACCTGACCTCCCTTTATGACCAGAGCACTTTTTGCTATCCAGCACTATGCTAATTTAACTGGCAATTACACGGTCATGCAACACAATACAGTGTACGCAAATTAAATTTATATCATTTTTTTTTCACACAAATAGAGATTTCTTTTGGTGGTATTTGATCTCCTCTGGGTTTTTTTTTTTTTTTTTTGCTATACAAATGAAAAAAGACTGAAAATTAAAGAAAAAAAAAAAAAAACAACAACAACACATATTTTCTGTATTCTGTTATAAAACATATCCAATAAAATCAAATTTCTTTATACATTTTGGCCAAAATGTATTCCGCTACATATCTTTGGTAAAAAACAAATCCCAATAAGTGCATTTAAATTGGTTTGTGTGAAAGTTATAGCACCTACAATTTATGGTATATACAGTTGTGCTCATAAGTTTACATACCCTGGCAGAATTTATGATTTCTTGGCCATTTTTCAGAGAATATGAATGATAACACAAAAGATTTTCTTTCACTCATGGTTAATGTTTGGCTGAAGTCATTTATTATCAATCAACTGTGTTTTCTGCCAGGGTATGCAAACTTATGAGCACAACTGTGCAGTTTATTTGAAAAATGATCAGTCCCGATGTACCGACTGCCTATCTAATTTCTTGAGGCCCTTAAAATGCCAGAACAGTACAAATGAACACTTTTTTGCGTAGCAGACAGTCTGAGGTATTAAGGCTCGGTTCACACTACAGCGAGAGTTCAAAGTCCCACCCCATTAACTGCAATCGAACCGTTCTAATTGGTGTGACTCAAGTCGCAGAAACTTAGAAAAAGGTTCCTGCACTACTTTGGGGCAACTTCATCCTGACTAGCATTGACTTCTGTTAATGAATTTGCAATGAAGTCGCATGGCAAAGTTACACCTTAAGTCGCCCAACTTTCCATTCATGGCAGTGTGAACCCAGCGTTAGTAAGAGGCATGGTGAGTTTTTTGGAAAATGAAGAAATTTAATAAAGTACGTTTTCAATTTTTTTTTTTTTTTTTACATACTGCCACTACAGTACAGTGTCTTCATATGACCAGTGTGATGATCAGGGATATTGACTTGTAACAGTAGGTAAAAAAAAAAATATTTACATTTTTATGGGGTTTTTTTTCAATCTTTTAAAACCTTAACTTTTTTTCGGATTTTTTTTTTTTTTTTACATACACGTTCATCAGAGTAGTTTGATGTCACCATAGTGACACTGTAGTCTTCTAGGGGTGACATTTTGATTGCTTTTACTGTGATCATCACTGTAACGTCAGTTTGAACTGTCATGAATGGGTTACATTCTCACCAGTTGTGATTACTGCTCTGTGCTGTGATTGGCCCACAGCTATCACATGGCACAGAATGCTGTGATGAGCCCAGGTACCATGTGATAGCTATGGGCCAATCACTACCTCACTATAGGAATCACAGCTGTTATGATTAAAATTCATTCATAACATCTTTGTTGACAAAGCGGCTGGGTACCAGGAGCCGCAATCCACTGTGTCTACTTGACTCCCTCAGCTGGATGACATGTACGTGATCCAGCCTGCCTGTGCCACCCGCAGTAAAAGTATTGTGGCATACACTGGTTTAAATTACTGGTGGCCGGTGGGAGTGCTAATCAAAATGTTGCCTTGTACAAATGATTCAATATTATATATGGACTGTTCAGAAGTTATTCACACATAGATAGTAAGACCCCTTTCACACTGAGCCATTTTTCAGGCGCTTTAGAGCTGAAAACAGCCTCTGCTAAGCGTCTGCAAACTGCCTCCCATTCATTCTAGTGTGTCTTTTCACACTGGGGCTGTGCACTTGCGGGATGTTCTGAAAAGTCCTGCAAGCAGTATCTTTGGGGCGGGTTGGGATCACCGTATTTAGCACTCCAAAAACGTCTTGCCTATTGGAGTGAAAGTGCTTTAAAAGCGTCCCGCTAGCGGCTAAAAAACGCCTCTAAAGAGGCCAGCACTTTCAGCAAAACGAGCACCTGCAGGCCTGCACACCTGTGTGGGTCTTGAGCCTTCACCTGTACTATAGCCAGCACCTCCCTGACAACAGCTATTAAGCTTTTATTGGCAGGCCACAATTTCTGATGACTTCTTTTTTTAATATGAAAGAAAAAAATTATACAGATTTGCAGCACACCTTGGATGCTTTTATTGGATATGCCAACATTTCTTGTGGGAAAATGTAAGCAGATTACAGATTTTCCCGACTTAAAGGACAAGTTTTACAGATACCACATAGATTGTAATTCTTTTCAGACAGACGAACATTCCTGAGGGAGACAGCAAGTTGACTACAGCCAGAAATAAAAAACGATTGTCTTTTTTAACAAGATTAAATGAACACACTATACCTTAACATATTTTCACCACAGCTTTTTAGTCTGTTTGGATAGGCCACTATATGTGAGTCAGAGTAAGCAGCTTGCATCTTACAATGAAACATATTGGGTAGCTTTTTCCAGACAGAAGAGGTTTACATAATAGCTTTTATATCCCTTTGGACATGCTTATAGTTCCATTTTTCTTTAATTCCCTTAAAAGGACATATTCAAGTATTTCATAAAAACTGAAGACACTTATTAAAAGAGGAGCTTGTGAATTAGCGAGCAGCTAAAATTAAAACAAGAATATAAAATTATGTATTTTTTTATAATTAGCAATATCAAGCAATCTCTCTTACAAGACCTTAGCCCATAAATTGTGCAAAATAAAAATCAAAGCTGTGCTACCCTCTACATAAAAGTGATAAAAGTGTTGTGCAATATTATACTCAAATTTACAACAAAGGATTAAACTATTTAAATTATGATTACATGTATCCAATGAAAAAAAAGAAAAGGAATTACATATAAAGGGCATAGAATAAAGTCTCCACTCTAAAGTTCTTTCAATGCAACCAAAATTAGTTGGTATCAACCCAGATAAAGGGCTTGCACTGTGTTCAACAAATAATTAAAAGTGACATAAATCCATAAAAAAGTGTTCCAATCTGTGAAAACTCAATTCTGCAGTTCAAGGGTGTCTACTTTTTTCCACCTGTATAATGCTCCACGTATTCATGCTCTAAAAGTGCACACCACAGCCTCACCACAGGTGCCCCCACCAGGGTTACACATATCAGATTCTATTGACCACCCAGGAGTACTTCTGGAATGGTCCAATAGCGCTTCAACTTTTACTCCACTTCAGATCATTTTCCCATAGCCCTGGTCCCAAAATTCACCAAAAGGGATAAACCCAAATGGATAATATAATGCAGTATGTCTTTTAATTGAAATAAGCCCCCATCTGTCATTTTAAGGTACACAGGCAGAATCCAACATCTCTGCTCCTAAAAGGAGACTAAAGGGGGACACTTAGGCAGCAACGGGCAGCCATGAACCCCAAACCTCATCAAAAATGAGCACTCCTAGTAAATGGGTACCAGTAGGCTACCAGTCTTGCCACAGTATCAGTTCATATTCAGATCAGGATTTAATCTTCACCCATCATGGTTGGCAATGCCTTTTAGCCAATATAAGGAAAATGAAACTGCACTACCCTCTTCAAAAAAATGCTAATAGTGCTGTGCAATAGTGTTGAGCGAACCCGAACTATAAAGTTCGGATTCGTACCGAACGTTTGGCTTTTTGGGTCCCGAACAATTGACTGTATGTTCGGGTTAGGGTCCGGTGTTCGGTAACATAACGGCGCATTTTAAAAAGCCCTGCAGCAGCCAATCAACATTCGTTTAACTGGCGTGCCCTTAGAAGCCATCACAGCCATGCCTACTAATGGCATGGCTGTGATTGGCCAGGGCAGCATGTGACCCAGCCTCTATTTAAGCTAGAGGCACACAGCACAGCACGTCACTCTGCTTTAGACAGTGTAGGGAAAGGTTTGTGGCTGCTGCTGCTGTTAGGGAGAGAATAACATAGGAGCCCTGATTCTGAAATCTATTCTAATTAGTCAGTGATTTTACACTGCACTGAGAGAAAAGATGCTTTGAGGGAGAGAGAATTATCTAGGAGTCCAGATTCAGAAATCTATTCTAATTACTCAATGATCTACACAGATTTACCTGGTTGGGTTGCAGTGCACAGTCTTTTTACACTGCCATGAGCACATATGTTACTGTGACATACACCCTGTACATACTCTGGGTGTATTCTGCTATTGCAAAAACACCCATTTAGTGCAAAAAAAAACTTTGCAGTGTTATCTGCATATGTGGAGGTGCGTGTTACACAATTTATATATTTTTATTCTATTCAAAAATGTTTTTTAAGGGAAAAAAAAATTTTTTTGAATAGCATTTTCGCAGCTCTAAGATACACGTTTACATAAGATGCGCGAGTACAAGCGCACACTGGTAGACGAGCTGCTGTTGGCATTCCCACCTGACAGCGGGGGGTACAGTGGAAGCACAAGGCGAAGGCAGAGGAGGAGGAAGAGGTCGCCAATGCAGCTGGAGCATCACCAGCACCTCAGCAGGCAGGGTTAGCATGGCCAAAATGTGGAAAAGCTTTGTCAGCATGCCACAAGAACCAGCACCACCAGCTAAGATGGAACGTCTTAGCAGGAGGCAGCATTTCACCAACATGGTGGAGCAGTATGTGTGCACACGCTTGCACGTACTGAATGACAGGTCTGTCCCCTTCAACTTCTGGGTCTCCAAATTGGGCACATGGCCTGAGCTTGCCCTTTACACCTTTGAGGTGCTGGCCTGCCCTGCAGCCAGTGTATTAAGCACGGCAGGGGGCGTTATCACAGACAAGCGCAGCCACCTGTCCAGAGCCAATGTGGACAAGCTCACATTCATTAAAATGAACCAGGCATGGATCCCATAGGACTTGTCCCTACCATGTGCAGAATAGACATGTATACCGGTGTTCTGACAAAAACTGTCTGGCCATTGGATAGTGTCCGGCCCGAGGACAAGGAGATTCCGAAAATCTCGGAAGATGAACGGCGCCTGCCCCATGAGTGCAGGTTCAAGCCCCACCATCCAAGTGGACATACGGTAGCACATAGTAACAGGGCCCCACTTTTTCAGTCGCCACGCTTCAGTCACCGCCTCGCTTCGCTCGGCTTGAACCTCGGTTGGTGGGGCTTGAACCTGGACTCACCGCACAGCGCCGTTCGTCTTCGGAGATTTTCTAAATCCCCTTGTCTGATGGGGGATAGAATTTGACACATCCCCAGCCTTACCCAGCCATTGTTGTATTTTTGAACCAGTGTTGGCTACCTTGTCCTCCTTCACCGCCGCTTCCACCTACACTGCCACATCCACCGCCACCTCAACCTCCTACTCCATATGGACCTCATCCTCCTAGGTCAAGATTATAATTTTTTATTTTTTTTATTTCAAAGTATTTTATTTTCCCACTAGCTTATCCATTAAATTGAATATTTTTTTACAGAAAAGGCGTATTCTGGGGCATTCCCACCATATGTGTGGCATCGTGCCATTGAGTTTCTGAGGTTCTTAATCACTTCCTGTACCTCTTCTTCTGAGAAGGGGGCCTCCAGCATATATATTTTTATTTTTATTTTTTTATGTTATTTTAAGTTATTTCCCTATCCGCATTTGTTTGCAAAGCACTTGTCATGCTCTTAACAACATTTTGTTGCCATTTGCAGCCCTCTAGCCCTTTCTATTACTTTTTTAGAGCCATTTTAGTCCTCAAAAGATTGGGTCTCCATTGACTTCAATGGGTTTCGGGTTCGAGGTCAAGTTCGGGTCAAGTTCGGTCCCAAACCCAAACTTTTTTCCGAAGTTCGGCCGAACCCGTCGAACCCGAACATCCAGGTGTCCGCTCAACTCTACTGTGCAATACTATTCCCAGAAATTCCGCAAGAAGGGCTGTATGAGAGCACTGGTGCTCCAAACCGACTAGAAGTCAGTGTGTGTTCCCACTGGTGGAAGTTGCATCACTGGAAGTTCCTGCCTCTACGCGTTTTGTCAATTCTCAGACATCTCCTTAGTATTATCATAACAGCACTAATAGCGCTTTTTTTGCAGTAGATAATACAGCTTAATTTTCGTAATATTGCACAATTTATGGGCTAGAATAAACTCCAAATTAACAGCAACAGAAACATCTTAAGCCTCATGCACACGAGACGCAGTTAAACGCGCGTTCAGATGCAGTTGGACAGTTTTTTCAACTGCACCTGAACTCATTCAATGTTATCCTATGTGTCCATGCACACAGTCTCGTTTTTTTCCGTTTATATGCAGTTGCGTTTAATCTCGTTTTTCCAGAAGCAAAAAAATGCGTTCAGAAACAAAAATTTCTGCGTTTCAGACGCAAAACGCGGCAAAACGCGGTAAAACGCGGCAAAACGCCGCTACCGCGTTTAGCCGCGTTTGCGTTTATATGCGTTTTTAAAGGTGACCTTTTTTTTTACATTAAAAATCTCAAAAATGATTGCAAATGATGAAAAACCATTAGAAAAATATTTTAAACAATTGCAATTGCAAGTGGACAATCCACAACTTGTGGCAAGTGACGTGGCAAGTGGACAATCCACAACTTGTGGCAAGTGACATGGCAGGTGGCAAGTGATGTGGCAAGTGGACAATCCACAACTTGTGGCAGGTGATGTGGCTGGTGACGTGGTAAGTGGACAATCCACAACTTGTGGCAGATGGCATGGCAGGTGACGTGGAAAGTTGACAATCCACATCTTGTGGCAAGTGACGTGGCAGGTGATGTGGCAAGTGACGTGGCAAGTGGACAATCCACAACTTGTGGCAGGTGATGTGGCAAGTGATGTGGCAGGTGATGTGACAAGTGGACAATCCACATCTTGTGGCAAGTGACGTGGCAGCTGACGTGGCAAGTGACGTGGCAGGTGACGTGGCAAGTGACATGGCAAGTGGACAATCCACATCTCGTGGCAAGTGACGTGGCAGGTGATGTGGCAAGTGACGTGGCAAGTGGACAATCCACAACTTGTGGCAGGTGACGTGGCAGGTGATGTGGCAAGTGACGTGGCAGCTGACGTGGCAAGTGGACAATCCAAAACTTGTGGCAGGTGACGTGGCAAGTGACGTGGCAGGTGACATGGCAAGTGATGTGGCAAGTGGACAATCCACAGCTTGTGGCAAGTGACGTGGCAAGTGGACAATCCACAACTTGTGGCAGGTGACGTGGCAGGTGACGTGGCAGGTGAAGTGGCAAGTGACGCGGCAAGTAGACAATCCACAACTTGTGGCAGGTGATGTGGCAAGTGACGTGGCAGGTGATGTGGCAAGTCACGTGGCAAGTGGACAATCCACAACTTGTGGCAGGTGATGTGGCTGGTGACGTGTCAAGTGGACAATCCACAGCTTGTGGCAGGTGGCATGGCAGATGACGTGGAAAGTGGACAATCCACATCTCGTGGCAGCTGACGTGGCAAGTGACGTGGCAAGTGGACAATCCAAAACTTGTGGCAGGTGACGTGGCAGGTGACGTGGCAGGTGACGTGGCAAGTGATGTGGCAAGTGGACAATCCACAGCTTGTGGCAAGTGACGTGGCAAGTGGACAATCCACAACTTGTGGCAGGTGACGTGGCAGGTGACGTGGCAAGTGAACAATCCACAACTTGTGGCAGGTGACGTGGCAAGTGGCGTGGCAGGTGATGTGGCAAGTGACGCGGCAAGTAGACAATCCACAACTTGTGGCAGGTGACGTGGCAGGTGACGTGGCAAGTGAACAATCCACAACTTGTGGCAGGTGACGTGGCAAGTGACGTGGCAGGTGATGTGGCAAGTGACGCGGCAAGTAGACAATCCACAACTTGTGGCAGGTGATGTGGCTGGTGACGTGGCAAGTGGACAATCCACAGCTTGTGGCAGGTGGCATGGCAGATGACGTGGAAAGTGGACAATCCACATCTCGTGGCAAGTGACGTGGCAGGTGATGTGGCAAGTGACGTGGCAAGTGGACAATCCACAATTTGTGGCAGGTGACGTGGCAGGTGATGTGGCAAGTGGACAATACCCAACTTGTGGCAAGTGACGTGGCAAGTGGACAATCCACAACTTGTGGCAGGTGCCGTGGCAAGTGACACGGCAAATGCAAGTGTACAACTGCTCTCTATGCTGCTGCTGCTCACTCTGATCAAAATAGCAGAAATAGTTAAAAAAAATGCTTTGAGAGCTTGGGGAGGGTCTACATGATGTTATCTTTATAAACGCGTCTAAACGCAAACGCGTCTAAACGCGTCTAAACGCGTCTAAACGCGACATGCAAACGCGGCAAAACGCGCGTTTCTAAACGCGCGTTTCAGCTTTTTTTTAACAGAGGTTTCATCTGCGTCTCGTGTGCATGAGGCCTAACCTTCAGGGGCTTGATCCCCCTTCTTGGGATCAACTGCCCTGGACCTATATAGCACACCTCCAGAAACACTTTGGTCAGTCATTACTGCACAGGGTTCTATATATGCAGGGTCCAGCGCTGCATGGTCACATTACAGGTTATCCCCGTGTCGACACCTTCCATCACAGTGGAGTCCAAGTACATCCCTTTAAGCCCAATAACCATAAGAACAGATCCACATAAGACCAAACTCTAGAGCCCAATCTGGAATCATCTGAGCACATGGTAGCATGCATGCACAGCTGCACATCCATGACACATGCATCCATGACCATCACCTTCTGACACAAGCAACAAAAACGGAGGTACTTCTTTATGGGAGAGGTTATATAGGGGAGGACTTCCTTTCTTTTTGACAGTACTCAATCACATGTAGGTGGCGCATATAAACCAAGTAGCCATGATTTATAGCAGGCTCTGTGTCCCTTGATATTCAATATAGATCATGGATTACAAATTATTTAGAGATGTGTATACATTAAAGCGGTTCTTCACCCTAAAGGGGAAGTTCCGCTAATCTTATCCCTCCCCCCCTCCGGTGCCACAATCGGCACCTTTCAGGGGGGAGGGGGGTGCAGTTACCTGGATAATCCAGGTAACTGCACCCACTTCCGGCCAGACCGCCGCAGACCCCCGCAGACGCTCCGCCCCCCCCCGTTGTGTTCTGGGAAACACACAGTTCCCAGAGACACAGCGGGGGACCATAAGAGACGCGCAGCGCGACTCGCGCATGCGCAGTAGGGAACCGGGCAGTGAAGCCGTCATGTTTCACTTCCCGATTCCCTGACAGAGGATGGCGGCGGTGGCAGCAGCGAGACGAGCGATCGCTCGTCATCTGCCGCCGACATCGCTGGAACCTGGGACAGGTAAGTGTGATTTTATTAAAAGTCAGCAGCTGCAATATTAGTAGCTGCTGGCTTTTAATATTTTTTTTTTAGGTGCAGCTCCTCTTTAATGTGGACCTGGCATCAGGTATATGATTTCTTGAAAAGTGCAAGCATGAAAAATAATATGCAAGTGTAACACTTCTTGGTATTTATTACTTCTCACAAAGTACTTCGCCAGCATCTACTTCTTGGACTGAGATGCTGGATTAGAGATGACACAGCCATGTATATTCTGATGTCTGTGCAGTTCTTTGGCATGTTCACCAATATCTCACACAGATTAGTGCCATAGTCTCTCCCCTTTATAGAGCTACAATGTTGCAATCTTATCATTAGGGAAGAAAAAATGCTTCGGCCTGTCTGCAGGAGGCTGATGACATACAGCCCAGTTTTTTGACTGGAACTCAGTCATGGTTCGATAATGACCTTTTTTGAAAAAAGTATACTGTTGCTGTATATCATGATATGTCAGGGAATTTGTTCAAACAAACTTGTAAAATTATCGAAAGGGCCACTCTAATTTGTGGAACTATTGTGGTATTTTTAATATTTTTTTTTAACATTGTACCAAGTTTTTAACATTGCACACAAGTGGATGTAAAGCCTGCATTTTGTGCATTAAGGAGAAAAACCTTCTGTGCTGCAGCTCCCCCCCGACACTTCCTTTTTCTTACTCCTGCATTGTGCACGAGTGCAGCTGTCTCTCTCCTCATTGGACAGATTGATAGCAGCAGAAGCCATTGGCTCCCGTTGCTGTCAAACAATCAAATCTAGTGACACTGGAGTGGGAGGCAGTGAGCAGGGGCAGGTCCCGTTGTCTGTGTCAATGGACGCAGCAGCAGGTCTCAGGAGTGAGCCCGCATAGGTGCTCCCGGGAGGGGCTTTCCGTGAGGGCACCCAATGAGTAGAAGGGCCCTGGGCGGGGGACCTCAGAAGATCAGGGCTGCTTTGTGCAAAACAATTGCACAGAGCAGGTAAGTATAAGTATGTTTGTTATTTTATTTTAAAACTAACCTTTACAACCCATAAATATAGTATTTATTTTAGGACTCTATGAATGTAAATTAGATTGTATCTGTGGTTAATAATCTGCAGAAGCCCTGGCAAGCACCAGAATGCAATCATTTTTTAAGTTGATAAATAGCAACATATTTCTGGCTTGTATACATTATAGGTATACCTGTACTGACTTGTTAAGTATATACTGTACTGTATACACGCAGCAGAGAACAATATTTAAAACAGATGCAAAAATGTGAGCTAAACTTATAAATTATTCTTTGTTTTTGTCATCTGTATGTAACATTGAATGATACTTTATCTAAAAACTAGAGAAAGTCTACTTGACAATTAAAAAGTAGAGCTACTGAAAGAATTTGGCAGCGCTGCGCATATCACTTTTTTGATCTTACAAAATCCTTACTAATGATGTTTTTTCCATTTTCCACCACCTGCACATTAAGATGGAAGAAATAAATATGCTTCCATCAAGTTACAGGTGTTCATCTTTAGTTACTGACTCCAAGAGTGCAAATTTTGGGATTCCTGCCATCTACATATAAAACAATCACATTGCTGCACTAATACCAAGGATGCAAGTGTTTACTTCTCAAAAAAAAGTCATTAAAGTGGTTTCGAAAGGCAGAAAAGGCTTTTTTACCTTAATGCAGTCTCCGCTTCTCTGCATTAAGGGAAAAAAACCTCCAGTGTTCTGCTCCCCGGCAGCCCCGCCCCTCCTAAATACTTATCTGAGCTTGATCTTTATCCGGCGCTGTGCCCAAGAGTAGCAGCTCTCTCCATTCTCTCTCCCCTCACAGAGCATGGAGGCAGCAGCAGAACCACTAGCTATTGTCAATCATAGCCTCTGAGGAGAGAGCACAGGGTGGGGCTAAGCCGTGTTGTGTGTCAATGCACAGACAGCATGGCTCAGCATCGAGCCAGCATGAGTACCCCCATAGCAAGCAGCTTGCTATGGCAGCACTCAGAAGGGGGGAGGGGCCATGAGTGCCAGCGGCGGACCCGAGAAATGTTGAATTGGGGCTGCTCTGTGCAAAACCATTGCACAGAGCAGGTACGACATGGTTGTTATTTAAAAAAGAAAAAGAAAAACCTTTAGAATCACCTTAAAAAGTAGAAGGTGAATCTACTACTGACCA
This sequence comes from Lithobates pipiens, assembly GCF_037356315.1. Taxonomy (NCBI): domain Eukaryota; kingdom Metazoa; phylum Chordata; class Amphibia; order Anura; family Ranidae; genus Lithobates; species Lithobates pipiens. The sequence goes on from NW_027507718.1 coordinate 19,368,635, forward strand.
GTAGTATTTGTTTATGCCCATTCAATATAATAATACATACATTAGGCATTTTATAAAAGAAAAAAAAAACTGATTACACGAGACAATGATTTAGCATCTTAAACACTTTTTGGTGTATTTTATAGATTTTTGCCTGCTAATCATGCAAATAACCTGTTATTTAACCCATCATATACCATTTTATAGAAATCTTCAGTTTTTTGCAATTTGCAATCTTCAATACCCGTTGGTTATGCTGCACACTTGAAAGAAACATGAAAACATTGAACCGTTGTTGAAGTACTTCTAGTACACTAAGTGCAACTAGAATATCTGTGGAGATCTGAAAGTAGTGGTACTGCATGAGATGCAGCTTGGATATACCAAGTACCGCTGTTACATATGCAAATGGAACAACCGTGCAAGAGAGTCACATTATTTTAGAAAGAAATGGCCATGAAGATACAGCATTATGGGAGGTGCTTGCGAGACACGGGAGACAAACTTCCGCTGCATGATAATTTTTCTTTGTGCTTTACTCTTCCTTTGGGGGTGGACGAGAGGCCCAGTTTGTGCAGACATCCCTTTGCATTTTTACCAAATGGACACATTCCTCAAAGCTGTTGGGGCCTTGAGCACTCCACTCATAGAGACCAAGATGCCATCTGCCAAGTCACAGAGGGGCTAGGGATGGGATTCACTGTCAGCCACCCCCGGGAAGATCTTTTAGCAAAGGCTCCTGAGGGAAGGTGTCAGCTACATGTGACCCCCATGGATTACTTATATACAGTATCTCACAAAAGTGAGTAACCCCCTCACATTTTTGTAAATATTTATTATGCCTTTTCATGTGACAACACTGAAGAAATGACACTTTGCTACAAAGTAAAGTAGTGAGTGTACAGCTTGTATAACAGTGTAAAATTTACTGTCCCCTCACAATAACTCAACACACAGCTATTAATGTCTAAACCGCTGGCATCAAAAGTGAGTACAAACCTAAGTGAAAATGTCCAAATTGGGTCCAATAAGCCATTTTCCCTCCCCAATGTCATGTGACTCCTTAATGTTACAAGGTCTCAGGTGTGAATGGGAAGCGGGTGTGTTAAATTTGGTGTTATCGCTCTCAATCTCTCATACTGGTCACTGAAAGTTCAACATGGCACTTCATGGCAAAGAACTCTCTAAGGATCTGAAAAAATAATTGTTGCTCTACATAAAGATGGCCTAGGCTATAAGAAGATTGCCAAGACCCTGAAACTGGGCTGCAGCTTGACGGCCAAGACCATACAGTGGTTTAACAGGACAGGTTCCACTCAGAACAGGGCTTGCCATGGTCGACCAAAGAAGTTGAGTGCACATGCTCAGTGTCATATCCAGAATTTGTCTTTGGGAAATAGACGTATGAATGTTGCCAACATTGCTGCAGAGGTTGAAGGGGTGATGGGTAAGCCTGTCAATGCTCAGACCATACGCCGCACACTGCATCAAATTGATCTGCATGGCTGTCGTTCCAGAAAGAAGCCTCTTCTAAAGATGATGCACAAGAAAGGCCACAAACAGTTTGCTGAAGACAAGCGGACTAAGGACATTACTGAAACCATGTCCTGTGGTCTGATGGGACCAAGAGAAACTCATTTGTTTCAGGTGGTTTCAAGAGTGTGTGGCGGCAACCAGGTAAGGTGTACAAAGACAAGTGTGTCTTGCTTACAGTCAAGCATGGTGGTAGGAGAGTTATGGTCTGGGGCTACATGAGTGCTGCCAGCACTGGGGAGCTACAGTTTATTAAGGGAACCATGTACTGTACTGTGACATACTGAAGCGGAGCATGATCCCCTCCCTTCAGAGACTGTTATACAAGCTGTACACTCACTACTTTACATTGCAGCAAAGTGTCTTTTCTTCAGTGTTGTCATATGAAAAGATATAATAAAATATTTACAAAAATGTGAGGGGTGTACTCACTTTTGTGAGATACGGTAGATGTTCTCAGGGTAAGCAGATTTTTTTATGTATACTTGCTTGTACCATAGGCTTGGTTTACTGTTGCACTTATAATGTTATCCCATGTTTTCTTTCCCATAGGTGAATGATGTTACCAATTTATTACCAAATTATTACTGCACATTATTACTGCTCACAGATTGGTTCCTAGAGGTTACTGCATATCCTTGCCACTCAAAGATTCGTTGCAAGAGGTTAGTGCACAGCATTACTGCTCACTGATTGGTTTGCTAAAGGTTACAGCACATCTCCTCACTGCCTGCACACCATGGACTGGGGATGTGAGGGGACCCATCTAAGACAGAAAACTGCTAGGAATCCCAGGACTCCTGGGATCTGTGGCAATGCTGGGAAGTGATCAGTGGCAGTTGTGGGGGGATGGGATTAGCTAGGTGTACACTGTGGCAAATTCTGAATCATGTAGAGCAAAGCTGGAAATCTTTCACAAGTATATAGTGGGGGATTCTACCAATGTAATGGGGAATTTACAATGATCACCAATGCGAGGGAGGACTTACACTGACCATCAATGTGAGGGGGATTTTGCACTGACCACCATGTAAGGGAGGATTTACACCACCCACCAATAGAAAAGAGGGATTTCTACACTGGCACCAATCTAATAAGAGCATTTACACCAACCACCAGTGTAAGGGGGGATTTACATCAACAGCCAATAAAGGGGAGTTTCTACACTGGCCACCAATGTAAAGGGGATTTACACTCACCATCAATTTAAAAGGTGGCTTCTACGTGAACCACCAATGTAAAGGAGGATTTAAAACTGACCACAAATGCATGTTTGAATTTTTTTAACAATTACCAATATAAAGAGGAGTTTTTACACTGGCCACCAATGTAATGGGGATTTACACTGACCACTAATATAATAGGAGCATTCACAGTAAACACCAATGTAAAGAGGGATTTACACTTACCACCAATTTAAGGGGGGCCTTTACAATGGCCACTAGTGTGAATGAAAGGATTATACACCAAGCCCCAATGTAATGAGAAAATTTACACTGATCACCAATGTAACTGAGACATTTATTGCATTTGTACAGAAGATGCAGGACTTCATTCCTAAGCTAAAAGACCATAGGTACACTACCGTATTCCATGCAACAAGCACTTCTTCTAAAACTAAATGAGTCTCGATCATCTTTTCAAAACATGTATTTTTTACTCTCTTGGACAGTAGTGTGGACAAGGATATCTGGCAAGTATCTGCAAAGATCCTGGCCAGCTGCCTGCTTCCCTTCCTCCCCAGTCACACCTCATTGGATCAGGAAGGATTTGCGCCAGGAAGTGAGGCAAGTGATAACTTGACCAAAGCTCTAAATCGTTATCACTGGATACAGACCTGACAGTGGGGGGGGGGGGGGGGGGGTGCTTCCTATCAATGGATGCTGAAAAGGTACTCGATAGGCTGCCCTGGGATTACATGGCTGAAGTTCTATGTGCTTTAGGCCTGCAACAACACATTCTGACATGTATCTGGACTCTCTATTCCACAACTCAGGCAATAGTAAAGATTAATGGCCTCCTGTAGGATGCTTTCCAGATTCAAAATGGCATTAGGCACTGTAGGCAGGGCTGTCCCTTGTCTCCTTAAATTTTTGTATTGACCCTGGAGCCCCTCCTCTGCCAGAAGCGAAACCAACCCAAATATTAATGGAATCAAAGTGAGAGGGAAAGTGTATTAGTTGGCAGCCTTTGCAGACAATATATTACTATTCCTATCAGAGTCTTTAGTGAAAATTCAAAATCTTTTACAGGAATTCCACCTATTCCAAATCCTAACCTGAAAATCTATTTCTCTAAATCATTTGCTCTGAACGTGGATGCTGAGAAGGTACTCGATAGGCTGCCCTGGGATTACATGGCTGAAGTTCTGTGTGCTTTAGGCCTGCAACAACACATTCTGACATGTATCTGGACTCTCTATTCCGCACCTCAGGCAAGAGTAAAGATTAATGGCCTCCTGTAGGATGCTTTCCAGATTCAAAATGGCATTAGGCACTGTAGGCAGGGCTGTCCCTTGTCTCCTTCAATTTTTGTATTGACCCTGGAGCCCCTCCTCTTGCCAGAAGCGAACCAACCCAAATATTAATGGAATCAAAGTGAGAGGGAAAGTGTATTAGTTGGCAGCCTTTGCAGACAATATATTACTATTCCTATCAGAGTTTTAGTGACAATTCAAAATCTTTTACAGGAATTCCACCTATTCCAAATCCTAACCCGAAAATCAATTTCTCTAAATCATTTGCTCTGAACATTTATCTTCCTAATGACCTAGTAGCCCATTGCTGAACCAATTTACCATTCCTTGTTAAAGATTTTTATTAAAGTTTTCATAAATATGACAGTAAGTTCACAAACATTCAATGGGATAAGTACAACATGAACGGTAATGATATAAGGATTATGTACAATCGGTTGGATTCGAGTAAAGCAATCAATATAGTATGAATGTATTTGTACCTTAAAGGGGATATAAGAGAGAAAGGGACTCGAACAGACAGAATATGGTGGTCCCTAAAGAACGTCAGATGTACCTCCCCACCCCTGTGGACAGATGGGGGCACAGCCAACAAGTCGTAATGGAGGACTAGTTCTAGCATGAAAGTGCGGCTCCTGGGGTATGGATGAACTGGGTTAGTAGGGAACCGTGCCACAAGTACTACAGTAAATCATTACATAATGGCTATAAGTGTAAAAAAAAAGCGCGAGAGTCCCCTTAAATTCCATATCAGACCCTTCAGGTTTGGTATGGATTTTACTGGGAACCCCGCACGAAAATTAAAAAAATAATGGCGTGGGGACCCCCCAAAAATCCATATCAGACCCTTATCCGAGCATGCAACCTGGCAGGCCGCAGGAAAAGAAGGAGGACGAGAGAGAGTGCCCCCCCCCCCTGAACCGTACCAGGCCACATGCTCTCAACATTGGGAGGTTGCTTTGAGGTAGCCCCTCAAAGCACCTTGTCCCCATGTTGATGGGGAGAAGGGCCTCATCCCCACAACCCTTGCCGGCTGGTTGTGGGGGTCTGCGAGCGGCCGGCTTATCGGAATTTGGAAGCCCCTTTTAACAATGGGACCCCCAGATCCCACCCCCCCATGCGAATTGGTAATGGGGTACAAATGTACCCCTACCATTTCACAAAAAAAGTAACAAAATGGTTAAAAAAGACAAGACAGTTTTTGACCAGTCCTTTATTAAATTCTTCTTTCATCTTCTTTCTTCTGGTCTTCCTTCCATGTTCCATGGAACAACAGCCATGCAGACCAATTTGATGCAGTGTGCGGCATATGGTCTGAGCACTGATGGGCTGACTCCTCACCTCTTCAAACTCTGCAGCAATGCTGGCAGCACTCATACGTCTGTTTCCCAAAGACAACCTCTGGATATGACGATGAGCACGTGCACTCAACTTCTTTGGTCGACCATGATGAGGCCTTGTCTGAGTGAAACCTGTCCTTTTAAATCGATGTATGGTCTTGGCCACTGTGCTGCAGCTCAGTTTCAAGGTATTGGCAATCTTCTTATAGCCAAGGCCATCTTTATGTAGTGCACCAATTCTTTTTTACAGAGTTCTTTGCCATGAGGTGCCATGTTGAACTTCCAGTGACCAGTATGAGAGAGTGATAACACCAAATTTAACACACCTGCTCCCCATTCACACCTGAGACATTGTAGCACTAACGAGTCACATGACACCGGGAGGGAAAATGGCTAATTGGGTCCAATTTGGACATTTTCAATTAGGGGTGTACTCACTTTTGTTGCCAGCGGTTTAGACATTAATGGCTGTGCGTTGAGTTATTTTAAGGGGACAGCAAATTTACACTGTTATACAAGCTGTACACTCACTACTTTACATTGTAGCAAAGTGTCAAAGTGTTAAACCTCACAAGCACAAACTGAACAGCAGAAAACAATCAAAATAAGCTGAAGTCTGAAAAGTGCAAATCGTCTCTAACCAAACTACTAACACGAGATAAACACGAGATTAGCAGAAGGAGCCCAAAGGGTGGCGTACTGGGTCTTGGACTTCCTTTTTCTAGTCCCGTCGTATGTGCTGCACGTCACTGCTTTCGAAACCGCCAGACTTTTGGAGTGATCGTGTGTGGCCAAGTCCGTTAGTTTGAAAGTTCGGTGGACCTCAGCTGCAAAGTCCGTCAGATTGTCTGCCGGACCAAGTCCATCAAAAAGTCCGGTTGCGTGTACTCTAAATGGTCTAAGGTTATCAGTGGTGTATGTACCCTAAGGTTCAGTGCTGGGACCCTTACTTTTTAATATCTTTATAAATGATATAGGGTCTGGGATTAAAAGTAACATTTCTGTCTTTGCAGGTGAGACTAAGCTATGGGCAACTAATTGGCAAATTAGGTTTAATGTTGATAAATGTAAAGTTATGCACTTGGGGGCTAAGAATTTGCATACATCATACACACAGTATCTCACAAATGTGAGTACACCCCTCACAATTTTGTAAATATTTTATTCTATCTTTTCATGTGACAACACTGAAGAAATTACACTTTGGTGTCCATTTATGAAGCAGTGAAATCTATATATATTTATATTATTGTGGGGGAATTAGCTCGTGGGGACCACCTTTTCAGAATGACAGTCAGCAAAATGGGCACTTTCTTAAAAATCTTGCGCATGCCAGGTTTATTTGCAGGAGGTTTGCAAAATAAAAACAAACAGTAAATTAAATACTTGCCGTCTGGCGCTAACTAAACAAATAGCCTCCTCTCTATACAGTGCGGGGCTTGTCCCCATCACCCACAAAAAACATGCAGAAAAAAAGCAAACCTTTTAGTCCACCCAGAGAAACTCTCACTCAGGTTCCTTTCTGAGTCTCAAAACCAGAACGACCTGCTGTGCTCTCTTCCTGGATATTTAAAGTCCAGCTGACTGTGGTCTTCAGTGGACCCAAACATCCAGACCGGAACCAAGCCTGCCACAGAGGCTGGAAAAACTGGGCCGGATTCCAGCTCAGTCCCTTACAATGGAACGAATGCGAGGTGAAATGTACCTATTATCGCGTATCTCACCTCACATACAGTCACTATATATATATATATATATATATATATATATATGTATATAAAACCAAACCATGTAGTGCAAGGGCCTGCCTGATTGCATACACATTGAAACTACTAAGGTTTGACCTCATATTATATGGTTTTGGTAAATCTGAAGGAAAAAATCTGCAGAAAATCTGATAGTGTGTATGGGGCTTTAGCATGCGGAGATCATCGGCGGGAGTTCAAACACTTCTCCCCTCGATTATCTCTGTTTCATAAACCGGGGTTATCCCGGTGATCCTGGAGATCACCACTGATCACTGCTTCATAAACATACACCTTTGCTACAATGTAAAGTAGTGAGTGTACAGCTTGCAGTGTAAATGTGTTGTCCCCTCAAAATAATTAAACACATAGCCATTAATGTCTAAACAGCTGGCAACAAAATTGAGTACACCCCTAAGTGAAAATTTACAAATTGGGCCCAATAAGTCATTTTCCCTCCCCAATATCATGTGACTTGTTAGTGTTACAAGGTCTCAGGTGTGAATGGGGAGCAGGTGTGTTAAATTTGGTGTTATCGCTCTCACTCTCTCATACTGGTCACTGGAAGTTCAACATGGCACTTCATGGCAAAGAACTCTCAGGGGATCTGAAAAAAGAGTTGTTTCTCTACATAGCCTAGGCTATAAAAAGATTACCAAGACCCTGAAATTGAGCTGCAGCACGGTGGCCAAGTCCATACAGCAGTTTAACAGGAGAGGTTCCACTCAGGACAGGCAGCTCTATGGTCGACCAAAAAAGTTGAGTGCATGTGCTGAGCTTCATATCCAGAGGTTGTCTTTGGGAAGTAGACTTATGAGTGCTGCCAGCATTGCTGCATAGGTTGAAGAGGTGGGGGGGGGGTCAGCCCATCAGTACTCAGACCATACGCTGCACACTGTGTTAAATTGGTCATCATGGCTATCATCCCAGAAGGAAGCCTCTTCTAAAGATGATGCACAAGAAAGCCTGCAAACAGTTTGCTGAAGACAAGCAGACTAAGGACATGGGTTACTGGAACCATGTCCTGTGATCCGATGAGACCAAGATAAACTTATTTAGTTTGCATGGTATCAAGCGTGTGTGGCGCAACCAGGTGAGGAGTACAAAGACAAGTGTGTCTTGCCTACAGTCAAGCATGGTGGTGGTAGTGTGATGGTCTTGGGCTGCATGAGTGTTGACGACACTGGGAGCTACAGTTCATTGAGTGAACCATGAATGCTAACATGTACTGTGACATACTGAATCAGAGCATGATCCCCTACCTTCGGAGACTGAGCTGCAGGGCAGTATTAAACCATTACGACTCCAAACACACCTCCGAGATAACCACTGCCTTGCTAAAGAACTGAGGTTAAAGGTGATGGACTGGCCAAGCATGTCTCCACACCTAAACCCTATTGAGCATCAGTGGGACATCCTCAAACAGAAAGTGGAGGAGCACAAGTTCTCTAACATCCACCAGCTCCATGATGTCATCATGGAGGAGTGGAAGAGGACTCCAGTGGCAACCTGTGAAGCTCTGGTGAACTCCATGCCCAAGAGGGTTAAAGCAGTGCTGGAAAATAATAGTAGCCACACAAAATATTGACCCTTTGGGCCCAATTTGGACATTTTCACTTAGGGGTTTAATCACTTTTGTTGCCAGGGGTTTAGACATGAATGGCTGTGTGTTGAGTTATTTTGAGGGGACAGCATATTTACACCGTTATACAAGCTGTACACTCACTACTTTACATTATAGCAAAGTGTCATTTCTTCAGTGTTGTCACATGAAAAGACATAATAAAATATTTACAAAAATGTGAGGGGTGTACTCACTTTTGTGAGATACTGTACTATGGGGAGTGCAACTGGGAAAATCAATGGTGGAGAAGGATCTGGGGGATTTGGTAGATCATAAGCTCAATAATAGCATGCAATACCAAGCTGCAGTTTCCAAAGCGAGCAAAGTAATTTCTTGTAATAAGAAAGGTATGGACTCCAGAGAGGGAGACATCGTTTTGCCCCTATATAAATCATTAGTAAGACCTCATCTGGAATATGCAGTTCAGTTTTGGGCACCAGTTCTCAAAAAGGATATAAGGGAACTGGAGAAAAAAGGGCAACGAAACTGATAAGAGGTATGGAGGAGCTCAGCTATGAGGATAGATAGAACTGAATCTATTCCCTCTTGAGAAGAGGAGCTTCAGGGGGGATATAATCAACATGTATAAATATATAAGTGGTCCATATAGTGAATTTGGTGTTGAGGTATTCATTTTAAGGTCATCACAGAGGACAAGAGGGCACTCTTTACATCTAGAGGAAAAAAGATTTAATCTCCAAATACAGAAAGTTTTCTTCACAGTAAGAGCTGTGAGAATGTGGAATAGACTCCCTCCAAAGGCGGTTCTGGCCAGCTCAGTAGATTACTTTAAGAAAGGCCTGGATTCTTTCCTAAATGTACATAATATAACTGGGTACTAACATCTTTAGGTAAAGTTGATCCAGGGAAAATCTGATTGCCTCTTGGGGGAAGGTTTTGTTTTCCCCTGCTGTAGCAAATTGGATCATGTTTTGCTGGGGTTTTTCGCCTTCCTCTAGAAGATCAACTGTGGGTGAATGATTGTGTACATGGGATTGTATTTTTTATTTTTTATTTTTTGATTGAATGAGATGGACTTGTGTCTTTTTTCAACCTGACTAACTATGTAACTATATAACTATATGATTATGAAGCAGTAACATAGCCCATATGTTAACTTGCAAGTGTTATATGAAGGACAAAAGACCCCTTATTTTGAACAGGGGTTTCTTTTTTATTGCTGGTGTAATCCTAAATATGCTTAGTCATATTAGAAACAGTGGTGGCCCGTCCATAGGGGACGCATGGGAACCCGGGCAGGGGCCCCCTATGGATGAGCCGCCACTGCTTGGCTCTCGCAATCCACTCAGCTGTGTTAGGAAAGCGAATGACCATTCGCTTTCCTAACACTAAACCTCTCTGCCAATCAGGTGCTCAGGTCTGTTACCTGTCACCTGTTTGGTTGAAATGACAGGCGTCGCTATTGGACGCCTATCAGGAGGAGAGGACAGGAGATGAGGCAGGGGATACATGAAGGACCCCATTCATCGCCATCACCCGCTGCCCCACAGACATAGGGTAAATGCCGGGCAGATGGTCAGCAGACGTGGGCCACACTGGCAGCATTTAATGGGCATACTGGCAGCATTTGATGGGCACACTGGCAGAATTTAATGGGCATACTGGCAGCATTTGATGGGCACACTGGCAGCATATGATGGGTAGTTGGGCACACTGGTAGCATTTGATGGGCACACTGGCAGCATATGATGGGCAGTTGGGCAGACTGGCAGCATTTGGTCACACTGGCAGCATGTACTGGGCACACTGGCAGCATATAATGGGCACACTGGCAGAATTTGATGGGCACACTGGCAGCGTTTGACGAGCACAGTGGCAGCATTTGGCACAGTAGCTGCGTTTGATGGACTGGTGGCTGCATTTGATGGCACAGTGGCAGTGTTTGGTGGGCACAGTGGCAGTATTGGGCACAATGGCTGCGTTTGATGACATGGCTGCAATTGATGTCTTTTTTTTCAAAAAAGTTTCAGTTTGTTTATGCCCGCCCAAAAATTTTGAGCACTAGCTGCTGATTAGAAAAAAAAACAGAAGATAGCTTCTTTTTTTTTTTTCTAAATTAAGTAAAGTTAACTGTTAAAGTTTCTGCATGTTGTAGGTGTGCTGTCATCTTAGACAAGCTGGGGTTCCCTGCTGTCTGTGTTCATGTGGATAATGGATTTTACTGTATTAAATAGCAAAACCTGTTAGCTTCAAACATCATGGCTAATGGCAGATTAATCTGTCATTTAGCACTTAGCTAATACACCTCTTCTCACTTGGCATATTTGATAAACTACTTTGGGGCTCAAAACTGATTTGCTAAATTATTTTTAAATCCCAGCCACTGCAAATCTTGCATCTCATGTTTGAAAGTTTTTCTTCAATTCCATGCATAATATTTAACCTTAATTCATCATTTTCTACTATAAACTGACTTAAACAGTAATAGTTTTGTTAGTTTTAACCAAGCTGTGCCATAAAAACATAGAAAAGTGACGGCAGAAAAAAGACTGAGTGGTCCATAGAGTCTGCGTTCTTGTTCTTGTACTCTGTGTTTTTTTTTATTACATGTTTTTTATTTTTTTTGTTTGTTTACTTTTTCGTCTGAGTATAGATTTATGTTTGCCCCAAGCATTTTTGAAGCCCCTTACTGTTGACTGTCTCGTTGACTGGAAGTTTATTCCAAGCATCAACTACCCTTTCAGTAAAATAAGATTTCTAAGACTAGTGTTGAACTTTCCTCCTTTTAGTTGGAGGTAATGCCCCTGTGTTCTTAATTTTGGTTTCATATGGAAAATACTGCCCTCCTGAAACTTATTCATCCCCCTAATGTATTTACTGTAAAGGTTTTGATCAAGTCTCCCCTTTCCCTTTTTTTTTCTCCAGACTGTACATATTAAGTTGCTGAAGTCTCTCTTGATATGTTTAATCCTCCAGACCTTTCACCATTTGTGTTACCCGTCTCTGGACTCTTTCTATCTTATCAATATCTTTCTGTAAGCGAGGTCTCCAGAACTGGATACAATATTCTAAATGAGGTCTCATTAAAGATCTATATACGGGAATCAGACCTCCTTCCTTCTGCTGGTGATCCATCTAGTGATGCATCCTAGAATTCTATTCACTTTCCCCACTGCCTGAGCACACTGTTTGCTCATTTTGCAATCACCTGATATAAGTACCCCCCAATCTTTTTCCTCTGTAGAGCTGACCAACATTGTACCCCCAATGTTGTACTCTTTCAAGAGATTATTTTTCTCTGGGTGCAATTATTTGACATTTAGAAACATTGAACTGCAGTTTCCACTGCTTTGAGCAATCTTCCAGCAATGCCAAATCATGTTCCATGTTACAGACACCTCCAAGGGTATCAATCCTATTACACGCCTTTGTATCATCAGCAAAAAGACATGCATTGCCCAACAAACCTTTAGTTATATCATTTACATGCCGATTAAATAGAACATGACCTAGTACAGAGCCTCATTGTATACCACTAGTGACTGGTCTCTGTTCTGAGTGAATCCCATTTACAACCACACTCTGGTATCTATGCTTTAGCCAACTGTATATCCACGGAACCACCCAAGGGATAGGTCCTAGCTTGTACAACTTTTGTATTAGATCATTCTGGTGAACTTTATGGGGGGGTGGATGATGCTACTGACACAACTTCTGGCCTCAGAATTGCATCACTTCCGGAAGGGACTCCCCCCCCCCCATCCTGTGACTATTATTGACCACTATAGGACTGGGCAGAGACCCCAAGGAAGGGTTTGTTTGGAGGCGGTCCTCGGGAAGCCTAGGTGTATTTAGGAGAGGGGTCACATCTGTCCAGTGCTTTTGGAAGTCAGTGCAGTGAGATGCTAGCAGATGAGTGGTTTACTTTATCGCTACCGGGTATGATTTTGTATGGGATAATGTGACTGGGTCCTGTCCCTTGTCTATACTTATTAATTTACAATTCTAGTTTGTAATAAGTATCTTATATATATTGTATACTTTATGAATGGTTTTACTACAGCCATTGATGGACAATTAATATTTGTTAATCTAATCTTTGATATGGTTAGTGGGGACTGCTTGGAGTGAGATTGTCTTTGGGAGATTACTTTTTGGCTAACGTGAATGATTATATGTAATAACTAGTAGATCTTGGCTACTACTGGATGTCATATTGAAATGTACCTTTAAAAAATGATTGAAGGTAATCATCCTATCCTCCCCATCTGAGATGATGTAGAGGGTTCACCCATGCACTTTACCTGTTCAGGTATGGTACAGTATGTTTGTGTTTGGATATAGTAACATGATGTTGTAGATTTTTTTTGTTTTGTTTATCTCAGCACTATGGCGGACAGTACTGCATATTTTTCTTTATATGTGAATTTTTTGGTTTGTATCTTACTGCATAGTATGCTGTACTATACTGATTATTTTGGAGTGAAGTATTATAATTTGTAAATGTTTTTTTTAAGTAAGAGCATACATAAATATTCATCTCTACTCTCTTTCTCCTTGGCACTCAGTACATCCCAGTGAGGGAGAGTCTTGTAGACTTCCTTCCAAGCTTTCTTCTTCTGAACTCTATCAGAGCATCTTGCAAACCCAGTGTCTCTCTGAGTTTAGGCCTCTACTGCACTGTAGCAATCAGGTCACTCTGAATGACATTCCTGTCCATTTCAAGGTCCTCCTAAGCAATGGCAACACCACTTGCATTCTTCCAGGGTGGTGGCCACTCCCTTGGTAGCCAGTGTCCAAACAGGATTTCCTATAATAATAATTCATGAGCAGAAAAAATGTAAACGGTCACATAAACCTTTACATGTGCAAGTCATTATTATAGCGCAAGAATGTCACTTCGCTTTATATAGAGTACTGTCTGTCTTTAAGCAATTAAGCAAACTTTCTTAAGCAATACTCTGAAAAAATCTACTTTGGATTTCTCTAGAAAAAATAGAAACTGCACTTGGTGTCATGTGATTGTGTCTAAGCAATCTTGTACCTGTAGCTTCAAAGTTGCATATCTGAAGACCTTCTAAAGCTGGCAATATACTGTCTGAAAATCAGCCAGTTGACTTTCAGTCAGTGCACACAGCAGTCTCTCCAACAATAACTGCTCTAACGATGGCTTTTGTCTAAGGGAAAGCTAGAAAACCAGCATCTGATCAACACTTGCAGCCAATGGTGATCAGTGTATTCTAATGGGGGGGGGGGGGGAATCGCCACATCAGACTACAATAACACAACAGGGGAGATTGCAGCATTACATTGCTTCTGAGCAAATATGCCACAGAAGATTGGCAGAGGTTGGAGATATGTTTTAAGCTCCTGGAGACATGCTATGGTCAGAGACCATACAGGAACTGGCTATAGAAGATGTTGGAAGGTTAGGGCATGCTTTGGGCGACAAACACTAGAGACACATTTGGAGAAATAATAAAAGTGTCTGAGACATTCTTTGTCTCAACTTTATTTCATGGTTACAAAGTTAGTCTGCTTGAAAAAAAAGACACAAGTCCATCTAGTTCAACCAATAAAAGGTGGGAAAAAGCAGTTCAATTGGAGCAAAGTCAGCTTTTAAATTTTAAAGGATAAATGTAACATGTTACAAAAGAGCACCTTCCCACACATCCACATTCTCCATTGTGACAGCAGATTGGGGATCTTCTCCCTTCACCCACTTTCACAATTTAAAATTGTGAATGAAAGAACTACAGTTACCATCTTCCAATGCGGCAAGGGGCTTAATCTTCCTGCTCTCCAGTGGTACCTGTCTGCCTGTATAGGAGGTATGAAGAGACAGCTTTATTGACAGTCTGCTGGATGGTGGCATTGCACCCGTGATCTGCTGATCAAGGGTTGCAATGCTCTGCAGGCTCCAGAGAAAAAAAATAATGAATGCACATTTTGTTACCTGCAAAAATATGGGCATTTTTTTTTTTTTTAAAGGCGAACTTAGTCTTTAATGTTCTAAGCTTTGTGGGAAAACTGAAAACTGGAAGCTGATTGATTAATTCATCTTATTATGTAAGACTAGAGATCACTGCTTTTCAAGCTCCTTTACAAATCAGTGCTTAAACACATTTGTGCTCTATAGTTCGCCATTACAAATTACTTGTACCAAATTTGATATGTCTTTAAAGAAGATGCACTATAAAAAATGCAAGAGAAATAGAAAAGACATGGATAGCAAAGAAAAAAAATAAGATGGTGTGGAAGAAATTAACCAAAACATTAAACTATTTGAATTAAGTCTAATATTTTTCTTTCCTTCGCTTGAATTAAGGAAAGCACATCAAGATAAGGAAAGCAGACCACTGTTTGCAGTAGTCCTGAGGGTTTCACTGTAAGTGCCAGTGGGTGACAGGTGGCACCCAGGGGTCTAAAGCATTTCCCATAAGTTCATTGAGTACAAATTTGTGTTATTAATGGTGATTGATTATTGATGTGGTGATGTGCTTGTGCCTTTATCATTCATAAATGTATTTTCACATAGCTGTTTGTAAATTCTCCTTTGTACGGTTTACTACATTTCAAATGGTGCAAAATGGCATCTTTATTGAATAATTGGTGATAAAAAAAATCAACTGCATGAAAAGCCACCTGGAGATTGAATTGTTTTTAGTAAAGGTAAACAAACTGACACATTGAATGAGTTAAAGGGGCAGTAATACTTTTCTATTTTGTACTAAACAGGGAAGAAAATACACATATGTAAAGTCTGCCCCCATTTACATGTATAATTCCAAATTGAAAAGAAGATTTTGTATAGCATAAACAAATGTTGATAAGATTATTAACATTTAGCTTACTAAAATATCAAAAGACTATATATCCCCTTTAAAGGAAACCTAAGAAAATATGAGGTAGGTCACTGCTGACCAACGGCAATGTTTGCAAATATTGATATGATTTCTTTAAATTCCGCTGGTTGTTGTGCTCATTTGCATCATGCGTATAGGCATGATAGGATGAGCTGTTAACGTGGTAACATTTGTTTAAATGGCTGCCCAGAGGTCTTTGCCTGTTATCGTGTAGATTCGTACTACATGACAGGATGTGTTGTTACTATGGTAACTTTCGTAAACATGGAGAGGTTGTCCGTCATGTCGTGCTCACAGTAAGCGTATTTACGTTCGGATGAGCGGCATGATTGGATGAGCTGTTACTATAGGAACCCCTTATTGTCTATTTATATAGACAATAAGGGGAGAAATTTTACCCAACTTCCTAGACACCTCTGGTGCTCCAGTTCAGATATTCCAGGATTCATTTATCTCAAAAACCAGCCTTTACTCTGTCGAAAGCCCTGCCCAGGCAGAAGACCTAGGAGACAATGGTCTCAAGCACGCACAGCTTCCTCACCTAGCAGTAGTTTGTGAGTTTCCAAAAAGTCATCCCAAATATTTATATCATCCCTCAGCATGAACCACTGGCAATAAACCTCCCTTGCTGGTGTCCATGCAGATCCATGCAGAATACTGGAGACCAATGCCAAACCAAGTTCCTGGAATGATCTCCAGTAACTTGCCTGGTAGTGGCGAGCTATCATGAGCACCCAGAACACCTGCCATGCATCCCTTGCAGGGTGCCCAGAGTTCCATATAGCATAATCACCCACCTGTTCTAGCCATATCTCTTCCTTCTGGCTGCCAGCCCAACTTATTGCAGAGCGGACCGAAGTCTCCTCCTCAGCTCTGATGTTCTCAGGAAGATTGCACTACCTGAGCCAGGCTGATGATCTGAGATATATGTTTAGTTAAGGTCAGCATTTTAAGGGTTAAAGTTATGTCAAATCCACTCCATTACTGAATTACCTTTTAATCTTCTAAAGGGTGCGGCTATATAAACAGGAAGAAATTATCAGATAACCACAATGGAGACTTAAAGAGGAGGGGGGCACGATGAGCAGGAATCGGGGTGGGGGACAGGAAACAAGCACTTGGAGCAGTGTTTGAGGGGAGGCACTTTTGGAGAGAAGAGGATTTGTGCTAGAATGCTGGGCAGATTTGAAATCCCCCCAACCTACCTTCTAGCACAATTTTTCTCCCCTCCCAAAGCTCCTTTCCACCACATACCCTACACCCCACTCCACTTCTAACACAAGTCCTTTCCTCTCCCAAACACCACCTCGGCAAATGTCTTCTTACCCACTCCCCCAAGTCAAAGAGTTGCTGCCTGCCATAGGAGGGGCAATCATAGCATCTTGGACCCATAAGGCCTCTTTCACACTACCGATCCGTTCAAGTCCGCCTGTCAGTTTTTCAGGCGGACCTGAACAGATGCTCCATAGAGGTCTATGGAGCGTCTGATGTCAGCAGTGACATGTCCGCTGACATCTGACCCACTTCGATCTGAAAAAGTGTGATGGAGGAAAAACCTACTTTTCCATCCGTCATCGGATCGGGTGATGACGGACACTGAGGTCCATCGTCATCCAATCTCCCATAGGGGAGAGCTGCGCTCTGACAGGTCCGTCCCTGTGCAGTGTGCAGAGATGGAGCGATCTCTGCTGAGCAAGTGGATATCCACGAGGCAGATCATCACTGATCCGCCCCATGGGAAAGGAACCTAAGAGATGCAGGGCAAGTGCCCAGGGTGCCCATGCTGACATGGCCTTACCAGGCAAGTTAGTGGAGTCAAGTGCCAGAACGTCTGCTGGCATTGGGATTACAGGGCTCAGCCAGGATTCTCAGCACATCAGCATTTTGTTCAAATCTTGGGAAGGACAGTTGTGAGATATGGATTTGTACTAAAAGGGGGAGAGAATTTTTGTTGGGGGGCGGGTTTGTACTGGGAGGGGGATTTGTTTTAGAACTATGGAGATTTGTGCTAGAGAGGATTGGGAGAGGGGATTTGTTCCAGGATGGATGGGAGGATGTGCAAAAAAGGGCATATCGAGGGGGGATTTGTGCTGAGAGGAGGATTTGAGGGAAAGAGGAGAGGAGGATTTGAGGGAAAAAGTGCTGGCGGGGATTTGTAAAAGGGAATTGGGTGGAGGAGAATTTGTACTGAAATGGGGGGGGTTGTGCTGGGAAGGAGGATTTGGGGTGTGGAAGAGGATTTATTTTTGGAGAGGGGACTGGGGGGGAAAGAGTATTTGTGCTGGTAGGGGAAGAGGATTTGTGTTGGGAGGAGTAATTAAGGAAAGGAGGATTTATGCTGGGGGGGATTTGGAAAAAGGAATTGGGTGGGGGAGGATTTCTACTGGAATAGGGGGTTGTGCTGGGAGGAAGGATTTGGGGGGTGGAAGAGTTTCCTGCATTCTGTGCATTACACACTCCATCCTCTGCATTTTGTGCATAATGCTCCTGTACTCTGCATTCTGTACCTCATGTACTCCTGGACCCCCTCTCTCTCTGTGTCATGTACTCCTAAGCCCTAAGCCTAAAGCAATAATTACAGAACTTTGTGCATTACATACTCCTGATCCTTGAACACTATGTTCATTGTACAACCAGCACACTCTGCCTTACACACTCCTGCACTATATACACTATACTGTACATTATATACTTCCCACAAAAATGTTCATTGTCTCAACAGTTGCTGGATTCTATGCAGTCCCTGACTATTTTAATTAAATTCTTCTTCGTATATTTTTTAGTGTGTACATATGCAATGCACCTTCTTACACTATTTGCCAGAAACAAGCAGAAGCAAAAAATAACAACTAGCTTAGGGAAAACCTAAAGAAACCAGAACTACCAATTCAAAGTTCAGACTGACTGCAACTGTCTGGGGCAGTGTCCCTAAACAGAGTCTGGAATTTTGACTTCACTCTGAATTTCCAAGCTGTATGTTTGTGCCAGGTCAATGTCAGATAATATTTCAGCTAGAGACAGCCAAGCAACCAGCATTTTCATAAGCACGGGGTCCATTATTCTCTCAGGGAAATTTGCTGGTCAGAAATTTGTATTATACTATAAAATATATAACAGTAAATAAAATAAATTACCATGTAGACAGCATAAAAGTATTTGTCATTTGACAACCTAGTTTTTTAATAATGTACGCAAGACAAGACAGATGAGGGAACTTCAGATGAATGCAGGGATATCAGATAAACTGCAAACTGACACAGCTCAGCTTGGCACCACCTATGGTGCCTATGACGAGGAAACATGACTGCCTGCTAGCTGAAATTACTAAAGTTCCTGCCAGCACTATCTTGACTTTCTTTTATCTGCCACTTGTCTTTGATAGTTAATACAGTCCCTTAAAGCAGCTAGATCACATTAGGCCTCGGTAATGAAAATGAATCCTATATCCTAGATAGTTTATGCAGAACTGCTGTAATCTGAATCAAGTTTTACTGGCCTTTATTCCTGTCTTACTTTGATTCTTCCTTTTTTTTTTTTTTTTTTAAACCAAATAGATTGGGTCGCTGGCAATCTGCCATCCTAACAGCACATTAGAAATGGTAAAAGTTTTTCTCTATCTGATTCTATAAAATGAGTTCACCAAAAGGTGCAGACCCAGCACATTTGTGGTTTTTCCTATAAATTATTTTAGCACTGTGTCCAATCATATATATAATTTCAGATTTTCAATTTCAACTTGCTGCTGTGTCAGCACAGACTCTACTGATATGTCTAATGTATTTAGTTTAAAATGAAACGGATGGCATTTCATTACTATGAAGATAATATTTTTGAATATGTTTGCTGCATGGCAGGATCCATCATTATTCAGCCATTTTATGTCCATAGTTAGTAATAGCTTTTTAATGTTTTGATATATTTTATTTATATGTGTAATATAGTGCAGATACTGTAACATCAGTGTAGCAGGGCCCAAAGTGATGCCTCTAATCTTAGAATATTAGCATCTACCCACTGAAAATGACAGCTAGTGTCCTAGATATTTTGATGTTTTTCATTAAGTAAATATAGAGCTATACAAATGTAAAATTATTTCCCTTACATACAAAAATTATTAATACAAAAAAAAAATACTTACTTTAAATTTCAGATTTACCGCAAGTGCATATTTCTAAAAGTAAATGGTAGTGGATAATCTCCAAAAGTATGTCACACATCTATGTGCTCTGTCCCGATGATGATGTGACCCCAGCTGAGATTACAACATCATCCTGAGATCACAACATCCTGACATCCTGAGATCAAAACATCATCGTTATTGCATGCTCAGTATCTAAAAAAGGGGATTAAGGCCACAAGTTGACAGTTCCTGCATAAGAAAGGAAGAGAACACCCAGAAAGTAGACATGTGCAAAATTTGTTTAGTTTAATTTTGGATAGATTTGTTATGTTACTAATTTAATTTCATTCATTCGTTTCAGAATTAGTTTAGTTTTGTTTAGTTTCATTTAGTTTAGTTTTGTTTATTAATTTTCGGAAAAATTTGAATTCGGATCAGTCCAAAAATTATTCTTATGCCACGTATACACAATCAGAATTTTGGTAGAAAAAAGCTGATGGTTTTCCCGATGGAATTCCGATGGGATTTCACTCAAGCTGTCTTGGATACACACGGCCACACCAAGTTCTGATGGCCAAGAATGCGGTGACGTACAACACATACAACAGGACTAGAAAAAGGAAGTTCAATACCCAGTAGCCAATACCTTCCATCTCATAGTTGAATCTGATCATGCGCGAGTTTTTGCGCGTCGGAATTTCATACACACTAATGCATTTTTGGATAGGAACTTTTTCCGACTGAAAAAATTGAGAACATGCTCTCAATCTTTTGCTGACTGAAATTCGGCCAGCAAAAGGCCGATGGCACATACACACAATCGCATTTTCCAACCAAAAGCTCTCATCTGTCTTTTGCTGGCCAGAATTCCCGATCGTTTGCATGGGGCATGATTCTGTGAACAAGCACAAGTTATCTGTGTATGTTACTGTAAGTCCCGTTTATGTCCTTTGGCACCTTGACAATAAAGTAACTATTCTACAGAACTTCTTCCTTCCATGGTGTATTACCAATTTTCCTTTTTCTTAAATTACTATTGACGGTGGTGTGCTGGGGTCAGCACCCACAAGGAATCCTTTATCCATAGTCTGAGCAGTGTTACACTCTTTCAAGAATAGCAGGTTGTTAAGGAGCTGGCTGGGAAGCCAGTTGCAGCATCTGATGACTTATTTGCTGTCAACGGCCTTCCCCACTGACAGCTGAAATATACATAAAAGAATGCAGATAATGAACAGTTCTAAAAAAAAAAGAGTGGGGTCCCCCATAATCCATACCAGACCCTTATCTGAGCATGCAGACTGGCAGGTCAGGAAAGGGGGGGTAAATGAGCGCCCCCCCGAACCGTACCAGGCCACATGCCCTCAACATGGGGGATGCTTTGACAGGGGGTTCCGCCCCCCACCCCAAAGCATCTTGTCCCCCTGTTGATCAGGACAAGGGCCTCATCCCCTAAACCCTAGCCGATGGTTGTGGGGGTCTGCAGGTGGGGGGGCTAATCAGAATCTGGAAGCCCCCTTTAAATCCTGCCCTCTCATGTGGGGTACAAACAGGGGTACAAACATCTATATAAAATATATGAATTTCACTTTTTGAATTGAATTACCAAAATAAATTAACTTTTTGATCACATTCTATCTTTTTAAGATGCATCTGTATATCCGGTGCAGAAACACAATCCAGTCTTAATGCATGCTCTCCTAAATGATTGAACATTCCCAATTTGACAAAAGATCAAGGAGAAAAACTTAACTCCCCCACTCACAGATTCCCCCTCACAGATTCATACATGTAAAAAAACATTACCAGTACCATTTGAAGATGACATCAAGCTATGCAGTGAAATTAGGTGCTTACAGGATGTCTGCAACTTTCAAGCCATCCTCAATGCACTATTTAATTGGGCAATTTGGCAAACGAGGTTTAATGTTGATAAATGCAAAGTTATGTACTTAAAAACATGCATGCATCAAACACAAGTAGAAGAGTCAATGTTGGAAAAGGATCTTGGTGTTTTGGTAGATCATAGACTTAAAGTGGAAGTAAACTCCCCTATTGTTTTCAGCCAAGGAAGCTGCCATCTTTGACTCTGTTTAATCTTCAACTGCTATGGTGCTGCACATGTGATTCTTTATGACACCAGCCATTGGATGGTTTGATAGTTTGGCTGAGAGCACAGCCAATGTGCAGTTAGCATTGCCGGCATGCCTTTTTTTTTTAACGGTTTAAATCGATTGGTTTACTTCCACTTTAATAATAGCATGCAATACAAAGCTGCAGATTCTAAAATTAGCAAAATATTTTCTAGTATTAAAAGAGATATAGACTCCAGAGAGAGAGACTAGATAATTTTGCCTCTGAACAAATCATTAGTAAGACCTCATGTGGAATATACTTAGTGTAGGTGTTAATGCTTTTCCCCTTTGTTCACTTGGTGGATTTTTCTGGGTCTGACCCACTAGTTCTGAGTGTTATAAAAGGGACAGGGGTCCATAACCAAGAGAGCCTTGAATTAGAGATCTGAGAGTTCTAAGCCCTTGTACACACGGTCGGAGAATCTGTCGGAATGAGTCTTATCGGACCGTGTCGTCAGATAATCCGACTGTGTGTGATAGGCATCGGACTGATTCCGTCCGAATCTCCATCCGACCCAATTTTCCAACATGTTGGAAATATTTCCCGACCAACTGGGCCAGACGGACCTAATCCGATCACGTGTAGAGCATTTTGATCGGACCAAGTGCCACGCATGCTCAGATCAAATTCCTACATCAAAGCTATTGGCTACTAGCCTGAATGTAGTCCCAACGTAACGAAATTACGTCATCACGTTCTGAAAGATCTGATTTTTCGCCAACTTGGCCCGACCGTGTGTATGCAACAGTTTCGGACACAATCCGTCGGACTAAATCCGACGGGCAAAATCAGACGGATTTGGTTGGCAAAATCTTCGACCGTGTGTACGTGGGCTAAGAGGTCCAGGGCCCGCATCAGGTCTGATGCTCGTAAGGGAATGTGACAGAAAACAACACCCGCAAGGAACAGAAGGATGTTGCTAATTATTACCTGGATGTAAAGTCATCAGAACGTGGGGTTCACCCTGAAGACACCAGCCACTGGAAGAATGCCTTTGTGTGAGCTCTGTATTTCGCAGACACTACCTTTAGAGATATGCAGGGACAGCACATAGCCTGTAGTTAGAATTAAGGAAATAGGGAAGAAGTATGTTTTTGAATGCTGGATTTTGTAATTGCACTTTTCCAAGTAAAGCTTTCTGAAACATTGTCCTTGCATAGTCTGAAGTTACTAAAAGAAGTGTAATGCAAGTAACCGGCACTCATAGTCCACAGAGTGGGTATTAAACACACTGGGGTATGAAGACATCGGTAAGGAGTTGGAGCAGTGTAAAGACTCAAGGGATTACTTTGGGTAACAGAAGTTTACCTGACAGTATTGTACCTTTTATAGGTAGAACAGCCTTTGGCAGCAAGGGAGATGTTGTCAGTACTTCTTCCACCAGTGGTCTGTCTCCTATAGCTTCGGGAACAGATTCGCACTGCAGAGGTTTCCATCCTGTACAGAGGTGTGGAAGTTCAAGTGCAAGTGTGGAGCCCATGCAAGATGCCGACTCCCCTACTGGGAAAGGTAGTGGAAAATGCTGGGCAGGTGGATGTGGACAAGGTTTAGTGTGTCGCTCCTAAATGCAAGTTTCAGAGTGACAATGTCATAAGATGCGCACGGGTAAAGCGCTCTGGCGCACAGCTGTGTGCAATAGGAATAAGCTAAAGCACACACTCACAGGGTGTGACCCCTCGCTGACCTATAAAGGAAGTGAGGTCATCCATACACACTGCTGGTTCGTCTTCAGGCTCCTGTGATTCCCACGTCTGTTCCTGTGATCTGCATTACCCATTGTGACCCGGATTGCCTCATCGACCTTGCTGATCTTCTCCTGACCCGACCTCTGGCTTGACCTTGGACTCCCGCTTTCTGAACGTGTTTGACCCTCAGCCTGCATCTGGACTTATCTGCTATCTCCTGTGTTCGACCCCTGGCTTGTCTTTGGATTATCCTTCTGTCTCAGCGTTCCTGGTACTTGTTGTCTTCTGATCTGGACTGTGTTTGACCCCTGGCCTGCCTCCTAGATTCTGCCTTTGCCTTACGGACTTGCTACCATTGCTTCTGGACCTTCCCACGGGACATCACCTTTCAGCTCTGCTCAAGCTACCCGCTGATCTTCTAGCAAGTGACTGTCCTACTGGTAGCTTGTGCTTCTTGGTGCAACCACCCTCTGTGCCACCTTCAGGGGTGGTCTGCGCCGAGTCGCAACAGCGATCGCTCTCGGCATCTTGGCCTCGGGGAGTACATTTATATGATAGACAAGGTGTACATTGTCTTAGGGACCCGAGGGTTAACTGGAGAACAGTTGCATTGCAAGTGTACACAGTGTATGTTCATCTCTAAGAGTAGAGGCCCGCCTCAGGGTAAAGTATTCCCCCACAGTAGTTTAAGACTGGTCCTGGACATTGATGAAAATGGCAGAAGGCAAAAGGTATCCCATGTGCATAACTGTGACCCTGTACAAAGTGCCTAGCGTAGCCAGAAAAACCCACCCTGGGGTAGGCCTCTCATGTGACCTTTGCTTGGCACCCAACAATAAGACAAACTTGGAGGATGTGAAGATCACTCTGTCACCTTGACCTGCCTCTTACCCCTACATGCAGTTCAGTTTTGGGCACCAGTTCACAAAAAGGATATCTGAGAACTGGAGAAAGTGCAGAGAAGGGCAACCAAACTGATAAGGGGCATGGAGAATCTCAGAGGAAAGAGAAGCTGAACTGAATTTACTCTCTCTTGAGAAGAGGAGAGAAAGGGGTATATGATCAACATGTATGAATAAATAAGTGGTCCATATAGGAAACTTGTTGTAGAATTATTTGCTTTTAGGTCATTACAAAGCATAAGGGAGCCTTCCTTATGTCTGGAGGAAAAGAGATGTAGCCTTCACATATGGAAAGATTTCTTCTTTTACAAGAACTGTGAAAATGCGGAATAGAATAATTTTAAAAAACAGCTGAACGCATTCCTAAATGCACACAATATATCTGGATACTAATTTTAGAGGTAATAACAGCAAGGTTATTTGATCCAGGGCATATCTGATTGCCTCCTAGGGGGATCAGGAAGACACCCACTGGATTGAATTGGATCATGCTTTATTGGGTGTTTTTTTGTTTTTTTTTTGCTTTCCTCTGGACCAACTATGGGTATAGGATAGTGTATATGTAGGTTTTCTATTTGTTGTTGTTTTTTATTGTTTTATAAAAAGATGGGCTAGTGTATTTTTTTTCCACCCGACTAACTGAGTAACCATGTAACAGTGTTACTTATTACTACCACATCAGTGTCATTGTCACTACAACCAATGAAACCAGCAACAGTGTACCTGATCACCACCACATCAGTCTCAGTTCCCAGCTCGATCAGACTAGTGTAAACCAGAAACAGTTTTCCTGATCACACCAGTAGTTAGCAACAATAATCATGATCGCTAGCCGCACCAGTGCCAGTGTCAGCAGAGCCAGTTCAGCCATCAGCTGTGTCCCTGCTCACCACCACATCAGTCCCAGTCCCTAGCTTCATCAGACTAGTGTAAGCCAGCAACAATAATCATGTTTGCTAGCCACACCAGTGCCAGTGTCAGCAGAGCCAGTTCAGCCATTAGCAGTGTCCCAGATCACCACCACATCAGTACAGTGTTACCAGAGCCAATGTAGCCATCAACAGTGTCCCTGATCGTCACCACGCCAATGCAATGTTGCCTCTGTCTGCCATCTGTACTGACCCTGGCCTGTTTATTGAGCACATTTCTGCCTGCTGCCTTGACTGATCCTTTGCCTATTTGCTGATCAAGACTCTGCACATCCCACTGACTACATTCCTGAGAGACAGAAGGCGTTCCCTGTGGACAACTGCACTCCTGGAACCACAGGAAACCTTTTGTTCTTCCTTCCTTCATCCTTCTGTACTTGCTGGTCAATATGGAATTCCTAGGGGTGCACATACCAATAGGTTAGGCTTGCTGGGCTCATACAAATAGAGATGCTATAGGTGACACTACACTGAGCTATATTTCCTGACCACTCGTACAAAAGTGACCGATACAGTACACTGTTTTTGAAAAATTCTTACACGTGATACCCCCATAGGAGTAGCAGAATATGTTTTGGGGTGAAATTTCAAGTATGATCATGCTGTGTGTGAAAAAAATATTTTTAAATTTATAACTGTGTAAAAACTTTAATTTAATTTTCAAAAGACTCATCGTTATTTAAAAAATAGTGCTTACTCTGCAAAATGGAGTGTTTCTACTGTCCTGGTGCTCCAGGACCTCCAAAAAATGTATAGATTGTCAGAAAATCAAATTTTTGCCCCTTGAAAGCCTGAAGGTGTTTTTTTAATTTTGGGACCCCTACTGTATATGGCCAGTCTCCTAAATAGTTTCACACATGTAGTATCTCCATACTCAGGAGGAATAGCAGAATGTGTTTTGGGGTGTAATTCTAAGTATGCCCATGCTGCATATTAGGAATGTCTTTTTAATTGACAACATTAAGTAAAAGAATAATAATAAACATGGATGCTTGCTTTCCAAAATGTGGTAGTTTTGTGGGTGTTTCTACTGTCCTGGCGCTCCAAGGCCTCCAATGTAATAAGTAGTTGGGTGCAACTAGTTGCGAAATGAGATGCTTAATTTATCCCTTATGCCCCTTGCAAACCTGAAGGTGCTGTTTGGATTTTGGGGGGTTTATACTTCAAAAAATACAGGAGTTGTACATGGCTTGGGGGAGCCCAAATAAAGACATTGTCATCCTCAGTAACCCCAAGGATTCAAGTTTCTCCACCTCCAGTAACTTGTTGTGAATGGGCTTATTCCTGTTTTAGCACCTGCGAAAGGACCCTAGGTGTCATGCTTTTAATGAGAGGGACCCTTATAGGTTGGCAACCCTCCTGGATCGATGTTACAAGAGGGACATTGCAGAGCTTATGCTATTCTTAAAGAGGGGGT
Source organism: Lithobates pipiens (assembly GCF_037356315.1). NCBI lineage: Eukaryota > Metazoa > Chordata > Amphibia > Anura > Ranidae > Lithobates > Lithobates pipiens. Next base: position 19,395,345 of record NW_027507718.1, read on the forward strand.
AAACGATGAAACGTGGATAATGTGCTGTGAAAGAACCTATTTTCCTTTACAGAATCTGGAAGTATACTGTCTTATGGGCAATAGGAGCTCACTGTTGCTGAAAGGAGTAGCAGCAGTGGGAAGTATGGCATTCAAAATGTGAGGTAAAAAAGCTGAAGTGAGAGCACACCTGGTGAAGGTCACAATCGCAGTGGTTTACTTAGAGCCCTGAAGATGGAATATAGTATACAAAGGATTCTAAGAAGAATTACCAAGGACTGTTATTAAACTATATTTGTGATATGTGCCTGTGTTAAGTTTAAGGTTGTATATGTTATTTATTTCACACTAGCGCTGTGCAGATGTTTTTTTATTTCACAGTAGTGTTGATTGGTACAAGAGCTATATTGGATGTATAGCAGCTATACTTTTTGGTATATCTTATTTTTGGAAGGTGATTGGTTTAGGTATAATTTATCAATTTGGCTTTTACACTAAAAAACGCCAGCAGCTTGCAAGATTTATATACAGTAATTTTAATAAAGGTATTCATAACATTTTTCTCAATCCAGCACTCAGGAATGACCATTGCCAGCAGCTACTGCATCTTATGACGGAGGGGAGACCAAAAGTCAAGGGTGCATGTTGACACACTTCCAATAGAAAACCCTTTACAATGTTTTAGTAACAAGGATGGACCACTGGCCAGAACTTGTGGAGTTTGCAATACAGCTCCTGGGCTGCCCTCCAGCCAACATCCTCATTTAACACATATTTAGAGCTGGGGGGGGGCTTTGTAACAGAAAAAGGACTGTGCCTGCCCTTGTGCACCAGTTAATAATTATTAACATGAACCCTTACTGGATCAGTGACAACTACCAAGCCCATGCTGCAGATGCCACTGATTCAAGTTTTTGAGTATACTGAAACCCAGATTATTTGTTTCTGTACAGTCAAAGCCTTTCCTCATCACAGCAGGCATAAAATAAATCCTACCTCCAACCACTATTTCCATCTATAATTAGGCTTACCTGTAGCTGCACTGGATATCTCCTAAACCTGCACGGTTTAGGCGATATCCCTGTATTTGCATGTGCTGACGTCGTGCGGCACATGCGCACTTAAGCCAACTGAAGCAATGGCACGTACGTGCCACTGCTTCAGTTTTAATGTGGCGTTCCCGGCGGCTCCCGCAAATGCGCGGGAGTGACGTCATCGCGGCTCCGGCCAATCATGGCACCGGAGCCGGGATACCGGGAAGTAACCTCCGGGATAGATGTTGCTGGCCAGAGGGGGAGATGAGGATGGCTGCAGGGGCTTCGTTCTCGGGTAAGTAATTCATAATGAGCTCATTATGTCTTCATCTTGCAGGGTGTTTTTCTTTCCCAAGAGGGTTTACAACCACTTTGACAATAAGGGGACCCCAAGATACCCGCCCCGCCCCCCAGTGAATCAGTATGGGTACATATTTCCCATATTCATTTACAAAAATGGAAAGAACCTAGAAATAAAGACCCCCAAACATTTGGAAAGTCCTAAGTTAAAAATGTAACATCTCCAAAAAATGTCTCTCATTGTAAATCTATCATTAAACGTTATGCCTGTCAACCCACTGATTCACTAAATAAAAAAAACCTGATGATCAGCGCAAAAAAAGATCCTGATGCTATTAATAGCAAAATGACAGCTCCCTGAACTGTCATCAGCTATATAAGGGAAGCAGCTATGATAGTGGTGACATCATTGGCCATGGTCATATTTTGTAAATGTTATTGCTCAAACCTAGTTTCAGCCTAAACCCCCAACTCTTCACAAATCCCTGAGAATCATAATGTTCTGCACCTTTTGGTGCAACACTCGCCTTCAATCCAGAGATATTCCCTGCAGAAATTGTTTTCTGCCACTAGATGTCCTATAGCTTCTGGGGTTAACGACAACCAGTGGTATTCAACTCACTTTCCCTGAGCAAGGGTTGACATGGACGTGTTCCCTGGTTGGCATTATTCCACAGCCTAAAACCCCATACAAACTATTCAATTTTCTGAACATTTTTTTGTCTTCAGATTTACCAAAACCATATAATATGAGGTCAAACCTTAAGAGTTTCAATTTGTATGCAATCAGGCAGGCCCTTACACTACATGGCTTTGGTAAATCTGAAGACAAAAATCTGCAGAAAATCTAATAGTGTGTATAGGGCTAGGTTTGAGGTCATATTATATGATTTTATTAAATCTGAAAACAAAAATCTGCAGAAAATCTAATACTGTGCACTAAAGACTTCCCACCATATCTAGATGAAGGAAGGACCCATGATATCTATAGACTAGCCACAAGTTCTTGGGATAAAAGAGCCTGGCGGGGAGGGGGGGGGGGGGCTAGCAGTATTGGTTATCCGGACTTTGCTTTTAAATAATAAACCAATAATAACCCAAAGCTGATAAAAAAAATATGTATTTGCATAAACATCCCAATAAATAATTTGGTTGCTCCCAGGTGAGAGGAAATTGATATGTTTTTCTAATCTGTTGATATTGTTACTTATCCTGCAATAGTAGTCACAAAATCAACTCTCCCAAACACAACATAAATATTAGTTATTAACATACTGGAACTATATGCTGCAGAAGCAGATTGCATATTTTAATGTATTATTCAATATGCCTTAAATCAAAAAGGATCTAACATAAACATGCATTCACTTTTACAGTAGATGACAAAATTGATGTCATTTAACTTTCAAAACAATTTTAAATTTTAATATGCAGTGCTTTATGCAGTGAATTTAGCTTGATATGCAGTTTTAGCTTTGCTAAGAGTAAAACTTGGGACATCTGTTCCTGCATTTGCAATTAAAAATACACCAAAGTACTGTATCTTATGTCACTCTGAGATAGATTATGTCTTATGCTTCTATGCCTCGGTAGAATGCTTGAGTGAATCATTTTCCCCTGGTAGTTTGGTCAGAGATCAGCGGCAAGCTTCCATCTGACAAGTCTGAAGGTAAGGAGCATTTCCCTATTGACAATTTATATGGTCTAGCAGTTCACTGAGAATTTGATGTCTTATCGATTTCTGCCAAAGCCTTCACTGCTGAATCAAATAGCCGAGCTTGACAATGGTTAACAAGTTAAAACCATCACAGCAACATTAACTACTGCAAAGGAAGTACATGTCAGTCACAACATGCTGTATAGTGCAGCTTACGACTCTCGACATCCACAGTTTAAAGATTTTACAGATTTTTTGTCATTTACAGTGTGTTATTTATCACAGTCCATAATAAAGTTGAACACCAGGCAGTTATAATTTAAAGTTGAACACCAGGCATTTATGTATTCATTTAAGACGTAATTAAATACATCTTTATATAAAAGGCGTGGTCTGTGTCCTGATAAAGAGATTTTCTTTAACCTCCTATCCCAAAGCCACAACATAAAGTGAGGTGAAATATTTCCAAAGTGGGGTAAATGCCCTGATTGACACTGGAAAAGTTGTTCCCATTTAAAGTTCTCCCCTCCTACTCTGGTGACAACTGTACATTTTTGTATTTCTGATTAAGCCTAGTACATATTGGCCAAATGTCAGCCGGCATCAGTCAGTTTAATAGAAGCCCATGTGTATGGCAGCCGGTCCAACAGAAGCCGGCTCATGACTGAAAAAGGTCTGCCGACTGGCTCCCGATCAGCGCTCTGAGAGTGTTCTGCTGGGGGGCATCCCCCTGTCAGAACACAAGAGCGAAGTAGGGGAGATCGATGTACTAACATCATATTGTTAGTATATTGGCTCTGACCTGAGCTACCAAATAATAATATAACAATAATAAAAATTATTCAATAATGTAATCAAAAACACTGACATTTGCTCAGTTGCAGAATTGTCACTGTCATTACTTTTCAATATTTGATGACGGATCTCCCCACAAATTGCTATCACTAAATTCTGCGAGTGATTCTAATTTATTATCGCTGTTTTCTAGCTGGTCTAAAATCCTTTTTGATGTAAAGGGACAGTTTTGGTTGCTATGGACAATCTCCAGTTTCCAGGCAGAAATAATAGTTTTTATAATATAAAACTGCATGCAGGACACTGGGCAGACCACTAGGGACAAAGGGGATGCAAAATTATTACATACAGCAATGTAATCTGTAAGATTACATTATACTGTATGTATATTGTGTGTTTGACTTTTTAAATTTGGCGCCGTTCTCCGTCCCTATGCATCGCAACGCTCGCAGGGAACGGAGATTGGTTCCGTGATGAATCGAGCAGCGGGGGGACATTGCTGGATCCAAGGGAGAAGGTAAGTAAACCTCCTCCTGCATACAGCGATGCGGTCCCGAGTCTGGCTGGGGGTTACCGCATTTGGTGTAAAACTTCCACCCTGGGCCAGACTCGGGAATACCGCCAGGGGGGTAAACCTCTAGTGCAAGCAACATAGAAGACATGCACCATATTAAGGTTTCCACAGTTTAAAAGCAAATCACTGGACTTATACCTGAAATTCATGATCTCCTGCACCTGTCTTAGACCTCAGAAAATCAGAAGATCAGCAGGCCTGTCTGCATGCTGGAGCTTGAGAGGCGAAGTCGTGAACTCACTGGAAAGTTATGATTGAATGACGAAACACGTCAGGGAGCGCACATGATGTCATCACACACAGGCGGAACAGGAAGTGGGATACATCTACATGTAACCATTGCTAATGCTGTACCTTAAAGTGGTTATATACCATTATTTTTACCTATAGGTAAACCTATAATAAGGCTTACCTAACGTCAGAGGTGCATGTGCTGTGAATGCCCGGCTGAAGGTCCAGCAGCGTCTAGAAGACTCCAGCGCGCATGTGCCGGAGCCGCAAACCCAGAAGAAACGCAGAGGGCAAAATGTCAGCTCCCTCAGAGTGGACCGGGCTGTGATTCGGGTACCTCGTTCTAAGGTAAGTATTTTATAATGAGCTAGTATGTGGTGCATTAATGGCTGTGTGTTGAGTTATTTTGAGAGGACAGCAAATTTACACTGTTATGAATACACTCATTACTTTACATTGTTGCAAAGTGTCATTTCTTCAGTGTTGTCACATGAAAAGATATAATAAAACATTTACAAAAATGTAAGGGGTATACTCACTTTTGTGAGGTACTGTATATGCTGGAATCCATCTAATCACCAACTGTGTCACATTCCTTCAATGCTGCTTTTTGCCTCAGTTCCCGCCTATGTATGTTTTTTGCCAGTCTGGTGCACAGATTGATATCAGATTCAGGCACTGCTGTGCATGTAGTTTCTCAAAATAAGTCTCTCAACCTTACTGCCAGTTTGCAGCTGGTTAATTCCCACATTGGTATTGTACAAGATATTCTATTACTTGTCACTGACTTTCCGAACACCTTGTGACACTGACATGACCGTGCAGTTGACACTTTTTCTCTTGGTGACCAGATGGGGAAGCGGAAAGGGTGGCACACATAACCCCCTTTTCAATGAAGTTCACACTGATATGGTGTTCCCATTCCTATTGCATCACTATCATCCTTTCACAAGTCACAGGACTTTTGCCCACTGTTCTTTAGAAGAATCTAAGACGCACTCTGGTATATTCACCCCAACGTTCAAGGCTTCTTTAAATCTGACACTGTCACTTAGGTGACAGGACTCACAGAAGCATCCATTCTCCATCACTGGAAGGGTGTCTACATGGCCTCAGGTTAACTGTTTCCTTTCATGACTTTTCTCTTTAATTTCTTTCTTTCAGCCTAGACAGATGGCACAAGCCCCAGGGTCACATCTTTCACTTGGGTCCCTGTTTGCCCATCTATCTTTACTTCCAGTAGGAATTATAGCAACAGAATGACTGGTCTTTTTCAACAGGTTTACTGAGGATTTAAACACTACCTAGTTTCCTCCTTAAATGCACATTTTGTTTGGCAGTAAAGGAAGGGTAAGTGGTAAAATTTGAACATATTTATCTCAGTGGCATCCATTCTTTGCATCACATATCTGTAAAAACTCTGTGGGAATCTCCCACAGAGTTTTCTGAAGGTGTTATTTACCAGCAGACAGACCTACAAGGCTGCTTGTAATGGGGAAAAGAGCATAAGTGTCTGTCAAATATTTAATAATATGCAGAATCCCTTGACCAGTTAAGCAGACCCTTTATCACCCTGTCTGCAAATTCTTGATTGGGGTATGTGAAGTCTACTGTGTGCAACAGCCTTCTCCTAAATATCCTCAAACAACAACTGACCGACCACTAGATGCCTCTAGAATATTGTAGACACATTGGACTTCATTTACTAAAGATAAATAGGCTGTTTACGGGACAAGAACAGTTGTATTTGCAAGAGAATCTTCCCCAGAGCTGACATATACAAAATCAGAAATGATTGGATTTTGTCAAAAAAGCTTTATGTATCTGACTCTTCTCAAATGAGTGGACATTCACTGAACAATGTTTCAAATGGCTACAAGTTACTGAATGGATAATATGCCATGAACCCCAGATTGTTTGTAAGACTGTCCACGGAAACCATAGACAAATGGAAGATATTTTATTATGACTCAAAAAATGGCCAACATAATTACCCCATGTCTGTCCTTCCTCCACTGCACCCAGCTACCATATAATGTTGCTTGTAACTGGCAACAATTCATCTGCCAAAGTTCAAAGCTGCATATTCTAAATGAGATTTTACTAATGCTTTGTTCAGGAGTAAGAATATACCTTGTTCTTTTTTTGAGCCTATACCTCTTTAACTTCAAGTATCTTGTGTACTCTATAAGTTGTGGATTGGCATTGTGTGCTGTCTATGATGTGTCAGAACTCCCAGGACCTTCTCTGTTACCGATTTGCTCACTTTTATTTCTACTTGATTGCATCAGGCACCCATATTTTAGTTCCTAAGTGCATGACTTTACATGTATAAACATTAAGCCTCATTTTCCATATAGGGGCACATTAAATCATTGTATTCAATTCAACTTCTGAATTAGAGAAATCTTGTAAGTATTGCATTCCAGTATATGGCTTTTATGTCAACCGTAAGCATTGAAATCATAGCTTAAAGCCGCGTACACACGGGCGGACTGTCTGGCCAACTAAGTCCGTCAGACAATCCGACGGACAGTCCGTCCTACTTTTGAATGAACGGACTTGACCACACACGATGAACAGACAGTCCGCTGAAAGCTTGCGCGATGACGTGTACAGCACGTACGACGGGACTAGAAATACGACGTCCAATACACTGCAATGCAACCTTCGGCCGTGTAAATCCTTTCTGAGCATGCGCCATACTTAGTCCGTCCAACTTGCCTACTCACGAGCGGACTGTCCGCTGAAACCAAAGTTGGACGGACAATATTACGGAAATTCCGAAAGACTTAGTCCGCCAGACTGTCCGCTGAAAAAGTCCGCTGAAGCCCACACACGAGCGGACTGTCCGCTGAAATGTGTTTCAGCGGACTAAGTTGGACAGACAGTCCGCCCGTGTGTACGTGGCTTTAGTCTTAAATGCTGTATAATTTAAAATAGGTTTAAAGATAATGATCCCAAAGCTGAACATTGGGATACTCTGCTAACAACATTAGACCATTCAGAGCTTGAATTATTATACAGGTTTACAAATGAAATTACCAAAGCATATCCATGCTTAAGCAGAACGAAATTCTCATGCAATGCTAAAGGCACTGCATACTTGCGCATATTACACTGTGCTTTTCTCATTTGGTGACAAATTAAGCCTCCAGGTGCAATTCTCCTTTTTGCCCATTAGATGGCCATTGACAATGTAACCCCTGAGCATACATGCAATAGGAAAATTGCTAGAAGCATAGGGTAAAGGTTTCTTTTGCATGTCTCTTTTACCAAAAAACTTTAACTCCTATTTTTTATTTTTCACAGCCAGAATTTAGTATTACTTTAGGTTACACATTAGTTATCTATGAGTAAAAATGTGGCAAAACTATAGTAAGGTTCAAATATACAACTTTCACAAAGTTTTGAATGGATCCTCATAAAGGAGAAAGATTTTCAAGAATTTATGCTGATAATCATTTCTAATATTTTTTAGCAGCTACCCATATGTGGTCCTTTAACAATTCCTAGTAGAGTGGGAATTTTCGCTTTTAAAGTACATTTTTACTTTGAAAAAAAAAAAGTCACTTATTTTTGTGAATGATGTGAAACTACCTAAAAATTCACTTTGCAAAAGAAAAAAACACAATCATGCAAGGAAAATTAAAAAAAAGAACAGTAATTTTGCTTGCACATAATTGGATTTAGGTCAGCAAAATTTCATCGTATTCATTTAGATAATGCCTTTTCTTTGCAAAGGAAATATCCATTTAACATAGTGAACGAGGTGAAGTTGTACCATTTTTTTTACATTATCCAGTCTCGTGATAGCAAAATTTTCCTTTGTTTCACATCTTTCACTGAGATCAGTAAAAATGTATATTAAAAGTGAACATGCTCTATACTGCTAGTAAAACAGGGTCATGATTTTGTAGGCTCAGATTCATAGCTAACCTTAGCCATGTAGATATAAGTATGTCCCAGCAAATTTAAAGTGGATGTAAACCCAAATCTTTTTATTTTTTTATTTTTATTTTTTTTATGTCAATGTAGAGTATAATATTTCCTATCATTTGAGCCCAGTCTTGCCACAAAGAGTTAATCCAGCTCTGAGCAATCCACTTTTATTGTTCAGTGAGATAAATCTTGACAAACAGAGAAAAACTTTGTCAAATCCTCCCCCTTGCTGTGAGTGACAGGTGATTTACATATATATCGTGCACTAGCCTAAGAGACATGCATTATTTTTTAATTCCCTCCTACTACTTTCTTCTGCTGCTCTGCTAGGAGTGGATGTTCCACACCTCAGCATAATTGGGCATGCTGAAGTCATGTGGTTACTTTCCTGTCTTTTCACTGGATGTTAGAGATCATAGAAGAAGTTCAGTGTAAGAAATACACAGGAGAAAATGCATATTGACAAGGGGAGTGTAGAGGTGGGCATGTAGTCTACTGACATCACGACTTCACCCACGAGCTCCACACAACAGACCCACCCACAGAATCTGCAGTTTTTCGGGTCTCATAACAGACAGAGGGGAGACATTTGACAGGTAAAGATACATGCAGGAGGCATGTATATCCTTATAGATAACCTCTATGGCAATAGTTTAGAAAGGATGACATTGGGTTCACATCCACTTTAATAGACGTATGTTCTTGTTTGGCAGGAGTGTACCTGTAAAGTGAACCTGCCTGCTATTGTCTCTGTTTGCCAGAAAAGCATTCTTCTGTGCATTTTTCTGATCCAGATTCATTTTTTTCACTAAAGACAGGATGGGCAAAAGGCTAACCTGAAGAGGTAATTACAGGCACCAACCACCCATCTGTCTAATCCTTAGTGGTTTATAAAGGGTCTCTTTATGGCTTATTGGCAAGGGAAGGATGGGTAGAGGCTTTGCGCAAAGTGAAGGACTTTACCGATTCTGATCCCTTGGTAACAAAGTGAAACCCAGATCAGCAGTTCGCTATTTGTGTGTTTAGGCTTCACATAATCATAAACAGATAATCTAGTAGTAGCTTTTATTTGTAGATGAATACAGTTTTATTTAATACAGATAGCCCAGGATAACTATATTTTCTGGTTTATTATTCTGACATTTAGCTCTATGGAGGTATCGCTAGGCTTTAGCTAAATTCACTTACTTTTATTTAAAAGGATGACTTGAAGTCCAGAAGTCTTTAAAGCTGTGTTCACAAAGAGATTGATATGGATATTATATACAGGTCAAGATGCTGAGCCAAGCAATTGACATGCAAAAATAAAGACTTCTATAAGCTTATTATAGGTATGTGGGAAATCAAATCTCTTCTCCCAGCAATTACATTTTAAAATGATTATATTTCTCCTGGCATCCACTAGTTTCAGTGTTATGACTTCTTAATTGCACTCTATAACATGAATGATTTTTATGATTCTGAGTACAGCTACAGCTCTGTGTCAGTTATTTAATTTTAAAATATATTGGCTTTTCACCTAAAATTTGTATTTAAGCGATATTATATACAAAGTATGTTGTAAACAGGTGCCCGTTCAATGAATTAATGAAGGTGTGAAGTGCTGTGTTACAGAATATTTCTGCAGCACTAATCATTGCCTGGGAATATAGTACAATTAAATTAATATTTAAAGGTAACTATAAGATAAACTATCATAGAGACTGAGAAGTAAAATGAAGTGTCCATAATCTTCAAATCAGCTGCTGCTATGTTTTGGTCTCACTATCTTCCTTCACTGGTTGTCTATTCGCTAATAAGGCTATTACTTGTTGTAAAGTTTCCAAAGGCTTTACGTTAAGGCTGTAAATCGATTTATACATGCTCAACTGGGATGAACATAATGAATATGCACTGATTGCTTAAAAAAATCATCTTAACAATTAAATAAAAACAAAAGGAAATTATTTTCATTTATAGATATGCATACATTTATTTATTTAAAGCCAAGTGTTAAATATTGTCACAAAAAATAAAATAAAAAATGAAGACATTGCCTACATGAAGAGGATCTAAGTGGCCTGGATTTCAGCACCTTCTGGGTGTCAGGAAAAGTCAGAAGATCTCTAACATCTGTGGAATATAATGCACAGGCTATTGGTCTCAAAAGTAAAAATGACAAAAACCTTTCAGTAGAAGTTAAAACATTTTGAGGGAACAATTATAATTTAGACACTACAATCATCTAACTGTTCTTCCTTCATCTTTCTTAGTTCATCATGGATTTTTCTTTTAAAGAAACATATTCTGAGAGGAGCATTTATAAATGGAGCTTCTCAGTCATTAAACATACATAATATATCTTAACTCATTAAAGAAAATGTAACAAAACATTTTGTTACATTTTAAATAATAATCTAGTCTGCTACTGTTTACTGATAGTTCACACTAGAATGTGGTGCAGGAACCAACGTTCTGTTCGTGTTTCCCATACCTCGTTCAAAAACACACTGCAGTTTATCTGCACCGGATCACATGGTACTATGATCTGCTTCCTGTACATTTTATAAAGTAATGCATATACTACTTTTGGTGTGGTCGGGCATTTTTTCAGCCCATTAACCAGTTGCCAACTGGGCCATAACCAAATTAAATCTACAGCGCGGTCAGATATCTGGGGCGCGCACTGAGGAATCTCCGTGACCGTCAGGTCTCCCAGACCTGGCGTGTCATTAATCAGGGTAAAGGGCTAATGACAGCAGCCCTTTACCACATGATTATGCCATTCAATGACGGCGTGACCAATGCATCAGTGTTCCATGCATGCTCCATCCATGGCTCATCCATCCATCCATGCTCCACCCATGGCTCATCCATCCATCCGTGCTCCATCCATGCTCCATCCGTGCTCCATCCATGCTCCTTGTGTGCTCCATCCATGGCTCATTTATCCATCCATGCCACATCAGTGATCTTTCGTGCCACATCCATGCCACATCAGTGATCATCCGTGTCACATCAGTGATCATCGGTGCCACGTCAGTGATCATCTGTGCCACATCCATGCCACATCAGTGCTCATCCATGCCACATCAGTGCTTATCCATGCCACATCCATGACACATCAGTGCTCATCCATGCCACATCCATGCCACATCAGTGCCCATCCGTGCCACATCAGTGCTCCTCTGTTCCATATCAGTGTTTATCTGTGCCACATCCATGCCACAGCAGTTCTCATCCATGCCACATCAGTGTTCATCTGTGCCACATCCATGCCACATCAGTGCTCATCCATGCCACATCAGTACTCATCCATACCACATCCTGGCTGGTTGTGCAAATCTACTGATTGACTTCTGTACAAAGAGCCTGTTGGGTTTTTTCTGAATGATCAGTGGCAATAGCTATAACTAGCAGTACTAATCAGTGTGTTCTTAGGATAGGATAATGTGATCGATTTTTTTTCATTCAACCTGCTGAATGAAAGAAAAATGATTAATGCATGGCTAAAGAGTTATTGCCACCATTGTTTCGTGGAAAGATTTTTACTCCAATCTTTTACAGTTAATAAACCAAAAGGGGGTATCCACCCCGTCTTGGATCTCAAGGTCCTAAATGTCTTCTTTTGAGTTCAAAAATGTAAATGGAATCCACTACGTTGGCAACAGCCTCCCTTCATCAAGTAGACTTTCTTATCCTCCACGCACATTAAGAATGTGTATTTACGTGTCCTCTTCTCTCCAAAACCTCAGCACTACCTGTTTTGCTGTGGGCATTCACCACTATTAGTTTGTGGCCTTACTATTTAGTCAGTCTTCTACACACAGAGTGTTTACTAAAGTACCCAATACTATATCTGCACAACCTCCTATTTAGGGAATACGTTACACAGATGCTGAGCGATAGGGATGAGCCGAAACACCCCCCCCCGGTTCAGTTCGCACCAGAAACTTCGAACGGACCTAAAATTCGTACGAACTTTAGAACCCTATTAAAGTCTATGGGACTCGAACGTATAAAATCAAAAGTGCTAATTTTAAAGGCTAATATGCAAGATATGCAACAGACAACACCAGCAGTAAGGGGTATCTTCAGGTGTATACTGTGCTGGAGGCACACAACACCCACTTTAACTCCTGCAGATGCCTGTATTAGAGAACACCAGCAATAAAGGGTAGATACAGGTGTATATTGTGCTGGAGGCACACAACACCCACTAACTCCTGCAGATGACTTTATTATAGAACACCAGCAATAAAGGGTAGATAAAGGTGTATACCGTGCTGGAGGCACACAACACCCACTAACTCCTGCAGATACCTTAATTAGAGAAAAACAGCAATAAAAGGGTAGATACAGGTGTATACTGTGCTGGAGGCACACAACATCACTTTAACTTTAAGATGCCTGCCTGTCTAGCTCTTTCTCTGCACGCCAGAACACACTACACAGGGCGCTAAACCCAAAATGATGTACCTGGCATATTGTGGCCTGTCTGTGGAAAAATATATAATGTAACTCTAATTGGTGATCTATGTGCAAACCATATGGTACAAAAATTGTGACTCAGTACTGAAATATTATTTAAGCATTATGAGATTAATAAAATAAAATAAAGTAGTAATTGGTATGTGAAATACGTGCTGACACTGCTGTGTCAAATTAATATAAATTGCATATGACAATAACACCGAAATTCATTCAGAAATTCATACAAAAGCAATTATGCCAAAGTCATTGTGCATGGAAAAAACTTTCAGGGACGCATCCTAGGATCACTAAAAATGTCCCATATAATAATGTCTTAAGTAGCAGTAACACAAAATAAGGTGACTAGTGCAGAAAGTGCCAATCTTCAATACAGAGAAAACAATCATCCCCGGTACGCCGCTCAGTGCTGTGGTAATGTGAATGCTCTCACCAGAACTTGTACCCCTGTGGGGTTGGATGGGCTTTCACAGTATAAGCCACTGTACTGCTATCTGGATTCTGCTGCTGGTGCGCCGGGGAGATGTTCACTCTTCGATTTATATTATCTCCGTTGGTATGTGCATTAGAGGAAAAAACACATCCATGGTGTAGTACGTTCAAACAGTTGTTTTATTTAATTAAATGTCAAAAAAATACTCACATTTACAAGTTAAAAAGTTCGCTCTGTATGTAAACAACGTCCGCCGGCCTCTTCTGGCTATAGGAGAGGTGCACGTAACGTAGCTATGGATGTGTTTTTTCCGACTACTTTGTCCGACTGTGGGTATGCAACACCAGGTTCGGACAAAATCCGTCTGGAAAAATCTGACGGATTTTGTGGTCGGAATGTCCAACTGTGTGTACGGGGGCTTAGACAAACCTACTTATCTGACCAACGACCACAATTGCCGCTCTAGAGTTGGGAAAATACTTCTTCCAGATTTCTTGGAAAATCCTATCAATGGATGCCAGATGTAAGGGCTTTAGAGGACTTCTAGACATATTTTAAGAGGACCTGGACACCATAGAAAAACCATCTCTCAATCTATATGAGCCCTGAGTGAATTTGATTCCCCTACAATGCTGGACTTTCAAATCTGTGTCCAAACAGATCCAGTGGAATAATGCAATCACAGTGGCATACACCAGGGACATGCGATGAGATCAGTGGCTGGTGAGGCACTGGCTAGTATCAGAGCTAAACCCCACATTATCATTTAGTGAATAAACCCCCACAGCGTAGCCGAGTGCTGTAGGATGAAATATGTCATCTTCATCCTCAGCCAATTGGTTTTCGCTTAGAAACCTGTGTGTCAGGATGCAGGCAGTCAATCAGTCCCCCCTCGCCCCCCCCCCCCCCCCCCAGACAAATAAGCACCTGGTGAAAGGAAATTTATTGGACATCAGATTTTTATTTTTTATTTCTGCATTCTGTAACAGCCCTGTAAATGCTGAAATTTCACTGGTCAAGTAAAGGGCTGTTACAGAATGCAGAAATAAAAAATAAAAATGACACTGTGATCTATATAGCTACCAACAGCCCTGATTTTAATAAAACAAGTCCTTATGTTGGTTAAATTAGTAAACTATGAGAACTAATGAAAGAGCCATACATAATCTATATAATAAAAGAATAGAACCTGAATCATTCTCTGATTATGTAGATTACATATAGCAACTTCATTAGTTCTCATAGTTTACTAATTTGACCAGCATAAGGACTTGTTTTAGCCATTTCGTAAACGGCGTTGAAACCACACATGTGAGGTATCGCCACGATCGTAGGAGCGAGAGCAATCTACAACATATAGATAAAGATAGCAAATGCAAGGAACTACCTAGTTACCTTATTTCATACTGTATGTATGCAAATATCTGTACTATGTGAAAAATACCAATAAAAAATATTTGGAATAGAAAAATCAGCATGGGTTCCTGCCTCCCCCCGGTCCATACCAGGCCCTGTGGATCTGGTGTGGATTTTAAAGGGAACTCCATGACAAAAATTGGCGTGGGGTCCCCCGAAAATACATACCAGACCGTTATCCGAGCAAGCAGCCATGGCAGGCCAGGAAAGGGGGGGCAAGTCAGCAGCCCCCCTCCTCCTGAACCATACCAGGCCCCCAGAACTGTCTCCTGTCCTTTTTACCTTTTTGACACTTTTTTGGTGAATGGGTAGGGGTACAACGATAACCCCCTTTGCCCCTGAGACCCCCACAACCACGGGAAAGGGTTGTGGGGATGAGGCCCTTGTCCCCATGTTGAGGGCAAGCAACCTGGTATGGTTCACTCGCCCCCTCCTTTCCTGGCCTGCCATGGCTGCTTGCTCAGATAAGGGTCTAGCATGGATTTTGGGCGGACCCCCATGCCATTTTTTTAAAACAAAGGGCATGGGGTTCCCCTTAAAATCCATACCAGACTTCAAGGGCCTGGAATGGATTTTGAGGGAGACCACCACACCATTTAAAAAAAAAAATTGGCACGGGATTCCCTATAAAATCCATACCAGACCTGAAGGGCCTGGTATGGATTTTGGGGGGGGACCCCCACGACATTTTTTTTATATATATTTGGCATGGGGTTAACCACTTTGATACACTGTGTTGTATATACTACACTGACTGAATATAGAGTCTACACTTAATATCTAGTCTACACTAAATGCAGAGTATATATATAGACTGTATAAATATATTAAATACACTGCCACTAATGAACTAACCTTCCTGCCTAATCTAGTATGTAAGCAGCTGTATACTGTATATAGTGTGGGGCGTGGACATAGTCTCCCTGAGTCATGATTGGCCAAAGGCACCCTGCCTTTGGCCAATTATGGTTCTCGCAGCAGAGTGCACTGTGATTGGCCAAAGCACAGTGCTGTGATTTGCCAAAGCATGCAAGTCAGGTGTATGCTTTGGCCAATCATCAGACATCAATGCATTGCGATCTTGGCACTCTAATTTCCTGTGAAAGCCCCATATGTTCGGTTAGTTTTAGAACAAATGAACACACGATGTTCGAGTCGAAATTAAGTTTGACTTGAACCGTGGACTCATCCCTATCAGGAACTCATAAAAGGAGACCCGAGCTTTCATTCATGACCCACTCACACCAAACAGCTGGCTATCTTAACTGAAGTCTAACCGACACTGATTAGTAATCAGCCATGACCAGTTCTAGGGGCAAAATTAGTATGTCATCACAAAGAAAGACCATACTGGTTTAATGACTATTTGAATTCAGCCAAGGATAGGCAATTTGTATATATGGAAGAATGGACTGTAGGCTGTAGTAATGAGCATTAACAGACACCAGTTCAAGGTAACAAGTATGTTCAGTATCAAATGCGATGGAGGGCAGGGGGAGGAGGAATTAATGAACAATTGCAACCTGGTGCTCACTGGTAAGGGGCATCCACACGGCAGTGACCACAGCAGTTAAGTTAGCATATGGACCGCATCCCAGGAGCAATCTCACCCGATCTCCCGCTGATGCTCGGTCTTCCCCGACAGCTGGTTCATGATGGTAGTTCATGATGGTAGTTGATCACTACTCAACTCCCCCTCACAGGAACCTCCAAGATATCTGCAAATGTCAGTGTCGCTGTGTGATTGACATCACAAAGGAAGTCTTCATATCCTCTGTGCAGTCTGTGCGAGCTGTGTGGAGCTGGGTGGGATGGCTGATGGTACAAGTTGTATGAATAGAGAGAGGAGCCGGATCACATGACGTAGTGACGTTGATGCATTTCCCTCACATGATCATGTGAGCTTCGTCAGGACACTGTGGAAGTCTGTTTCCGTAGCTTATAACAGTTAACAAGGGTACCTCCCCTCTTGAAATATCTTCCAGTCACTTACCACAGACTTAAAGGGTCACATCATGAATAGATCAATAAAAAAGTGGTAATTTGTGTATCAAATAGCTTTTGGATACCTTATTGTTCAGACCTCAAATACAGATGTTTTTCTTAGTAGCAAACTCTTCCAGACACTACATCCAAACAGATCAAAGTCAAGAGCATCAACATCCACAGCAGTTTAATCAAATTCCCGGTCCACATAACTAGGGATCCAAAAATTTAAGCTTAGCTCTGTGTTAAGCCCCTTTGGAATTATCATTTTTAGATTAAATATCCACTCTATATCCACTATCAAAGCAACCTGGGCTTCCATAACACCCCAGCAGTGCCAGAGGCTGATCGCCTCCATGCCACGCCGCATTGATGCAGTAGTTCATGCAAAAGAAGCCCCAACCAAGTATTGAGTGCATACTTTACTGTACATTGACATACTTTTCAGTGAGCCAAAATTTCTGTATTAAAAATCCTTTTTTTTATTTGGTCTTATGTAATATTCTAATTTTCTCAAAATACTGAATTTGGGTTTTCATTAGCTGTAAGCCATAATCATCAAAATTAAAAGAAATTAATGCTTGAAAAATATCACTCACTGTGCAACGCATCTACTGTATATAAAATATATATTTCCCTTTTTGAATTAAATTACTGAAATAAATTAACTTTTTGATGACATTCTAATTTTATGAGATGCACCTGTAGATCTTCTATCCCACATACCAGTTTACCACCCTGTTTTACAGTTAATGGCTTTAAATAGTTAATAGTTTTAAAATACAATTTTAAATAACTGTTAAATTAAATTAAATTAACAGTTAAATTAACTGTTTTTAAATAAAACAGTTAATAGTTTTAAAGCCCACGTTTTTAGAGATAGAGGCCCCAATAATTACCATATTGTTGGAAACTAGGAAGTCTACCTCTTTCAAGGTTTATCATCACACATGTAAGTCATACTCTGCCTGGTGGGAAGAAAGATGTTTTCACCCCAGGAAATACTCTGTTAGATTGATCTTGACCATTGCAGTCAGGCTTGCATTAACATTGAACTTGATGGAGCAAGAGTTATCAAAATCTGAAACCCCACTTTAAAGTGGTTGTAAACCCATCTGGAAAAAAAAAAGCAACCTGCAAGGCAAAGGCATAATGAGCTAGTATGCATAGCATACTAGCTCATTATGAATAACTTACCTGAGAACGAAGCCCCCGAAGCGGTCCTCCGTCTTCATGTCTGCCTCTACCATGGATCCTGGAGTGACTTCCGGGTCTCGCTGCTCCAGCACTGTGATTCGCCGGAGCAGCGATTTCGTCACTCCCGCATATGTGCACGGGAGCCGACACTCGCGGCATATTGCGATCTGCGGCCTGCCCAGTGCGCATGCGCCGTAGACAGCGGTGGCTGTCTTTTTGTAAATATCTCCTAAACTGTATAGGTTTAGGAGACATTTCTTGGACCTACAGGTAAACCTTAATCTAGGCTTACCTGTAGGTCAAAGTGGTTTGTAAGGGTTTACAACCACTTTAAGATAAGGTCCCCTTAGATATCCTGAATAATTGTTCTGTATACCTGCATTTTTTTCACATCCCTTTTAATGTAGAAAATAGTTTCAATTAAAACTGTTCATTTAAGCAGATTTAATCAGAAAGTGATGAGCCGCTGAAGCTTGAAAAAAATTAAGCTTGCTGAACCTGTTAAGTCAGCTCTGATTCAACAATGCTTTATACAATAAAGTCCAATATTTTGTAGGAATGACACAAGCTAAAAATGTGTGAATATCTATTTTACATACTATATACTGTATACTGTTAAAATGAGCTCAGCAGAGGGATGTACACTTTATTACCAAAAGTACTGAGATGCCTTCATTTACACGCACATGAACTTTAAAGCGGGATTCCACCCTAAAGTGGAACCTCCGCTGATCGGAACACCCCCCCCCCTCCGGTGTCACAATTGACACCTTTCAGGGGGGAGGGGGGTGGAGATACCTGTCAAAGACAGGTATTTTCACCCACTTCCGGGCATAGACTCCCACGGGAGTCTACGCCATTTCCTGCCCTGCCGCGCTGTCTGCTGGGACACACATGGGTCCCAGTGACAGCGTGGAGATTTCCTATTGCGCGGCGCAGCTCACGCATGCGCAGTAGGGAACCGGGAAGTGAAGCCGATTCGCTTTACTTCCTGATTCCCTCACCTCGAATGGCGGCGGCAGCAGCCGAGGCCCGAGCGGTCGATCGGCCTCGGCTGCCGGCATCGCTGGAACCTGGGACAGGTGAGTGTCCATTTATTAAAGGTCAGCAGCTGTAGTATTTATAGCTGCTGGCTTTTAATATTTTTTTTTTTGGGCGGAATCCCTCTTTAACGTCATCCCAGTCTTAGTCCATAGGGTTCAATATTGAGTTGGCCCACCCTTTGCAGCTATAACAACTTCAACTCTTCTGGGAAGGCTGTGGTTAAGGAGTGTGTCTATGTCACGAATGTCACATCTACCCCAATGCAGGTGGTCAGACAATATAGCTAGCTATAGATAGCTACTGTGTGCTTTACCTATAGCAGTCCCCTTTCCCTTAAGGCAAGCAGGCCTACCAGTACTTGGTTGCCCCCAGGACTTATACACAATGCTATAGTGCCTGGCTCTGGTTCTGGTAAGTGTCCATTTTGGAAGGTGGTGGTGCTTCATGAATTGATGAAAAGTGTTTCATGACACGGATGTGAATTTGTGTACATAGGATTCGGATAAGCAGTTTGTGAAGAGGACTATTGGGACTATTGTTAACACATGATTTTTCATTCAAGACCCTTTTTAAAGTATGCTTAATATAACAAATAAAGACAGTCGAAACATCCTCCCTGACTCATGTGCAGACTCATGTGCAGCACTGCTACCTTCCTCAAAATCAGCACTTTACATTCATTGGTACTGAACAGGAAACATGAGAGCACAACACAAAACTGCTGCCTGAATGTAACAATAAGTAAATGTGCATCAGCTTTGGTGCCCCCCCCTGCAGCAGTTTGTGGCGGCTGGGCACCCCATGCACCTGCCAAGCATTGGCCCTGATCAGACCTAAACCCAGACCTCTACATTCCCTACTTTGTCCACAACCAGCTCTGTCCTCTGGGCTGTCACGGCTTCATATCTTCTTGCTTTAGACCGAGTTCCATCTTGTTTCAGGGTCCCTGGACTTGAGAAGGGTGAACATTGGGGTCATGATCTGGGGTCATTTTGCAGTACAATCCATCTTCACAATCAAGAGCTCTGGTGAATACCATCTGGCTCTTAGACCCTGGCTAAGCCTGCATTACCTCCTCTTACCTGGGACCATTTGCTATTCCTACTCCCATGTCTGATCTGCTTGTGGTGACCTGCTTTACCGTAACGTTCTGTTAGCCTTCGAAACTTGGGTAAGCTTACCATCTCATTTTGGGGTATACCTTACAGTGTAGCTAGAGAAGTAGTGTAGCCACCGCCTTGACATATAGGCTGTATTTTATAAATAAGCCAGTCCAGAGTTGCCAAGATGAACACATACAAAAAATGGTTCCAGGGTAGAGAAAAATAATTGAACAGGCTGGGAATCCAAATAGAGCACAAAACTACAAGACTATATAGTGGTGTGTTGCTGCAGTATTACCAGACTGATGGTGTGGCACTACAATGTTTCTAAACTGATGGTGTGGATTTAAATGATAAATCTAGTATAGTGGACTATATAACACCTCCCTCTTCAGTGATAATAAAATAAAATAAATAGTGTGGCGCTGCAGTGTTACCAAACTGATGTTGTGGCACTACAATTTTACCAAACTGGTGGTGTGGGTTTAACGTTGTCCCCAAAATCAACTAAATTTGTTACTGTTTCAAATTTGCTTCACCGTGTAGAGCCCATTCAACACTTTTCAATCCATCTTTTTGCACTATATTTAGTGCAAGATATAAAAGATACGGGACAATGTTTTTTAGTCACAATAGACATGAATTCTCTATACACAAAGACATTTTTCCGTATCCTTTATATCTTGCCCTAAATATAGTGCAAAAAGATTGAAAAGTGATGAATGGGCCCTACATGGTCAAATGGATTTGAAACAGGAAAAAATTCAGTTTATTTTGCACGGCCTGAAAATGGCAATGGAAAACAACTATTTTTGGTACAAAGGAAAAAAAAGAATAATTTAAAAGATTTTAAGAGAAGGGATAGCAGAACAATAAACTGGAGTTACTCATGAGACAAGTTAAGAATAATGTATGACTAGGGGACAATTACTGGTGGACAAAAAAAGGAGAAAAAATTATACTTATAATTTGGAAATGGCCTTTATTACAGGCTTCAATAGACAATACAGGGCACTAGAACATATTATAAAAAATCAATAACCCATTTGAAAAGGAGATTCTATCAAAATGTATTACATGTTTCAGTACACATGCAATCGGCTGAGGAAGGAGGCGTGACTAGCCTCTGAAACACGTTCCAATTTGTCAGTTCTACTCCTGGTTTTGACAGCTGTCATCAGCTCCCTGCAGCTCATGGTTCCAGGGTCCTCCCTCCTGTCTCTACAGAACTGCTACAGCAGCCAAGACTATCCTGCGATCCCATGCAGGATGCTATACACAGCCCACCTAGGCACAGACAGTCTCTCATGAATAGCCTGTGAGTTGAACCTGTTACTGTGTTTTATATTTATACACATTAAACAGTTTTACACTACTGGTCGCCAGGCGCCTTTCTCTCCTTCCTCTCTGCAGCACACATGTTACTTACATTATTGAGTGCCCATGCCAGCTGCAATATGTAGGCAGGGCTACTAAGAAGCTTTCAACTAGAATTAGGGAACACATCAATAATATCAAAAAAGGGTTTAAAAAACACAGTCTGTCAAGGAATTTTAGAGAGGGACCCCAAAGGATTGTTTTTTAATGGGATTTATAAAATCAATGAACATTGAAGGAGTAATAATATCAAAATTAAACTATTCCAAATGAAACAAAATGGATCTATGAATTGCATATTTTATACCCAAGGGGCCTTAATATAGATATAGATCTTAATTGTTTTATTTACATTTTTTTCCTGGTCCTAGTCTTTCATAGTTTGATTAATTAGAAGTCTCTATTTTTTTTTTATAGAGGAATCCTACGTTTTTAAAGAGGCATCCTAAGTTTATGCAAAGTGGAATCAATAATAGGGAGTTATTTGTGTCATTTAATAGAATGAATTTCTATTTATAATTAGAGAGTTATGCCTGTGTTTTAGATTGTATCCACTGGAGCCCATACAACTGGGTTCCTGGAGAACTGGGCTGACTTCTCAGTGTTAACAGCTCTTTAGTAAGGATGGGCTGCACCTAAATGGTAATGGTACAGCCCCGTTGGGAAGAAAGATGTCCACAAAGTTGGAGGGGCCTTTAAACTAGGTATTGGGAGGGGGTCAGAGGAAGCAATAGCCAGCAGTGAGTAAAGGACTAATAGGTAATAGTGGAGTCAGCAGGGATAATACAGATGTAACTTCTAATCCTCGGATGAATTCAAGGACAATTCAGAAAAAAAAGCCTGAGGAAAACTAAGGGGAATTTATTATGCATCCTTTCAATGCAGAAAGGAGAGGGGACAGCTCACTCATTAAAGGCCTGTCATTTCATTAATGTCTTACAGGACAACTGTCCCAGTTGGTGGATTCCCCAACTAGAAAGCATGCCCTGCCAGATTTATTCATTACAAACAATCCAAGTTTGTTCTCAGATGTGGAAATACGGGACAACTTGTGGTTCTAGCGATCATAGGACAATCACTTTTAAAGTAAAACATATAAAAAAGAAGCACCAGGGTAGCACAAGAACAGACAATTTCAAACAAAACTATTTTTCTGAACTGCATGATATCTGTTGAGACCAAATCCTAGATACATTAAACCTGGGTGGCTAAACCGTAATGTAAAAAAGCCTCATTAAAGAGAAAAAAATGGCCTTTAAACAATAGAAAGGAGATGGGTCATTATCAGCATTCAAACACTACAAGGAATGCAATAAGAAGTGTAAGAACGTAATCAGGGCAGCCAAAAAAAGATTACGAGAGACAGATATTGGACAGGAGAGTAAAAAACATCCAAATACATTTTTTAGATACATTAACAGTAAAAAGGCAAGATCAAAGCACATTGCCCACATAAAAGGCGATGATGGGAGGATGGTTACGGATGACACAGAGAAGGCAACTGTACTAAATGCCTTATTCTCCTCAGTTTTTACATGAGAGAAGGAAGGGTATACCAACTGCAGCAGTACTGTAAGTGACTGTTAGTGACTGTTAGTGACTTCAATGCAGCTATCTCAGACTTGATACCCAGCTGCTAATAATAATCTGGAGGTAGCAGCTGTATTTACTTTGGCGACTTGGCTTGATGATTTGGTTTTCATCTCTCTCAACTGGGACATCTGAGTCTTTAAGAGCTGGGTCTCCGAGTCACTGTCGACTGTACTGGCCACCCTGACCCCAACAGCAGATTCCAACCTTCAGCCTTTCTTCTTGTTTTCCTGCAGGGCCTCCTCTTCTCTAATGAAGTTAATTCATTTAGAGCAGGTGAGAGAGTCACTCAGACCCCGGGCTCAAAGTTGAAGCATGGCAGGATCCAGCGCTCCCCTTTGCATCTGTCGCACAAGACTTTTACTTACAACTTTGGCTTCCACTCCACCCTTTATTATGACTTGGTGCAGAATCTGATCTAGCCGCATAACATAGGCTGATAGCTTCTAGCCTTCCATCTGGTAAGTGTGGTTAAAGAGGGGTGAAAGAGGTGGGTTACAGCCCCCATATATATATTTCTTGTTTTGGGTTATTACTCCTTTAAATATATTGTTGCTCTGAAGTTAGAAGTAAAAGAGATGCTTCTATAGAGAAGTTGGAAGTCTTAGTTTAGTTTTGTCCTAACCACAAATCTAATGCCTGGATCAGAGGGATGTGATAGCCTGTTTATTGTTATAAAAGCTGGTATAAAACTGCCTGAACAATGACAGGCGAGACATGCTATGGATACCTATACTGTATGTACATTCATGAGTTATACCTTGAAAGTATAATAAAAATATGCTGTACCAGGACCATTAAATCGAACAGTGTGTAATCAATCTGTGTTGTTTTGCTTGTATACCCTGTTACCTGTGCAGAATCTGGGTGTGACGAACAAAGAAGTTCCGGCAATAATAATAATAGTAAGGTAAGATTGATAGTAATAGGGTGATAGATAGGATTATAGTTTATAAGATACAGAAGCACCCTATCACGGGAGAAAAGCGGATGTAGTTGGCATGGAGGTGGTAGCCTCTGGATCTGCCTGGATATGTCCTGAGCTCCCTCGGTTGGAGACCTGTCCCTCTGGATGGACCAACAAGGCATTGACATTCACCGTTAGTTGAAGTATAACCCCCTGCAAGGCATTGGGAACTCCCTTCTTCCACTCCATCAAAACAGAGGTAGCATCCGTGCTAGGATCTGCCTTCACATCCAATAGGCCTACTCTTTTGCCCAAATCTAAGGCATCCAGGGCTTCACAAACCTGATCTTCAGTCCAATCACCACAGGAACTTCAATCACAAGCTCCACTTGGCCATTTTCTTCTGTACACCACTCGGTCACAGCAGCAGGCTCCATCTTGGTGTCTTTAGCGGTGCTGTCTTAAGGAGTTGAATGCAGAGTAGCAGTATTTTCCCCGGACGAGCCCCCACGTGTAGTGATACCCCCGCAGGAGCTGCTTAAGTTAGTTCAGTCCATTACTCGGCCTTTCAATCCTAATAACAGCCTCTGTAATATTTCTGTGGAAGAATAACAGACAGTAACAGTATATATTCAAATAATGAACTGGAGAGCAATAACTGAGATTAAGAGCAATATAGCTCCCAATCTTATAGTCAAGCTGCTCTTAGGGGATTCCAAACCTGAGAATGTCCCCAAGAGCAGAGACACACTTAAATGGCAAATAAAGCACAATGTGACACTTTAAATTGGATTTGTTACCGTTACTTAGGTTGGCTCTATGAGTCCAGGCAGAAGGGGAGCAGAGAAATGATTACATTGTGTCAGGCCTCTCTCTTCTGTCTCCAGACACCACAGGCCCAACTTTAAACACTTTATTCAAGTCAAAAGGTAATGGCTTAACTTCCTAGACAAACTAGTTAAATGGAGTGCCAGGAATAGAATAATAGAAAAGGGTGAGGTACCTACATCCTATTGATATGGAAAGATTGTTTTTGAGGCTAAATGGACTTTAATGGTACCACAACATTTAAGATACACAGGTAGATAAAACAAATAACATTTTTTGAATTAACATCAACATGTAAAAACATACATATTAAAATAGCTCAACTCAACTAGATACAACTGAGAAAGATAATAATACCAGTTCGCCCTGTATCAATTTTACTGGTATGCTCAAAATGTTTTGTGGGTAATTCACTGCTTCTTACTATATGTTAATGTCATAATAAAATCCCTGGTGTCCATACAGTTACATTCTTGGCATCTCTTAGTATGTTTTTGATATAACATATAGTAAGACATTTTTTTTTTTCTTCCTTTCTTTCTATCTCTTGAGGAAGGCATCGTTTTAAATCTTATTTACAATATTATTTATTATATCTTTTAATAGACTCTCTTATTGCTTCCATTTCTTGTCTGTGGGGTCTCCCACGCCTGCCGAGGTGGAGCCACTCTTCTGGACTGCGGCTTGTGCTGTTGCTCTGGATAAGGATTGTGACCATCATTTCTGGGAGGGCCACCATACCTATCATTATCTTGTTAATATTTGGTCATTTTATGTGACATCTTATCATGTCTATCACAACTAATATGATATATTTTTTCATTTGTACGTAGCAAGGTCTCTGGCCTCCTTTAGTCTAATGAGAACCTCCAAGGCCGACACCTGACATCCTTCTGTATGTGGTGGGTTGTGAGACATAATGGGTGTAAGGTGGATAAAGTTATTGAGCGCCAGACATTTCTTGAATGCAAAAGAGATGTTTATTTCTCTTACAAACTTTTGGGGGAAAGAGGGTTAGGGCCAAGACACCCTTGGGTAGTTGCAAGTTCAATTAGCAGACTCTGAGACTTCAATAAGAGGACAGCTGTGTGGGGAAAGGCTTCCAGCAAGAAGCCACATCTGCACGTACAAGAATGCTGTCTCCTATGGCAACAGTCTTTAACAGTTCCTAACACAAAGCGTATAAGTTCTTTTACCTTTCCTACAACTTTTCCTTGTAGTTCTTCAGCTCTTGAGCTCCTCCAATCTTCACGGTGGTATCTTCCTCAAGCTCAAGCGTCACTCTCTGCTGGGCCCCTAGCTTGGCACACCCGATACTTCCCAAGCTTCACCCCACTGGCCTGCTTGGTCCCTGGCTTGACACACAAGGCTGCTCTGCAAGCGCCATCTCCGCTGGCTGGGTCCCTGACTTGATCACTGCCTGAAGTTTCCTGATTCTCCACTGTGCCTGTTTGGTGAGAATACTGCTCCCATACTTGCTTCAGTTACTCCCTGTAGTCCCTGGCAATAAGGTTATTGGTGCCTTAGTGGCGACAGCTTCCCTTTTACCTTTGACCACTAACATGTTCTCCGGCCGGCAGAACAGTCACTTCTGGTTGTGTCAGAAACCATAAATCAGACCGAGACAGATGTACAGTTAATCACACTTGTTTAATAATAATATAAAGGTAAACAGAGTAAGAGTAGTCAATACATAGCTAGAGTTCAGTAACCAGGTCGGGTAGTCAGCCAACATCAGAGAGCCAGAGATCAACGTAGTAGTACAGCAAGCAGGCGAGGAGCCAGAAGGGACATCAAGTCCTCAACAAGAACGCAGGAGAAAAGTCTCTGAGATGTGACCAAAGGCGAAGGCAGAGATGAAGTGGGCTGGGTGGCTTTAAGTAGGCAGGACTGACGAGCAGATCAACAACAACTAAGTCACTGTGGAGAGAAAGGAGCTGTCATTTAGTCGACAGCTGAGTGGCCAGCTCAGAGAAAGAAGGGCTGAGCGCAGCCCTGACAGGTTGGACTGCAAGCCGCAGTCCCAACCATGTGCTGCTCTCTTGCTTTTGGATAGGCCCTCAGACAGCTTAGCAGCCAACGACACACGTCCACCCAAACAGCTGTCCAGGTGGCACAGAACATAGATCACCTGACTCTACCCATATATTTAGGCTCTCCCAGCAGGCCAAGGGTTCCAAAAAAAAACCGCCCCGTTGGCTGAGATAACCCATATACCCATAACCTGACCTTGCTCTTCTCAGATCTAGTTCCATCAAGTACCCGACCACCTAGCGGTAGAAGAGAAAAGTGCAACAAGGCCAAACTTAGGGAGAAATCAATGGATCTCTAACAATCAACCAGGATAACTATTCCTGGCAAATAAATTTGTGAGGAGCATCCCTGCCTAAACTCCAGGGTGCTACATGTAGTATAGGGATGGACTGAACGGACCCTTGTTCGGTTTGCACCAGAACTTTCAAACACTGCGAAAGTTCGGATCCGAATAAATGAACCCCATTAAAGTCAATGGGACATGAATGTCAAAGATCAAACATGCCAATTTTGAAGGCTTATATGCAAGTAATTGGGCATACAATGGTTATAGGTGTCCGGGTCCTGCCCTGGGGGACATGTATTAAAAAAAAAAATTGTGAAAAATGTCATTTTGAAATGAGCAGTGATTTTTAGATTTTTAAAGTGAAAGCATAAAAATGAAAAATTCCTTCCAATATAGTGCCTGGGGGGACACCCTTAGTCCACCTGTAAAGTGGCAGATCTGTACCATGTCTAGAATCTGCCGCAGCAATAATTGCATTTATAAAGCCAATTTTTATTTTTTTTTCCTGCAAGCTGCCTTCATTTTGCTAAGCAACAGCTAGGGAGCCAGTGTGTATGATGAGGCCACAATGTGCACTGGGAACAAAATTTGAGAATTTTAGATACATTCTGGTGTCACTTTGACTTTGAATACAAGTAACAGGTGCATAAAAATTGGTCTTTGGGTGTCAGTGGTACCTTCCCACCGTAATGCCCCGTACACATGAGCGGATTTTCCGTCTGAATAAAATTGGATGGTTTTTCCGACAGAATTCCGCTCAAGCTTGGCTTGCATACACACGGTCACACGGACCATCAAGAACGTGGTGACGTACTACACTATGACGAGCAGAGAAAATTAAGTTCAATGCTTCCAAGCATGCGTCTAATTGTTTCAGAGCATGCGTAGGAATTTTGCGCGTTGGAATTTGTACAGATGATCTTAACTTTTTCTGACCATTGGACTTTTGCTGGCAGAATTCCAGCCAGAGAACCTGCTCTCAATCTTTTGCTGTCTGGAATTCTGCCAGCAAAAGTCCAATGGAGCATGCACACGGTTCGAATTTCTGACCAAAAGCTCACTTCCAACTTTTGCTGGCAGAATTTCTGATCGTGTGTATGGGACTTAACCCTATAGAGGTAATTTTGATGAAATCAAGAATTGTCCTTGCTCTAAAAAATTTCAATGATATGCACCTGTCAAACGGGCACAGAAAAATTGGTCTTTGGGTGTCAGTGGCACCTTCCCTTCGTAACCCTATAGAGGTACTCTTGATGAAAACAAGAATTGGCCTTGCTGTAAAAAATTGCAATGATATGCACCTGTCATCAACAATATCACATTATGTGGAACCTCTTTTCAGTTCTTGGTTACATCGTGTGAATATATGGATATGTTCTGACCCCCCCCCCCCCCCCTGTGAAAATATCTATCTGGTAATGGCAATGGGAACCTATTGAAGGAAGGAGTGAGTGTCCTCTATTCATGCCAGTGACTACTGATGTCAAGTTCTTGACCATCGGTGAAGTATCACCAGAAGCCTTGACGACTCAAGGGGCGTATGCCCTTTGGAGTCCATTAACTCCAGTAAGCCTTCTCATTGTCGGTGGTGGTTATCTCCATACTTACTTTCCTCAACCGTTTTCCCATTGATGTTCTAACCTATAGACTCAACCCCCTCTTGGCTTCATTTTTTCATGCACTTTGCTTATATTTTGATACATTTTTTCATCTACAATTTTATTTTTCACCTATCACGTTGGTGGACATTACTTCACTGTTTATGTTAATTTTTACATTTATATTAACATAAAAGTTATTATATGCATATGTATTTTTTACAACTTATATGGTCTCTTAGCATTTAGTGACTGTTCATATTAGCGCTGCACTTTTACCAGAAAAAAAAAACATTTGACATGGCTTTTTGTACTAGGTTCCTCTGTCTGGTAGATTACCAAGTGTGTGGGTCATGGTTAGGCCCCCTTCACTGTTTTTTCGTTTTTTCTATATACTGTTGTATTTTCATGCTGCCTGTAAAATTTGTTATTAGTTTTGGTCACGTATGTTTGTTTTAACACAGTCTTCTTGTCACAGTTGGCGGTTATCCGTTTTGCGGTCTGAGGTCGCAGGTGGCTGGTAGAGGAGGTAGAATTGGTAGCAGGAAGCCCAAGTAAGCCCCTGAGCCTAACCTGGATAGCTGGGGGGCTGAATTGGCTCTTGCGAAGGAAGGAAAGTGGGGACATACTACTCAGCACTGCTAAATGGATCTTGTGCAGGATATATTTTACCAGTTGATTGTTCACCATTTACAGATATCAAGCTCTGGCCGATACCTAAATAATAAATGATCAACCCAGTCGAAAGTATCTTTGTTCTCAGTGTGGTTCTTTTGAGTCGATCTCAGGGAGAAGTGAACAGTGTACCAAGTTCTATTTGTGTGAAAAGAAATTATATCAATTTAATTTGTGTACAGTGTTGCATGATTGCACAATTGCCAGTGAAAGTGGTGCAGTGCTGAATAGCAAAAAAAAAAAAAAAATGCCCTGGTCATGAAGCAGATAAAACCTTCTGGAGGTCAAGTGGTTAAAGAAGGCATTGATGACTTTGCAGGTGGTATATCAGTAATTCTTTGAACACAATGTAAAAGCATTGTTTTGCACTGTGATACATAGTGTGTTTGCTTATTTAGAGGACTTTGCAGCAGTATTATAAAGCTATAAGCTGATAAGTTCAGTTCCCAGGTTTAATACTGTATTTCCATTGACAGTTCACAGTTCAAGTATTAACCCCTGCAGGTACAGGGACCTGGCAAGCCACACTTTAAAATGTCCCATAGTGTAATCCCATCCCTTTTTTAAAACAGCACCTGGTACTCATGTTATTAAATATTCCCTTGTGCAATATAGTTGTTGTTAAAGGAGAGTGTATAACCAGATTGGAATCTATATAGCAGTGTGCCCATTTTCATTGCTCTTTTCATTTTCATTATTAAGAAACCTGAAAGTTCTTGAAAAACTACCAGCTGTGCCTATATTTTAAATTAAAGTACTTACTAGGACATACTATTTCCTTAAAAATATTATTATTAAAAAAAAACTGACCAACTTTGAAGTTTAATATCTGGAGACATGTAAATAAAAATAGGAAATGTGAAAAAGAAATCACTATGGATAATATAGCGCCATCTTGTGGAAGAAATGGTAAATTACAATTTTCCTTTAACAAACAGGTTAGCTTCCTCATTTTTTGCAATCTTACTAGTATTGTTTTAATAAATCAGGTAATAAAAAATAATTCCTAGTCAAAGAAATTGTGTTTGTAAGCCTTGAATTACGGGTTTTTAAAGGATGTTGGGAAAATTGAAAGGTCTTGTAACCATTTCAATTCAGTGCCAGTGTTAAAAAAAAAAAGCAGTGAAAATGTTAAGTAGATTTAGGGCTTATGTCAATGGGCATTCATGTTAAATGTAGGGGTTTTCATTTGAATGCAGCTGTATGCACACTACTGTAAAACGCTGCTTTTACCAAAAAAAAAAAAAAAAAAAAAAGGCTGCATTTGATGTTCTTTGCCTGAAGTTCAAGCATACCTTACTAGAGCAAAGAAACGCAGCGCAAAGCAAAATAAATTAAAGGCACCCTCCTAACTGTGACATGCACTGCTCTATTAAAATCAATAGCAATTTGATTACCTGCATTAGATGTGCATTTTAAATGTATGTTAAATACAGGAAAACAGAACCAGATGACGTGAGCCTTTAATGATGTGCATAAAAGTATGTGCCAACTGTTCCTGATTTCCATAACCATTTGAACTTAAAAATACATACTATTTTTTTAACTGGAAATTATTTTACAATACTTTCAACTATTTTTTTTCTATTGTCTGAGATACCCAGATTTGATATTGCTATAGTTGAGTTAAAGCATGTCAGCACTCTCTTTATTCTGTTGGTACTGTTTAACCCTGCAGGATGGTTTGACATAGACTGCTATGCTGCTACTCCAGCACTTGCAAAGCTTCAGAACAGTTTGACAGTTTAATGGAATGAAGTAGATAAGAAGAGTCTGTCTGATTTAAAATCAGAGGTGTTTGCTGGACTTAAAGCTTACTATTTATGATATTATGATAAATGATAAAAGAAGTAAACACCTAGCTGTGTGTTCTTCCTATATAGAGGTGCCCTGTGTCGTCTCACAGGTCATACATAGCTAGCTCTAGCTGTTCATGCACATCATCAGTTATTCGATCCAAGTAATACTAGTATTAAAATGCTATGCTCAGCTGACTCATAGCTGCTTTCAAGTTGAACTGAGACCATGCAATCAGATTCTGTATTCAGTGTGTGGCTGTACTAAAATCAGGCAAGGTGTATTATGGTGAAGGTCATTCACAGTGCAAAAAAAGCCGTTTGTTATTAACCATTTTTACACAAAAAATGGGACCCATGGCTTAACCATGCCAATCTCTTCTTTAACCCCGAATAATTCTACCAAATACTTAAGTTTACTGAAGAATATAATATATGTATACAGTTTAATAAATAATAGCAAAATATATATATGGCATCCTAGTCTTAGTCTGTAGGGTTCAATATTGAGTTGGCCCAACCTTTGCAGCTATAACAGCTTCAACTCTTCTGGGAAGACTGTCCGCAAGGTTTAGGAGTGTGTCTTTAGGAATGTTTGACCATTCTTCCAGAAGTGCATTTGTGAGGTCAGGCACTGATGTGGATGAGAAGGTCTGAGTCTCAGTCCTCAATCTAATTCATCCCAAAAGTGTTCTATTGGGTTGAGGTCAGGGCTCTGTGCAGGCCAGTCAAGTTCCTTCACCCCCGCTCATCCATCCAGTTTACGTGTGTGTAAAGGCAGGCATCCCAATACTTTTGGTAATATACTGTAGTGATCTTTCAGGTTTTAAACTCTTACTCCTGGTAAATATTCAAAGGGTATGCAGTGCAAAAAAAATCACAATAAGTCACACAGTAGTAACAAATAGTTCCTGAAAGAACCTATGACCCAATGTATAAAAGGGAAGAGAATGACCTTTCATGTCAGACTGCTCCCTTCAGATCCTGATGCCGCGGGCCCAACAAGTTTGTGTCTCAATGAATAAACAGCAAGTAATGCAATAATTAATCACTTAGTAGAGTGCCACTTAATGTGTGCAGATATTTTGCACAAGGTCTTTTAAGTGGGGGGAGAAGAGGAGAGTGGAGGAGTGCTGTACAATGGTGATTGGCAACAGAAAATAGCATGTGCTAAGTGTTTCCTTTTTGAGGCTTTAATGTAAAGAGATGGGATAAAGGTGTCTGCATGTAGTGTCTTTGAGTGATGTACACAGGGTGGGCTTCTGCCTGCTCACCAAACCTAAAGATACTAAGGCTCAAGGGAATAGGATGTACCGGAACAGGCTCTTGAAGAATCTGCAACCAGTGAGGGGTGCCCAGCCGTGCACCTTGTGACACTGGGATTCTGCTGTAACCGTACTGGTGACGATGAGCGTGACCCCCAACAGTCTCTCGGCTGACAGGGAGCTGGCAATGGTGGATCTGCTCACTCACTCGCCGGAGACTCTCCAAGTGCCTAGGCTGCACTGCCTGCTCACATTCCCCAGAGCAGCCAGGTACCTGCTCTCAGCTGAAGGCCGTGGTCCCAAGAGAAAGACTCCTTCCCAGACCAGGCTATTTATGTCCTCACCCAGCATTCTTCTCTCTCCCAAACAGATGGAACTTGTAGTCTGCAGCAGTCTAGCTCTAATGAAAATCCTGGTTCCTTGGACCACATATCCCATTATCCTCTGCTCTTTGCTGTGGTCTCTGCATTCAGGAGATGATGACACAGTGTCCAGGCTGAACACTAGAGGGAAACAAGCTCACTGCAGCTGGTGTTACAGAATGCCCATAATGACACAGGCAAAGTTAGCCAGCACCTGGTTACATCTACACTGCAAGAAATAGACTAATTCAAAGTAATGTGGTTTTAAGCCTTTGTCACAAAAAACTGTGGAATTGATTTATATAAGATGTGGATTGCAATTTTCAAAGTACTGGTATGTCAGCTCTGTTAGCTGATATATAAAGGTATGGAGCATTCATGGTTTATGGCTGTACTTACTACTTCATCCATATAATGGCACACACATGGTAATGATTTTCTGTCTGTGACTGGCGTTTATCAACATGGTCAGGGTTCATTCAAGCTAGTCCTTTTTGTAAGGTGTCCTGTACTTCAAACTGCAGTGAGGACTGTGTCTTACCGTAGATCAGGTCAACCCTGCAAAGAATTACCATTCAAATATTGAACACATTATGCCTGAGGATCATGACATTAATTGCTTTTGAATGCCACGGCTCCTTCAATCTTTCTTTCTGTCCCATCGCCTGCCACAAGGGAGGCTCCTATACAGTTGCTGCAGTTATAAGCCATAGTTGCTCACTCATTGATCCTCAATTTGCCCTTAGAAAGCTAACTGAGAAACGTTTTGAGGATTCATCACTACAGGGCCAATTGCATACTCGGATTGCATGCAGTTGACATACACATATTGGGGTTGATTTACTAAAACTGTGCAAAATCTGGTGCAGCTGTGCATGGTAGCCAATCAGCTTCTAACTTCAGTTTGTTACACAGTTACATAGTTACAAGTTACATAGAAACCAGATTTTTTTTTATGAGGGGGTAAGTAAAACCTTGGACAGTGGGTTGGCTCTGAACGTGGTATACTTGGATTTTGGAAAAGCGTTTGACACAGTTCCCCACACAGCTAATTTTTAGGGTAAAGTCTATAGGTTTGGACAGATTTGTTTGTAAATGGATAGAAAACTGGCTAAAAGACCAAATTCAGAGAGTAGTGGTTAATGATTCTTACTCTGAATGGTCTAAGGTTATCAGTGGTGTACCCCAAGGTTCAGTGCTGGGACCCTTACTTTTTAATATCTTTATAAATGATATAGGGTCTGGGATTAAAAGTACCATTTCAGTCTTTGCAGATGATACTAAGATATGCAGTGGAATAACATCCTTACAGGATGTCTCCAATTTACAAGCCGACCTCAATGCTCTGTCTAATTGGGCGACTATGTGGCAGATGAGGTTTAATGCTGATAAAAGTAAAGTTATGCACTTGGAGGCTAAGCATATGCTTGCATCATACATATTAGCAGGGATACAGCTGTGATAATCCATAGTAGAGAAGGATCTGGGGGTTTTGTTAGATCATAAGTTTAATAATAGCATGCAATGCCAAGTTGCAGTTTCCAAAGCAAGCAAAGTCATTTCTTGTATTAAGAGAAGTATGGACTCCAGAGAGAGAGAGAGATCATTTTGCCCCTGTACAAATTATTAGTAAGGCTGGATTCACACCTATGCATTTTTAGTGCTTTTTGCATTTTGCAGGTTTGCATTACAGTCCATTTAACATGGTTTCCTATGGAACACGTTCTGTAGTGCAAATCTGCAAAATACAAAAAGCACTAAAAATGCATAGGTGTGAATCCAGCCTAAGACCTTATCTGGAAGTTCTGTTTTGGGCACCAGTTCACAAAAAGGATATCGGGGAACTGGAGAAAGTGCAGAGAAGGGCAACCAAACTGATAAGAGGCATGGATGAGCTCAGCTATGAGGAAAGATTAGAGGAGCTGGACTTATTCTCTCTTATGAAGGGGAGATTAAGGGGGGATATGATGATCAACATGTACAAATACATAAGGGGTCCATATAGTGAACTTGGTGTTGAGTTATTCACTTTAAGGTCATCACAGAAGACAAGAGGGCACTCTTTACATGGAAAGGTTTCTTCACAGAAAGGTTTCTGCCACATTTTCACAGTAAGAGCTGTGAAAATGTGGCATAGACTCCCTCCAGAGGTGGTTCTGTCCTGCTTAGTCGATTGCTTTAAGAAAGGCCTGGATTCTTTCCTAAATGTACATAATATAACTAGGTACTAACATTTATTGGTAAAGTTGATCCAGGGAATATCCAATTGTCTCTTTGGGGATCAGGAAGGGATTTTCTTCCCCTGCTGTAGCAAATTGGATCATGCTTTGCTGCGGTTTTTCGCCTTCCTGTGGCTCAACTGTGTGTAGAGGATTGTATAATTCTTTTTTTTATTGGTTGAACTAGATGGACTTGTGCCTTTTTTCAACCTAAATAACTATGTAACTATGTAATACCTGTATTTTGTCTGATATTAAAATGAAGGTGATGATGTTGTTCATGTCACAGTTGTTCTTGTAAATGAATATGGCTGTTAAAATATCATCAGTAAGTGTCCTTCACCACCTGCTATTTGCTGGATCAAAGAAGAACAGGTTTCTTGAACCTCTGCAGTGCACAATGTGGTTTAGCTGGCTTTCACTTGCAGAAGTGGTTGTACATTTGCAGGTTTCACATGCAATATCTCAGACCCTTGATAAAGTCACATGACATGTGACGCAACGCATCGGGAGGAGCCAGTGACGTCGTTTTGAGAAGTATCTCCGTGAACACAGTGGGCGGTGGAGACTGTGTTGGGAATGCTCTGATCAGCTGATTGTTTATATGCGCTGCAACTATCCTGGGTTATGTGAGTGGAGCAGCTTGTGTTTGTTATACAGGAGTCATGATCATTGCGCAATGATGTTTTTTTCTGCTTTATTTTCATGCCAATGAGAAACCTGATTGTGAAACACAGTGTTTGAAGATACAAGTGAGACTATTGATAAGTTAAATTTTAATGTTAACATCTTCTGTGGTGTGATCATGATGTAATTTTGCCTGAAGCCTGGATCCATGCATGTGGGAATGGACTGAGTTTTTGTAGTCACTGATTTATTTAATTATATTGATTTGTGGTATCATTATTTTAGGATATTAATGGGCAGTATCACATATTATTTTGGTTTATAAGGCTATAAATTTAACTCCACTTAGGAGGGGTATTCCTTTGCACAGCATTTTGCACTTTATTCCATAGTTATTAATGAGGAGTATATGCAGTACTTTTCTCTACACTTGTGTATGATACAATTAAGCATTTTTTCACAATATTTTGTACAACTATTTTTGCACAATTTTGCACAGTATTCAGCACTTTACTTCAATTGGTTTTATGTCTGCGGATGTATTATTGCACTTAGCACTTTTATAAACATGGATTTAAATATTTATATTGAGTAGTATTTATTACATTTCTAGTGCAGTGGGTAAATGGGAAATTGATTAGCGCGCACCATTATTAGATATTTAACCCTTATGAGTGACAGAACACTTTTATATGGTCGCAGCTTAATCATTAAGGTTTTTTCTATTTAAATTCTCAGCATATGTATATTATCATATCAGCGCTTGGGCCCCTTATATTTAATATATCAGATTTATTTGTGAAAAAATAGACATTCTGTTATCATTAGGTGAGGAGAAAATATTATAGGAAAATGGCTGATCACTGATTGGTTAAGGAATAAGTTACAGGAAGCTAGGTAGCTACTGAAATGTGTAGCACCCTGCTCCAGAAAGTTTACATTTACTTTTGACTCTGCTGTACTCAGTATCATCTATTTTCTAGCTCTGGCCAGGTGGTTGATTGCTCCTGCCTGCCTCTGGAGGAAGCTTCCAGAAAGATAAAAGGAGGGTCAGCCAATGAGCTTTTAACATTTATCTGACCTCAGCCTATCCCTGGGAGGGGGCACCCAGAAGGTGGCTAGGGAGAAAATAAATGATGGGGAAGGCTTATTCAAAGGAGTCTTCTCCTGGAGTTGCCTGTGTACTGAAGACCTGTTGCTAGGTTTAAGCATGTGTTTGGCTGAGGGCCTGGAAGAACTTGGACTGAAAGATATTTGCTGGAGAGCACTACTTTAAGAAGTTGGGCTGTAGAAGGACCCCTTTATCACTAAGAGTGTTGTGTGGAAGTTGGTTGATGACAGCTGCCCTTGGGTATTATGAATAGGACCTTTGCCTAAGACTCCAATTGTGCATGTACTTTGGGGTTTGAATGCCAGAAGTTGCTCTATGGACTGGGACTGCTTATACAAAGTATCAGATTAATTGGCTAACCCCCTATCTTCAGTAAAGGCTACTGCTAAAGGATTTGTGCTTTGAAATCGGTCCTCATGTGCTTGTTTTGCATTTTAGAGTTTACTGCATCCTCATCAATAACTCCTGTTCAGTTACTACAATATATCTGCAAAAAGACATCCCCTAAACCAGAGTTCATCAACCCTGTCCTCAGGGCCCACTAAAAGTCCAGGTTTTATGTATTACCTTGTGGAGATGCAGACTAGAATACTGCAATCACTGAGAAGCAAATGATATCACCTGTGATGCATTTCAGTTATCTTGCAAACCTGGCCTGTTAGTGGGCCCTGAGGATAGGGTTGATGACCACTGCCCTAGACTGAGCCTTTGTTTGTCAGTGTCCTTGGAGCCAGTAAAATGTAATCAAAGCAGTCTCACCAGTGTAATGTCATCAGAGCAGTCTCATCAGTGCAATGTGATCAGAGCGGCGGTCTCATCAGTGAAATATCATCAGAGAGGTCTCACCAGTGAAACATCATCAGAGCGGCCTCATCAGTGCAATGACATCAGAGCAGTCTCAACAGTGTAATGTGATCAGAGCGGTCTCATCAGTGCAATGTGATCAGAGCAGTCTCACCAGTGTAATGTGAGCAGAGCAGTCTCACCAGTGTAATGTGATCAGAGCAGTCTCACCAGTGCAATTTAATGCGAGCGGTCTCACCAATGCAATGTGATCAGAGCGTTCTCATCAGTGCAATGTTATCAGAGCAGTCTCATCAGAGCATTCTCACCAGTGCAATGTGATCAGAGCAGTTGCACCAGTGCAATGTCATTAGAGTGGTCTCATCAGTGAAATGTCATCAGAGCGGTCTCACCAGTGTAATGTCATCAGAGCAGTCTCACCAGTGCAATGTCATCAGGGAAGTCTCACCAGTGCAATGTTATCAGAGCAGTTTTACCAGTGCAATGTGATCAGAGCGGTCTCATCAGTGCAATGTGATCAGAGCAGTCTCACCAGTGCAATGTCATCAGCGTGGTCTCATCAGTGAAATGTCATCAGAGCGTCCTAACCAGTGCATTGTCATCAGAGCGGTCTCACCAGTGCAATGTCATCAGAGCAGGACAAACCTGGATTCTTGTCACACAAAGACTTCTCCATGGGGGTGTCCTCCTAGGTCTTGGAGTGGCTCAGCCTCTCAGCGGGAAGTCTGCTCTTTCTTCAGATACGGCCGGAGGACCCGTCTCCCTCCCCCACCCTCCAGGACTTTGTAAACTTTCAGAGGAGTGCAGACACCGGAAGCACTATAGACTTCACCTGTCTGCCCCCTCCCCAGCCAAGCTGAATACCAAGACCCGTCTCCTGACGCCACCACCCTGAATATGCAGCAGCAGGTATTCTATTGAAAAATGCCCTGATGGGTCTGCAAATGCACAGTACCAAACGTCACTCCAGCTGATATGTTAATCAGATGGCGCGACATCAATACAGCACATGCACAGATCGTCTGAGGCATCTTTTGATGGTAGACAGTATTCGACAGGCAGTATTCAAAGCTATGCAAACAGCAGAGGGAGAATTTACTTGTCAGATTGTGCCTTGCTGTTGCGAGGCAGGTTTTCTGTATGCTGAAGGGCAGGCTTTGTCTGTATTTCTGGGCGAGTTTGGTGTGTTGAATGGTGGGTTCTGTCTGCAACACACACAAAACCCACCATTCAACACAGCCACAACCCACCCGCAACAGCGAGGCTCAATCTAACAAGTTCCCCTGCTGTTTGCATAGCATCGGATGATGCATCTGACAATCTGCGCATTCGCTGTGTTGACATCACGCCATCTGATCAACATATCAGCTGGAGTGATGTTTGGTACTGCGCATGAGCAGATCCATCAGGGGCATTTTTCAATGGAGGGCATTTCTCAATAGAACACTAGCTCCTGTGATTGTCTGACCTACCTCTCCAGGTGCTGCGGCATGCACCATGGCCTTGCCAGGAACCGCTGTCTAGGACATTGGAAGATTTGGGGGATTTTTCTTGGGACATTCCCAGACCGGGACATGGGTCTGATTTCTGGGAATGTCGCAGGAAAATCAGGACTGTTGGCAACTAAGAACTTCTCTAGCAACTACTCACAGTTGTCACAACAGGTTTTTCAAGGCACATGAGTTTCCTTCAAACTTCCACAACCAAAGGGACCCCTAACGGTAATACACCCTGACTGTTGGTTTACCTAGAATGTTGGTTTACCTAAAGAAGTCATATTCTCCAGCTGACCATGACTTCACTCCTCCACCCATCCCACCTGGACTCTAACTCTCTCTAATAAGCCCAGTTTCTTTTGCTATCAATAGCACTCGTCTGTCCCTAACAATGGGTTTCTTTCTCTAAGTGAACTATCCACTCTGGGCCCTCTTTGTGACAGATCGTTTTATATATAGAAATAATACATACAATGGCCATCAGAATTTTACAAGGCTTTGTATCATACCAGATACAGCCTCTGCCAATTGGCACCCACAGCCCTTGGCAGAGGACACATTGGTCCTATGGTGGGCACCCTCTAGTTCTAATAATAAACTGCAGTCATGTGACAGCTTTGTTTATTGCTAAACAGGGAAGTGATTTAGCAATCACAGAATCACTGTATATCTTCCTGTCACCACTAACCTAACAGAGTGACTGCAATGCTCTTCAGGTTAGCAGTAGCTGCCACTGTCCACCTGCTAACCTTCTTGCAGGCTTGCCAGCATTAGTCACGGTATTTCTCTCATTAGAGTGCATCGGACTCTCCGCATAGATCTATAGTAAAAGTGCTAGAGGCAGGCTCTTTGGATAGTAGGCGACCAACATCAAAATTGATAACTAAAATATGGCTAACAACAAAGAGAATAATGGGGTATAAGGGAGTTACTGAATATTCACCCATTTGGAATAATAAAAACCTGCAAGGACTTTTCAACATAGAAAAAAATAAGGAATGGGAGAAACATGGAGTGTGTCAGGTAGCCCAACACCTTAAAATCATTTACAGAGTTGAGACAAGAATATGGGATACCAAATAAGGTATTTTACAGTTATTTACAGATAAGGC
The DNA here is from genome assembly GCF_037356315.1 of Lithobates pipiens. Classification (NCBI taxonomy): domain Eukaryota; kingdom Metazoa; phylum Chordata; class Amphibia; order Anura; family Ranidae; genus Lithobates; species Lithobates pipiens. The sequence continues at coordinate 19,435,593 of NW_027507718.1, forward strand.
ACGCTTTGGGCAAACAGTTCAATAATGGCATCCCAGAACGGTGTGAGATCCCCCTTCTCCCAAGAATAATTAAAGCTGACTTAATAAGGGTTTGATATCAATAGTGTATTCACAAATAATGGGTAAAAAGAATAAAAACGAAAGCTTGCTTAATAATAAAATAAGATGGGAAGAGGATGGGGGAGAAATTACAGCAGAGCAATGGGCAAGGATCCTAGAGTTCGGACCGTTGGTGTCAGTCTCCCCTTCGCAAAAAGTATCTCACCTGTTTCTTCTGTGCAGAGCTTATTATACACCTAAGAAAATGTGCACATTTGGTCGTCGACCGGATGATAAGTGCCCCAGATGCACTGAGACAGGGGACCTTATACACATGTTCTGGAGATGCCCAAGGCTGTATCAATATTGGACAGAGATAGTGAAAATAATTAATATCACGTTTAGTGTAAATCTTGAACTGGAATCCAGAGCATGTGTATTGGGCTATATTGGAAAAAAATGTCAGACCGACATGTACATTGCTTGCAGTGGCAAGAAGCCTGTACCAGGTGAGAAAACTAATTGCACAGAACTGGCAATCACAGGTCCCCCCAACCCCGGAAGACTGGGAGAGCACCATGAATAAATTAGTATGGTTAGAAAAAGTAATGCTAACCAAACAAGGGAATTATAGTAAGTTTGTTAAAATGTGGAACCCCTGGCTGCAAAAAATGACTGTCCCTGGGTGAGTGATAGTACCCGAGAAGACTATAGAAATTAAACAAACCAATTAGTCACAGAGAAAAGTAAAAGGAAGTGAAAAGGAATGAAAGAGATAGTAAAAAGGGGAAAAATAGTGGATATACAGTATAATAGAATTTAATACGGGAGGGAAGCAGGGGGGGGAAGGGGTGGGAGAGTAGAAAAATTATAAATGTTGTTTATACGAATGGTTGTTGACAATGGCAAACATGAGATCTTTTGTACATACTTTGTTATTACAATGTTTATTTGCAAAGAATAAAAATAAAGACATTAACCACTTCAGCTCCGGACCAATAAACACCTTAAGGACCAGAGGTCTTTTTGCAATTTCGCACTGCGCTGCTTTAACTGGTAATTGCGCGGTCATGCAATATTGCACCCAAACTAAATTTGCGTCCTTTTCTTCCCACAAATAGAGCTTTCTTTTGATGGTATTTGATTGCCTCTGCGATTTTTTTTTTTTGCGATATAAATGGAAAAAGAGCGAAAATTTTGAAAAAAAAAGATATTTTCTTCTTTTTGTTATAAGAAAAATCGAATAAACTAAATTTTAGTCATACATTGAGGGCAAAATTTATTCAGCCACATGTCTTTAGTAAAAAAAATGTCAATAAGCGTATATTTTTTGGTTTGCGCAAAAGTTATAGCGTCTACAAACTAGAGTACATTTTCTGGAATTTACACAGCTTTTAATTTATGACTGCCGATCTCATTTCTTGAGGTGCTAACATGGCAGGGCAGTACAAATCCCCCCCAAATGACCCCATTTTGGAAAGTAGACACCCCAAGGAAATTGCTGATGGGTATGTTGAGCCCATTGAATATTTATTTTTTTTGTCCTAAGGGATTGAATAATGACAAAAAAAAAAAAAAAAATTTTTTACAAAAAGTTGTCACTAAATGATATATTGCTCACACATGCCATGGTTATATGTGGAATTGCACCCCAAAATATATTCCGCTACTTCTCCCGAGTATGGGGATACCACATGTGTGGGACTTTTTGGGAGTCTAGTCACGCTCGGCACCCCGAAAACCAATCACCACCTTCAGGATTTCTAAGGGTGCAAATTTTTGATTTAACTCCTCACTACCTATCACAGTTTCGAAGGCCATAAAATGCCAAAATAGCACAAAACCCCCCAAAATTACCCCATTTTGGAAAGTAGACACCCCAAGCTATTTACTGAGAGGCATGTTGAGTCCATGGAATATTTTATATTTTGCCACAAGTTGCGGGAATATTACAAACTTTTTTTTTTTGCACCAAGTTGTCACTAAATGATATATTGCTCACACATGCTATGGGCATATGTGAAATGACACCCCAAAATACATTCTGCTGCTTCTCCTGAGTACGGGGATACCACATGTGTGGGACTTTTTGGGAGTCTAGTCGCGCACGGCACCCCGAAAACCAATCACCACCTTCAGGATTTCTAAGGGTGCAAATTTTTGATTTAACTCCTCACTACCTATCACAGTTTCGAAGGCCATAAAATGCCAAAATAGCACAAAACCCCCCCAAATGACCCCATTTTGGAAAGTAGACACCCCAAGCTATTTACTGAGAGGCATGTTGAGTCCATGGAATATTTTATATTTTGCCAAAAGTTGCGGGAATATTACAAACTTTTTTTTTTTTTGCACAAAGTTGTCACTAAATGATATATTGCTCACACATGCTATGGGCAGAAGTCAAATTACACCCCAAAATAAATTCTGCTGCTTCTCCCGAGTACGGGGATACCACATGTGGGGGACTTTTTGGGAGCCTAGCCACGTACGGGACCCCGAAAACCAAGCACTGCCTTCCGGATTATATATAAAAAACAAACTAACCAGAGTCACCCGTAACACTTATACGGTGATCAGTGGTGAAAGGTTTAACTAGGGGCAATCAGGGGGTTCAAATTTTTATTAGGTAGTATATGGGGGTCCCTGGCGCTATATAAAAACCTGACGGGGAACCTAAATAACTAACTGGCTAACCAGCGTCACCAGTGACACTTATACTGTGATCGCTGGTGAAAGGGGGTGAAAGGGTTAACTAGCAGCAATCAGGGGGTTAAAACCATTATTGGGTAGTATATCGGGGTACCTAGCGCTATAAAAACCTGGCGGTGAACCTAAAAAAATAACTAGCTACCTAGCGACACTAGCGACACTGATGCAGCGTTCAGAAAAATTATCGCTTAGTGACACTGGCAAAAGGGGGTGAAAGGGTTAACTAGCGGAAATCAGGGGGTTAAAACCATTATTGGGTAGTATATCGGGGTACCTAGCGCTATAAAAACCTGGCGGTGAACCTAAAAAAATAACTAGCTACCTAGCGACTGTAGCGACACTAATGCAGCGATCAGAAAAACGATCGCTTAGTGACACTGGCAAAAGGGGGTGAAAGGGTTAACTAGCGGCAATCAGGGGGTTAAAACCATTATTGGGTAGTATATCGGGGTACCTAGCGATATAAAAACCTGGCGGTGAACCTAAAAAAATAACTAGCTACCTAGCGACACATGCAGCGATCAGAAAAATGATCGCTTAGTGACACTGGCAAAAGGGGGTGAAAGGGTTAACTAGCGGCAATCAGGGGGTTAAAACCATTATTGGGTAGTATATCGGGGTACCTAGCGCTATAAAAACCTGGCGGTGAACCTAAAAAAATAACTAGCTACCTAGCGACTGTAGCGACACTAATGCAGCGATCAGAAAAATGATCGCTTAGTGACACTGGCAAAAGGGGGTGAAAGGGTTAACTAGCGGCAATCAGGGGGTTAAAACCATTATTGGGTAGTATATCGGGGTACCTAGCGATATAAAAACCTGGCGGTGAACCTAAAATCGGGGGGGGGTTTGTGTGCCTGTGTGTACCTACATGTCAGTGTAGTGTTGGTGCACACTTACTATTAGTCTTCTCCTCGTAGTCCGGTCAAAAAGACCGCCCCGAGGAGAATGACATCACTTCCTCCTTCCTGTGTAAACAATACACAGGGGAGGAAGCTTCTCATTGGCCAGGAGCGATCCAACGGCCATCCCCTCATCACGGAGCGCTCCTGGACCGAATCGGACCGCCGTAAACAGCGGGAGGGGGTCCGATCGGACCCCCCACCCGCTGGAAGGCAATCACGTAAATCTACGTGATTGTGCCTGCCTGTGCCATTGTGCTGACGTACAATGGCAATACGGCGGTCCTGAAGTGGTTAAAGAGTGCATTAAAGCATCCTAATTTGTTTCCTAAAGTGTTTCATGGGTTTATCTATAGTTACAAATACTGCATTTGTAAAGATCTGTCATATAGTTTGATAATAAATATTTCCAAAGCAAAGATTCCTAATTAACCCAAACACTACTCCCAGAATTCCCAGAACAGAAACTTGTCTTGACAATCTCATAATAAAATACAAAAGCAACATCACTGATGTCAGAGATACCCACTATAGAAATAATTTTGATCATTTTGCCTTTCTGGTGATTTTCTGTGATGGTTTATCTATTTCAGTATTCAATTATGTCACTTCTTTGAACTCACTTTGAACCTGTTTTCACAAACACTCTATGTTCCCATAAACTAAGCTAAGTTTAGTACATCAAGTTCTTGCCCAAACCTTACCCATGTGTTTGCCATTGATGCCAAAACGATCACCCCAATTGCGAATCTTTGAGCTTCAATGTTCTACTCCTCCTCATTACAACCTTATTTTAAGCCTTACCCCTTATCATTTTGCAAAATTGGGACTTGGGACTTGCCACACAGCTACTATTCCTCCTCAAATATGGCTTGCTTAGATTTTAAGGAACCCCTTAAGGTAACATAGACATTGATGGTATTGCCTACGAAAGAAGCAAATGGTAATGGACACTGAGGATGCAAATTTGCATTCAGAGAAAGAGTATTTTGATTGAAAGATAAGGTGAGGAATTGAGTGATATCCTAGTTCAATGTTAAAGAAGACCTAAATCCAGCCAAAAACATAAGCTGTTTTAAATTCTACTCTGTACTAGAACCTAAGCTGATAAAATCCTTCTAACGCCGTGTACAAACAGCCGGACTTTCCAGCAGACTAGGTCCGATGGTCTTCCCAACCGACTTTCGGCAGACATCAGAAGGACTTTCCAAATGAACGGACTTGGCCACCCACAATCACACCAAAGTCTGACAGAATCGAGCGTGATGACGCACGACCCGACTAGAATAAGGAAGTTCATAGCCAGTAGCCAATAGCTGCCTTAGCGTTGATTTTCATCTGTCAGACTAGCATAAAGACAAATAGATTTTTCGACCGGACTCAAGTCCGTCGGAAAGATTTGAAACGTGTTCTAAATCTAAAGTCAGTCTGATTTTTTGACAGCAACGGTCCGATGCAGCCCACACACGGTCAAATCGTCCAATTTATTTGTTCTGTTAGACCTTTGCTGTCGAAAAGTACGGCAATGTGTACACGGCATAATACTTACCTATGAACAGATTCAGGCTCTTTTGCTGCAGCCAAATAAACACAACTACCACAGAAAGTCTCTATCATGCACCTGGTGAAAACTGGAATGCTGTGGAGGCTTCTTTTGTGCCTCCTGCCCAAAACTCCTGAAGATGGAGACAGAGAGTGTGAGGGCACAAGTGTCAGAGTAGCTGGCTGGTCAAGTCCACTCTTAGGTGGATAAGGCTGAGGGTCACAGTCCTGAGAACAGGTGAAGCAGTGAAGCAGCTTGGCACCAGAGCAGGAGATGGTAGCAGAGCCGGTATGCAGGCAGTGACCAGAGGCAGCCAGGCAACAAAGGACTGAGTAAGCAGGCAGTGCAAGTCCAGGAAGCAGGCCAGTGTTGCCTGACCAATATAACAGTAATACAAAAAAGGAAGCCACTGCCCCACCCATAACTGGCCACTGCACCAAGCAGCATTGGAGGGCAACATACTGTATGTTAGAAAAAAAGCCAAGCAAGCACTGACAACTTTGCAGCCATTGTGTTTTGTGCTGGGTGCTCAGTGTGCCCCTGTACCTTTAAGAAGCAGTGGGCTCCCTTCAGTCAATCTGAAGGGAGCCCACCCTCAAGCCCACCCTAATCAAACCCTCAATTTCTCCATGCCCATATTTCCGTGATCTCGAAACCTGGCAAAGATCCCTCCCTCCCTGATAAATATAGGCCCATTGCATTAGTTAATTCAGACTACAAGATATTCACGAATGTGCTGGCTAATCGACTATCCCATATAATCCCTAGACTTATACATAAGGATCAGTTTGGCTTTGTACAAGCCAGACATGCAGAGGACAATACGAGACATACAGTTGACCTCATAGATCTATTAAACAAGACATCCCGTCTAGCCCCAGTCTTAAGTCTTGATGTGCAAAAAGCCTTCGACTGGCTTAGCTGGCCAAATCTGTTTTCTACCCTCTAGAACTATGGATTTGAAGGTCCTTTCATAGCAGCCCTATGTGCCCTATATTCCTGTCCTTCATCCCAAGTTCAATTAGCTTCTTACTTATTGTCATCTTTCTCGTTAAGTAATGGGACCAGACAGGGATACCCTTTATCCCCCTCCTTTTCATTCTTTGTCTGGAACCCCTAGCTGCAGCTATTCGCCTCCACCCTGATATACGGGGAGTTTTGCTACGCCAAAAAGATTATAAGCAGTCCTTGTTTGCAGATGATGTCCTTTTGACTCTGACTAGGCTTCATATATCTCTCCCTAATCTTATAGCTTTGTTGAAGGACTTCAGCTCTATATCTGGATATAAAATGAACACAAGTAAAACAGAAGCTCTACCTCTACACATCCCGCCTTCAGATCACACCTTTCTCAAACAAAACTACTATTTTCATTGGTGTCCAGACTCCCTCAAATATCTAGGAGTAAACCTAACCTCCTCATACTCAACTTTGTATCAAGCTAACTATCCCCCACTCTTTCGGTACATTGACTGGCTCTTGCGACAATAGGATGTTTATCCCATTTCTCTTTTGGGCCGCATCAATGTCCTGAAGATGTCTATAATGCCAAGACTCCTTTACCTATTTGACACCCTCCCGATTTCCATTCCTATGTCACAACTTAAAGCCATGCAGAGAGCATTTCTTAACTTCACCTGGCAGTATAAAGCACACAGGATCGCAAGCTCAGTAATGTTTGCCCCAAAGTCATGGGGTGGGTTGGGAGCCCCAGATCTTATTAAATATTTTTTTGCCACGCATCTTAAAACAATGATCACTTGGTCCTCCAGAATGGCACCCAACATATGGGCAGAGATTGAAATGAGCATCACTAGACCAGTACATCCCTGTGCCGTGATCTGGGCAGATCTAAACTCTTCCATAAGCCAACTTAGAGATATATACCTAGGCCCAGTGTTATTTTCCCTTGCCATATGGAAGAAATGCTCATGTCAGTTCTCTCTCGCATCCCCGTGTCCCCCGCTGTTAAATGTGCTGTTCAATCCTGACAGCCTATCATACAGTATAATGTGTATGTGTGTGTTCCATGGACACAGGCAGGCATTTTCCAGCTTCAAAACATTGTACATCCCCTCACCCGTACACTTCTACCCTTTGGGGAATTGCAAAAGAAATACCAGATCCCTAAACAATTATTCTACTCCTACCTTCAGATTAAACATTACTTTGCCTCTAAATTCTCCACTTTGAGCCTTGATAAACCTACCCCGTTTGAACGCCTATGTGCTCAAGGACTTTATCAGACTCATCTCATTGCTGACATCTACAGGTTCCTACCATTCAGACCTTTATGCAGGACTTGTTTAGTGTCTCCCTCCCACTGGATCCTGTCCACTTTCTGTTAGGTCTGCCGATCCCTGGACTTTCCAAGTATGCCCAAAAATTGACCACCTTTATTTTGCTTGTTGCAAAAAGGGTTATACCCTTGCGGTGGCTTTCCCCCTCCCAGCCTTGTCTCTCACAGGTCCTACAAACGTTGGAGCAGATCTTTAGAATAGAACACCTTACTGCAATAGTACATGATACCCTCCCGCAATTTTCCAAAATCTGGGATCTGTGGGATCATTTGGCCCTTAATCCGGGTATTAGTTCCCTATGAGCTGATGTACCACTCCCCTGAAATGCCCACTCATTGAGTATCCATTTATGTGCCTGATGTTCTTTTGTCATATCTTCATTGTTTTGTTTTTATTTTATCTGGACCTCTTCATTTACTTTTATCTCCCCTGATCTATATAGCTATAGTGCCCTGCTCCTAATGAGCAGACACTATTGTTTTTTCAAATTTAAGTTGTCTGAAGCTGCAGTTTGGCTCAGGCTAATTATTTCAAAGTTCTGGTTTCTGTACCAGTTCAGCTGGGTTGTGCTAGTTTCCACTTGGCCGCAGGTGTCGTCTTGAGAATGCAACAGGCATAATGCATTGAATACCCCTTTTACTTGGAAATAGCTGGGTGGGAGTGGTTTACCCTCTGTGCATTCTGGGTGGGGGTACTTAAGGTACTGACACCATTTTGAGGGGTCTCTTTTCTGGGGTTCGTTATCCCAACCTCATGGCCCTCCTGGTCTGGGGTGTGTGCTGTGTCTCTGGGCCGGCTGGCCCGAGGCCTTGCAACTGAAAGGGTAGGCCCAAAAGTCTTGGGGCCTACTGATCAAGGGGTGGTCCTGTGCTGTTTTGCCTGCGGGGAGAAGCCAAGCGACAGGAGGATCCAGGGGAGGACTTTTTTCAGGAGAGGACCGAGCAACAAGGATGGTATCTCTGGAAGAGACTGGGATACAACCCGGGTCATTAACCACACAGTATCGCCGGATCGGCTGAAGGAAACTGGTACTGTGTGACAACTCTTTAATTTCTCAAGAAGTTCATTTAAATTGTCTGTGGCAGAGACTTTGCTGGAGCATCTCACCGGCTGCTAGGTCAGTGAGAGAGGCCTATCCGGTGATTGCTAGATCCAGTCTGTGGAAGCTGTTTGTCCTCTGGATCAAGGAAATACCTCTAACTCGCAATTACAAGGTACCTGAACTCCCCTTAACCCTCTATCCCTCTATTGCAAAACTTTTGTTTATTTCAAATAAATCTTGGGAAAAGGACTAAGTGTTGGAGCTAACATTCTTTGATTCACTTTACAACGGGACCCCTGAGATGGAGAAGCGTTCAGGTGAGGTAACAGTAAGCCCAATAAAAAACAGCAGCTCCTTCGGGGGTCAGTGCTACATAGCTAAAGTCTAGATTTTCTTTATATTGGTAGCGAGGTGACTATTTTGACAATTTTTTTTCAGATATGATATATGTTGTATACAAAACTTGAATGTTTCTACACGTTTTTGTTTGTATGGGAATTTTTTCAATAAAAACTACAATTTAAAGAAAATATATATTTCCTACTGTGACAAGGGGGATTGTTCAGCTCAGTGATAGATGCATTTTTCTGTAGTGAGTTCACATCAGACAGCCTGGTAGCCCACGTTTATTAAATGAAAAAACAAAACAAAAGTCCACTCAGGAATCCCACGCAGGGGTTTAAATGTCATTCAGACATAACTGAAAATACTAGCCCACCTGGCTACTCTTCAGCATCACTGCTGCTATAGATACTGGTCCCTCAAACCACCAGCTCTTCCAGGCCCACAGTCTTGGATGCACACAGCTTTGGGCTCCTTAAATGCAAACAGCTTCAACTCCCTCAATGCACAAAGCTTCTGGCTCCTTGGATGCACACAGCTTGAAGCCCTTCAATGCACACAGCTTTGACCTTCTTAATGCACACAGAGCCTCTCTCACCAGCAGCCACTGCTCCAGCTCCACCTTCCTCCTCCTTCTGCTCTCACCAGCAGTTTTAATTTCATTAACTAAAACGACTAAAACTTTTTAGTCTACTAAATTAATGCTATTTTAGTCTACTAAAATACGACTAAAACTAAAACAATTGAGATGAATAAAATACGAAAAAATACTAAAATACTACAATGGGACTAAAACTAAAATGCCATTTTAGTGAAAAGACTAAGACTAAAACTAACTGAAATTTGACTTCAAAATTAACACTGGTCTGTAGCGCATGTTCATACCTCAATACCATAAATAATAACATATTAGATTTCTCACTCCAGCAGTATATAATGAGTTTGGAAATTGTAGAGAAATGTTAACTAATGCATTACAATTTAATTACACCCATTAGATTTTAGGCGACTAAAAAAAGTGTTTTAGTGGACTAAAATGTATTGGAGATTTTAGTCGACTAAAATGTACTGGAGATTTAGTCGACTAAATATGACTAAAGCTAAAACAATTGTAAAAGACTAAAATGGGACTAAAACTAAAATGCCATTTTAGTCCTAAGACTAAAACTAAATCGAAATTTGCTGCCAAAATCAACACTGCTCACCAGCCCCTCATTATATGGGCTGTGTGCACCTGGGCACACACCCTGTTGGCTAGCCTCAAGACCCAGACACAGGGTTGGAGATCCCGTCCCACCCAAAATTCTTAGGGATCTCCAAACTACAGAGTCCCATCTGGAATTAGCAAAACCTGGAGAAAACTGGCAGAACAGTTTTCTCCATTTCAAATCTACCCACTGTAGACTTGCAATCTGCAGATATGCGAACTCTGTGCCCCTTTTACATCCAATTTCCTTGGGACAGAGCCATGCTCTGCCACACTAACCTTTACCAGACAGCACTTGTTCTGCCATCCATAGAACTTGTATTCAGCCAAAGCCAAAGACTGGGACTGTTGAAAGGTATGTAATTCCTTATAATCATGTTATTGGTAAGTATGAAATGCACAGTAGTTTTGAAAATGCTCTCTACTGTCTTAAAAAGTTGAATATGTATTATTTCACTGTGCATGTAAAGACAAACAAGATATCCAATCACCACATAATTGGCCAGAGCTTTTTAATGTGTATAAAGATTGCATCTGATGTAGTTCCTCACTCACTATTACTGCTATGCAAAAATAAGGATCAATAATTTGTTGGATAACCACCACAGTTTTCTAATACTTATATATAAATATATATTGTTTCTCATAACTGAGAGCTTTCATGGGAGGTTGTATTACTAATACAAGGAAGCTTGCCGAACAACTCATATTGGCAAAGAAATATTTGGCCTTGGAAATCAAAAGATCCCATGGATGGAATTGAAAGCGTATGCAATTGTAAAATCTTTCAAAAGGAAACACACAACATTATATATTGTTCCATTATAACAGGAGCAAGTAATGGACGAATCTGCCCAGATCGAACTCTACAATTCTTGTTTAAAACTCTGCAAACCAAAACTTAGCGGTGAATCTAATAAAAGTATAATCATATTGAGGGTTAATGTTGTTAAATTCTGGTAATTTTGGGGCTAATAGCCAACCTACTGTAAGAAAAAAAAAAAAGGCATAGGAAGCTTGGCACTGTCATGGTGGGTATGTAGTCATGGTAGAGGCAAACTCAAAGCTCAAACCTAACTGCTGCCTGAACAAAGATTTTCTTACAGATGATTTTTAAGAAATGTTGCATTAAGTGGGAGCCAAACCTTGGTCATTTGATGGAAGATTAATACATATTTTATTATAAATTCTAGACTAAAGAGGTAACATTTCTTGATTCCACATTCTCAAATTCTTCCATAGCTCTTACAATACCTTTACAATAATAAAACACAATAGCTCCGTAGAGGCAAGTAAGATCAAGACTCAGGACTACTTTATTTTACAATGGTAATAATTAAGGGAACAGTGGTACTTGAGTAGTAAATCTGCATTGAATGATCATAAGTGTATTGCATAGATCTGGAAAACATTCTATTTTGAGAAATCCCTTACTGCAAGTCTGTAATCAGTGTTACAGTTAAAGAGTTTCTGATTTGGGACTTGTGTACATAATTACCACCCTACTATTGGAAAGAAAGTCATTCAGGCTTTATTTTATTAAATGCCTGCATTTGTGTAACAATTAAGAGTGGAACATCCAGTCATAATCTTTGCTTTCATTCAGGACAGTAGGTTTTTTCAGAATATATTGTTATGGCCCACAGACCAAACTATGTCCACGCAGTTCTTTAATCAGCTAGTAGATTTATATGCAGCATTAACCCCCCCCCCCCCCCCCCCGAAGGAGCCACTTGATGTATTGGGTCCTCTGATTATATGACCATGACACTGCAAACGGCTCTGTACTCTCTGACACACTTGGCTGGGCTGAGGATATACTGTAGTTGCAGATAACTGTGTATATATATATATATATATATATATATATATATATATCACCAAAACATAGTAGTAAATGAAACCAGAATGTGTATTTGAAAAGTGTATTAGAACTAGAAAAAGACTGTACAGTGATGATTCAGCAAAGAAAAATTATACTGGATTGGTTCACAGTTTAAGAGATATAACACAACAGTCAACAGTCAAACAACAGTAGTTAGTCCAGTAGCCACTCACCAGTCCTGTTTAAGCAGAAGCTTTTTGCCAGGAAAAAGGGGTTCTCCCTCTCACTCTTGAATGGTGTGCACAGGGTCTTGCTCTTTAACTGCACAGCAGGCTCCCCAGTTTCCAGGTCGCACTCCAAAGTTCTGGAATTGCGTCCACTCCACCTATTCTACATGCAGGCAGTGATTGCTAGCTTACTGCCTTAGCTGCTCTCAGGTGGGTTGCAGTCTGTCTCAGTCCTGGCCTCTCCACAGAAAGAGAGTCTTCTTCCTCTCTTAGCCCAGGAAAACTATTGCAGCTCTTCCTGATTATTGTCCCTCTCCTGGGAATTTTAGTTTTCTGGAAGCCTCCACATTTCATCTCAGAGTCTCTTGTGTGTTATGCCCCCAGGCACCCTCTAGTGGATGAAGGGTGGCTCTTTTCCCTGTCAACTGTTATAAAACTTTATATGGGAGACTTAAAAGCATGTTGCAAAATGAATTTAAAGTGATATTTAAATCTCATTTATTTATTTATTTTAAATAACAAACATGTTATACTTACCTGCTCTGTGCAGTAGTTTTGCACAGAGCAACCTAGCTCCTCCTCTTCTCGGGTCCCTCTTTGGTACTCCTGGCCCTTCCCTCCTGTTGAGTGCCCTACAGCAAGCGACTTATATATAAGCTTTTTTTTTTTTTTTTTCTCTCTCCCGGTAGGGCATGATGGGTGCTACGGAGGGATTACGATCCCACCCTATAAGAATTTTGATGGGGAGTGATAAGATCACGTGAGGGGATGGTGAGCTCGGACACTTTTTGAATGGGGTATGATTATACCGGCTACAATTGAGACCCCTAAGGGTGGCTCAGATGGGCAGGGTTGGGTGGGGGGTGGGAGGGAGGGGAGTCTTCGAACACACGCTGTGAGTAACAGGGCAGCGATGAGGGGCAGGTTGAGAAGGGGAGTGGCGATGGGGGGAGGAAGCGGTTCCCTCTCCCCCTACCCCCTCCCCTTCATGGGCATATTAACCACTGGAGTCGATGAGTGGGAGGAATATCATTGGAGTCGATGGGTAGGTGGAATATAACTTCGTGGAACGTGAGGGGCTTGGGAGACCCTAAGAAACGGAGGTCTGTGATGTTGGAGCTGGAAGGAAGAGGACCTGGTTTACTCTTTTTGCAGGAAACCTATCTGACTCCAACTACGGCCCCTATGCTCCATGATCGGAAATTCCAGACATACTACCATTCCTTTTATTCATCGTACTCCCGCGGCGTGAGCGTGTTGGTATGGAAGGGCACGGATTTTTTATGTAAAGAGTCCCAGATAGATGGGGAGGGGAGATTTGTTTTCTTGCACTGTCAGGTGGCTGGGCAAGAATGTATTCTAGCAAATATCTATATACCCCCTCCTTTCAAATTAGAGGTTATGGATAAATTTCTCATGTTCAGCCTGGGTAAAATGGGTGTCCCATGGATAATTGCTGGGGATTTTAATGAAACTATAGATAAACGTGTAGATAGATTTCCTTGCCCAACTGGGCATAGAACAGGTCGATTACACAAACTTCTTATGGAAGTTGGTTTAAGAGACATCTGGCGTATGCGACACCCCCAGGATAGGCAGTACTCCTGTTTCTCTAGTACCCATCAGACGCTGTCAAGAATAGACATGGGCTTGGGGAACAATGAGGCAGTGGGAGTGGTGGTAGACATAGAATACGGGGTACGGGGGATCTCAGACCATTCCCCTTTGGCTATAACTTTGAACACGGGAGAGTGCGCCCCACTGAGAGAATGGAGAATAAACCCCGCTTGGCTGGAACTAATTGATAGATCCAATCTTTTAGGAGATCAAATAGGGGAATTTCTCCAGACTAACAGGGGGACAGAGGCATCTGGAGTGGTTTGGGATTCCCTAAAAGCCTTTCTTAGAGGAATACTCATACAGAATATTGCAAGGACAAAACGGGAATCCCGAGACCAAGAGGGGAAAATCCGAAATGACGTTATTCAGGCTGAGAGAGAGTTCGTGGAGGATCCATCGCCGGGGAAACAACAGATTTGGGAGGATAGCCAACAGATATATAAAATGGCACTTCTAAAAAGGGTAGAAAATCAACGCATTTTCCAACGCCAATATTATTTTGGCGAAGGGGAGAAGGTGGGTCGAGCTCTTTCTTTATTGACTCGCACCAATAGCCCCCCCACAGGAATACAGGCAATTAAAACACAGAAGGGTGACCTTGTCTCTAGGCCCTCCGAGGTTATGAAGGTGCTGGGTGAGTATTACAGAACCTTATATAAATCAAACACACAGGGACGGGAGGCTCTGGACACTAACTTTTTGCAGCAAACAGGTATTCCCGTGCTTTCAGACCAGGATAAATTGAATTTAGATCTACCACTTACTTTGGAAGAACTAAAAGGTGCAATGAATAGTATGCCCAATTGTAAATCTCCTGGTCCCGATGGCCTTCCAGTGGAAATTTATAAGCGATACAGCGAACAGCTGATCCCGGTACTACTGGAAACGTTAAACTATGCACTAGAGGCGGGGGAACTCCCCGCTTCAATGAGCGAGGCTAATATCACTTTAATCCTTAAAGAGGGGAAGGACCAACATGAGGTCTCGTCATATCGGCCGATATCTCTGCTATGCTCAGATATAAAAATTCTAGCCAAGGCCCTAGCAATTCGTTGAAATAGTTGTATACATAAATGAATACATCCAGACCAGTCTGGGTTTGTCCCAGGCAGAACAACTAATACTAATATTAGAAGGGTTTTTCTAAACCTACAAATACCTAGAGATAGTGATAACCCAGGTGCCATACTAGCGTTGGATGCCGCCAAGGCTTTCGATAGCCTGGAGTGGGACTACCTTTGGGGTGTATTAGAACGTTTCGGCTTTGGCCCCCAATTCATCCAGTGGGTAAAACTACTATACAGGGGACCCAGGGCCAAGATTAAAATGGGGACCCTATTTTCTGAAGTGTTCTATCTAGAAAGAGGTACGAGACAGGGATGCCCGCTGTCTCCCCTCCTGTTCGTGCTAGCTATGGAACCCCTGGCTGTGATGGCGAGAACACGCTCGGACATCCGGGGATCCCGGCGCGGACTGGAGGAGGAGAAGCTGGCTTTGTTTGCAGATGACGTCCTGTTTTTCCTTGACGATGTGCGCTTCACTCTGAATAGGGTAGTACGGCTGATGGATGAATTTGGGCAGCAATCAGGTTTGGTCATCAATTGGAGTAAATCAGCCCTTATGCCACTATCGGAGTTTGAAGACCAAACATCGTCTATAGTTGAGGGACTAGAAGTGGTACCCAAGCTGAAATACTTGGGTGTCTGGATTCCCAGAGAGATAGACCAGTATGTTGAGGAGAATCTGGCACCATTATTGGCAAAGCTGAAACAGAAGGTTAATACCTGGTGTCGCCTTCCCCTGTCGGTGGTGGGGCGTTGTAATTTAGTAAAAATGATTTGGCAGCCACAGATCCTATATATCCTCCACAATTCCCCGGTCTGGATCAACCAGAAATGGTTTAACAGACTGGAGGGATTAATTTGAGAATTAATATGGAAAAAGCGACAGCCTCGGATTCGGCTGCGGACGCTTCAGCTCCCAGTGGAAAAGGGAGGAGTAGCGCTGCCACATTTAAGAACATACTTTCGATCAGCCCAGCTCCAGCATTTGACTGGGGCTGGACTGGAAGAGGGTGGCTGTCCAAATCATAAATTGATGATTAATAAGGCATATCATAGAACTCTAGTTGAAGTTCTGGAGGCTAATTCATTCGCTTGTAAATGCCCCACTAATACCTTGGCGAGGAAAGTATGGCAGATAGCTAAGCAACTCTTGGCCTATGGGGGGGTAACTGAGTATACCCCCCTATGGAACAACGGAGAACTGGCTGAACTAAACTGTATAGCCCGGTCCCAGGAGTGGGAGAGGAGGGGGATTAGAAGACTGGTGCATCTCTACCAGGGGAACACTATGAAATCTTTCGAAGACCTCCGCCAGGAATACGACATCTCCAATAAAACATTTTATATATATTTGCAAGTGAGGCATGGGATACATTCACAGTTTGGCACACTTACTATTGAGAGGACAAAGAACCCCTTGTTACAGAGATTTCTTGAGCAAGGACAAACAAAGGGCCAGATCTCTAGCTTGTATACAAAACTCAGGGATAAAGTTTTGAATGGAGAAGGACCGGACAAGAGCAGGAGGGGATGGGAGGAAGACTTGGGACCAATTGAGCAGGAACAATGGGACGAGATCCTAGCACAGGGGAATTTGGTGTCTATCTCTCCATCGCAGCGTATGTCCCATAAGCTCTTCCTATATAGGGCATACTATACCGCCAAAAAAATGCAGAGGATAAGCAATAAGTCCAACGGGGAGTGCCCTAGATGTAGAGCACCAGGAGATCTGCTCCATATGGTATGGAAGTGCCCAAAACTGTATCGGTACTGGATAGAAATTGTGCACAGAATAAATAGAATTTTCAATACCACCTTAGAACCTGAAGCTAGGACTTGTCTATTAGGGATTATGGAAAGGGGTGGAATCTCTGCTGCAACAAAAACATCTATATTAAGATGCCTGTACCAGGCCAGACGCTTAATCGCGATGAATTGGCAGGCAAAGAATCCTCCAGCACTGCAAGCATGGATAAATGCCATCAATTCCATAATTTGGTGCGAACGGGCAATGTATATTAGACAAAATAACCTTAAAAAATTCAAGCTGCTATGGAATCCATGGTTGAGGGACATCGGCTTCCCCCTAGATGAGATAGTGGAGGATGGGACCTAGAGTGCACCTATTGGTCTCAGGCCGGGGGCGGCCTGGGAGCCTACTGGAAGCTCCTTATTTCTATCCCTGAATGGATTCGCCACTCCGTTATCGGCTATCCAGATAAGCTTGTTTGGACTTAGCAGCGTGTGTTTGAAGAACAGGGGTATGGGGAGGAGGAGGGGTTAGCCCTACAGGGGCGTTAGCGATAATTAGAGGGATAGATATGATTACGTCATTGGCGTTAAGCAGTTTCTTTGGAAGAAAAACTCAGTATTTTTGGCTGATATGTATACCCCCTCTATGTATGCAAAACCATATTTTATTTATGTATGTATAAGTGAAATTTATTTTTCAATAAAAAAACAATTAAATTAAATTAAAAAAAAACAATTGCTCGGTCATGCGACATGGCTCCCAAACAAAATTGGTGTCCTTTTTTTCCCACAAATAGAGCTTTCTTTTGGTGGTATTTGATCACCTCTGTGGTTTTTATTTTTTGCGCTATAAACAAAAATAGAGCAACAATTTAGAAAAATTGCAATACTTTTTACTTTTTGCTATAATAAATATCCCCCAAAAATATATAAAAAAAACAGTTAAGTGTCCTAGATCTCTTCCCAGATGGCAATGGGACAAAACACACTGTAACCTGGGTGGGTTGGATCAATACTAATAGCTTTTGCCCGCTTTTTTAATCGGCTGTCATATGCAGTGTCCGAATTCGGTAGCTCTGTTCTTATGATCCTCTGTGCTGTTTTCACCAGGCGAGACAGGCACTTCTTATCCTCCGCCCTGCAGCTGGCATACCACACTATAGCGTGGTGGAGAAGAATACTCTCAATGGTACACTGATAGAAATTGACCAAAAGCCTTAAGTGCAATCCAGCCTGCTTCAGTCTCCGAAGGAAAAACAATCTCTGCTGCGCTTTTTTCACTATAAAAAAAAGTATTTTGAGACCATGACAACTCCCTTGTAATATGCACTCCCAAAAATTTTAACGTGTCCACCCTTTCCATCTATATAAATCGGGCAATGATTGCTCTTTCTTGATCTAGAGTATCATCCACTTCTGAGAGTGGGGCTGACATGATCACATCAGCACCACTCTTTACATCTAGAGTACCACCCACTGCTGAGAGTGGGGCTGACATGATCACATCAGCACCACTCTTTACATCTAGAGTACCACCCACTGCTGAGAGTGGGGCTGACATGATCACATCAGCACCACTCTTTACATCTAAAGTATCACCCACTGCTGAGAGTGGGGCTGACATGATCACATCAGCACCACTCTTTACATCTAAAGTACCACCCACTGCTGAGAGTGGGGCTGACATGATCACATCAGCACCACTCTTTACATCTAGAGTACCACCCACTGCTGAGAGTGGGGCTGACATGATCACATCAGCACCACTCTTTACATCTAGAGTATCATGGATGGGGACCTTGGATTGTGGGCTGCTTGAGGGTAGGTACCAATGTGAGTGTGCAATGTATAGGAATAGGGGCAATTGTAGACACTCACTCAGGTTGAACTGGATGGACTGGTGTCTTTATTCAACCTAACTAACTATGAAACTATGAACTATCCACTGCTGAGAGTGGGGCTGATAAAATCACATCAGCACCACTTTCTACATGTGAAGGACTGCCCACTACCAGAAGAAGACCAACGAGGGGGAGGGCCCAGTACATCACATAACCATCCTAAAGAAAAAAATGGGCTTTCAAGATTTTAAACAAAAATGAAACATATTTACTAAACAGTAAACTAAAAAATATAGATATATTAAAATTGTTACAGTTATTTATATAATGCCAGCTACTGTATATACACAGGACATAGTTTCATTGGTCCAGCTTGGCACATTGTAAGCATGCATATTTCATACCTGATGGGCTACTGGGGAAGCTGACAATCACTGTAGTAGTCAGCACTACTACGGTGATAGTCAGGATCTTCTGATCTTGCTCTTTTCTATGCAAGTCGTTCCCCCTCTGCACACTGACCCCAGGAAGTCACTTGCTTGGCATTAGTGCTATTTATATTGTGTTTTTTATTTATTTCAATGAATACAATGTATTCTCTGATTGGATAAAGTGGAGAGTAAGGGCAGTGATGTTATTTTCATTGAAAATAATACAAGCGGTTCTATGAAGGGCAGAAGACTTGAGGGAGGGGAAGCTCCTTGCACAGGACCCAGAGGATTGCAGGACCAATGAAAGTATGCAATAAAGGTCATTCCTGGAGTTCAGCTTTAACTCGCATGCCACCAACTAATATGTTAGGTTGCCAAGTATGCTGGGTACTAATTTGGACATTGAAAGACTCAAAATATTTGCACACTTTAACAGGATGTGCATGTAAATATATATTGCTTCTTCTTCTGACTGAATCTGGAGTTCTTCTTAAAAAAAAATTCAATTCTTTTTAGTGATGGATGTATGCAAATATATAAATTATTAGCATTGTCACTTTTGTGGTCCCTGATGTACTGTTAGAAAACATTATGTATTAATTTTTTGGGGTTCCGAGCTGCTTTCCTTCTAAACCAATGTGCTGTCTTTCTCTTTGAACTTTCTCCATTCTACAGTATCAAACTAGAATATGCATGTTATAGGATTTCAAGGGAACCTTTTATGAAGCAGTACACATTTACATGCACTAAAAGACCTAAGAGACATAGAAGAGGAAGATGAAAAGAAAAAAGTCATATTCCCTGCAAAACCTGCAAACTTGGCAAGCATTTTAACAAAGGCTAGAGTTCAAAAGGTGGAGAAAGCTCTTTATACAAAGAAACAGACAACATACTTGAACATGAGGTATGTAAAAAATCTGTATAGAAATATTAGTGGAAAACACTATGATACACTGAAATGAATGGCTACAGTAAATCTGTCAGCATTTTGTTTATAATATTTTCATAAAAAAATTGCAATTATCTTATCATATTAAAATACATTTGTGAAATTTAACAAATCTTTGCTTTTGTATGTCCCCAGAACTTTTATATCTAGCATATATTCATTAAAAACATTTTCTGATTAAAAACAAACAAACTTTAGACTCACTGTACAATTTAGATTTACCAAATCTATGTAATATGAGATTAAATCTAACAAACAATTAAATTAGCATAAAATCAGTTAGGTCCTTGCATTACATAGTTGATGGCGGTTCTAAAGGAGATTGTTGGGGGCGGAGCCAACTTCCGACATGTAAGCAGCGTGTGAAGGAGCCCCGGCCGGGACGAAATCTCCTGTTACCATCCTGAGTGTCAGAGACACTAATCCTGCACTACACCGGACGCCTAATACTATACAGAGCTGGCAGAGCTGACTACTATGGTAAAATATGGACCAGCACCCATGGAATCTGCCATCAAACGTCTTTCCTGTTTTGCCATGGGATCCCAAGATGGTGGCGACCACGAAGAGGCCCAGGGACCCAGCAGCGCCCAGCGGAATGGAGCTGATTTCTCACCCACTGACCCCAGCATGGTAAGCCCACTGCCCCGCAGAGCCTGGGGATTGAGAAGCGGCTTCTCACTGGACAGACTATCCCAAAAAGACATGGGTGACATGATGCTGTTAGAAGGAGACACAGGAAGGTGGCAGGGGGGACCCAGACATGGGGGGTCGTGGTCGGAGTCGCACCCTAGTGGGAAAAGTCTGCAGAATGGAGGAGATCCTCAGCTGCAGAATAGAGGTCAGGAGTTGGCCAGGGGGCGGGAGGGGGGGAGGGGGGGAGGTTGGGAGGGGGGGGAGGTATCTTGCAGAGCCAACCAAGGTAATACATAACACGTTTCACTCCCTACCGGAAAAATATAGATGATAGAAGTAAATTTCTTGTTATACAATGTTAAGGGTCTGAACTCTTTGGCTAAGAGGCACAAATTGTTAAAGGAATTACAGCAGTACAGAGCAGAGGTGGTATTTCTGCAGGAGACTCACTTGTCTCAGGATACAAATATTAAACTATACTCGGTTAATTACCCAAACTGGCTATATGGGGATTCGCCGATAAAGAGGGCTAAGGGAGTGGCAATAGGGTTCGAGAAAGGTATAAAGTTCACATTGATGGACAGGATGACAGACCCTGAAGGCCGATACCTGTTTGTAAAGGGAAAATTAGGGGATAAGATTCTCACCCTAGCAAACGTATATTGCCCCAACAAAAACCCTATAAGATATCTGAAAATAGTATTGGGGAAGTTAGAGGATTTTAAGGTGGGGGATGTTGTCCTCGCAGGAGATTTCAACTTTTGTATGGAGCCATCATGGGATAGTACGTCCCGGGCTAGGGGGCTAAATATGAAGGCACTGAAGATGATTAAACTTTGGTTGAAACAACATCAAATGATGGATGTATGGAGGTTGCAGCATGATAAAATAAAAGATTATACCTTTTTTTCCCCCGTGCACGGGACGTACTCCCGGCTGGATCACATACTGGTCGACCATAGGCTGTTGGATCTAGTGACGGAAACCAAGATTGGAATAGTTACACTGTCAGATCATGCTCCGGTGTCAATGAGGATGAGGATACTCGGAATGCAGAGGCTACCGTTCACGTGGCGCCTGAACGAGAATCTCTTGCAGGACGAGAAAATTGCGGAGGCAGTATTAAGGGAAATTGAATTTTATTTTTCCGTTAATGATACAGAGGAAATTTCCGGTGCCACTTTGTGGGAGGCACATAAAGTATATATTAGGGGTATCCTCATCTCCATGGGCACAAGGAAAAAAAAAGAAAGACTAGAAAAAATAGAAAATCTAAAAGAAGAGGTTTATAATCTAGAACAGGCCCATAAAAAATCAAGGGGGCAACAGCAGAAATATCTCCATCTATTGGTGACTAAGAGGGATGAACTTAAAGATATGATGGACCAGGATTCAAAGAGGACATTGGACAGGAGAACTAGAGAGAGGTATTACCTGGGAAATAAAATAAGTAGACATCTAGCTAGACAGTTGAAAAGGAAGAGTGGGAATAATTTTATCGATAAAATACAAGACAAGAATGGGAAGATGACCCATACATCCAGGGAGATATCGGAGGTGTTCAAGCAATACTACGAAGCTCTGTACAACTTAGGTCAGAAAGGGGCAAAAGATGTAGGGAAAATAGACAAAATTAAGGAATTCTTGAATAAAGTGAAATTACCGAGTTTAGATGAGAGCGATAGATGTAACTTAGACAGACCCATTACTGAAGAAGAGATCTATAAGGCTATGAAAGATACCGCCTCCGGTAAAAGCCCGGGACCAGACGGTTTTACGATTTCGTATCTGAAAAAATACAAAGAGATCCTAGTCCCCAAGCTTTGTAAGTATATGAATGGCTTAGGTAGAGATTTCGGGATGGGAGGAGAGGCCCTGCGGGCATCAATTACGGTGTTGCTAAAGGAGGGGAAGGACAGTACGCTTTGTTCTAGTTACAGGCCAATAGCCTTACTAAACGCTGACACCAAATTATTTGCCAAGGTCTTAGCAT
Organism: Lithobates pipiens; assembly: GCF_037356315.1. Classification (NCBI taxonomy): domain Eukaryota; kingdom Metazoa; phylum Chordata; class Amphibia; order Anura; family Ranidae; genus Lithobates; species Lithobates pipiens. The sequence goes on from NW_027507718.1 coordinate 19,458,018, forward strand.
CGAGGCTGAAGGACAGAATGTCCGACCTGGTGCACCCGGACCAGGTCGGATTTATCCCTGAGAGGGAAGGTAGGGACAATGGAGTGCGTTCGTTCTACTACAGGCCTTAAAAACTAATGGGTCCCCAGGACTACTCCTGTCGATAGATGCGGAGAAAGCATTCGACAGGGTAGACTGGGGACTCATGTTTGAAACTTTGAAAATGCTGGGTCTTGGACCAAGAATGATCCAATGGATCAAGGTGCTATATAATCACCCACAGGCGTCGGTAAAAGTGAATGGGATGTCTTCCTCCCAATTTCAAATGGAGAACGGCACCAGACAGGGGTGCCCTTTGTCCCCACTTTTGTTTGTCCTGTCCTTGGAACCGTTATTGGCCTCTATCCGAGAGAACCCAGACATAAAAGGGATCATGGTTGGAGAAGAGGAGCACAAACTCGCAGCATATGCGGATGACGTGTTGTTCTATATCTCCAACATAAAGGATCACGATTCCGAACTTGCTGAGGTTATTGGAATAATATGGGGAATTCTCGAATTTAAAAATAAACCTCAATAAGTCCGAAGTCCTAAATATCAACATCAAAGGACAGGAAAAGGTAAGACTCCGGGAGGAATTTCGGTTTCCATGGCGAAAGGAGATCAAATATCTAGGAGTCTACCTCTCCAACACTATCAAGAAAATCTATGTTAACAACTACATTCCTTTATTAGAGGAAATTAAGAGAGAATTAAAAAAAATCTCAATAAGTCACCTCTCCTGGTTAGGGCGGATCAATGCGGTCAAAATGGTTTTGACCCCAAAGATTCTATATAAGTTCCAAATGTTGCCCATATCTCTCCCCCCAGTTTTCTTCAGGACATTAAAGGGGTTGATCTCAAGGTACATCTGGCAACATAAAAAACCAAGAATTGCTTTCGCGGTACTGAGCAGAGAAAAAAAAAAGGGGGGCCTTGCTATCCCGGATTTTAAAAAATATTATAACGCGGTGGTACTTACACAAGTGGTGGAATGGGGAAAAGAGGTAAATAATAAAAGGTGGGTAAGTGTGGAAAAGGCAATGAGTCAAGCACAGTTAGGACGAATAATTTGGAACCCTCCTCAGTATAGGTCAGTAGGATTAAACACACACGAAATAACACGTATCGCACTTAAATTATGGGATAGAACACACGCACAAAATAAATGGAGTTATAATTCACCTTTGATTTTTTTAAAAGACAATGATTTTTTTATTCCGGGGAAACAGGAGGTGGGGGGAAACTGGATAATAAAAAATAATGCACAAGTAAAAGATATTATTTATAGAGGTAAAATAAACACATTTCAAGCACTGAGGTTGGACACGGAACTTATGCGGATAGATACCTGGAGGTACCTTCAGTTAAGACATTTTATTTCAAAATTGCCCCATCCAATTCGAAGTGACGAAGATTATAGGCCTTTCGAGCGGCTCTGTCTTAGAGATAAATCAAAAAATAACATAGGTCGAATCTATAAAATTCTATCAGAGGGGGAAGGTCGGGATGGTCCGCCCTATATTAAAAAATGGGAAAGAGAGCTGGGGACTCGATGTTGTTTACAGACAATGGAGAAAATAATGAAATTAACGCATAGTGCGATGGTAGATCACAAGATGACTGAGTTAAATTATAAGTGCCTCGCAAGGTGGTATGCGACCCCAGACAAAGTGGGTAGATTCGTAACCGCGCAATCCCCAGAGTGTTGGCGGGGGTGTAAGACAATAGGAACCATGGCTCACATCTGGTGGGATTGCCCGATTATTAAAAAGTATTGGAAGGAGGTGTTGGATCTAATAAAAGTTGTAACAAATAAATACATAGCAGAAGACCCCTGGACTGTATTGTTTCACGGGACCGAAAGCTCCGTGAGGCAGTATATGTCCTCTTTAATCCCCATACTGCTCAGTGCCGCGAAAAGTCTAATCCCAAAAAAATGGCGGGAGACGGACAGTCCTAAAATATGGGACTGGATACTTCGGGTAAATGAAATACAGAATATGGAATGCCCAGAGGAAGAGGGGGAAGAATTGGTACCTAGAGAGGGGTGTAGGGATAAATGGGTATCATGGATAGAATTTAAAAAATCATGGAGGTATGTAGAAGAAATGGTAAAATAAAATCGGGTATGATATACATAGTGTTGGCAAGGGTGGATACAACTCCGAACCCACTGCAAGACGGGGAGGGGGGGGGGGGGTTGGAAGAGGGATAGGAAATGTTAAGTTTGTACGATTGTAAAAGATATTAAGAAAAGAATGAGTTTGTGATTGAATGTACTTTCTTTTTATCTTTTGTCTTATTCTATTTGTAAGGAAAAAAAAAAGAAAACTAAATAAAGAATAAAAAAAAAAAAAAAAAAAAAAAGAAGGAGACACAGAGCCATCCCTGAAACAAATTATGGAAGTCATACGCACCTGCCAATCTACCCTGACTGATAGATGGCATGAGAGCTGAAATGTCCTTCCTAAAGCAGGATGTACAGAATATTAGGGAAAGGGCCACAGAAGCAGAACAGAGAATCAGTGATCTGGAAGATGTAGTCCACCCATTAGAAGGCACAGTGCAAAATATGCAAAAATAAGTTACTGCCCATGCTGACAAATTAGGGGATATGGAAGACCGCCAAAGACAAAATAAAGTTTGATTAGTAGGATTCTCTGAAGGGGAAGAGGATAAACAACCTGAAGATTTTTTGGAACTTTGGCTTAAAGACAATATGGCAGATATTACTTTCTCCCATTTGTTTGCCATTAAAAGGGCACATAGGGTCCCCTCTAAACCTCCACTGGGTCACATCCACACAGTGCGATTGCACACATCTTGCATTTTATAGATCGTGAAAATATACCTCTGTGCAGCGCGGTCCCTGGGGGACTTACAGTATAATGGCAACCGCATTTCTAGATACCCTGATTTCTCTGCAGCAACAGAGGCAACGTGCCAGTTTCATCCACGTGAACAAAAGGCTCCAGGATTTACAAATGGCATGCAGTATGCTTTACCCTGAAAAACTGAGAGTGGTAGACAGAGGCAATATTTATTTCTTCAACACTCCTTGCCTCGCGCTGGCTGGATGCTAGGGGGCATTCTAGCCCTGACGTACACCGTTGATTGCTCCATTGAGTGCTGTGGAACTCTTATGCTATACAATCGTTCACTACAACCTGAACCCCTATTAAGCTCTACTGTTACTAGGTGGTGAAATTTCAGAGTGGCTAATGTTGTTTTTAAGTCCGATAGTTGAGGCTTATGTTTGCTCCACTGACCACCTACAGGACATAATGTCCCCTTGCTCAAGAATTCAGGGAGCTGTGCTCATGAGGTCCAGCATCCTTCTTACAGGCCTATCTTTGGCCACACACCACTCCTCATCCAAAACCTACATTTATTTTTTGACACCATAATCTCCTGTGTGCTGTCCCGTGCCGGTCTACAAACTTTTTTTTTTTTTTTAATTCTGTTTATTATTTTGTCATAAAATAATACAATACAAACAGTGAACACCTCAACTGGAGGCGTCCATCCGGCCAGCGGCCGTTGACCTAACTAACACCATACAACTATCTATCCCTCAACCCCCCCAACCCCCCCCCCCCCCCCCCGTGGTCACAGCTCGATCTTCCAACGGATTCACCCGTCGTCTTGCATCACCTTAACAAGGTAGCCCCATTATCAGAACCTCAGTTGCCATACTCCCCTAGATGCATTACAGAAGTCACTATATCACAACCCAGCTACTTCAGCAGCAATATGCCCAACACCCAAACAACCATGTGACTCCAGGCCCTCTCATCCCACTGTTGATTCAGAGTTAAACCACGTGTGCCATACTTTGTCAAACTTCTTCATACACCCCCTAGCTTCATAGGTGGCCTTGTAATATGGCAGCATCGAGTTGACCAACCCCTTCCAGAAGGAAACATCCGGAGCCCTGACTTTCTTCCAGTGCAGCAGTATGGCTTTCCTGCCATAGAATAATAACACATTTAACATTGTGCGCATTGCCCTGGATGGGACCACCTCCTCCACCAACCCCAATAAGCACACACGGATTGTTAAGGGGACTGATACCTGTATTAAATCAGATACGCAAGAGACTACCTCCTCCCAAAATTTCCGTATCTGAGGACATCAGAAGATGGGATCCGCATCCGCGGGTGCGTGAGTGCAGCGCCAGCACTCCGCCGATACTGTCGGGTAGATCTTGTGCAGTCTGGCCGGAGTAAAATAACACCTGTGCAAGAACTTGAACTGGATTAACCTATCCCGTGCGGACACCAAGTGTCTAAACGGTTGGATCCACAGAGAGTCCCAGTCCTCCCCCCTCACCTCTGGGACCTCCACCGCCCATTTATCCCTGCATTTAACAATCGCCAGAGGTGTGGACGCAAACATTGCCTTGTACGTGAGCGATAGAGGCTTTATCAGACTCCCACTCCGTAGCAGAGTCTCGAGCGAAGAGGGGACCGACTCCACTCTCATCACTCGAAACTGAGCTTGATAAGCATGTCGGATCTGCAAATATCTGAACAAGTACCTGTTAGGGAGGTCATGTCTCGCCTGCAATTGAGGGAACGTAAGCAGCTCCCCAAAAGTGGTTATGTCCCGTACTGTCTTAATACCTTTCGTCGCCCAAAGCATAGGATCCGGCAAATTATAAAAGTGGGGTAATGTGGGGTTCATCCACAAAGGAGTCGATGGGGACACCCCCCGGAAGGACGGGCATGCCAACCTGACCGCCACCCCCCACGCCTTAATGGTGGCCTTCATCGTGTCCGTTAAGGGCAATTCCGACCGGAGACCCCTAAACAGGGCGAACCGGAGACTCTCCAGGGAGCCCAGCCGAGCAGCCTCCAGCATGTTTGCAACATCCCCCTCATCAGTCGTTAACCATCTATGTGCAAACACCAGCTGACCAGCTAAATAGTATTTATGATAGTTGGGTAGCGCTAGTCCCCCCTGGTCAGTCGGTTCCTGCAGCGTTCCAATGCCCACCCTTGGGGTCCCGGGGGCCCAAATGTAAGACGTGACAATGCTATTAATCTTCTTGAAATAAGACTTCGGAACCCACACAGGAGCATGTCTAAGGAAGTACTAAATAATTGGAAGAAATTTCATCTTTAGTAGACTAATTCTCCCAGCAAGGGACAACGGTAATTTAGCCCAGGCTTGAAGCTTTTTTTTGAGTAATGGAATCAGAGGGAGCAAGTTCAGAGACATATAATCCCGGACATTGGCTGTGAGTCGAACCCCTAGATATTTCATCGACTCAACCCATTGCAACGGTAAAGCGGGATCCGCCCTCCCCTTAGCCCCCTGATCTATTGGTAGGATAGAGGATTTACTCCAGTTCACCCTGAGCCCTGAGAAGCCAGCGAAGCAGTCAATAAGTTGTAATGCCGCCCTCAGCAACGCTCCTGGGTCATTAAGAAATAGCAGCATATCGTCTGCATAAAGCGCTAAGGTCTCCCTCACCGTGCCTACCGTAATAGGAACAACTTCGGGAGAGGTGCGCAGGGCTATCGCCAGTGGTTCCAGGGCCAGGGCAAACAAAAACGGGGACAAGGGACATCCCTGTCTGGTCCCCCTACCGACCTCAAAAAAATCAGAGAGGGAGGAGCCCACTCTGACAGCCGCCTTCGGACTCCGGTATAACATAGACACCCATTTCCTAAACTGAGGGCCGAAACCCAGAGCCTTCAACACCGTGGACATGTATACCCAGTCCACAGAGTCAAAGGCCTTTTCAAAATCAATTGAAAACACCACCCTCGACTCATCATCCCGCGGGGGAATCTGCAAGTGCGTAAACAACCTTCTTAAATTTGTGTCCGTAGACTTTCCCGCAATAAAGCCCGTTTGATCAATATTAACAATCGCAGGCAGTACCGTAGCCAGCCTAATGGCCAGTATTTTGGTCAGAATTTTGAGATCCATGTTTAGAAGCGCTATTGGTCTATAAGAAGCACACTCCGTAGGATCTTTGCCCGGTTTCAGTAGAAGGACCATATAGGCCTCCAACATGGATTGTGGGAGAGTACCATGGTCATGACAGTAGTCTAAAAGGAAATTAAGTCTGAGAGCTAATAATTCCACATTATAAATACAGAAAAAATCAGCGCAGTACAACCCCTTTACGAAAAGCTGCTGAACACCAAGGATCAATTACCAAATCCCAAAATACAATATATCAAACAGATGGTACAGCGCTCTAACTAAAACAAAATGATTACTAACATATTAAAATTAATAAAAAGTCCAAAGATAGCTTTTGAGTCAAAAAGTCCACGTGAGGAATCTTCAGTGGTATACAGTCAGTTCATGCATAAAGTGACTTAGTGCCAAGGGGGGGACCACCACCAATGGTAAAATTGGCTGCTCACCTCATCGTATGGACCCTTTAAATTACAGAGGGTCGTATGCACTTAAATATCAACTCATCCAATCGCTGTACTCCTCTCCGACAATATCCGACCGATTCACAAACGAAAACACAGCTTTCTCCCATTCAGAGTCAAATGAACTGACACGTTCATGGAATACCCACACTGGATCGGTATATAGCAGTATTCACAATTCCTCAGACCATGTGGATAGAAAGACAGGCCATAGTGCTCTCCATAGAAAAACGTTTTAATGATGAATATACATAAAAAACACACTTACAATAACGAAGCTTCATACGATCTTTAAAATGATCAATGACCGCGGGTGACGTCACGTGATCTCCGTCCGTACGTTACGTCCCTATGGGCGGGACTTCATCAGCGGACACGGAAACTACGTGACACCCGATATATGAATAGACAATATGGGGTTCCTATAGTGCGCTTACGGTGAGCACGACGTGACGGACAGCCTCTCCATGTTTACGAAAGTTACCAAGGTAACAACACATCCTGTCGTGTAGTACGAATCTACACGATAACAGGCAAAGACCTCAGGGAAGCCCTTGTGAATTTAAACAAACGTTACCATGGTAACGGCTCATCCCATCATGCCTATCCGCACTATGCAAATGAGCACAGCAACGAGCGGAATATAAAAAAGGAATCATATAAATATTTGCAAACATTGCCGTTGCCACAATGAATCCCTTCCCCTTATGTATATAATGTAATCAAATAAATAAAAACTGCTTAATGGGTACCAATACAAAAGAACCCCATTATTAAACACATTTTTAAATTGCAAAGCATGAACTTTTTTATCCAAACTTGAGTTTACAAAGTCCACCTCCTACAAAATGCAAATAAAGATGTGTTTCGAACTTAATATTCAAAAACAATTAAGAATATTAAAATGTGTATAATACACATATATCAACGTGACATCACCTGCAGCCAATAAATTAAATAGTACTAAAAATACAATAAAAAGTAAACAATAAAATCATCGATCAGTAATAAAACAGTTAATATCAAAATCGACATTCAATCCACCAGGCATTAATACATTGGTCTCATGTATCCAGTAAGATTCCCTACGACTTAACTGGCGTATGAAATTACCCCCCCTCCAATGTTTTGTGACCCTCTCAATCCCCCAAAACTTTAGGCCTTTAGGGTTTTGCTGATGGAATTGTTTAAAGTGTCGGGACACATTGTGGGTTTTCAGACCTTTTTTAATATTATGTACATGTTCTGCTAAACGCACATGTAAAGGTCTAGAAGTGCGTCCTATATATTGTAACCCACATTCGCACTCTAACATGTAAACCACTCCGATCGTGTCACATGTAATCAATTGCCGAATATCGTATTCCCTATTAGTTGCAGAGGCCAGAAACTTCTTCCGTTTCTTAATGTTGACTTTAGAATGCTTACACGGCTTGGTCTATTGGTCTATAAGAAGCACACTCCGTAGGATCTTTGCCCGGTTTCAGTAGAAGGACCATATAGGCCTCCAACATGGATTGTGGGAGAGTACCATGGTCATGACAGTAGTCTAAAAGGAAATTAAGTCTGAGAGCTAATAATTCCACATTGGCCCTGTAGAACTCCGCTGGAAAACCATCCGGACCTGGTGCTTTATTGGGGGGAAATGTAAATATTGCCCCTTGAGTTATTTTGGCATCCAGAAAGTCTCTGTCCACAGTGGACAGTTGCGGAATCGGGAGGGTCTCCAGCAGAGTTCCCAAGGCCACAGGATCATAGGGAGGGATGGGAGAGTATAGCCCGGAGTAATAAGACACGAACTCTCGCATAATCTGTTCACGGTCGGTTACCAAGTTCCCCCTCCCATCCCGGACCGCCGGTATACATGTAGGGGGAGGGCGATCCGCCACCAGCATCGCCAAGAGCTTCCCGTTTTTGTCCCCCTCCGCGAATACCGTCTGGGCAGTCTTCGTCAACTCCACCCTGGCCTGTCCTGTAAAATGTAAGGACAAAGCTCTCCTAGCCGTCATCAGGGCCCCATACGATTCCCCAGACTGGGATTCCGCATGCGCCTTTGCCTCCTGCCTCTCCCGAAGTGTCAACTCTGCAGCTTCCTCGCTATCTGTCTTCCGCGCAACTTTAATGGCTGATACGAACTCGCCCCGTGCTACAGCTTTGAAGGCGTCCCATACTGTCCCCGGATCAGCCGTGCCATCATTTGACATCCAATATGATTGCATAGCTTTACTCACCTGAGCAGAAACCCCTTCATTTTGTATCCACCCCGGGGAGACCCGCCAACCACGCTTCCCCCTCTCCTTCCCAAAAGTCAGGGTAACAGCCAGAGGATTGTGGTCAGTAAACCCCCCCGCCAGATATGAGGTCTCAGACACATACGACAACAACCCATTATTACCAAAGGCCAGGTCAATCCTGGCTGAAGACCTGTGTGTGGTCGATATGTGCGAGTAGCATCTGTCTGATGGATGCCGCCAGCGCCACAACTCCGTCAACCCGGCAAAGTCCCCCCTGCCCGGATTGGAGAAGTCCAAAGCCGCATCAAGAACAGCATTGAAATCCCCCAGCCATATAGTCGGAAGATGGCCATATGGTGCAAGCTTGGTCAGTAATTCATATAACACCTTTGAGTGAAATGGGGGAGGCACATATATATTTACCACCACTAGTTGCCTATGGAACACATCTAGGACAAGCGCCACATACCTCCCATCTGGATCTGACACAACATGATGAATCCCGCAGGGCACACTCTTGCTGACCAGGAGGGAAACCCCCCTCGCAAACGTGGAGTAAGTGGAATAAAATGTCCTTTGTATCCACTGCCTGCGCAGGGCAAGGACCCTACTTCCGTCCAAGTGTGTCTCCTGCAGGAGAACCAGGTGCGGCTTATAAACTTTAAGGAATTGGAACACTGAGGCCCGCTTAAGTTTGTGGTTAAGGCCTCGAACGTTCCAAGACACAATTCTTAACTCATCCACCATTATCAAACGTGGCTACCGCGTCCAGCCAGCATGTCCCAACCGGCGGGAGTTGTCTCTCCCACGGGGTTTGCAACAACAACATTAAGACAACTGTAACATCACTTATCCCCCTGTATCGAGCTGTGAACCTAAATCCCGGACATTGGCTGTGAGTCGAACCCCTAGATATTTCATCGACTCGACCCATTGCAACGGTAAAGCAGGATCCGCCCTCCCCTTAGCCCCCTGATCTATTGGTAGGATAGAGGATTTACTCCAGTTCACCCTGAGCCCTGAGAAGCCAGCGAAGCGGTCAATAAGTTGTAATGCCGCCCTCAGCAACGCTCCTGGGTCATTAAGAAATAGCAGCATATCGTCTGCATAAAGCGCTAAGGTCTCCCTCACCGTGACCGCTTCGCTGGCTTCTCAGGGCTCAGGGTGAACTGGAGTAAATCCTCTACCGTAATAGGAACAACTTCGGGAGAGGTGCGCAGGGCTATCGCCAGTGGTTCCAGGGCCAGGGCGAACAAAAACGGGGACAAGGGACATCCCTGTCTGGTCCCCCTACTGACCTCAAAAAAATCAGAGAGGGAGGAGCCCACTCTGACAGCCGCCTTCGGACTCCGGTATAACATAGACACCCATTTCCTAAACTGAGGGCCGAAACCCAGAGCCTTCAACACCGTGGACATGTATACCCAGTCCACAGAGTCAAAGGCCTTTTCAAAATCAATTGAAAACACCACCCTCGACTCATCATCCCGCGGGGGAATCTGCAAGTGCGTAAACAACCTTCTTAAATTTGTGTCCGTAGACTTTCCCGGCATAAAGCCCGTTTGATCAATATTAACAATCGCAGGCAGTACCGTAGCCAGCCTAATGGCCAGTATTTTGGTCAGAATTTTGAGATCCATGTTTAGAAGCGCTATTGGTCTATAAGAAGCACACTCCGTAGGATCTTTGCCCGGTTTCAGTAGAAGGACCATATAGGCCTCCAACATGGATTGTGGGAGAGTACCATGGTCATGACAGTAGTCTAAAAGGAAATGAAGTCTGGGAGCTAATAATTCCACATTGGCCCTGTAGAACTCCGCTGGAAAACCATCCGGACCTGGTGCTTTATTGGGGGGAAATGTAAATATTGCCCCTTGAGTTATTTTGGCATCCAGAAAATCTCTGTCCACAGTGGACAGTTGCGGAATCGGGAGGGTCTCCAGCAGAGTTCCCAAGGCCACAGGATCATAGGGAGGGATGGGAGAGCATAGCCCGGAGTAATAAGACACGAACTCTCGCATAATCTGTTCACGGTCGGTTACCAAGTTCCCCCTCCCGTCCCGGACCGCCGGTATACATGTAGGGGGAGGGCGATCCGCCACCAGCATCGCCAAGAGCTTCCCGTTTTTGTCCCCCTCCGCGAATACCGTCTGGGCAGTCTTCGTCAACTCCACCCTGGCCTGTCCTGTAAAATGTAAGGACAAAGCTCTCCTAGCCGTCATCAGGGCCCCATACGATTCCCCAGACTGGGATTCCGCATGCGCCTTTGCCTCCTGCCTCTCCCGAAGTGTCAACTCTGCAGCTTCCTCGCTATCTGTCTTCCGCGCAACTTTAATGGCTGATACGAACTCGCCCCGTGCTACCGCTTTGAAGGCGTCCCATACTGTCCCCGGATCAGCCGTGCCATCATTTGACGTCCAATATGATTGCATAGCTTTACTCACCTGAGCAGAAACCCCTTCATTTTGTATCCACCCCGGGGAGACCCGCCAACCACGCTTCCCCCTCTCCTTCCCAAAAGTCAGGGTAACAGCCAGAGGATTGTGGTCAGTAAACCCCCCCGCCAGATATGAGGTCTCAGACACATACGACAACAACCCATTATTACCAAAGGCCAGGTCAATCCTGGCTGAAGACCTGTGTGTGGTCGATATGTGCGAGTAGCATCTGTCTGATGGATGCCGCCAGCGCCACAACTCCGTCAACCCGGCAAAGTCCCCCCTGCCCGGATTGGAGAAGTCCAAAGCCGCATCAAGAACAGCATTGAAATCCCCCAGCCATATAGTCGGAAGATGGCCATATGGTGCAAGCTTGGTCAGTAATTCATATAACACCTTTGAGTGAAATGGGGGAGGCACATATATATTTACCACCACTAGTTGCCTATGGAACACATCTAGGACAAGCGCCACATACCTCCCATCTGGATCTGACACAACATGATGAATCCCGCAGGGCACACTCTTGCTGACCAGGAGGGAAACCCCCCTCGCAAACGTGGAGTAAGTGGAATGAAATGTCCTTTGTATCCACTGCCTGCGCAGGGCAAGGACCCTACTTCCGTCCAAGTGTGTCTCCTGCAGGAGAACCAGGTGCGGCTTATAAACTTTAAGGAATTGGAACACTGAGGCCCGCTTAAGTTTGTGGTTAAGGCCTCGAACGTTCCAAGACACAATTCTTAACTCATCCACCATTATCAAACGTGGCTACCGCGTCCAGCCAGCATGTCCCAACCGGCGGGAGTTGTCTCTCCCACGGGGCTTGCAACAACAACATTAAGACAACTGTAACATCACTTATTCCCCTGTATCGAGCTGTGAACCTAAAAAAAACCTCCCTTGCTTGTGTGCCAGAAAAAACCCCAACAAGTCCAGCACTAAGCTTAATCCCAAAACCAAAAAAAGTGACCAAAACTGTCACTGTGAACTCCCGCCGCACTAATCGAAAGTCCGGCAGTTCCTTAGTTGGTTCCGTAGTGTCTTCACAAGCTCCGAACAGCATAACAGGAGCTAGGCCTGACAGCACCGCCAGCCAAGGCTGTCAATCGGCCCTACATAACAATCAGTCATTGGACAGACATCCATTGCAGCAACTGGTGAGGGGGTCACGTAGGACACTGGCACAAGAGTAGAAGGTGGGTGACAGGGCGCCATGATAGCCAAAAAACCGCCATCGTCAGAGTAACCTCCCGAATGGTAGAACACACCACCCCGGTATCAATATCCAGGAAATGGCACCCCATTCCCACTCCCGCACCTCTGACCCCCCAGTCTAACAAGTGGGCCAAACAGCAGGATTACACGCTGACCCCCAAACACCGGCATCCGATCAACAGTGGCAGTCTGCAGGGGTTACACCCCGTAAGTCATGCTAATCCATGGGTAATCCAGTCCAGTCCCACAGGCCCAGGTCGGATGCGGAAGGCCCCCCCCGGCTCAAAATGGTGCCCCTTCTCCCCATTTCCATAGGTCGAGGTCTACCTTCCAAACTCCTTATCCAGCCAGTCAACTGCTTCCTCCGGGTGATCAAAGAACCGTACTGAGCCCTTATATTGAACACGGAGCTTGCTCGGGTACAACATGCTGTACTTGATCTCCTTTTCTCTGAGCCGCCTCCTGATGTCATTAAAGGATCTTCTTTTCTGTTGCGTGGCCGCAGAGAAGTCTGGAAACAGCATAACTTTTGCGTTTTCATGGCGCAATTCCGGCAGTCTCCTGTCGCAGGACAGGATCATGTCCCGGTCCCGAAAGTTTAAAAAACGAACCAGGAAAGGGCGAGGGAATGCTCCAGGTGGGCGCCTGCCAGTGGGGACCCGGTGTGCCCTTTCCACTACATACGCAGAGGACACCTCTTGCAAGGACAGGAACTGTTTGAAAAATTGTTCTGCAAACTGAGCTGGCTGATCACCTTCCGCCCCCTCAGCATCAATAGCCTTATGTTGCAGGGACTTGACCTGGTCCCTGAGCTCTGCCAACTGGGCTCCATAGTCATGGGATGCGTCCTCCACTGCTGACACCCTCGTCTCCACTGTACTTAGGCGGCCCCTAATCTTGTCCAGATCATGCCTGATCAGGGTACATTCAGAGGATAGGTGGTCAATACGCCCCATAAGTTCTGCCTTGCTGGCATTAATCGCCTCCAGGATAGGTCTAGTAATGTCTGTTACTTCAATGCCCATGGACTGTGCCTGGCCTGGGAGGATTTCTTCAGCCTCCTGTATCTGTGACATACCTCCCTCCTGTAGCGCAGAGCGCTGTGGCTTTGGCGGGGAAGACAAAATGGCGGGGGACATGTTTCATGCGGCCGTGGCTTTCCGCGGGGTGCTGCAAGCTTTAGCCGCTTTCTTTGCGGCGGACGAAGGCATCCTCAGCTGCTGCACAGTATCCCCTATTCGGTGAGATATCTGGCGGGTGCGGGATTCGCTCCACAACGGTCGGATGGCTAACGGAGTATCGGAGCTGTGAGACGCCGCTGCTGCCTCGATCACATCCGGCCAGAAGTCCGCCGGTCTACAAACTTAATAAGACACACTATTGCACCTCTACTAATTTTACTTTTGTTGCTTTGCTCAGTTCCTGGTTGGACTCACTATATCTTTTTACCACATAATTTTTTGAGCTGCATCTTTTACAATATTCTCCTATCTCCATGTAAGCAGGTGTGGAGTGATTGCTATAGTACCAGACGCTACTTAGCTCTTGTCAGGGACATTTCTCTGTAGCTGTCCAGCGCTGTCCAGCTCTGGGCACCAGTCCTCAGGAAGGATGTACTGGAAATGGAGCGAGTACAAAGAAGGACAACAAAGCTAATAAAGGGTCTGGAGGATATTAGTTATGAGGAAAGGTTGCAAGCACTGAACTTATTCTCTCTGTAGAAGAAACGCTTGAGAGGGGATATGATTTCAATTTACAAATACCATACTGGTGACCCTACAATAGGGATAAAACTTTTTCATAGAAGGGGGTTTAACAAGACACGTGGCCACTCTTTAAAATTAGAAGAAAAGAGGTTTAACCTTAAACTACATAGAGGGTTCTTTACTGCAAGGATGTGGAATTCCCTTCCACAGGCGGTGGTCTCAGCGGGGAGCATCGATAGTTTCAAGAAACTATTAAATAACCACCTGAACAACCACAACATTCAGGGATATACAATGTAATACTGGCATATAATCACACACATAGGTTGGACTTGATGAACTTGTGTCTTTTTTCAACCTCACCTACTATGTAACTACATAACTATATGTAACTACATTTTCTCTAAAGACCTTAAAACCCCAAGGTCATTTAGATTTTCAGTTATGGGGGTTCAGGCACTCAACGTGTTGGGTTTGTGTGCAGGGTGGGAAGCAATGGGTTATATTTATATTATTTATATTTTTCTTTTTTTTTCAAAAAGGTTTAATTGAGTAATATAAAAAACGTAAATATTGATAACAACATTTTTAAAAACATTTTACAGAGTAATTTTAGGTAAGCAAAGTAATCCAGGGGATGTAGACATATGTACAAGGATGAGATAGCTGAAGAGAATAAATAGAACACAACAGGGCAATAGCTATCATCAAAAAGGAGATACCTGGATGGATCTGTTTACAGAAATTCCCTAGGATTGTAAGATGGAGCAAAAGAGAACAACAGGAGGTGGGAGGGTAGTTGGAGTAAAGTAAGGGGGGTGGAATGGATAAAACGATTTTGTTCTATTGGTAAAAGGGGGGCATCATGACTGATGTAGCACCATTTAGGGGTAGTTTTCTTCACAATGTTGGTAGAGAAGGATGTAACTGATGTGAACGTGTGGAGAGACTTGTGGGGCAGGTGGTTTCCAGCCGGAGCTAAAGTCCACTGGTGGTGGGTTGTCCGTTGTGGGGGGGAGACCGACTCCCCAGGGTTTGAAGGTAGAGACACACGTAATATGAGAACGAGTATTGACCAAAGTTGGCTAAATCTTCTGGAGAGAGTGCTGAGAGCATGAATGAATGCCACTTGGAGTAGAAGCGGACTTTAGTTTGTTTGAAGTCAGTGTTGAGTCGGTCCTTGAATAGTAGGAGTAAGGCCGTGTACACACGGGCGGATTGTCTGCCCAACTAAGTTCGTCAGACAATCCGACAGACAATCCGTTCAAAATTTGCATGAACGGACTTGACCATACACGATGAGCAGACAGTCCGCTGAAAGCGTGCGTGATGACGTGTACATCACGTACGACGGGACTAGAAAAACAACGTCCTATACACTGCAATGCAACCTTCGGCTGTGTAAATCCTTTCTGAGCATGTGCCATACTTAGTCCGTCCAACTTGCCTACACACGAGCGGACTGTCCACTGAAACCAAGTTTGGACGGACAAAACCAAGTTTGAACGGACTGTCTTACGGAAATTCCGTAAGACTTTGTTCGTCAGATTGTCCGCTGAAAAAGTCTGCTGAAGCCCACACACAAGCGGATTGTCCGCTGAAACACGGTTCAGCGGACTAAGTTGGACAGACAATCCGCCCGTGTGTACGCGGCCTTAGAGCTCTCGTTTGATTTGGGTGGTATTAGAACAATGCGAGGAAGTCCAGTTTTTCAATTTTGTTCTCCATGCAATTAGGAGACAGATCAAAGACCAGTCTTTGTTACCAATCTTTATACCGCTCCCGGGTTGCGTATGACACGGTGGAACTAGCAGCTTACCTGGAGGATATAGATACTCCCGTCCTCACCCCAACTTATGCTACCAAACTAGATGCCCCTATAAAAATAGAGGAAATCCAAATGGCTCTCAATATGATGCAAACTGGCAAGACACTGGGAACGGACGGTTTCCCGGTGGAATTTTATAAAACCTACGCAGAGCAGCTGGCCCCAAGATTTCAAGCTCTTCTAGCTGGGTCCATTGAGGAGGGCTGGCTCCCTGACTCCATGCACGAGGCGGTTATAGTAGTTATTCACAAACCCGGAAAGGACCCGACCTTATGCTCCTCTTATCGCCCCATTTCCCTCCTCAACGTTGACACGAAAATCCTCTCAAAAATACTGGCCAATAGACTAAATACAATAATCACGGACTTGATACACCCCAACCACATGGTGTTCATGCCCGGTAGAGGGATGGACATAAACATTCATCGACTTCACACCAATATTGCAATTGCCTCGGCTGGTGGCTCAGGGGTGGTGGCCTCACTCGACGCCGAGAAGGCTTTCGACTCGGTCGAGTGGGGCTACCTCTGGGCGACCCTTTTCTAAATTTGGCTTCGGGTCAAGTTTTCTAACTTGTCTCCAGCTGATTTATGCACAGCCTAGAGCCCGAATCCGCACCAATGGGGTCCTTTCGGGGACGTTTACGCTGGGAAGGGGAACGAGGCAGGGATTCCCCCTCTCCCCGGCCTTGTTTGCCCTCGCACTTGAGCCCCTTGCTATCCTTCTTAGAGCGGATGAGTCGGTTAGAGGGATACAGGTGGGCACGGTGGAGGAGAAACTCTCCCTTTATGCCAACGACTCACTACTGTATCTAGCTGATGCCACAGATTCCCTTCAAGCTGCTTTAGCTGTGTTTGATCAATTTGGTAGATTTTCAGGCATCCGCATAAACTGGAATAAGTCAGTCCTTTTTCCCCTCTCCCGGTCGGTGCCTCAGCTGGATACAGGTACTCCCTTAAAGTGGGTGGGAGAATTCACCTATCTGGGGGTGAAGGTAGGTGACGAGCTGTCAGGCTACCCTGATAAAAATGTGTACCCGTTACTTATCCAACTCCAACAAAAATACTCAACCTGGAGATCTCTCCCCCTGACCCCGGTGGGAAGAGGGAACCTCTTAAAAATTATCTACCTACCAAAATGTTTGTATTACTTCAGGCACACCCCGACCCCCATTCCCAAATCCTTTTTTCAAAAGCTCGAAAGCCTGGCGACCTCCTTTATTTGGGCAGGGAAACCCCTAGGGTGGCAAGAAACATACTCTATCTCCCACTATCTCCCACTAGCTTTTCCCAATTTCCTGCTGTATTATTGGGGCAGCAGTCCTGGTAACGGTGAGGTGGGGGTTCTCGCAACCTAGTCAAAACCCAGCTGTTACCTTCAAGGCGGCCCTCCTAGGTTCATATGCAGCACTGTCCAATTTGCCATATAGAGGGGCCAAGGCCAGTCCTGTGGTGACATGCCCTATGAAGGCAACACTTCAGGTGTGGCGAGCCTCCAGGGCTGCCCTACTAAAACAATCACACGTCTCACCTCACACCCCTCTCTGGGCCAACCGCACGCTACCTCACCTTTTCATCATCCCAGATCCAGCGTGTTGGGCCAGGAAGTTTATTGTGACGTTAAAACAGGTTATCCCGCGTGGAGTCATAGCCCCAATATGAGATTTGCAACAAACGTACCATCTACCGAGTAGTTTCCTTTTTAGATATTGGCAACTGGAACATGCCCTTAAAGCCCAACTCCCATCCCTAATTACGCTATAGCCAGATCCAATAGAGCGCCTCCTGATCTCCGGGATGATACAAAAGCCTCTATCCTCCCTATACCTCCACTTAATGGTAGCCCATGAAGTTAATAAATAAAAAATGTATGATTAAATGGCAGGCAGACATCCCCACTTTGGGAGAGGAGGAATGGGAGGAGTGTGTAGCTACATTTATCCCAACCATGATTGCAGCTAAGGATAGATTTATACAAATAAAATTCATACATAGGGTATATTACACACCACAAAGATTGGCGGGCGTCTACCCTGGTCTCAGTCCCAATTGTAATAGATGCGAGGTAGGATTGGGAACTTTCTTTCATATGGTCTGATCCTGTCCCAAACTGCTACCATTCTGGACAGCGGTGGCGGACACCCTGGGCACGGTAGGTGGTGTCACAATACCAGTGGACCCGCAAACTCTGTTACTGAGTCACTTTTGAGACATCGAAGGAGACCGATATGTTAAGCTATGTCTCACCTATTCATTATTCTATGCTAGAAGGGAAATACTCCTCATCTGTAGAAGCTTGGCAAAAGGCGATAAACAATGTGCTGCCATTATACTGCATTACATATGAGAGCAGGAACTGTCCTCAGAAATATGATAAAGTATGGTCAAACTGGGTCGACGTGTGTGGCTGACCCATCCCAGGGGGCGACGGCCTGGGAGGACGCTGGGGCCAAAGACTTACCTGGTCCTGGGGGAGGGACGGATATCACTCCCTCCCCCTGGAGCCAGGAGCAGTTCTCTGTGTAATAAATGGATAGGAGGGGGGCTTTCTTCCCCCCCCCCCCGTGCCCCTGTGGCAGAGGGGGCGTGTTCTGCTCTTCATGGGTTGGCACACGACAGACTCTTCCATGTACTTATACTAGTCCTATGACCACCCCCGAGGTAATTCTTGACATATACTAGTAACATAGAGATTTATATAGCCCACATCCTGGAGGAAAATAAAAAGGCTGAAGAGAGTGACTATCCGTTGCACATGCAATATTGATGTTTTGTAAATAAATACCTGATGTCAGCTCCTTTGTAACATACATGTATGCTTGTACTGTCTTATTTGTTGTAAGAAAAATAAAAAACTTTTCTGTTAAAAAAAGACCAGTCTTTGTAGGAGAGGCTATTGTTTGAAATTCCAGTGGTTCTTGTATTTGTAATTTGGGACCATGTCAGCAGTTGGGGGCTCTAGTGGCCAAAGATGAGAAGCAGCGGGTCCTTAGGAAGTTTTAGTAGGGTTACTTCAAAAATGTAGGATAATTCCTGATCCCAGAAGGTGGAGATGTAGGAGCATGCCCAGAAACGATGGGTCAGGGACAGCCTTGCTTGGTGGCAGAGGGGACAGGCGTCTCTCCAAGCAATAGCCGTGTCTTTCAGCAGGAGTTTGTGTTGGTAATGAGGGGGGATTGATTTCCATTTGCAGTAGAGAAGGGCCACTAAAGAATATGGGTGGGCCATTTTGTATTCCATGGAGTAGTTGAAATAGCGGAAAGATTGTGATACCCAGTCCAGACTAGTTCTCAATAAACATGCCAAGTTATGAGTTCTAACATTTGGGAGACTAATACCCCCATCGCGTCTGGGAAGATATAGTTTCTTTAGGGCTATACGTGGTCTTTTGTTTTTGCCATAGGAATTTTGAAATGGCTGAATTGAGAAGTTTGACATCTTTGTGGTGCAGGAGCAGAGGAATAGTTTGCAATGGGTATAATAATTTAGCAAAACTGACCATTTTTACCAGGTGGCATCTTCCCAGGAGCGAGGGAGGCAGATCCATCCAGTTAACTAATTCTTGAGCGATTTTTGTGATCAGCAGAGGGTAGTTGAGGTGGTATAAAGAGGAGGGTAGTTTCCCTATTCTGATTCCCAGATAGGTGATCTGGGACTTGGCGACGGAAAAGATGGAGTGATGGGCCCAGGGTGGGTTGGAGAGAGTGCCTATAGGAAAAATTTTGCTCTTGCCATAATTAATGTGAATTTGTCAAAAACCTTTTTGATAGTGGACATGTCAGAGGAGGGGTTGGCTGAGAATATAAGGACATCATCCGCAAAGAGGGAAGTGCATAGGTCATGTTTACCAACGTTAATGCCATGTAGGGGGGCTGTTTAAGTTAGGTGCCTGGATAGGGGTTTTAGTGTGATGTTGAAGAGAAGCGGGACAAGGGGCAGCCTTGTTGTGTACCCTTGTGGAGGCGAAATTCATCTGAGAGTAGGCCTGCTGCCACCAGCCTAGCTGCAGGAGCCGTGTACATGGTGTTAATAAGATGGCAGAAGGGGCCTGTGAATCCCATTTTTGACATGGCCATGGAGAGCCATTCGAAGCTGAAATTATCAAAGGTTTTCTCTGCATCTAATGTGATGATGGCATAGTCTCCGCCTGGGTTATGTTTAGCATGCTTTAAGGCCAACATGACCTTACGTATGTTCAAGGTGGCAGTTCTGCCTTTTTCAAAGCCTGATTGGATGGGTTGTATCAAAGAGGGGATGATGGCAGCAAGCCTAGTAGCAATGATCTTGTATAGGATTTTGACATCCAAGTTCAGTAGTGAGATGGGTCTGTAGGAACCTGGGTCTTGGGGGTCTTTGCCTTTTCTTAGAGAGTAATTTAATAATGCCCTGGTTGCCCGTTTGTATGTGCTGCCGGACCATATACCGTTGTAAAATTTGTGGAGAGTGGGTCCTGTGATTTATTTTTTTGGATTTTGTATAATTCACTAGTGAATCCGTCAGGGTCGGGGGTCTTGGAGGGGGTTAGGCTGCGGATAGTGGTTGAAATTTCAGAGAGAGAGATAGGAGCATTGAGAGCCTCTAGTTGTAGTGGAGTGATTTTAGGTATGTCTACTTTCTCTAGAAAGGAACGCGCTGTTTGTTTGCTTATAGGGTCTGGGGAATATAGTATAGTACTAAGTAGTATTGAAGCATGGTTTTGTTTATTGTTTGTGGTGTGGAGTTTATATTTTCATTGGTGCCTCACAGAGAGGTAATATGGGTCGGGTGGAAAGGTCCCTTACAAAGCCCGGCCAATAGTTTGCCTGCTTTATTTCCGAACTTGTGGAGGGTGGCATCTAAGTGTGCCTTTTTGGTCAATTCAAGGGTGTCTGCCCAGGTATCGAAAGCCCTCTTTGCTGCCTGCTATTCATTTCTACTGTCAGGGGAGTCCATGGTGTATAAGGAACATTGCGTCTGATGTAGTTGCACACTGGCAAATTTGTATTTTGTTAAAGTGTTCCTTTTAAAATAGGTGGCATAGGAGATGATCCATCCCCTGAGGTATGCTTTGCCGGCATCCCAGAAGAGATTTGGATCATCGGTGTGAAGTGTGTTGGCCATGGAGTATTCAGTCCATGATTTTTCTATGAACTGCTGGAATTCAGTGTTATTGTGGAGGTAGTAATGAAAGCGCCAAATTTTGGGGTGGGGAGGTAAGTCAAGATTGTCGAGTGTCCCCTCGATTGGAGCATGGTCGGATATGGCAATGTCATGAATTTCTGCACCGGATAGCGTGGGGATTAGGTTGTCAGAGCCAAAAAAATTGTCTATTCTGATGAGGACATTATGTGGGTTGGAGAGGCACCAAAGATCTTGGAGGTGAAGGGATTCCATGGTGGATGCAAAGTGTGTGGGGATGGTAGGATCAGATCCCAGCCTGGGTCGTTTGGTGGATGATCTGTCGTCAATCTGATGTAGGATGTCATTGAAGTCTCGTCCAATTAAGTGTGGGAGGTGAGTATCACTAAGTAACCATGAAGATAGTTCACTACAGAACTGTTTACCACTGTATATCACTAGGTCCTTGGAACCTATTTGGATATGTGCTGAGAGAAAATGTCCCTGGCTGTCTGATTTTATGGATAGGACTGCGCAGGGGAGGTTTTTGTGTATCAGCAGGAGAACTCCTGCTTTACGCCCAACAGCCTCTGGGCCTATGACTGTGCCTACCCTGAGCTTTTTCATACAATGAAAATCAAGGGTTAATAAGTGAGGTTCCTGGAGTAGGGCAATGTCAGTTTTAATTCTTTTGAGATGTCAGAGGATTTTCATTCTCTTGTTGGGGGATCTGAGAACTTTTACGTTCCAGGAAACGATTTTCATATTGGGGGCTTGAGAGAAGGATTTGGGCCAATGTTGCATATTTGTCACTGTGTGGGTGGTATTGTGGGGTTATTGCTAAAGCAGAAATTGAAATACTGTTCTCGTGGTAAGAGTGTGGTGTCAGGGAGTCTGGTGCTGTGCATGAGCCCCAGGACAACAGGAGGGGGGGGAGATGTGGGGGGGGGGGCCTGAAAAGAAAACAAAACATTTGATTGTGTGAACTTCTCTTTTTTCTGCATGGAGTCACTGTGTAGGTCAGCTCCCAATGCAGGACCCTGCTAGTATGGCATATGAGAGCCCATTTCTGAAGAGAAGGGTTTGTGCGGCTGCCTCAGGTCATGTCAAGGGGAGGATGAAAAGGCTGTACACAGTGAGGTCAGGAGGGGAGGTAGAGCATGCTAGAAACATTTTATAAAAGAAAGGATATTATTAGCTTAACATTATAACATAGAGCATAGTAGTATATATATGGTGATCTAAAAAATAGTGGTTAAAACAAGTAGAGCTGGTGGAAAAAGAAAAAGAAAAAGAAATGGAATCACATTGAAGTGCATAGGCAAAAACAAAGTCAGACCGGAGGTACTGCATTAGGGGAGTGAGTATCAAAAACATGGGTTGCGACTCCCCTTTCAGCAAGGGGTGATGCAGTGGTAAACCAGGGCTGAGGGCCTGAAGCATTTAGGGGAGTCTTTTCACGGGCTCCTTTGGTCCAGGGCAATTGAGTGGAGCGGCTTTGGATGGGGCTTGAGGATGCAGGTCTGCATGCAGAGACCGTAAGAAGGCTCCCGCTTCAGAGGGGTCTTGTAAGCATAATTGTTCACCACTTGGTGTCTTGAGGCGGAGAGTGGCCGGGAATGCCAATGTGAATTTAATTTGCTGTTTATAGAGTTCTGTGCAGACCTGCTGGAGTTCTTTCTGTTTCTTTGAGACCTCAATTCAGTAGTCAGAAAATATCAGGACCCTTATTCCGTCAATTTGGAGGGTGTGGGTTTGTCTGAACTTTTGTAGAATAAGGGCCTTGTCAAAGTAGTTCAGATATTTGGCGATTATTGGCCGGGGTGTTTTGCATTCAGTGTTAAAAGACCCCATGCAGTGTGCAGGGGCCTGAAAGGCCTAGTGCTTCCAGAAGGCGCCTAGTGCATAATTCAGAGAGAGCCGGTGTTTGCAGAGATTCTGGAATTGCAAGTTGCTCCTTGTGGACCTATTTTCTAAATCGTCCAGTTTTTGGATGATATATTGATTGGTCTTGTCCCGAGCTTGTTCCATGATCTGTGCCTGGTAAAGCTCCTCTTCCATGCTAGATAAGAGGTGCTATAAATCATTCAGCCTGGTGGGTTGTTCCCCCTGGGCCTTGATTTGTTGATTCCTGCATTTACTGCTTTCTCCACAGAAGCAGCTATCATAAGGGATAGGAGAGCTGCAACAGCCTGTGATATGTTCTCCGTGCTGTTGTCCCCAGAGGCATGTCAGCAGGAGGCTCCGTGTAGGCCGAGACCGGGGCCTCGATTTGCAGCTGGGCCACCGGACTTTAGGGCTGTGTGTGCGGGAGACTGTTTTCTCCACAAAACGGTACATGTGTAGGGGTTGTCACCCGGAGGGGGCTGAGGCTGTCTTTTTATGCCGATTTGGGTCGTGCTGTGGGAGCTGAAGACAGGAGCAGCTACTCCATGCAACACCGGAACTGGAAGTGTTATATTTTTCTGTTCAGATCTCCACAAATTGCTTTGGTCCACAATAGATCTATAGATATCTTCTGTGAAAAACAGCGAATACAAATCAAGAGACAAAAAATCAACTGTATCCACCTGAATTCTGGGTTGGCCAGTAAAGGAAGGGCACTGTGGGCTGTGTTTGTCTTCTTCTGGCTGCAGAACACTACTTTTGCTAGCCACCTCACCAGATTGAACTGCACTTATGGGACTCACCACGTCACCAAGTGTTACTGCAGTGCTGGATGTACGACCCGAATGTACTAGGCTGCTGGTGCTTGCCAGTTCACCAAAAGGATGAGCGGCATTAGTATTGGCTCCATAGGTGTGTGCAGCCTATTGCATTAGGGTGTGCAACCCAAAGCTCAAACACACGTTTGTCCATGGACATTTATGTTCAGGAAAAAAGTGCCTCTTTTTTTACAAACCATCTGTAAATTTAAGGATAGTTTGGGAACAAGGCTGGGGTGTACACATGCTGCTACTTTGATGCTTTGATTTGTGACAGTGGCAGGAATTATAACCTCTTGCGTTCTGTGGGGACAGTGCCTGCTGAACATGACCCATTCAAGTGATTGGAGCTGTTCTGCAAGCACCCCACAACTGTGTGTGATGCAAGTAGTTGTATTATACTCATAAACAGTTCTAGGAGTTAAAGCAGGTGGTGTGGAGGTGATACAATGCTTCCTCACTGCCTGCCAAATGCTCTCTTAAGAGCATTCTGAATGCAGATTGCTTTTTAAAGACCAAAGTACATGTGAACAAGTCCCTAAAGGGATGCTGTGGATGGACATGAAGGGGTTAAAACAGAAACATCACCCTCTTGTGAGGAAAAACCCCATCAGTTTATCCAACTAGCAGATTTTTTGTCATCCCACAATAGTACTAAATGTGCGATTAGGTTGTGCCCAGGCACACCTGGCACACTCTGTGCGCATGCAACTGGCTCTCTGCTCCATAAGAGTGCCCTGTGGTTCTTGCACCTTAACAATAGCAAAAGAACAGGGTCGGGTACACCTGACCTTGCTAGGGACCACTACTCCATCGTCAAAGCTATCTCTCAGGGTGCTGCTGCTGTCTACTGGTTTGTATTCTGAGCCAGAATCGGACAGATGGGTGACTTTCTCTTCACTCTCTTCTGTCAAGCTCAGAAACATGTAGGCCTCTTCACTAGTGTACCTTCAATTGGACATTTTGGCCTCTAAATTTTCTGGTACACTAGTGAGACTCACCAACTGTCAGCAACTGCTTCAAACGCTACCAAAAAAACTGTTAGCATTCCCAGGAATCAGGCCTGACTCTGCGAATGCTGCAGTTATGTGTTTAGTGTTTTGTAAGGGACAGTGATCAATTGATACGGGTGGGGGATCGAGACTGGGGGTTGACAAGTGTGCCTATGTGTACTGTGCCAGTAGTGTTTTTTATATTTACCTGGAGTCTCAGTTTAAGGCCCCTTTCACACGGGCGGATAGAATGGTGCTTTTAGCTGCGGATTTTCTAGTTTTCCACAGCAGCCAAAGGCACACAATGCTTTCCTATGGCCCTGTTCACACACAGCGTTTAACTGCGATTTCGTTACGTGTGGTTCGGTGCGAATAGAAAAAATAGAATTGTATGCGTCCAGGTGCAATGTAGCGCAGCTATAAGCACATAACCGCAGGTAATCGCAGTCTTTTGTGTCAACTGTGGCCAGCAGCGTGAAAGAAAAAAAAAAAACACCGGAAGCACATCCTAATCAGCAGGTGTACCTAGGAAATGACACAGGAAGTTGAGAGGGATGAAAGGGGAGAAGACCGCATGGCGGCAAGAGACATCTCGCACAAGGCCATTATCGCACTGGTGCATGCCCGACCAGAGTTATGGGACTCAGAATGCCCAGGATATGCAGACCGAGTGCTGAAGAGAGAAAAGTGGGAGGAAGTCTACAAATATGTCACACCGAACTGGGACGAGATGTCTGCAACTGAACAGGATAACCGAGGTGAGTGCAAGGTTTGTTGTGTCTATGCAGCAGGGTACACATGCATCCTAGTGAAGATTTTACCCCCTAATGACCAGGCCATTTTATAGCAATACAGCACTGCGTCACTGACAATGCAGCAAACAAACTAAATTGAATGGGAAATCAATGGTTGGGGTCTTCCCTATAGTGTTGTCTGGGTGGGAGGGGGCAGATCTGTCTCGACTTTTGTCCCTAACATGTGTTATGTTTTTTATATATTGCAGGAAAGGAGGTTTATACACGTTGGAGGTCCCTGCGTGACCGGTACAAAAAAGAAGTCAACGAAGAGAAGGCTGCGGAGAGAAGCGGATCACCCTCAACTCGTCACAGGCCTAACCCCCATGCAGAGGCTTTGTCATTTTTGAGGCGCACCACTGAGATGCGCGCGGAAGTATATCCATTTATTTTACTTAGCGATTTGTGACCAGTAAAGGCGTATTCATGTTCACTTTTTTTTTTAAACGTGTAATGTTTATTGTTACCTAGAACTGTGTCAAGTGTCCCTGTGAGAGCAAGCGCAAGGCGTGAAAGTTCGTCACCATCACCATCAGGAGACGCTGACACCAGTCAAGAAACCACAGAGATAGTGTCATCCCAAGAATATCATCCATCCACTCAAGAACCTGCGGTATGTATTTTAAAAATGTCACAATTTCTGTCCACAAAAAACGTATTACTTACATTTTGAAAGGGCAGCTGGTGTTGGCACAAATGTTGGAGAAACAACAACAGCTTATTTTTGGGCAAAGTGTGACTTGTTCTTCTGGCTTTGGAGGTCTTCAGTGAGATCAGGTTTTTGCGGCAAAACAAGTACCAGTGTCTGATCTATTCTAAACAGGTGCTGCAATATTTGTACAAGCATCATCATCATATGCTGTTCACTAAAGTGTGACCTCAGTATCAGATGCATAATCTATATATTCTAACTATTGCAGGCAAATCCAGATAGGAGAGTCCGGTCTACTTCCACCACCCGTCGAACACACCTTACTCAACAGGAGACACCTTTTGAGGAATATTTCAACCGTATCATTGAAGAAATGAGAAACCAATCACAAAACCAGGCCAAAGATGATGAATTCCTCAACATCTCAGACCCAGATGTTATGTTCTTGAGAATGTTGCTTTGTGTAATCAGGGAGATTCCTGCAGATAAGCACACTGAGGTCAGGGGTGATATACATGCCTATTTAACGTATATCGTGTCCGCTTGCAAAGAGCAACGCCCATATCCTAAATTTCAGCCATGGGCTATGGGTTTTAATTCACCTAGTGGCTCTTTCAGTAGACCAATGCCCAGTCAGCAGTGCCATGACACAACATCTGCCATTAACCCTTATGCAGGACCCCCACCACTGTATACACCTTACCCATCTAATCCTGGTTACCAAAGGATGCATGTGCAGCCACACCCAGTGTCTTCACCCTCATCTTCCCATTCAGGATCACCCGTAGATGTTGGCAGTGAACCAAGCCATTCTTCCCTGCGTAACCCTAATTATCCACTGTATGAAAACTTAGAGTTTTGTCCTTCTTATTTGTTATTCCTATGGCAGTCATATGACAGTTTTATTTTTCTTGTTGTGTTAATTTAATGTTACTTAATGTTTTACCTACAAGAACTAATGTTTACAACCAACCCCAGATTCCTCCATCTACACTGAACTGTACGCACAGAAGAATCTCCCACTGTCCCAAGCTTATACATGTTGCTACTCGGCCCCACTTGCTCTCACAATACCTGAACTTTCTGATTGGGTGCTAGCATTGTTTAGGTTGAGAGCCTTGGCACAGTGGGAGATTACCCCATCTACACAGTGGAGTGTACATGGAGACATCTTTTGCACTTTCTCCATCTAGCCAAATATTTCAGAACTGTTTACCGCACTCAGTGTCCATCTTTGGCCCCTTTCACACGGGGCGGATCAGTAATGATCTGCCCCGCGATGATCCGCTCGCTCAGCGGGGATCGCTCCATTGTCCCCGCTGAGCTGGCTGCGGACAGGGCGGTCTCCGCACACTGTGCAAGGACCGCCCTGTCAGCTCTCCGCTCTCCTCTATGGGGATCAGACGAGCACGGACCGTTTGTCCGTGTTCATCCGATCCGCTCTGCAGACGGATAGAATAGGATTTTCCTCCGTCTGCAGAATCGGACTGTTGCGGAGGCGGACGATATTGGGTGTCTGCGGATGTGCATCCGCAGACACCCGCTATCCCATAGGGATGCATGTATGTATGCATGTCCGTATTTCATCCGCAAACGGATGGATGAAATACGGACATACTGTCCGCATGTGTGAAAGGGGCCTTTAAAGTCTAAAAAATGTATAAGGCCCCTTACACACATGCGGACAGTATGTCCATATTTCATCCATCCGTTTGCGGATGAAATACGGACATACATGCATCCCTATGGGATAGCGGATGTCTGTGGATGAACATCCGTAGACACCCGCTATTGTCTGCCACCGCAATTGTCCGATTCTGTAGACGGAGGGAAATCCAATTTTTCTAGCCGTCTGCAGAGCGGATTGGATGAACACGGACAGACGGTCCGTGCTCTTCCGATCCCCATAGAGGAGAACAGAGAGCTGACAGGGGCTCAGCGGGGACAACGGAGCGATCCCCGCCGAGCGAGCGGATCATCACGGGACAGATCATTACTGTGAAAGGGGCCTTACAGTACTTCAGGAATACTGTAATCTTTTTTTTTTTTTTTTATGGGGGGTAGTGGGGGATATTTTGGGGACTCGTTATCTGTTGCACTTGAAATTCAATACTTGAAACTAAAAGGAAATTTTATATATATATTCCAAAGGAATTAAAAAACAGTTTTCTATACTTGCAAGCATTCAATGTTTTTGTAAGGTTTGTCTATTTTTACACCCTGTGCATAGCAAAAGATAGAAATAAAAACAATTTAAATTGTTGAAAATTGTCGACTACTTTATTTAAGGCAAACGTGAAAACTGACACAAAAACTTGAAAACTGTGATGAAAAAACTTTGACATGTAAAGTCCATGCAACACCGGTTAAAAATTTACACATAGTCCAATTGCCATGGTAGCTGTCCATCTTCACTCAAAAAGTAATCAGTGAAATGTTCACGGACTTGTAGGGCCTGATTACTTGGACGAGTGCCAGTAACATGACCTATGGGTTCCCCAGAAACAGGGGTTTCGGTGGCCACGATCTCCTTACCCCTCAAAAAATTGTGGAGAACACAACATGCTAGAACCACATTGACGGCATGATCAACTTCTAGATGCATGGCTGTCATCAAAACACGCCATTTGGCAGTGCAAATGCCAAATGCACACTCAACCATTCTTCTAGCTCTGCTGAGTCGATAGTTAAAAATTCGCCTCCTGGCAGTGAGACCATGCCTGGTATAGGGCCTTAGCAGGTGAGTAGATAAGGCAAATGCCTCATCTCCCAGCACTACAAATGGAAGATCCGGTTCAGTAGTACCAGGGATAGGCCTTGACTGTGGCACCTGAAATTCGCCATATTGAAACCGCCGCCCCATTACGGAATTTCTGAAAATTCTAGAATCTCCAGAACTCCCATACGCTCCAACATCCACAGCGATGAACTTCATATTTGCATCGCTGAGTCCCAGAAGCACAATGGAAAAGTATTTCTTATAGTTGAAAAAGCGGGAACCGGATTTTGGAGGCTTGATGAGCCGGATGTGTTTCCCATCTAATGCCCCAATGCAGTTTGGGAAGTTGGTCTTCTCCCAAAATTCCTCCGCTATTTCCTCCCACAGACTGGATGTTGGCTCCGGCATGACTGATGTTTTCAGTTCTTCCCATATAATATGACAGGTATCGTACACAATGGTGGATACGGTGGAAATTCCCATCAGAAATTGATGATGGAGGGAGGTGAAACTGGCATCAGTGGCAAGGTATCTGCAATACAAAATTGATAACAATTCAGAAAATATAAAATATAGTAAAATAAATAAAAAATAAAAAAAATCAATATACATATGGAGTTCTACATGGTAACAAATAAACATCAGCATCTATATAAGCTGATGACTTTTAACACATTGCAGCCCGAAGATGAAACATCCCTCGGCTCTGGTAGTAGGTGCTGGCATCCAAACAGGAAGCCTGGTGGTGGGTTGGTCTAGTACAAAATATTATTTGGTGGTACCTTGCTTGTTAATGCAAAATTCTGCCTTTGTGTTCAGAGCTCACCTACATAATTAGAAACTACTGAAATATTATGACGTTTCCTATTTGCAAAAAAAAAACTGACTGTGCAAGACACGATAGATAGTTTTCAAGGATAAAAAATAATGGTAATGGTAGTAATGTGCGAAAAATCGCTGTTGTGATGTAGATTAGGTCATAGATTCATAAATATATATATATATATATAAATAAATAAATAAATAAATATATATATATATATATATATATATATATATATATATATATATATATATATATATATATATATATATATATATACATACACACTATTGCCAATATTGCCTAAACCTGCATGTACATGAATTTAAGCATTTGTTCAACATATGGAAAACCTACCTTAAAGTAAGTAACAGCCGTTCTTCTGGACTAATGCTTCTTCGCATATTGGTCCTGGTTCTGGTCAGGCATCCTCTAACAAGTCCCAACAGCTCATCGAAGCACGCCACCGACATCCTTGTGTAATTCTGGAACTTGTCCCCATGAGTCCTCAGCTCACCGAACATGAGGGCAAAGTAGCCGATCGATAGGCGCTGGGACATTAAGGGATGGACCCAGTAACGACGAGGACGTCGCCTACTCTGGATCGCTCTTCTTGTCTTCATCCTCATCATCAGCAAAATGAGCATTGCAAGCAAACTACCCATATTTGCATTCATTTTTTCAAAAAACTCTGGCACAAAACTGAACACTCCTCTCCCTGCAAAACTCCAACACACACTCAGCCAGAGAACAGAGAAACAGGTTTGAAATACAGAGGACCGCAATGCATCATGGGTACATTCCAGGGAACAAAAACATAAATAAATAAAAGGGTTGCTATGGGAATATATAACTGCAGTTAAACGCATGTAAACGCAGGTAATCGCACTGTGCAAACGCAGCTGATCGCTGTGCCTGGAGCCTTGAATTTTGCAGAAAAAAATAAACATGATAAACTGCGGCAGAACAGCCGCCCATGTGAAAGGGGCCTAAGTTTTAGCATTATATATTAAACAATAAGTTCGCCTTTCATAACATGTTATAGGTTACACCCATATTCAGGGTGTAGCATGTTATGAAAGGGCTGGCACCTGCTCCCTCACTGTGACAGCTAGTGAGGAATCTTCTCATCCTGATAGCTCTCACAAAAAAAACGCAACCGTGCGGGGCTCCGTCCACCCAGTCCTTTGTGAATGGAAAACTACAAGTCCCTTAGTGCTATTGGCTTGTAGTTCTCAATTAATTACAATGGCGTTGTGAGCGCCGTGGCAGTACATTGATTCTCCCTGTCAAAGTGTTTCGGCTTACCCATACAAGGTACGAGCAAGCAGATACACTGACAGGTCTGCAGGAGACCTGTATGGCATCAGCGATCTGCTGATTGCTGATGCAATGCATTACAGACGTGCAACAAAAAATAATAAATGCACATTTTTTTTTTTAAAGCAAGAAAATGTGCATTTATTATTTTTTGTGAAAAGGTGAACTTATCCTCTAAGGTTGTTTTATATAGTAGAGTTAGGTTCCTCTCAAAACTTCTCATGGCTTACAAATATTGTTGACACCTGGTCTGTATTGACCTAGGAGACTCACAATTTGCACTGCCCAGGTTTCTCTCTATATACCTTGCTTCATCCATACCGAGTTAGTAGATAACTCAGTATGGTAGGGGCACAAGCAATACCAAGGTATCCATGATTTATATAACACAGAGAGACTCATGAAACAAGTCAACTCAAAGATACAAAGTAATGTAAGCACAATCTTTTTTTGTGCTAACAATGTAAAACAAACCAAAAGAACAGAAGAAATGTTCCTAAATCTAGATGCCAAATGAAATTAATTAATAGGCTGACAGAACTGTAATATCAATTTTGCGATACCAGCGAGGATAGATGAAGCTTGCTGGCAAAAATATAAACATATAAACAAACACAGACTCCTCTGAAATACAACTTAATTTTATTTTAGAATTATCATGCTCATCTGTAATCTATCACACCCAGAAATCGCACCCCAAGCTGCAATACATCATTATTAATATGTTCATAACCAGCCATGAACAAGTAGTGTCAAGGGATGGCAGTGCCATGGATGTGCTTCATATTATATGGTTTAAATTACTCCTGATTGAAACTGCAAATTAAAATGTTGATGATGAATAGAGAAGCAGAGATTTGTAAGATAGAGATTAAGCCAAGTAATAACTTTAGAGTACAGGTCCATATTTTCCTCTGCTGAGTATTACATCTAACTTTGATCCTAACATTGCTTGGTGTGAAATATTACGTTCATTTTTTATACTGGGAAAGATATAAGCCAAAGCTCCAGGGCAAAAGTCTTATGAGAAAATATTCTGGAAAAGCAACGTATTTACAAGGCAACTGGGGGGAGAAGGAGCACTTTGCATGGATTTATTGCGCATGGCTTTCAAGTATCCATTAAAGGCTGACTGCTGTGATCATGACTGTCTCTTCTTTTTCACGATCTGTGATGCTATGAAATGTATGCTTACATGAAGAAAGCATGAAAAAAAAAAAAGAAAACCTTTATACGTTTGTCTCACCTTGTCTCAGGATTGTTCTAATAAGTGAAGTGAACAAGTGCCTGCTTAAATGGCAGTGATCATAACATGCATTTCCACTTTTGCAGCCAAATTGGGATAACACCTACTTTATATTTGTCATGAAAACCTGAAAAAATTCTAAATGGTAGCTTGCTTTTTTATATGTTCTATTTTGGACCCTCCAGCAAAAAGTCTTATGCCGTGTACACACGAGCGGAATGTCCGACAGAAAAAGTCTGATGGGAGCTTTTCATTGTATATTCCGATTACCTAGAAAGGGAACCAATTCCTATAGGGAAAACCGCACTTCTGTATGCTGTTTCGACGTACCAAAAACGATGTATGCTCTGAAGCAAGTACGAGAGGGAAGCTATTGGCTACTGGCTATTGAGCTTCCTTTTTCTAGACCCGTCGTACGTGTTGTACATCACTGCGTTCTTATCAGTCGGAATTTGTTGTGATCGTGTGTACGCAAGACAGTTTCAGCAGAATTCCATCGGAAAAACCTTCAGAGTTTATTCTGACGGGAAAACCGGTCGCGTGTACACTGCATTACATAGTTCTTTTTGTTTATGAGGGGACTGGGTAGTTGTGTTTGCCATAATTAACCACTTGCCCACTGAGCACCTAAACCACCTTCCTAACCAGGCCAATTTTCAGCTTTCATTGCTCTCTCATTTTGAATGACAATTACTCAGTCATGCAACACTGTACCCATATGAATTTTTGTCCTTTTTTCACACAAATAGAGCTTTCTTTTTGTGGTGTTTAATTGCCTCTGTGTTGTTGTTTTTTTTGCACTATAAATAAAAAAACACTGACAATTTTGTAAACAAAATGCATTTACTTTGTTTCTGTTATTAAATTTTGCAAATTAGTAATTTTTATTTATAAATTTTGGCCACGATTTATACTGCTACATATCTTTGGTAAAAAATAACCAAAATTAATGTATATTATTTTGTCTGTGTGAAGGTTATAGAGTCTACAAACTATGGTGCCAATCACTGAAAACTGATCACGCCTGAAGTACTGACCGTCTATCTAATTTCTTAAGAAGCTATCAAGCCAGGACTGTACAAATCAACCTGATGTACTGATATCCAATTTCATTTCTTGAGGCCCAAAAATGTCAGGACAGTACAAATATCCCCCAAATTACCCCTTTTTGGAATGTAGACACTCCAAGGTATTTAGTAAGAGGCATGGTGAGTTTTTCATGTTGTTCCCCCAATTCTTTGCAAAATTAATAATTTTTTCCTTCCACAAAATTATCATATTAACAGGTTATTTCTCTCACATGGCATATGCACATGATAAATTAAACCCCAAAAGACATTCTGCTACTCCTCCTAAGTATGGCGATAACACATGTGTGAGACTTTTACACAGCCTGGCCGCATAGAGAGGCCCAACATGCAGGGAGCACCATCAGGCGTTCTAGGGACATAAATTACACATATAAGTTCCTGACAACCTTTTACACTTTTGAAGGCCATGGAGCACCAGGACAATGGAAAAGCCCACAAAATGACCACATTTTGCAAAAAAAAACATTCCAACGTATATTCTAGGAGGCATAATGAGTCTTTTGAACATGTCACTTTTTTCCACATGTTTTGGAATGTGTGGAAAGAAAATAAAAATGTTTTTTTACTCTGCATTTTTTACACTTTTTTACGGCACAGACGGGTGCTGATGAGGATCCACTGATAAGGTGGCACTGATGAGCACTTATTGATGGGCAGAGATGTAGCATTGCTGGGGCACTGCTGGGGCACTCCTGGCACTGATGGGGCAATCCTTGGCACTGATGCGGCACTGCTGAGCACTGATAGGGCACTCTTTGGCACTGATTGGCACTGATGGGGCACTCCTTGGCACCGCTAAGCTCTGATGGGGCATTCCTTGGCACTGCTAGATTCTGATTGGCACCCCTTGGCATTTCTGAGCTCTGATGGGCACTGAGGGGGTACTTCTTTGCACAGCTGGGGCACTCCTGAGCACTAATGGGGCACTTCTCGGCACTGATGTGGCACTCCTGGGCACTGTTCTGCACTGCACTCACTGCACTCTGTACTCAAGGAGCCTCACGCTGCAGTTTTACCCTTCTCTCCTCACAAGATCAGTGTGAGGAGGGAGAGAACCTGACTTGACACCACTTTGTTGACAGTGATTGCTCCGTCCATTTGGGATTGGCCCTTTACCCTGATCCATGACACGTCGGGTCCCAAGAACCCCACCGTCACAGACATTCCTGGGTGGACACCCCAGGGAGGACGTCATTGTACGCTCTCCCAGAGTTATTTGACTGCGCTGTAGCCGTCATTTGGCTATGGCCTAGTCGGCAAGTGGTTAACCATGTCTGTACTGTGCAGGCAGATCTTGATATCAATTGTAAACAGATTTGAACATTGTCTGTCCTAACAAAAATGTACACAAACAAGGTTTTAACTATTTCAATAGAGGGCACTTTTATCCACTTCCTGCCCAGACTAATTTCTAGGTTTCAGCTCTGCCATATTTTGAATGATAATTGCTCTGTCACGCAACACTGTTCCCATGTAAAATTTTTATCATTTTTTTCACACAACTAGAGCTTTCTTTTCGTGGTATTTAATCACCACTGGGTTGTTGTTTTTTTGCAAAATAAATGAAAAAAGACTTGAAAAAAAAATGTTTCTCTTAATTTCTGTTATAAAATTTTGAAAATAAATAATTGTTCTTTACAAATTCAGGCTAAAATGTATTCTGCTACATTTCTTTGGTGAAAATGACCCAAATCAGTGTATTTAGTCTGTTGGAAAGTTATAGAGTCCACAAACTATGGTATATAGCTGAAAATGTATCAATCCTGATGTACTGATATCCAATTTCATTTCTTGAGGCCCAAAGATGTCAGGACAGTACAAATATCCCCTTTGTGGGTCTCCCTAAAATATATACCAGGCCCTTCGGGTCTGATATGGAAATTAAGGGGAATCCTGCACCAATTTTCTTTAAAAAATGGCATAAGTGTCCCCCTCAAAATCCATACCAGACCCTTATCTGAGCACGCAACCTGGCAGGCCGCAGGAAAAGAGGGGGGGGGACAAAAGAGCGCCTCCACCCCCTGAACCGTACCAGGCCACATGCCCTCAACATGGGGAGGGTGCTTTGGGGTAGCCAAAGCACCTTGTCCCCATGTTGATGGGGACAAGGGCCTCATCCCCACAACGCTTGCCCAGTGGTTGTGGGGACTGCGGGTGGCAGGATTATCGGAATCTGGAAGACCCCTTTAACAAGGGGACCCCTAGATCCCTCCCCCCCGTGTGAAATTAGAACGTACCATTTCACAAAAAAAGTGTCAAAATGTTCTTTATTAAAAACTAAAAA
This sequence comes from Lithobates pipiens, assembly GCF_037356315.1. Lineage (NCBI taxonomy): Eukaryota > Metazoa > Chordata > Amphibia > Anura > Ranidae > Lithobates > Lithobates pipiens. Next base: position 19,493,583 of record NW_027507718.1, read on the forward strand.
TGTCCCACGAAGTCCATTCATCTTCTTCTATCCCTCCGCCAAAGGGCCAAAAAAAAAATAACCCACCACTGATCCGCCTCCATGGGAGGCTGACGCTGTATGCCGGTTCAGCACCTTTGACAGTTCTTATATAACTGAGGGCGGGGCTGCGCAGTGAGGTACCCAGGTGACCCTGCCCCCTCTGCACAGGGATTTCCCCATGGCTTCCCCTGGCATCAGAGGGGGGTGGGGCCACCCGTTTACTGAATTGGGTGGCACCATGTTGAGGGCATGTGGCCTGGTACGGTTCAGGAGGACTCTCTCACCCCCCTCTTTTCCTGCGGCCTGCCAGGTTGTGTGCTCAGAAAAGGGTCTAGTATGGATTTTGGGGGGACGCCATTTTTTTTTATTTTGGCACAGGGTTCCCCTTAAAATCCATACCTGGCCTGAAGGGTCTGGCAAGGATTTTAGGGGGACCCCCACGCAATTTTTTTTTACATTTTGGTTCGGGGGTTCTCCTTAAATTTAATACCAGACCCAAAGGGCCTGGTAATGAACTGCTCTTTTTATCAATTCGTTTTATCTATATTGCCGAGACCTGACAATTACAGATGTGTTCAGTTTTAAAAGACAATTCTTCTTTTGGAAATGTCATTTCACTGCAGCACTGTTCAAAACATGGGAAAAATGCGCCAATTTACAGACATACTATAGACACTCCCCAGGCATGATATTTAAAGTTATATTTCATTTTTATTGTTTCATTTTAAGCATGAAAAAATCACTGCTCTCGAAAAACGTCCATTTAAAAAAAAAAATGTAATTGATACATGAGCACTTTTGATTATTCATGTTCGAGTCCCATAGACTTTAATGGTGTCCGTATGTTCTGCTGCGAACCGAACCTGGGGGGGGGGGGGTTGTTCGTGGTGGTGATTAGGGATGATTAGGGGATGATTAGTGGTGATTAGGGACACTGAATTTTAAATTGTATTACTTTTTTTTTTTATGATTTTGTTTTTAATACACAGTGACCAGAGCAATATAATGTTACTATAGTAACATTGTGCTACACTGGAGAAGTGTTCAGGATTTTTTTTTTTTTTTACACATTATGATTGCTTATAGCAATGTATTACATTGCTATAAGCAAGCATTTTACTGAATGAAACTGATGCTCTGATTGGTCAAAGCTAATCACATGGTACAGATGGGCTCTGATTTGCAGTGTCTGTACCATGTGATCACATTGACCAATCACAGCTAGCAACACAATTGCACACAATGAACGGCATGAAAGGAAGCCATTCATTGTTTACAACTGACATGTGACCCATTGTGATTGGTCACAGTGGGCACAAGGTACCAGCAGTGAGCCTGTACACTGAAACTGTTCAGTCATCAGCTGTGTCCGGTAGACACAGCCAGTTGGGCGGTGCTTTCTGAGAGGACATCATGTGATGTCCAGTCAGCATGGTAAGCCACCACCCGGCTGTCATTCTGCTATGGGCGGGAAGGTGTTAAAGAAAGTTTAGATGCTGGGCTTCTTGCATTTTCTGTTAATGAGGACAAACTTAGGACAGTCTCAGTCTAGCATTTATTCAAAAAGCCTTGTAGTCAGCCATGACACCTTTCTCTAATGCCATGTACACACGGCCGGACTTTTCGACAGCAAAGGTCAGACGGAACAAATCTGTCAGACAATTTGAATGTTTGTGGGCTTCATTGGACCTTTGCTGTCGAAAAATCAGATGGACTTTAGATTTAGAACATGTTTCAGACTCGAGTCTGGTCGAAAAATCCCTTTGTCTCTATGCTAGCCCGACAGACGAAAACCAATGCTAGGGCAGCTATTGGCTACTGGCTATGAACTTCCTTATTCTAGTTCGGTTGTACGTCATCACAATCGAATCCGTCAGACTTTGGTGTGATTGTGTGTGTCCAAATCCATTTATTCGGAAAGTCCGTTGGAAGTCCGTCGAAAGTCCGTTGGGAAGACTGTCGGGCCTAGCCTGCCGGAAAGTCCGGTCGTGTGTACACGGCATAAGAAACATCTGAAAGGTAAGATTTTTTTTTTTAGCAATGCTATGTTAATGGGAACACATAAAATAAAAACATATAGTGGTGTTTTCTCAAACTTGACTGTGAAAGTGTAAATATGATTTAAAGTGGAAGTAAACTCTCAAATATACTCATCTCCACCTTCCAACGATACAGTTACAGCCACTGTCATCTTCTCCCCAGTTGCCAGGTTTTTACCATTTTGATTGGCCAGTGGGGAATGGTATCTTCTCATGCATATGTAGCTCAGTATGTATTTAATAGGAAACTGTGAGCAGGCAGATATGTATGTATTATTGCAGGAAAGACCTTTTTACATCTCTTCTGCAATAAAAATCTGACCGCTTGTGGTTTTCTAAAAGTTAAGTTTAGTACTGCCCCATTTTTTTTTTTTTTTAATGAAGCTAGATATTTTAAGGACTGGACTAAGGATAAATAAAGATTTAAAAATCTTACTGACCCTGTCCCCTTCTGAATACCAGCTATACCCCTCTGGGCTTACCCTACAGCCACCAGTAACAAAGGGAGGAAGCCCTGTTAAATGCTTTAAAAGGAATTAAGACTCTTTTCCTACCCCATGCGACAGTGCTGGGTTCCTCAGCAGTCAATCACCAAGCATCAGCATGAGCAAATTTGGGGTGGAGTAACATGACTGAGTCCTTATCTCAACCTGATAGAACACCTATTGGATGAATTAGAGCAGAGACTGAGAGCCAAGCCTTCTCGTCCAACATGTGTGCCTGACCCTTTACTTCTAGAAGAATAGTCAAACATTCCCATAGACACACTCCTTGAGGACAGCCTTCCCAGAAGAATTGAAGCTGTTATAGCTGCAAAGGGTGGGCCAACTCAATATTGAACATGTGTAAAGGCAGGTGTCTCAATATTTTTGACGATAGTGTGTATTTCTTTAAGAGTCTAAATAACAACTTTAACAATGTAAAAAGACAGTGCAGAACTGGTGGTCTTTTTTGCTTTTTCTATATTTTGATACACTTTATTGACATTTAATGGCTTTTAATTTACAACAACATTTAGAAGAAATTGTGTAGCTTTGCTTTACATTTTTCAAGGTCTTCAATTTCACAATCAAGTTCAATGAAATGTTGGTCTCATCCCATTCCCTACCGGTGAATAATAGAAGCATGTACAGTATCTCTCAAAAAAAACCTCACATTTTTGTAAATATTTTAAAATATTTTTTCATGTGACAACACTGTAGTGAGTGTACAGCATCTATAATAGTGTACATTTTCTGCCCCCTCAAAATATCTCGACACACAGCCATTAATGTCTAAACTGCTGGCAACAAAAGTGAGTACACCCCTAAGTGAAAACATCCAAATTGGCTCCAATTAGCCATTTTCCCTCCCCGATGTCATGTGACTCGTTAGTATTTCAAGGTCTCAGGTATGAATGGGGAGCAGTTGTGTTAAATTTGGTGTTATCACTCTCACTCTATCATACTGATCACTGGAAGTTCAACATGGCACCTCATGGCAAGGGGTTCTCTGAGGATCTGAAAAAAGAATTGTTGTTCTACATAAAAAGGACCTAGAGTATAAGAAAATTGCCAAGACCCTGAAACTTGGTGGCCAAGACCATACAGCGGTTTAAGGACAGGTTCCACTCAGAACAGGCCTTGCCATGGTTGACCAAAGAAGTTGAGTGCACATGCTTAGCGTCATATTCAGTGGTTGTCTTTGGGAAATAGACATATGAGTGCTGGCAGAATTGCTGCAGAGGTTGAAGGGGTGGGGGTCAGCCTGTCAGTTCTCAGACCATACACTGCACACTGCATCAAATTGGTCTGCATGGCTGTCATCCCCGAAGGAAGCCTCTTCTAAAGATGATGCACAAAAAAGCCCACAAACATTTCTATTTGACTTACTACCTGTTTTTTGTTATCTCTTGTTGGATTTTGTAAGTTGTTGTTTTGTTTACCATTGTTAATTACACAGGTCTCTTTCATCCAGTACTCCTTGGGATTTCTTCACTGAAACATCAGCTGAATTGTAAATGCTTATCCCTCTGTGTAACATGCTGTATATGTATAACCTTCCCTTTTGCCCCTTTTATTCTGTAATTCTGTGATACTTTCAATACAAGGTTAATGAAAAAAAGAAAGAAAGCACAAAAACAGTTTGCTAAAGACAAGCAGACTACTAAGGGCTAAATATGAGCCAAACACCCCCCAGTTTGGTTCGCACCAGAACCTGCGAACAGACCTAAACTTCGTGTGAACTTTAGAACCCTATTGAAGTCTATGGGACTCGAACGTTCAAAATCTAAAGTGCTCATTTTAAAGGCTAATATGCCAGTTATTGTCCCAAAAAGTGGGACATGTATCAATGCAAAAAAAGTTTTAAAAACGTTCGTTTTTTTCGGGAGCAGAGATTTTAATAATGCTTAAAGTGAAACAATAAAAGTGTCATATTTCTTTAAATTTCATACCTGGGGAGTGTCTATAGTATGCCTGTGAAGGGGCGCATGTTTCCCATGCTTAGAACTGTCCCTGCACAAAGTGTCATTTCTGCAGGAAAAAAAGTCATTTAAAATCATTCGCGGCTATAATGAATTGTCGGCTCCCCGTAATACAGAGAACAGTCATTGAAAGTCATTGATAAAAAAAATAAAAAAAAGTGTGGGTTTCCCCCAAATTCAATTACCAGGCCCTTCAGATCTGGTATGGATATTAAGGGGAACCCTGCGTCAAATAAAAAATTCTTATATGAGAAGGGCGGGGCCATCCGTCAACTGACCCCGTCCCCTCTGACGCAAGTGGGAAAGCCTGGCTTCCCCAATGATGTGTGGGTGACCCGCCCCCTCTGATGTAACGGAAACCTGCATTACATCAGAGGGGGGTGGGGTCACTCACACGTCATTGGGGAAGCCAGGCTTTCCCACTTGCGTCAGAGGGGGGCAGGGTCAGGTGAAGGGTGGCCCTGCCCTCCTCATATAAGAAATGTCAGGCTGCCGGGATCCCTGCACTGTTTCCGCCAGTGGAGACAGAGGATGGATGGAGTGCGCTGCGCTGGAGGGAGAGATCACCCGTAGCTGGATCAGATCAGCCATCCCTGGACCCCGGAGAGATGATCATCCGTCGCTGGATAGCAAGAGTGGATTACCACCACTTGAATCTTTAAAAAAAAAAAAAATTTTAATAAAGGACTTTTTCAACGGTGTGTGTGTCTTTTTTAACATTCTTTTACACTTTCTTTGTGAAATGGTAGGGGTACTTTTGTACCCCCTTACCATTTCAAACAGGGGGGGGCAGGATCTGGGGGTCCCCTTGTTAAAGGGGGCTTCCAGATTCTGATAAGCCCCCCGCCTGCAGACCCCCACAACCACCAGCCAGGGTTGTGGGGGTGAGGCTCCTGTCCTCATCAACATGGGGACAAGGTACTTTGAGGGGTCACAGACCCCAAAAGCATCCTCCCAATGTTGAGGGCATGTGGCCTGGTACAGTTCAGAAGGGGGGTGCTCTCTCGTACCCCCTCTTTTCCTGCAGGCTGCCAGGTTGCGTGCTCGGATAAAGGGTCTGGTATGGATTTTTAGGGGGAACTCCATGCCATTTTTTTCTTTTTATTTGTCGTGGACTTCCCTTTAAAATCCATACCAGACCTGAAGGGTCTGGTATGGATATTTAGGGGGAACCCCTGAAGAGCCTGGTAATTGAATTTGGGGGAACCCCACGATTTTATTTTATTTTTTTAATCAATGACTTTCAGTGACTTTTCTCTGTATTATGGGGAGCTGACAATTCATTATAGCCACGAGTGATTTTAAATTACTTTTTTTCCTGCAGAAATTACACTTTGTGCAGGGACAGTTCTAAGCACGGGAAACATGCACCCCTTCACAGGCATACTATAGACACGCCCCAGGTATGAAAATTTAAAGGAATATTGCACTTTTATTGTTTCACTTTAAACATTATTGAAATCACTGCTCCCGAAAAAACAACAGTTTTTAAAACTTTTTTTTGCATTGATACATGTCCCCTGGGGCAGGACCCAGGTCCCCAAACACTTTTTAGGGCAATAACTTGCATATTAGCCTTTAAAATTAGCACTTTAGATTTCTCCCATAGACTTGTACAGGGTGTTCCGCGGCTTTTCGAATTTGCCGCAAACACCCCAAATTGTTCACTGTTCGCCGAACAGGCAAACAGGCAATGTTCGAGTCGAACATGAGTTCGACTTGAACTTGAAGCTCATCCCTACTAAGGGCATGGATTACTGGAGCCATGTCCTGTGGTCTGATGAGACCGAGATAAACTTATTTGGCTCAGAGGGTGTCAAGCATGTGTTGCTTCAACCAGGTGAGGAGTACAAAGACAAGTGTGTTTTGCCTACAGTCAAGCATGGTGGTGGGAGTGTCATGGTCTGGGGCTGTATGAGTGCTGCCGACACTGGGGAGCTACAGTTCATCGAGGGAACCATGAATGCCAACATGTACCATGACATACTGAAGCAGAGCATGATCCCCCCCCCCCTTCAGAAACTCGGCTGCAGGGCAGTATTCCAACATGATAATGACCCAAAACACACCTCCAAGATGACCACTGCCTTGCTAAAGATGCTGATGGTAAAAGTGATGGACTGGCCAAGCAATTCTCCAGACCTAAACCCTATAGAGCATCTGTGGGGCATCCTCAAATGAAAGGTGGAGGAGCGCAAGGTCTCTAACATCCACCAACTCCATGATGTCATCATGGAGGAATGGAAGAGGACTCCAGTGGCAACCTGTGAAGCTCTGATGAACCCCATGCCCAAGAGGGTTAAGACAGTGCTGGAAAATAATGGTGGCCACACAAAATATTCACCCTTTGGGCCCAATTTGGACATTTTCACTAAGGAGTGTACTCACTTTTGTTTCCAGCAGCTTAGACAATAATGGCTGTGTGTTGAGTTATTTTGAGGGGCCAACAAATTTACACTGTTATACAAGCTGTACACTCACGACTTTACATCGTAGCAAAGTGTTGTTTCTTCTGTTTTGTCACATGAAAAGATATAATAAAATATTTACAACAATGTGAGGAGTGTGGTCACTTTTGTGAGATACTGGGGGTTATTTATGAAAGGCAAATACACTTTGCACTTGAAAGTGCACTTGGAAGTTAAGTCACTGTAGATCTGAGGGGGACATGCGAGGAAAATAAAAAACAGCCTTTTAGCTTGCACATGATTGGATGATAAAAATCAGCAAAGCTTCCACTCATTTCAGATCTACCCCTTAGATTTAGAGCGACTGCACTTCCAAGTGCACTTTCATTGCACTTTCAGTGCACTTTCAAGTGCACTTGCAGTGCAGAGTGGATTTGCCTTTGGTAAATAACCCCCACTGTATATGTACATATAAACCGTATTATAATTTCTTTGGCATTTTATGTGTTCAAAAGTAGTGATGGCCGAACGGTTCGCCCGGCGGTCGTTTCGCGGCGAATTTCCGACATTCGCGGTCCGCACGTTCGAACGCCTTTTTCCGTCGTTCGCCGCGGCGGACTTACGTGTTTAATGTATACAAGAACTTTAACCTTTGGTGACACGTTTATCATGTGATACAGGACAGCCAATTGAGACATGACAGCACATGGACACTTGTACATTCCCCCTAACCTATAAATACACCCGATCCGGTGGCCATTTTACATTCTTTCTTCTGTTACGATAGGGACAGGTTCCTGTGTGGAGTAGGGAGAGATAAACCACTAGCTATTTGGTACACAAAAGTTCTTTTCAGGACTGGTATAGGTGTTAGGTGTTGATAGGTTTGCTGTGCTGCTGATTCTTGCAGCAGCCTGAGTGTCTTTTGTTAGTTTAGAGAAAGGGAAAGGACGGTGTATGCTACAGGGACAGCCAGATTAGTCTTTCATCATCATCATCATCATCATCATCATTAGCTGTTACTATCAAGGTCCACAAAAGAGCTGTTCCAGTAACCACTAATCGTTCTCTTTTTTTGCCAATTTGTATAGGGACAGGAAGGAAGCAGTGTTGTCAGGCAGTGAGGGTAATTTTAAAGACTTGCTGTTATTATTAGTTCCACAAAGGTTCTTTTCAGGACTGGTATCAGTGGTACAGTAATAGGCTTGTACATGTATAATATTCTTTCTTCCAAATATAGAAAGGATATTATACTTGACTGCTGCCCTTCTGCTGCAGTCTGCTAAACATTCACAACTCACTTGTTCCACAAAAGTTCTTATAAGGACTGGTAACTTGGTATAGGGTGCTACGGTACATAGGCTTGAGTGCGGTACAGTCTGCTGTTCTGTAAGGACCGCTATCGGTCCACAATAGATAGGGTTGACGTGCACCACTGCTGACCGCTGCCCTATACTGCAGCAGTCCTTCAGCGGTATAGGGACTGACGTACAGTCTGCTAATCACTAACACACAACCTGCTTGTTCCACAAAAGTTCTTATAAGGACTGGTAACTTGGTATAGGGTGCTACGGTACATAGGCTTGAGTGCGGTACAGTCTGCTGTTCTGTAAGGACCGCTATCGGTCCACAATAGATAGGGTTGACGTGCACCACTGCTGACCGCTGCCCTATACTGCAGCAGTCCTTCAGCGGTATAGGGACTGACGTACAGTCTGCTAAACACTAATACACAACCTGCTTGGTCCACAAAAGTTCTTATAAGGACTGGTAACTTGGTATAGGGTGCTACGGTACATAGGCTTGAGTGCGGTACAGTCTGCTGTTCTGTAAGGACCGCTATCGGTCCACAATAGATAGGGTTGACGTGCACCACTGCTGACCGCTCACCTATACTGCAGCAGTCCTTCAGCGGTATAGGGACTGACGTACAGTCTGCTAATCACTAACACACAACCTGCTTGTTCCACAAAAGTTCTTATAAGGACTGGTAACTTGGTATAGGGTGCTACGGTACATAGGCTTGAGTGCGGTACAGTCTGCTGTTCTGTAAGGACCGCTATCGGTCCACAATAGATAGGGTTGACGTGCACCACTGCTGACCGCTGCCCTATACTGCAGCAGTCCTTCAGCGGTATAGGGACTGACGTACAGTCTGCTAAACACTAATACACAACCTGCTTGGTCCACAAAAGTTCTTATAAGGACTGGTAACTTGGTATAGGGTGCTACGGTACATAGGCTTGAGTGCGGTACAGTCTGCTGTTCTGTAAGGACCGCTATCGGTCCACAATAGATAGGGTTGACGTGCACCACTGCTGACCGCTGCCCTATACTGCAGCAGTCCTTCAGCGGTATAGGGACTGACGTACAGTCTGCTAAACACTAATACACAACCTGCTTGGTCCACAAAAGTTCTTATAAGGACTGGTAACTTGGTATAGGGTGCTACGGTACATAGGCTTGAGTGCGGTACAGTCTGCTGTTCTGTAAGGACCGCTATCGGTCCACAATAGATAGGGTTGACGTGCACCACTGCTGACCGCTCACCTATACTGCAGCAGTCCTTCAGCGGTATAGGGACTGACGTACAGTCTGCTAATCACTAACACACAACCTGCTTGTTCCACAAAAGTTCTTATAAGGACTGGTAACTTGGTATAGGGTGCTACGGTACATAGGCTTGAGTGCGGTACAGTCTGCTGTTCTGTAAGGACCGCTATCGGTCCACAATAGATAGGGTTGACGTGCACCACTGCTGACCGCTGCCCTATACTGCAGCAGTCCTTCAGCGGTATAGGGACTGACGTACAGTCTGCTAAACACTAATACACAACCTGCTTGGTCCACAAAAGTTCTTATAAGGACTGGTAACTTGGTATAGGGTGCTACGGTACATAGGCTTGAGTGCGGTACAGTCTGCTGTTCTGTAAGGACCGCTATCGGTCCACAATAGATAGGGTTGACGTGCACCACTGCTGACCGCTGCCCTATACTGCAGCAGTCCTTCAGCGGTATAGGGACTGACGTACAGTCTGCTAAACACTAATACACAACCTGCTTGGTCCACAAAAGTTCTTATAAGGACTGGTAACTTGGTATAGGGTGCTACGGTACATAGGCTTGAGTGCGGTACAGTCTGCTGTTCTGTAAGGACCGCTATCGGTCCACAATAGATAGGGTTGACGTGCACCACTGCTGACCGCTCACCTATACTGCAGCAGTCCTTCAGCGGTATAGGGACTGACGTACAGTCTGCTAAACACTAATACACAACCTGCTTGGTCCACAAAAGTTCTTATAAGGACTGGTAACTTGGTATAGGGTGCTACGGTACATAGGCTTGAGTGCGGTACAGTCTGCTGTTCTGTAAGGACCGCTATAGGTCCACAATAGATAGGGTTGACGTGCACCACTGCTGACCGCTCACCTATACTGCAGCAGTCCTTCAGCGGTATAGGGACTGACGTACAGTCTGCTAATCACTAACACACAACCTGCTTGGTCCACAAAAGTTCTTATAAGGACTGGTAACTTGGTATAGGGTGCTACGGTACATAGGCTTGAGTGCGGTACAGTCTGCTGTTCTGTAAGGACCGCTATCGGTCCACAATAGATAGGGTTGACGTGCACCACTGCTGACCGCTGCCCTATACTGCAGCAGTCCTTCAGCGGTATAGGGACTGACGTACAGTCTGCTAAACACTAATACACAACCTGCTTGGTCCACAAAAGTTCTTATAAGGACTGGTAACTTGGTATAGGGTGCTACGGTACATAGGCTTGAGTGCGGTACAGTCTGCTGTTCTGTAAGGACCGCTATCGGTCCACAATAGATAGGGTTGACGTGCACCACTGCTGACCGCTGCCCTATACTGCAGCAGTCCTTCATCGGTATAGGGACTAAGAGTTTTGTCACAGGGTCATTTAAAAAATGACAGGCAGAGGAAGAGGCAGGCCCTTCCGCAGGGGTGGTAGGGGTAGGGCAGGAGCAACAGGCTTGAGCCAAAGTGGGAAGTTGCAGAAGGTGCGTTCAATTACTTTAAAGGATGCACCAGACTTGGTTGAGTGGCTCGCTCAGCCTTACTCTTCTGCACCCTCCTCATCCTCTCGATCTGCACCCTCTTCTTCACTCTCTGCTATGTGCACCCCCAAAGACACTACCACCAACAACACGACCACCACCACCACCACCACATACCTTCCGCTTGAGTCACTGGAATTATTTTCCGATCCATATCAAGAGGACATTTCTGATGCGCAGCCACTCTTGGTATTGGATCAGGAAGAGGAGGTAGCAACAAGCGCTACTCAGCAGTCTGACGCCAGTACCCAGATCAGCCCAAGGAGGAGGTTGGTCCCCGGTGTTGCTGCCTACTCCGAGATCTCTACTTATAGCGGTGGGGAAGGTGACGTTGATGATGACGTGTCTAGTGATGTCACGTGGGTGCCCACAAGAGAGGAAGAGGAGGGGAGTTCAGAGGGAGATATGGACCAGCAGATAGGGAGGAGAAGCAGCAATGACTTACATTGCACAGCAGGGACAAAGCAGACTGCAAATGTATCAGGAGCGAGTCATCGACCATGTACGGTCACATCTGGCGCTCCCAGGACACCGGCACATGGCTCCGCAGTGTGGGCTTTTTTTAACGTGTCCGCTGCTGACAATAGCGTTGCCATCTGCAATCTTTGCAGTCAACGCGTTAGTCGCGGTAAGCCCAATACTCACCTAGGGACGACCGCCTTAAGAAGGCACATGAGCAGCCATCACCGAGCCCAGTGGGAGCAACGGAACACACAAAGCCACACTGCAGGCTCTCACCGTCCAGCCTCGTCTTCTACTTCTCCTTCTCCTCTCTCCTCACAATTGTCCTCCACTCCACCTTCCATCACGCCAAGCTCACATTTTTCTGCAAAAAGGCAGGCTTCCGTGGGCCTAATGTTTGAGCGTAAAAAAATGATGACGCCGGATAACCCTCTTGCCCAACGGTTGGCGGCTGGCTTGTCAGAACTCATAGCCCGCCAACTACTGCCATATAAACTGGTGGACTCGGAGGCCTTTCGCAAATTTGTGGCCATTGGAACACCACAATGGAAGGTCCCAGGAAGGAAGTATTTCTCAGAGAAGGGCATCCCAGAGCTATATGGCCATGTTCAGCGGCAAGTGAATGTATCTCTGGCACACAGTGTCGGTGCCAAGATACATCTGACCACAGACACGTGGTCTAGCAAACACGGGCAGGGAAGGTATATCAGTTTTACTGCCCACTGGGTGAACCTTCTGACGGCCGTCAAGCATGTAACCCGTGGCACCCGTGTAGATTTGGTTTTACCGCCACGGATTGCATGCAGGCCTGACTCTTCTTCTCCTCCTCCTACTCCATCCTCCTCCCTCTCCTCCTCAGCTGCCTCCTCCTTTTCCGCTGCTAGCGTCTCTTCCACTGCACCGCCCAAGCTCCCCAGAACCTATTCCACATGCCAGGTGAGACGTTGCCATGCCGTGCTGCGTCTGTTGTGCCTGGAAGCAAAGAGCCACACTGGCCCGGCACTCCTTTCAGCTTTGCGTTCACAGGCAGATGAGTGGCTAACACCGCTCAATTTGACAGTTGGTAAAGTGGTGTGTGACAACGGTGCCAATCTGCTTAGCGCATTGAAACAGGGCAAAATCACGCACGTGCCGTGCATGGCACACGTCTTAAACTTGGTCGTGCAGCGATTCCTTGTCAAATACCCTGGGGTCCAGGACATCTTGCGGCAGGCAAGGAAAATCTCGGCCCATTTCAGAAGATCTTACACGGCCATGGCTCGCCTTGCTGACATTCAGCGGCGACACCATCTGCCGGTCAGACGTCTTATTTGCGATTGCCCGACGCGATGGAACTCAACCTTCTATATGCTTGATAGGCTGCTCCAGCAGAAACGTGCAGTTAACGTCTACCTGTATGAACTCTGCGAAAGAAACGGTTCTGGGGAGCTGGGTTTTTTTTCACCGCGCCAGTGGCTGCTCATGCGCGACACATGCAGACTTCTGCGGCCATTTGAGGAGATCACCAAACTGGTCAGTCGCAGCCATGGCGCCATCAGTGACATGGTACCTTATGCCTTCTTTCTGGAGCGTGCATTGCGTCGTGTCATTGATCAGGCTGTGGAGGAGCAGGAGCGGGAAGATGAGGAAGTCGCAATGCTGGATGAATTCCCAGGGGGGGCTACTCTATCTGAGACAAGTCAACAACAGGAGTCTGATGAGGAGTCAGAGGAGGATGGTGCCGGGGCGGATGAGCAGGAGCAAGAAGAGCATGCTTTAAACCTTTCTGGGATCCCTGTTGTGCGAGGATGGGGAGAGGAGAATGAAGAGGACGACATTATCCTGGATGATGAGCAGGAGCCAGGCCACCACACCGCTTCCACTTTAGTGCAAATGGGGGCCTTCATGCTCCAGTGTTTTAATAGGGACCCCCGTATAAAAAGCATGAGGGTCAAGGACCAGTACTGGGTGGCAACGTACTTAGACCCCCGGTACAAACACAAAATGGCGGAAATGTTACCGCCGTCGCAGAGGGCTGTCAGAATGCAGCACTTCCAGGCCTTGCTTCGAGAAATGCTGCATTCTGCTTTTGCGTGCGCTGGCAGAGGAGCAATTCCCACTCCCAGAGAAGGATTTGCGGGTACCAATCCAACAGCGCCTGCAAGAAGAGGCCGGTTTGAAGATGTGTTGGTGACTTCGGATATGAGGTCATTCTTTCAGCCGACCCATCGACAGGTGTCATCCGGATCCAGCATCAGGGAACGCCTAGACCGTCAGGTGTCCGACTACATTGGGTTAACGGCCGATGTGGACGCTCTGAGGAGTGATGAACCCCTAGACTACTGGGTGGGCAGGCTTGACCTCTGGCCAGAGCTTGCCCAATTTGCAATCGAACTGTTGGCTTGCCCCTCATCCAGTGTCCTGTCCGAAAGGACGTTCAGCGCAGCAGGGGGGATTGTGACCGATAAGCGTACTCGCCTAGCTCACCACAGTGTTAACTACCTCACATTTCTAAAAATGAATGAGGCATGGATCTCGGAGGAATTCAACACATGTGACCAGTAGACCATGTATATGTCTATAAACTATTTTTTTAATCAAGCACACAGACCTTCTTAATTCATTTGGCTCACTTCCTTGACCCAAAAAAGCACACCGTACTATATGCCCCTACCCTCCTCTTTGAAGAGGTTGAGCGGTGTCATATTTCTACTGGGGCTGCTTATGATATCCCTGTGCTGTGCTGACTTCCTCCTGGGGGTTCTTATTATGAAGGGATCACACTATCCCTGTGCTGTGCTGACTTCCTCCTGGGGGTTCTTATTATGAGGGGATCACACCATCCCTGTGCTGTGCTGACTTCCTCCTGGGGCTGCTTACGGTGCTGCTGTCAGTGCTGTATGTCACGGTGCTGCTGTCAGCGCTGTATGTCACGGTGCTGCTGTCAGCGCTGTATGTCACGGTGCTGCTGTCAGCGCTGTATGTCACGGTGCTGCTGTCAGCGCTGTATGTCACGGTGCTGCTGTCAGCGCTGTATGTCACGGTGCTGCTGTCAGCGCTGTATGTCACGGTGCTGCTGTCAGCGCTGTATGTCACGGTGCTGCTGTCAGCGCTGTATGTCACGGTGCTGCTGTCAGCGCTGTATGTCACGGTGCTGCTGTCAGCGCTGTATGTCACGGTGCTGCTGTCAGCGCTGTATGTCACGGTGCTGCTGTCAGTGCTCTGTATTACGGTGCTGCTGTCAGATGCCTCTATCACGGTGCATGTGTCATTCCGGTATGTCACGCTGCTGGTGATCATCTCCTGCACCCTCTTCTTTGCCTACCCTGGTCCCTGACCTTCCCTCTCCTCCATTGCCTTCATTAGCTCCATAGTCCTGAATTGTTAGAACAATTTCCCAAATAAAATAAAAATGCTTGTAGTTATCGATCCCAAATTCACCTCATACATGTATTATGTCATTGTCCAGATGGTGGGACTACGTTTTACCCCCTAATAATTACCACGTGGCCGCAAATTCGACATGAAGGTTTGCAAAGTTCGCCTCCCATTGAAGTCAATGGGGCCCGCGGCGAACGTTCGGTTTCGCGAACGTTTGGGTCCGTTCGCATTTCGCTTTCGCGAAACGTCCCGTCGGAAGTTCGTCCATCACTATTCAAAAGCAGGTCAGCCTCTGTGATTTTTCTTTGATACAGTTTGAAACTATTTATTTACTATACGCTGGATTTTTTACTGTTATTCATTTGTTTTTAAACTGTTTGCACTGGTGAATACAGGTGTATGAAACTTGAGCTCCAAATGTCATTTGTAATGAAGAAATCTGTTCAAAGTCAAGCTGGGAGTACGCACATTACAATCTAATTGCACATGCCCCTTCAACTCTTCTTGGCATTTTTCTAGCAAATTTGACTGAGTTCATTCAGCTTTTCATCTCAAAAATAACTAACCACTTGCCGACTAGCCGCTGTCATTATACTGCGGCAGGTCGGCACGTTCCCGCAAGCCATCGTAGCTATATGTCAGCTCCTTTAAGCAAGATAGCAGGCGCCCGTGTGCCGCCAGAGGGGTGCTGATACTCGTGACCAGCGGTTGCGATGGCCACCGGCCACAATCGATCACGGGCACGAGAGGCAGAACAGGGACGTGTGTTGTAAACACACAAATCCCTGTTCTGTTCTGAAAGGAGATGCAGATTGTGAGTTCCTAATAGCTAGGAACCACGATCTGTCATCCGCTCTAGTCAGTCCCCTCCCCCTAGAGTTAAAACACACAGTCGGGGAACACAGTTGGGGATTGGGGATATTTATTATAACAAAAAGTACAAAATATTGTGTTTCTTTTCAAAATTGTCGCTCTTATTTTGTTTATAGCACAAAAAATAAAAAAAGCAGAGATGATCAAATACCACCAAAAGAAAGCTCTATTTGTGGGAAAAAAGGATGTAAATTCTGTTTGGGTGCAGCATTGCACGACCACGCAATTATCAGTTAAATGCAGTGCTATATTGCAAAATATGCTCTGGTAATTGAGCAGCCAAATCTTCCGGGGCCGAAGTGTTTAAATGGACAACTTGCCACCAGTTTTTGTATATTTATATTTATATGGCAGAAACAGTGGCAAATTGATTATTTAAATCATTTTTGTAATTGAAAGCTTCTGAAACGTGTTTATTGCCAGCAATGGGATATAATGGAATTTACCATTTCTAATGCAGGCTGAATATACTTTACACAATTATAAGGCCCAGGTTTTTCTAATTTCATCATTTATGAGGATGAAAAGGATTAAGGCAATGTTTCATCAAAAGATTTGATTATTTCACTGTAGAAACTGCTTGGTAATAGGATGTCTTTATCAATTCAGTTTTTTCTGTGAATGAAAGCAAGTTGAAAGTTTTTGTAACTATTTAAAAAAAAATTGGGCTCTGATGTCTTACTGAAATCTTTAAAAATAATCATACACGAGAAATCTCAGCACCCTTAGGCTGGGATCACACCGCTGCGGCAGCGAGAACCGGATGTGATTCGCACCACACTGCAGTGCAAATCACATCCGATCTCTGTGCGATGCGAGTTCAGCCATACAGATAGTATGGCCGAATTCGCATCGCACCCGCCGCAAACTCGCACGGACCCTTTATTTGGTCCGCAGCAGAATCGGATCGCATGGGTGTTCACACCATGCGATCCAATTACTGTCCGAGTTTGCAGATCGCACTGCGATATGCGAACTGATCTGGGGGTGTCATTAACATTTCACTGACACTCCCAGCAGTCCGCATAGGGCAGTGTGAACTGCCGGCGGGAGGCATGCGATGCGGGAAAACGCCGCGGATTCGCGGCGTTCCCGCATCGCTCCAGTGTGAACCCAGCCTCAAAGAGGATCTGCAGTCTGCTCACATAATCTGTAATAAAAAACATCTTTGCCGTGCTGAAGCTTCCCTCCAACCACTTTGCATATTATTTTATATATATATATATATATCTTAATTGTTATATTCTCTTTTGATAAAATAAAAAAATCTATGGATAAAAAAATGCAGCAGAAATCTCTCTCCAAGGAGTCTGACTGCAACCATTTTAACTGTTAGCAGCTGAAGCTCCTGCCTGTTCACTTTCTTGATTTACACAGACACACAGAGGCACACCTCCAGCTCTGCAGCCCTTCAGCTCTCATTGGCCCTCTTATAAATCACCCCTCCCCCTTCCTGGCAAACTCTCATGAGACAGCTGTGCGTGATGTCATAAGCCTAGGCTTTTTAGCAGACAACAAAAAGGACGTGGGCTGTATAAAAGGTATTTACTGGAAGTTTTACTATTTAAAGTTAAAACAACAAAGGCAGAAGATTTAATAGATGGAAATCTGAAAAAATGACTGAAGGTCTGCTTTAAGTCATGTAGCACTTTCTGGAGGTAACTTTCCAAGGATAAAGATTCCAATGTAATAGCAGATGTTCAAATTTTCTTGCAACAGGTTGCAAGTAAATTGACCTAACGATTTCTGCAAATTCCCAGTTGATCCTGTTGTACTGAATACTGTTGTTATGGTTACAAGAACGGGATTTTTGGGGGGGAACTTACAGAAAATTAAATATTGCTGCAGTATAAAATAGAATGTTTATTTTAACTGCATTTCTCTGCAAAGTAGCGTGTGTAGCAATTTTTATTAATATACAGGATTTATATAGTGTCCACAATTTGGGCAGTGCTTTACAATACAAAAGGCAGACAGTATAATTACAATACAGTTCAATACAGAAGGACTAGGAGGGCCCTGCTTGTTGGAGTTTACAATCTAAAGGGATTAAGGGATAGCAATTACTGTATATAGGTAAGTAAATTCTGGCTATTCCTCCGTGGTTTGTTTAAAATTTGAGAGATGGTAGGCAAACGGAAAGTGTGCTGTTTGTAAAACCCTATGGGATGACAATGCTAAGATTGTCTGTGGATATAACATCCTATGTATACAGAACATTGGAAGGACACATGCATAATGCCTTAAGCATATAACAAAATACACATTCAATCATTATGAGACCATGTGAAATTTATTTGAATTTGAGATAAAAAAAATGGCCACGTACACTGGTGTAAGGGCCGGTTCACACTGCTGCGATATGGGAACCTTGCGAATCCACTGCAGGTTCTGCAATGCATGTTTCCCAGCGGCAGTTCACACTTCCCTATGCGAACTGCTGGGAGTGTCAGGTAAAAGTTAATGAAACACCCAAATCAGTTTGCATATCACAGTGTGATCTGCAAACTTGGACAGTAATCGGATCGCATGGGTGTGAACACCCAAGCAATCCGATTCAGCTGCGATCAAAAAAAAAAGGGTCCTGTGCGAGTTTGACTTGAGTAGGTAAACTATAACAATAATACTGTACTAAAATGATTGGTTACTTTGTAATTAAGTGGGTGGTTTGATAGCTGTAGCAATAAAAATAGTTATTTGTCAGGTTAATAGTCAGGTTTTATTGCTATAACGGCCTCTAAACAATATACTGATTATCCTGATGCTGAGAAGTGTATTTAAATTGTATTCAAGGTATTTATAATAAAACTTACATTTTCCTTTTTAAAGCTCAAAATGTTACTTACCCAGGACCCTGCATTCACTATATCTGCTCTTCCACAGTACATAGAGCATGAAAATGCAAATATTTTAGTAAGTATAAACTGCTTGTCGCATCAGCAGTATATAGTGACTTCTTTCTGTGTCTGGTTAAAGCTTGTAAGAGGAGTTTTCATTCTACTCTGATTGTCCTATGAGGCTACAGGACCTCTGACCCTCTGTCTGGGCAGTGCTGATTGGCCCTGTGCTGATAACATGCACCTTTCCAAGAAAAAAAAATAAAAACTCTTAAGCAATACACACCAAACTGAGCATGTGTAGAGTGACTCCAAGGGCTCTGTCTTATCAGGAGTTGGATTGGGGACTGTGGAATAAGGGGAGGATCAGAGAAGACAGAATCAAACAGTTTTTTTACACAATGCAGATGATTAACCCCTTAGGTTCCACAGTGAGTATAACAAGCATGCTTTACTGCATATACAGACTGATTTTACGGTTCTGGGTTTAGTAACACTTTAATACCTGCCAGATATATACAACACCATTTAAACTGGTTGTAAACCCTTACAACACACTTTTACCTACAGGTAAGCCTAGATTAATGCTTACCTGTAGGTCCAAGAAATATCTCCTAAACCTATACGGTTTAGGAGATATTTGCCCAAAGACAGGCACCGCTGTCTACGGGCAATGCTGTCAGCGCTGTGTGCCGGCTCCCGTGCGCATGCGTGTGAGTGATGTCATCGCGACTTCGCGGAATGACAGCGGCGGAGCTACGAGACCCCACGAGAAGATGGATGCACCGGACTATAGGGGACAGCGGTGACTCTGCTGGCTCCTGTGTCAGGTAAGTGACACATAATGGACTACTATGAGATGCATAGTAGTCCATTATGCTTTGCCTTTGCAGGGAATGAAAGAGGAAGTAAACTCATCAGGATTTACTTTCTCTTTAATACAGCTCTGTATGCATTAATATACAGTATCATGAAATTTAATTTTTAGAAAACAATATAAGTACTTTAATTTGATATGGTAACAGCATCTTGCAATCTCCTATACAGCCAGACTCAGACAGGAAGAGGACAAAGTAGCACAAGGGGCCAATCAGTAGTGCTTCAGTGCCCGTATATTAAAGCAGAGTTCCACACAAAAATTGAACTTCCGCTTTAAGGGAGGTGACCCCCTGACATGCCACATTTGGCATGTCATTTTTTTGGGGGGTAGAACCCTATTTTTAGAGGGTTCCAGCTCCCACTTCCTCCCAGGGCACTGTGGCGCCAGAAGGATCACCTCTCCCCCATCCCTCTTGGCATTTATCTGGGACACATCACAGGTCCCAGATGATTGCCCGGCCAGTCACAGCACGCCGCACGGCTTGCACTTGCGCAGTGGGTTCCCGGCTGTGAAGCCACAGCCAGGCGCCCACAGTGACAATGCCGGTGCCTCTGAGAGGAGGGGGAGACGAGCAGGGCTTCGTTCCCCTGCATCGCTGAACCCTGGGACAGGTAAGTGTCTGACTATTAAAAGTCAGCAGCTGAAGTATTTGTAGCTGCTGACGTTTATTTTTATTTTTTAAGCGCAACTCAGCTTTAACAAGAAGGAAATTAAAGGGAGGAAAGATCAGAGGGATAGAGAGATGAGCTGATCAGCTTGCTGCTTCTCTTTTCACTGTGCAATCATAGGCTAGGGAAAGGGACAAGACCTGAAAGTGTTATGTAACCGCAGCACAGTAAAATAAGGACTCCTGCCCCGCCAAACAGGCTTGGAATAAGTTGCAGAGCTGTTTAAACTTGAAGAACGGATGGCCACCAATACAAATTCTTTGACAGGTCAAATAGTTCCAATATATGAATTTCATATGTGTATTTGATTTGTCCAAAGTTCAGATTTAGGGTCCATGAACATTTAAAGTGAAAGTAAACCTTCCTATAGTTTTCAGCCAAGGAAGCTGCCATCTTGGCCTCTGTTTAATCTTCACCTGTCATGATGCTGCACATGTGATCAGCAATGACACCAGCCATTGGATGGTTTGACAGTGTGGTTGAGAGCACGACCAATGGGATAGCTACATTGCCAGCACGTGCTGGAAATGTAACAGTTTTTTTTAAACTGTTAAATCAATGTGTTTACTTCCATTTTTTTTCCATGGCAATATACCTGCTCTATGTGCATTTCAGTGCCATATAGAGAGAATGGCACCCCAGCATATTATACAGTAGAGCACAATATACTGAAGTGTACCACAATACACATATTGTTATGTTGCCAAAAAAATGTCATGCACATTTTTTTCATCCATTATGGTGCAGTAGCATTTTATTATATTTTATTCTATTCTATTTTTACTATAGATTTGCACCTTGGAGCTTGATGCTTGTAGTACAAATGACCACATAATGCCTTTTTATTATTATCAGCTTTACAAGTTGGGTTTTCCTGTGTGACCATAAACTTCTTTGCCCCATATGGATTTGAGCGCAAAATGTATTAATCTCAGCATCGAGCAGACAAACTAGGACAAATATTATTACAAACACCAAGCCTTTGACGGCAGTGAACTGAAATGAATAGTTGTTTTGCATCTTCAGTAATTAATCCACATGGAATCTACGGACGAGATTGTCTGGCACAAGAGGGAAAGAACAGAAAGCAATACAAGTCTCACTGTGCACATTGGACTTAGGATTCTAATTGAAATTCAAATGAGTGCTTGCACTGACCTTTGCTGTCTCATATTTTTTATAGACAGTTTACAAGGCCTTTTTGCCGAGCAGGTCATGTTTTAGTTTAAACAAAATAGTCTTGTAGGTGTTAGATGCGAGTTAATGATTACACTGAAAACATTCTAATTAGGCTGTGTTCTTACATGTTGCCTATTGGGGGCTTTGACTGTTGTCACAGAAAGTATATTTTTTTACAAAAATAATTGGTCTCAGATCCCTTTATTGATCTTTTCTGCATCTGATCACTCGGATAACACAGAATAACATTTATAACATTTAGAGCTCATAGCGTTCAGAGAGAAAAAACATGCTTAAAATCACCAACTGCTAATGGGATTTTTCTACTTGGCATTTCGTTTTATTTTGTGCTTTGTAGAGACAAAATGAAAAAGCATGTTGTTATTTGAAGGCCATTTTTTTTTTATGTATGAGCATTGACAGGAATGCTAAGTTAATGCCAACAGTTTATTTATCACGGAGATCGGGTATAAATTATCACAGTACAAAATTCATAAAAAGTAGTAACATTTTTGATTTCCCTGATTCTGTAAGATACAACTTTTCATCTTGCTAGATTGTTATTCAAAAGATCACAAACACAAATCTATAAGCTTTTTTTTATTTTATTTTATTTCTTTTCTTATGAATTAAATACAACAGTGTCACTTTAAGTGGTAAAATGTATAATAGTTTACATATCACAAATAATAAATAAAGTGTAACAGTGTAAAGTGAACCACTTTGGCTATGGTTTATGTACTTTGAGCATACATTTTGGATTATTTTGTACTATTTATTAAAATGCTTTATTCATTTATTTAATTGATGTACCACTTATGCACTTTTTGGTATAAGGTATGGTATCATATTTTGGGGTGTTGTTACATACAGTAGCAATTTTAGCTTTTTTATTCATTTGAATAATCAAATTAACTTTACATTGATGCACATTATTCGTGATATGCAAATTATTATACATTTTATGAGCACTTAAAGGGACAGCACACCTAATGTAATTTAATCATTTGTATACAGTATTCAGGATATTAGAGTGCTGCTGTTTCTGATACTTTTTTCTTAACCCCTTTAGCTCTGGTAAATTTACCCCCCTTCATGACCAGGATATGGCACAGCATTACTAACCAGACCAATTTTCAGCTTTCGGTGCTCTCACATTTTGAATGACAATTACTCAGTCATGCAACACTGGACCTATATGAAATTTTTGTCCTTTTTTTCACACAAATGGAGCTTTCTTTTGGTGGTATTTAATTACTGCTCGGTTTTTTATTTTTTGTGCTATAAAAGAAAAAATACAGAAAATTCTGTAAAAAAAAGAATTTTTCTTTGTTTCTGTTATAAAATTTAGCAGATTAGTAATTTTTTCTTCATAAATTTTGGCCAAAATTTATACTACTACACATCTTTGGTAAAAATAAGTACAAATTGGTAGATATTATTTGGTCTTTGTGAAAGTTATAGAGTCCACAAGCTATGGTGCCAATATCTGAAAATTGATCACACCTGAAGTACTGTCATAACATGACTCCGGTTTGTTTACAAGTGATCACTCCGTCATTTGACGGAGCGATCACGTGGTAAACGTCCGTGATGACCGGCCGTTTACCGTGATCCGCGATGCACTGGGTCCTGTGGACCCGGCGGTCACGGATGCTCTCGAGTGCGCGCCTCAGGGGGTGCGTGAGAGCGGAATTCTGGGAGGACGTCATATGACGTCCTCCAAGAGTTAAACAACCGCCCTGTAGCCGTCGTTCGGCTATGGGCCTGTTGTTAAGTGGTTAACTGACAATTGCGCATTCGTGCGACACTGTACCCAAATAAAATGTATGTCCTTTTTTCCCATAAATAGCTTTCTTTTGGTGGCATTTGATCACCTCTGTGTTTTTTATTTTTTTGTGCTATAAACAAAAACAGACAAAAGACAAAAAAGACAGACAATTTTGAAATAAAAACAATATTTTTTTACAGTTTGGAGAAAGGGATTAGCTTCTAACGAATCTAACGGCTACAATAATCATAACAGTTATCAAAGACTGTCAGTAAAACTAATGATCAGCAAAATGTACCTATGTTTGGTTCAAGTGGGGTTCTAGTAACATTACTAAATTCGAAATTTTGGGTGCCGAATCTGAACCCCATTGAAGACAATGGGTGCCAAATCTGAACCCCCATTGAAGTCAATGAAAGCTGAATATTAACCACTTTCAGACCGGACCATTTTGCTGGCTTAAGACCAGACCACTTTTTGCGATTCAGCACTGCGTCGCTTTAACTGACAATTGCGTGGTCGTGCGACGTGGCTCCCAAACAAAATTGACGTCCTTTTTTTCCCACAAATAGAGCTTTCTTTTGGTGGTATTTGATCACCCCTGCGGTTTTTATTTTTTGTGCTATAAACAAAAATAGAGTGACAATTTTGAAAAAAAAAAACGCATTATTTTTTACTTTTTGTTATAATAAATATCCCCAAAAATATATGAAAAAAAATTTTTTCCCCTCAGTTTAGGCTCATACGTATCCTTCTACATATTTTTGGTAATCACAATAAGCGATTATTGATTGGTTTGCGCGTTTACAAAATAGGGGATAGTTTTATGGCATTGTTATAATTATTTTTCTTTTACTAGTAATGGCGGTCATCAGCGAATTTTTTTGTGACTGCGACATTATGGCGGACACATCAGAAATTTTTGACACATTTTTGGGACCATTGTCATTTATACAGCAATCAGTGCTATACAAATGCAGTGATTCCTGTGTAAATGACACTGGCAGTGAAGGGGTTAACCAGGGGGTGGCAGTGTTGGGGTTAAGTGTTCCTAGGGGCGTGTTACTAACTGTGGGGGGCTGGGCTTTGTTTTAGTGAACACTGATCTCTGCTCCAATCACAAGGAGCAGAGATCAGCATCACTTGTTGCTAGGTAGAACAGGGAGATGCTGTTTACAATGGCATCTCCCCGTTCAGCCGCCCCGTAAGATGATCACAGGTATCACTGCAGCGATCGAGTCCGCGGGACCCGCGACCGGACTCACAGGGGTCCCGACCAGCATGCGAGCGCGATGGCAGGGCAGCATATAAAAATGGACATACCTGTACGCCAATATGCCTGCCCGTGCCATTCTGCCGACGTACATCGTCGTGCGCCGGTCAGAACTGGTTAAAAATCATTAATGGCCATGTTCTAGGCTGATAAGCAAGGGATTGTCAAACAAATAGCATGAGGGATGAACATTCCCCTGATGAATATGTACCAAAGCAAAAACATTTATACAAATTCTATACTAGACCCTTTGGTGGTGCCCACTGACCCACTGGAAAAAAAGAAAACACGTATGATGCTAATGACCACTCATCTGTTACTTACTTCTGTTACTTCCACAGGTTAGGGGCTGATATAATTAAACTGACAGGGTCTCCCGGTTAATGACATTGACAAAATATGTACATGAAAATTTATGGTCAATTATATCACCCAGAAAACCCTGCCCCTTTGTTTATATAAGTTGTCCTCCTTTGTGGGTAAAAAGTCATTGGGATCAGTTGTGTGTCGACTTTTCATTTTTTTATTTTTGCAGGTGTCAGGCATTGTGATTACAGTGGATCTACATCACTGGTCAACATGATTGAAGATGAATGTACGTCGTGGGACATTTTTTTTTATTATGATTATTAAGGGATGTGTCAAAATCTGTGTGTTTTTTTGTTTTTTACATTTTACATGATTTTTGAGTGAGTAAGGGTATGTACTCATTTATTTGGGGGCGTTATCTGCAGACCCCCTTATTGTTAAAATGAACTTCCATATTCTGATAAGCTCTTCCTTGCAGACCCTCACATCCATCTGACAAGGGTTATAGGGAAAAATCCCAGGTCCTCAATACCATGGACACAAGGTGCTTTGCCAGGGGGGTGGCTGGCCCATTCAGATGACAGCCAGGGACTTTTGGCTGTCATCAGAATGTAAATAAAAAGGCATAGGGTCCCCCTGTATTCATACCAGACCCTTTAGATCTGATATGTATTATAACCACTTCAGCCCCGGACCAATTGTCAGCCTAAGGACCAGAGGTCTTTTTACAATTTCGCACTGCACTGCTTTAACTGGTAATTGCGCGGTCATGCAATGTTGTACCCAAACGAAATTTGCATCCTTTTCTTACCACAAATAGAGCTTTCTTTTGATGGTATTTGATTGCCTCTGCGATATTTATTTTTTACGATATAAACTGAAAATTAAAAAAAAAAAAGATATTTTCTACTTTTTGTTATAAGAAAAATCGAATGAACTAAATTTTAGTCATACGTTTAGGCCAAAATGTATTCAGCCACATGTCTTTAGTAAAAAAAATGTCAATAAGCGTATATTTATTGGTTTGCGCAAAAGTTATAGCGTCTACAAACTAGAGTAAACTTTCTGGAATTTACACAGCTTTTAATTTATGACTGCCTATCTCATTTCTTGAGGTGCTAAAATGGCAGGGAAGTACAACCCCCCCCCCCCCAAATGACCCCATTTTGGAAAGAAGACACCCCAAGGAAATTGCTGAGGGGCATGTTGAGCCCATTGAATATATTTTTTTTTCGTCCCAAGTGATTGAGTAATGACACAAAAAAAAAAAGTTTACGAAAAGTTGTCACTAAATGATATATTGCTCACACATGCCATAGTTATATGTGGAATTGCACCCCAAAATATATTCTGCTGCTTCTCCTGAGTACAGGGATACCACATATGTGGGACTTTTTGGGAGTCTAGCCGTGTACGGGCCCCCGAAAACCAATCACTGCCTTCAGGATTTCTAAGGGTGCAAATTTTTGATTTCACTTCTCACTACCTATCACAGTTTCGAAGGCCATAAAATGCCAAAATAGCACAAAGCCCCCCAAATGGCCCCATTTTGGAAAGTAGACACCCCAAGCTATTTACTGAGAGGCATGTTGAGTCCATGAAATATTTTATATTTTGCCACAATTTGCAGGAATATTACAATTTTTTATTTTTTTTGCACAAAGTTGTCACTAAATGATATATTGCTCACACATGCTATGGGCATAAGTGAAATTACACCCCAAAATAAATGCTGCTTCTCCTGAGTACGGAGATACCACATGTGGGGGACTTTTTGGGAACCTAGCCATGTACGGGACCCCGAAAATCAAGCACTGCCTTCAGGATTTAAATATGAAACGCTACCAAAAAAAAACTGTTAGCGATCGCAGGGATCAGGCCTGACTCTGCGAACGCTGCAGTTATGTGTTTAGTGTTTTGTAAGTGACAGTGATCGATCGATACTGCACTTGAGTGGGCTGGGCGGAGGGGCAAAACGCAGGTGCTAGCAGGTATCTGGGCTGATCCCGCTAACAATGCATTTTTTTGGAACCCTAAACTGCTGGGGACACTAGTATAGATCTGATCAGATCAGATATTGATCTGTTCAGATTCTATACCACTACAGGAGGTATATGCTTTGCGCGTGGGTGTTAGCGGTACTGGCACTAACCTAGCGCTGCCTGGGGCGACGCAGACCCCGACCCTAAAACCTAATTGATATCACCCGCCGGGTGATCAGGGGGTTAAACCTTTATTGGGTAATAAATGTTGGGTGCCCTGATGATATAAAAAGCAAACGAACTAACCAGAGTCACCCGTAACACTTATACGTTGATCACTGGTGAAAGGGTTAACTAGGGGCAATCAGGGAGTTAAAATCTTTATTAGGTAGTATATGGGGGTCCCTGACGCTATATAAAAACCTGACGGGGAACCTAAATAACTAACTGGCTAACCAGCGTCACCAGTGGCACTTATACAGTGATCGCTGGTGAAAGGGTTAACTAGGGGCAATCAGGGGGTTAAAACCATTATTGGGTAGTATATGGGGGTACCTAGCGCTATAAAAACCTGGCGGTGAACCTAAAAAATTAGCTAGCTACCTAGCGGCACCAGTGACACTAATGCAGCGATCAGAAAAACGATCGCTTAGTGACACTGGCAAAAGGGGGTGAAAGGGTTAACTAGGGGCAATCAGGGGTTAAAACCGTTATTGGGTAGTATATGAGGGTACCTAGCTCTATAAAAACCTGGCTGTGGGCCTAAAAAATTAACTAGCTACCTAGCGGCACTAGTGACACTAATGCAGCGATCAGAAAAACGATCGCTTAGTGACACTGGCAAAAGGGGGTGAAAGGGTTAACTCTAGGGGCAATCAGGGGGTTAAACCTTTATTGGGGGGTAGGGGGCTACCCTGGACCTAACACTAACTGCCCCGACAGTTTTTACTGTCACAACTGACACTAAATGTAGTGATTAGTAAATAAATGATCACTGCAATCAGTGACACTGTGACTAGGGGGGGGGAGTGACCGGGGGGGATTCGTGGGCCTATGTGTACCTACATGTCAGTGTAGTGTTTGGTGCACTTACTTTCTCTGTTCTCCTCGCAGTCCGGTCAAAAAGACCGCCCCGAGGAGAATGACATCACTTCCTCCCTGCCTGTGTTTACAATACACAGCGGGGGAAGCTTCTCATTCGCCAGGAGCGATCGAGAGGGGATGGCCAGAAACCAACGGCCATCCCCTCATCCCGGATCACTCCTGAAGAGGAACGGACCGCCGCATCCAGCAGGAGGGGGTCCGATCGAACCCCCCACCCACTGGAAGGCAAGCACATACATGTACGTGCTTGTGCCTGTCGGTGCCATTCTGCCAACGTACATTGCCATGCAGCGGTCCTTAAGTGGTTAAGGTGGACCCCTTGCAAAAAAAGTTTAGGAACTGGTATGGATTTTAAGAAGGAACACCTTTCAATAAAAATGTAGGGGTCCCCCAAAACACACACCAGACCTTTACCCCCGAGCCCCACTAGGCCAAATGCCCTCCCATGACTGCCCTGGCAAAGAACCTTGTCCCCATGTTGATGTGAACAAGGACTTCTTCCTTCACAATCCTGGCTTGGTAGTTTTGGGGGTCCTCGGGTGGGTTGCCTTCATAGAATTTGGAAGCCCCCTTTAACAATAAGGGTCTCCCAGGCATCAGTTTCCCCTATGTGAATGGTGCTATTTATTCGGTGACATCAGAGGCATGCAACTGCCACTGGATCACTTATATATAAACAGGAAATGGCTGCAAAGAAACAGGAAGAAATCAGAAGTGCTGAGATGCAAAAGAAATGACGAACAAAAGACGAATATGGTATTTTATGACGAAGAAAACGTGGATATGATGGGTAACACACAGAGGTTTAGCACACGCAATGTCATCTAGTTAGAGTTTAGATCTGCAATAACCCATCCAATTTCTTGTTTCATTTGAAAGATGAAACCCGACAATGGCACATTTATTCCAATTTTCATAAATCTGTACCATTCTCTTTATGATGTGAACGTTGTCATATATGGAAACATTAAATTGAAACTCATTTTGAGCACCTTTTTAGATGGAAGTGTAACGCCTGCAGTTTGGGCTTCTTTTGTTCAAAGCCTTCGAAAATAAATAAAAATAAAATGTTTCACCAGCTTCATAGTTTTTTGACTAAGTTGAAAAAAGAGCTGTGATTTGACAGCAAATATCCAAAAATATGTTTCTTTTATAATGTGTGTCAATTTACACTTCTAAATTGAAGCTGCTTGCATACATGTTAGCTATATTCTCTGTCAAATAGATCACGATTGTTGTTTCCCTGAGAATGATTGTTTCAACATTCGTATTTAGCTCCCAGGGATGAGTTTTGAGAATGCCAGAACAGTTTTACTTCATTTATACTTTTTACAAATAGAAACAATATGGCTGAGACAGTTCTGGCAAGTTGCTAATGCATTATATTAGGAGTGCAAGTGCCTGG
Source organism: Lithobates pipiens (assembly GCF_037356315.1). NCBI lineage: Eukaryota > Metazoa > Chordata > Amphibia > Anura > Ranidae > Lithobates > Lithobates pipiens. Next base: position 19,522,702 of record NW_027507718.1, read on the forward strand.
AGTAAAGTATGCTTTTCTTCCTCCTGGGGATCTCAGATCCATCAGCTTTCATTTCATTTCCTGAAAGACAGTATTTTACCAATCATGCACGGCCTATATTTGCCTCTCTGACAACTTGCAAAATATCACTGTCAAGGGCAAAAAGCCTTTACTGTTTAGAAAAGAGAAGACTAAGGAAGATAATAGTATGGGAAAAAACAAGAATACTCTGCAGTATGTGTATTGGGTATGTAATGCTTGTCAAGTGAGCTTCAATTAACTGTATATCAGCATATTACCACTAATAGCGTTATTACAAATAATGTAAAAGCATGTCTATGGTATGTCTCCCAGTGCAGCTTAAAAACAATGGAGCAGATTTTTAAAATGGTGCATATTTTGCTAATGCTAACACTGGCATAGTGTTAGGGGTAACAAGACAATTTACTCACATATACATCTTTTGCACTATAGATCTGTTGTTGGATCTGTAAAATCCAACATGCCAAGATCAGCATATCACTGTATCCAGTGGTTGATTATAATAAGGGCAGAATGGGTGGATACCAGAAAGTCCAACCTTTAAAGGATCTATGAGGATGTTAAAAAAAAGTTCTTCATAAGTAAGCTTAAGTTTCAACTTTGCAATTTTTTAAAGGTTTCCTTTATAATTATCAAATAATTTTAAACAATATGCATGCTTACTCCCTATACCTGAGAGCATTATTCTAATTGTAGCGGCGGCTCCTGAAGAGCACGCGCTATGCGTTTTTCAAAGTTAAACTTTGCCTAAACTGCAGTTTGGTTTGGGTTTATTTGTCTAAATTGGACCTCTGCATCAGTCTGACTGGACTGTGAGATGTTCAGCCTGGCCACAGGGGGCGCTGTCTCTTGTGGCAGGTGTGGAACTATGGTCTGGTTAGGTGCTTAAGTTATTCTCTTTCGGAGCCAGGTCAGTGGGAGTGGTCCTCTCGCTGTGCCCTCTGGGAGAGGGTATTTATGATGCGGACGTCACGTGGTTCGGGGTTCCTGACTTCATGGTCTTGGTCCTCCTGACCAGCCCCCCGGAAGGCTATGGCCTGGCGTGGGGATCCACCTGACTTTGATGTCTCGGGGCTGGCTAGCCCGAGGCAAGGAAACTAAAGGAGGATTCTGAGGTGGTTGGGTGCCGTCTCCAGTTCGGGAGAGACCCAGAGTACTTCAAGCATTCCAGGGGAGGACTCTTTAGAAGAACACCACGTATGGGTTGGTTTTCTTAACAAGAGCCTGGGAGGGCTGAAGTAACTGAGAGAATCTGGTCTTGTGGATATCCCCAAGCAGGCTGAAAGATCCAGGTATCCTACAAGTGTTTCAAGTTTGGTTTATCTACATGTTCTACAACAATATCTGTGGCAGAGACATTATCTTGTATGTTCTATAACAACGTCTGTGGCAGAGACTTGTTCCTAAGTAAGGACCTTGTTGGCTGCTAGGCCTTGTGAGAGACGGACTGTCCAACCTGGGTGACCATCCAACTGCGAATGGCTATTCTCTGGATGCAGTCAAAGTAAGCAAGTTCTTCAACGTTTTTTGACTTTGACACTGATGCCGCGTACACACGAGCGGATTGTATGGCGTACTTAGTCCGTCATACAATCCGACGGACAATCCGTCGTAGTTTCCACTGAACGGACTTGACCACACACGGATACACAAACAGTCCGTCGAAAGCTTGCGCGATGACGTGTACAGCACGTACGACGGGACTAGAAATAGGAAGTCCAAGACACAGCAAAGCACCCTTCCGCCGTATAAATCCTTTCTGGGCATGCGCCATTCTTAGTCCGTCGAACTAGCATACTGACGACCGTATTGTCCGCTGAAACCAAAGTACGACGGACAGATTTTTGGAAAAACCGAAATTCTTAGTACTCCGGACTGCACGCTGAAAAAGTCCGCTGAAGCCCACACACGAGCGGATTGTCCGCTGAAATGTGTTTCAACGGACTAAGTACGTCAAACAGTTCGACCGTGTGTATGCGGCATAAGAGTACCTGAACTTCCTTCCCAACCCTCTGATCCCAAGTTGAAAGACTGTTCAATTGACTGAGTTTTGCAAATAATATCCATTCAAGTGGATCTGTTGTCAGTCTCAAGTTACTGGGCTATTTACCACAGGACAACCCCTAGACGTGCCACAAGGAGAATAGAAGGTAATGGTAAGCCCAAAAATAACCAGCAGATCCTTCGGGGGTTAGTGCTACATAATATTAGCTGCCCCCATCATATGATTATGAAAAGACCATAAGGGTGCAATTCAAAGTTCAAACACTGCATTTCAAATCCTGCGAAAAAGAATTACAAAGTAATGGCAAACACAAATATTCTATGTACACCAATCTTTATTTACGATCAAGTGTAACAGGTGAAGGGATCCTGAATTCAAAACAACTGAGGGCCAAAAATAAAGTTTATTCACAGCTGACTGAATAGCAGTTCAGATTCCCTGCTCGATCGGTTCATGGCAAACATAGGAAGTGTGAGGCTCACTGTTGAGAAGAATTTATGGGGAAATTTGCCAGACCAAAATTTAAAGAACATGTAATGCCCTGCCTGATCTTTGCACTGGTCATCAGGATAAGAATGCCCAATAATGGTGGGTTTGCTTTGTGCCAGCCCCCTCAGGGTGGGCTCCTAGTAGTCAGTGCGTGTTAGATTAGTTCAGGGAGAGCTGACAGCCTGACAGCCTGTGTAGAGAAAGCTAAATACTTTACTGTGGTGTACTTGCTTTAAATAATTAGAGTATAGTGAGGGCTACATATGCTTGGGTACCCCATGTGTTCACAGTTCAAAAACTCAACAGGACTACCATTTTCTGGGTGTCATGAACAATTGTGAGTGATGTTGAACTGTTTCCCCATACCCCCTGGGGTTTAGTGTTTTGGGGGGATATACATTTATTTTATACTTATACAGCATTTTTCTTTATTTGGTGTGTTCATGGTATGCTTGTGCTGACACGGGAAAATCTGCCTCTGTGTGCTACATGTCACCACATACTTGTGCAGTAAAGTAGTGTGCACCAAAACATCACATATTTACCCCCTCTATTGCTATTAGTCATTAAATGTAGGCAATACCCTTTAGTAAAAAAAGAAAAAGACACACAGGCCTAAAGTGAGACGCAGAGGTTATATTTGTGGAGGTAGTAGGGAGGGAGCCGGTTATGAAGGACAAAGGGGTAGTCAGGTTGCACCACCTAGAAGCAGGGCACATCTGACTTTTCTATTTTTTAGTGGACACGATATATACTCACGGCAGAGTGACAGAAGGTATTGTAGTATCTTGACAATATAAATTATCTGTCACCTGTATCTATTACAAGTGATAAAGAGGATGTTTCACTTTTATTAAAATGAATCTTTGATTGCAAACGACTGCAAATGTCTGCTGGTAATGCTGGGAACAGTACAGGAGTATAGATGACAATGAAACAGATGTGCTACATATACAGACAGTTCAATAATAAATAGCACATACCGTGAGCAGGACTGTAGGCAGAACATGCTGGCTGATACTTGTGGTGCACCACCACAGATGCCAGCCAAGACTGGTATGTAGAAGGAGCATGTCAGAGCAGGCAAAGTAGAAACAGAGTCTGATAACACATGGTTGTCAGGCAGAAGCGTAGTCTAGACAAGCCTGGTCACACATGAGTAGATCAGAGTCCAAGCAGTACACAATCACATTGAGAAGAAAGCAGGGTCAAAGCAATCTGGGTCATACATGGTAGTCCACTGAGCAGAATAACGGGTCAAGCAAGAGTACACAAGGTAGTGTTAAACAGTGTGAAGATCACAAGTTGAGGCTGAGGTTGGAGCAGACTGACCTACAGCTGATACTGTGATAGGCTTAACTGAGTTGGCAGGTGTAGGTCAGACTGTTCTGGAGCTGCCAGCACAGAGGTAGACTGGACTGATGCAGCAGGCACAGGCTAAGCTGCGAGTAGTTGGGCAGCAGGCACAGGTTCAGTGGTATCTGGCTCAGACAGTGGCAATGCTCTTCCTCAAGGAAATGTAGCACCTAAAAGGAGATCAATAGAACAGTCATAATTGCAATGAAGTGCTAACTGACCTTATAGAAATTACATCCACTGAGTCCTTATAACAAGGTTAAATGTGTTCTACTTGGCAGGTGGAAATCTGTACAGAGCATAGAATGCGGGTTTGTACACACTGATCAGACCAAGCCAAAATATATCCTGTGCTCCAATCAATCACTGGATTGTTACCCTGCAGCCAAGGAAGGACTAAAATCACAAGTGTGGATGGAGATTTAATGACAAGAGAAGAAATCTTTTCTTTCTCACTTGTAGCTGGAAAGGGTTAGCACTTGGTTTCGTGAAAGAGTCTGATTATCCACAGAAATCATGTGGACAGGACAGTCTAGAGCATGAGTTTTCAGGACAAGCTGGTAATCAAAGCTTGATCAATTACATTTCCAGTGGTTCCAGAAGAAGAGCGAAGTATACAGTATGCCCCTTGAGGCCACAATTCAAACAAAGTCCCATGTCATGACAGTGAGTGCATTAGGCCGCGTACACACGGGCGGACTGTTCGCCCAACCTTGTCCGCTGAACAGTGTTTGGGCGGACAGTCCGCTCGTGTGTGGGCTTTCAGCGGACAGTTTCAGCGGACAGTTTGACGGACAAAGTCTTTCGGAAATTCCGAAAAACTGTCCGCTGAAACTGTGTTTGAGCGAACAGTCCGCCCGTGTGTAGGCTACTTTCGAAATGAGCAAACTGTTCCCGCTCGAAGGAAAGTCTGCTCATTTCGAGCGCGTGTGAAGGTAGGCGGGGCCCGCGACGGAGACGTCGCGGGCTCCGCCGCCTGGAATGGGCTTAAAGGGGAACCCCAACGCCGAAAAAAATCGGCGTGGGGGTTCCCCCAAAGTCCACAACAGACCCTTGTCCGAGCACGCTACCCGGCCGGCCAGGAAAGGGGGGCGAGCGAGCGCGCCCCCCCTCCTGAGCCGTACCAGGCCGCGTGCCCTCAACATGGGGGGGTGCCTTGTGACATATACCATGTGACACCGCCCCTTTGTCACTATATAAGTGACCGCACAGCGCGGCTCTGGCATTCCGGCCGGAGAGAGCGACGTGTCAACATCTCCTGGGGAAGAAGAAGAAGAACAAGAAGAAGAAGAAGAACGGAAGGCGGCGACGGCGACAGCGACAGCGGCGACAGAAGACCGGGCCACCGCCTGTAAAAGAGCTACAAGAAGGCGCGGTGGCCCGGCAGAAGAACCGAAGGCGGCGACAGAAGAACGGAAGGCAGCGGCGACAGAAGACCGGGCCACCGCCTGCAAAAGAGCTACAAGAAGGCGCGGTGGCCCGGCAGAAGAACCGAAGAGGGGGACAAGACCCCCGAAGTCGGGAGAAGAGGCCGGCGGCGGGGAGGAAGAAAGCCGGACTCCTCCGCTAGCAAAAGAGCTACACGAAGATAGCGGAGGAGTCCGGCGAGAAGACCCCCGAAGACGGAAGACCCCCGGAGCTGTGCAATAAAATATTTTTTCCCTGTGTTGTGTTTTTTTTTGTACTTTATTTCACAGGTGAATGGGTAGGGGTACATTGTACCCCATACTCATTCACATAGGGTGGGGGGCCGGTATCCGGGGGCCCCCTTCTTAAAGGGGGCTCCCGGATTCCGATAAGCCCCCCGCCCGCAGACCTCGACAACCAACGGCCAGGGTTGTCGGGAAGAGGCCCTTGTCCTCATCAACATGGGGACAAGGTGCTTTGGGGTGGGGGGGCCACGCTCGCTCGCCCCCCTTTCCTGGCCGGCCGGGTAGCGTGCTCGGACAAGGGTCTGTTGTGGACTTTGGGGGGACCCCACGCCGATTTTTTTCAGCGTTGGGGTTCCCCTTTAAGTCCATTCCAGGCGGCGGAGCCCGCGACGTCTCCTTCGCGGGCCCCGCCTACCTGTACACGCGCTCGAAATGGGCGGATTTGCCTCCGCCTTACGTGGGCGAGTCCGTTCATTTCAAAAGTTGAGCGAACTGTTTGGCAAACAGTTCGCTGAAACAGTCCGCTCAAAAAGTGCCGTGTGTGGCCATGTCCGTCCATGCTAATTTTGAGCGGACTGTTTGCCGAAACTGTTTGACGAACAAAGTTGGGCGAACAGTCCGCCCGTGTGTACGCGGCCTTATAGAAAAGAAAAACGGGTGCAACCTAGCTGCATAGGTTCCTCAGACATGGCACCAGAGGGGGAGGAATTAGATGTCAAGAAAGGCACAGGTTTTGCCTCAGCTGCACCTGCAAAACTCTGAACAATATATCTCAGCAGAGCTGGCTCCTTGCTGTAAATTACACAGGGCTGATTCAACAGCAGAAACACAATCTGGGTCATCATATAGCAAGCACAGCGATTCAAAGAAGACATCTACTGTTAGCAAGGCCGGATGGTTTGGTTCAGGTGGCAGAGTATTGGCATTGGTAGTAGGAGGAGGATATTGCACCTTAGTGAGCTGGGTGACCACACTAGTTCCTAAATTTGCTGGTATAAACAGCCAACTTTTTGGGAAAACATCTTAGCTTGTTCAGAATCCAGTAGGTAACTTTCTCATTTAATTGTATGGCTGGTGATATTGTCAGGACAAGAGTATAAGAAAGTGGGTTATAGGCGCAAAGGCATAATAACACACAGTATATATATAAGTCCAAAAAAGTCTGGGTGAAGTTCATACACTTGTGGCAGCTTGGATTCAAGAGCGTAGCTCACTCTGTACATACAGCGGACAAAAATAGAGAAGAAAGTGCCACTAAGTGTAGTAGATTAATAACAGTTTATTTAAGCCCCCATAATGGGCTACTCACAGGATAATAGTGGTAAACAGGCTCATCAATATGGGGTGGTCTGAAAGTCTGTATCCAGAGCACTAAACAGCTGCGCTTGCCATACTGTGGCTGGAGCTGGAAACTGAGGCCGTGGCTGGAAGAAAGCCGGGGGGGGGGGGGGGGGGGCGCTGGAATGACTCCAGGTTCCAAGGTGGAGCGCGGCGTAGAGAGCAACGTAGCATGACAGCTCGAGAAGTACAGATGTCACAGGTCCCAGGATGCTTTGCTGCTCATTTCGGAGCATGCGTCGTGCTACGTTAGAGAATGGACACTCCTTTTTCAAGCTGGAGATGATACAGGAAACCTGTTATTTATGATGGAATGGTAGGAAGTGCTGGCCAAAAACATTAAAACAATGTGATCTAACTATTCTGACAACTTGTATTTTATGGTCTATTTGTGCTACCACCAGAGTTAAATCGTCAACCGGAAGTAGTACTGATTTTTCCCAATTTGCCAAAATCTGCCAAAGGTCTCAATCAACTTCATTGCAGATATAAGGGATTGATCTGTATCTCCTAAGAATAATAAAGCATCATCTGCGTATAAAGAGATTTTGTCCACTCATCCTCCTCTCTCAAATCCCCTAATAATAGTTGTTTGTCTAATTGCTATTGCCAGTGGTTCTATAGCCAGTGCAAATAAAAACGGTGACATTGGGCACCCCTGCCTAGTACCTCTAGACAGAGAAAACTGCTCTGCACCATTTATCGGTATACATGCTTGTGGAGCTGTGTATAATAATTTAATCCACCACCCAACCCAATTTTCTTTAGGACCTCCCATAAATATATCCACTTGATGCAGTCAAATGCTTTGGCTGCATCTAGTAAAAATATAGCTCTCTTTTCTACATTATCTGATGGTATCTGTAAATGTAGAAATAGTCTTCTCAAATTTGTTGTTGTGGACCTTCCAGGTATAAAACTTGATTGGTCCACATGCACCAGTTTATGTATAGCTTTATTTAATCTACATGCCAAGACTCTTCCCAGAACCTTAGCATCGGAATTCAACAATGAGATTGGGTGATGAGATTCTGGCAATAGATGATTATCTGATTTTAATATGATTATCTGGCTTAGGTAATACTGTAATACAAGCATCATTCATAGATTCCAGAAGCTTAAATGATATATGTGCATGGTTCAGTACTTTCAGCAGTCCTGGTAGCAAAATATTTCCGTAATTTTTATACATTTCTGATGGTAAACCATCTAAACCCAGAACTTTCCCATTAGGGGTGTCCCTGCAATTAGAAGACAGAAGTTGCTGTTTTTTATCCAACCATTATAAACTGCTTAATACATTTTCTCATCAGCAGTATATAGCAGCCTTGTGACTAGGGATGAGCTTCGTGTTCGAGTCGAACATACGTTCGACTCGAACATCGGCTGTTCGTCCGTTCGGCGAAGTCCGAACATTTTGGTCCGTTCGCACCAAATTCGTGTGGCGCTCACGGCCCACAATGCACTGCGATGGCGCAGTGCATTGCTGGCTCATGATTGGCCAAGCATGCACTGTGACCCCGCATGCTTGGCCAATCGCAGCGCCAGCAGCGAGGAGAGCCATGATTGGCCAAAGGCAGGATGCCTGTGGCCAATCATAGCTCAAGCGGTGTAGTGCACACCCCACACTATAAATTTCTATAGATTTCTTCTCTTGTCATTAAATCTCCATCCACACTTGTGATTTTAGTCCTTCCTTGGCTGCAGGGTAACAATCCAGTGATTGATTGGAGCACAGGATATATTTTGGCTTGGTCTGATCAGTGTGTACAAACCCGCATTCTATGCTCTGTACAGATTTCCACCTGCCAAGTAGAACACATTTAACCTTGTTATAAGGACTCAGTGGATGTAATTTCTATAAGGTCAGTTAGCACTTCATTGCAATTATGACTGTTCTATTGATCTCCTTTTAGGTGCTACATTTCCTTGAGGAAGAGGCCTTTGTGTAGTGTGTTGGCGTCTGAAGCAGTGGGTGTTCTGTGTACCTTCAACACAGTACACACCGATCGTTTTCGGCCGATTTTCGATCTTGCTGTTGTGTAGTGGTTATTGTCTGCGTGCCCTGACCGCAGTATACACCGCTATATTCACCTCACCTATATAGCTAGTGATCTATCTTTTATAATAGAGCTTGCAGTCAGTAGGAGATAGTGCGTGCTGTCTGCGTGCTCTGTACCCAGTACATACTGCTATATCCACCTACATAGCTGTTCTCTATTTGAGCCCACTTGCCATCTGCAGGAGTTATTGGAAGTTGTGTGTGCTTCCAGCACAGCACAGTATACATCTGTATATACCCCTTTATCTCTGGTGTTCTATAATAAAGGCATCTGCAGGAGTTAGTGGGTGTTGTGTGCCTCTAGCACAATATACACTACCCAACTGCTTTTTTACCCAACTCCCTTCAGGCCATTACCATGTCTGGAAGGCCAGCAAGGAGAGGCAGACAGGCACGAGCCGATAAAAGAGGGCAAGCAGGCTCTGTGTCTAGAGACAACAGTGCTGGTCATGGACGCGGTGCATTGTCATCAGCACGTGGCCATGGGACACGCTTGTCCTTCTTTTCGGCAGCTGGACATGTTGAACCGCAACATGCCAACGACTTGGTAGAGTGGATGACCAAGCCCTCTTCATCCTCCTCATCCTCTCTCACCCAGTTTCAGGGTACTAGCAAAGCAGCTGCCAACGCATCGTCTTCCCTCCTCTCAATGTCATCATCAGTGACTCCTTCCCTAGACCCACCACGTCCTCCTGAGGAGTCTCCTGAACTCTTTGAGCACAGTGTTGGGTACATGCTCCAGGAGGATGCCCAGTGTTTTGTGGGCTCTGATGATGACACTCAGCTAGAGGAAGGCAGTAGCGTGAGCGCAGAGAGAGGGGATGCTCAAGAAGGACAGCAATCTGGCAGTCATGTTCCACAAGCTGCAGCATACTGCCAGGTTTGCTACAGCGATGAAGAGGGAGGGGATGATGAGGGCACTGACTCCACGTGGGTGCCTGGAAGGAGAGAGGAGGAGGAGGAGGAGGAGGAAGAGGAGGCACATGTCCAACGAGGCAGGATGCCCTCCGGGGGCCAGCTTAGGGGCAGCACACCGACTGAATCACACCGCAGAGCTCCGCCTGTGCAGAGCGCTGCCTCTGCGCGTTATTCTAAAAGTTCTTTGGTGTGGGCCTTTTTTGAGACGAGTGCATCAGATCGCACCGCTGCTATTTGCAACATATGTCTCAAGCGTATCTCACGTGGCCAAAACATCAGCCGCTTGGGCACCACATGCTTGACCAGACATATGTTGACCTGCCATGCAGCTCGTTGGCAAGCGTACCTCAAAGACCCACACCAAAGAAAAAAGCGGACCTCTCCTTGCTCCTCATCAGCTGGCATCTCCAACCCCACTAGACCTTCAGTCCTCTCTGAAACCTGCTCTGAGAGGAATGAAGGTGTAGAATTAGGTGTGTCACAGCCAAGTGCTTCCGGGAACTCTGCTAGCGGTACACCCACGTCCGATTATAGCAGGCAAATGTCCCTGCCCCAGCTGCTGGACCGGCGAAAGAAGTTCACTCCCAGCCATCCACATGCCCAGCGGTTGAATGCTAGCTTGGCTAAATTGCTAGCACTTCAACTGCTGCCTTTTCAGTTAGTAGACTCGGCCCCCTTCCGTGAGTTTGTACAATGTGCGGTTCCTCAGTGGCAGATCCCCAAACACCACTTTTTCTCACGGAAGGCGATTCCGGCTCTCTACCGGCATGTGGAAGGCAATGTCCTTGCCTCGCTGGACAGGGCGGTCAGCGGTAAGGTGCATATTACCGCTGACTCATGGTCCAGCAGGCATGGACAGGGACGTTACCTGTCTTTCACGGCCCATTGGGTCACTCTTCTGGCAGCTGGGAAGGATGCAGGACAAGGTGCAGTAGTGTTGGAGGTTATTCCGCCACCACGCCTCCAAAATGCTACTATTGGTTGTGACACACCTCTCTCCTCCACCCCCTCCTCTTCTTCTTCCTCCATGGCCTCTTCCAGTGCTCTGTCCTCAGAACCAGCGGTGCTCCGTAGGCATTCCAGGGGCTACGCAAGTACGCAGGCAAAACGATGCCATGCCGTGCTTGCGCTGGTTTGTTTGGGGGACAGGAGCCACACTGGGGCGGATGTTTTGTCAGCTCTGCAGGGGCAGGCCGAGAGGTGGTTGACGCCACGCCAGCTTAAGCCAGGAATGGTGGTTTGCGACAATGGCACCAACCTCCTCTCCGCCCTCCGACAGGGACAACTGACCCATATGCCCTGTGTAGCTCACGTCCTTAACCTGGTGGTGCAGCGGTTCTTGGGCAGGTACCCCGGCTTACAGGATGTCCTGAAGCAGGCCATGAAACTCTGTGAGCATTTCCGCCGATCATTTAATGCCTGTGCTCGGCTGGCTGAGCTCCAAAAGGAGTTGAACCTGCCCAAGAACCGCCTTATATGTGACATGCCCACCAGATGGAACTCAACATTGGCCATGCTGCAGCGGCTGCACACGCAGCAGAGGGCCATTAATGAGTACCTGTGCGACTACGGCACCAGGACAGGGTCAGGGGAGCTCGGTTTTTTCTCACCACGCCAGTGGGGCATGATCAGGGATGCATGCACTGTCCTGTCACCGTTTGAGGAGGCCACAAGGATGGTGAGCAGTGACAGTGCATGCATCAGTGACACTGTACCTCTTGTCCACCTCTTGGAGCATACGCTGCGTGGAATAATGGACAGGGCACTTGAGGCAGAACAGAGGCAGGAAGAGGAGGACTTCCTTGTCTCTCAAGGCCCCCTTTATCCAGACAGTGTTCCTGCTGTGCCACCCATCACACAGGAAGAGGATGAGGAGGAGGAAGAGGAGGAGGAGGATAATTGTGTCAGCATGGAGGTGGAGGGTGGCATTCAGCATCAGCAGCAGCAGTCTTGTAGGGATGATTTACAGTCCCAAGAAACACGTGGACTTGTACGTGGCTGGGAGGAGGTAGCTGCGGATCATGTTGTCCTTAGTGACCCAGAGGACTCCGGACCGAATGCCTCAGCTAACCTACGCTGCATGGCCTCCCTGATCCTGCAAAGCCTGCGGAAGGATCCTCGTATTCTTCGGATCAAGGAGAGGGACCATTACTGGCTGGCCACTCTCCTTGATCCACGGTACAAGGGTAAGGTTGCCGACCTTATCTTGCCATCGCAGAGGGAGCAGAGGATGAGACATCTCCGGGAGGCCTTGCAGAAAGGTCTGTCCAACGCGTTCCCAGAGACTGGGAGGTTACAAACTCCTGGTCCTGGACAACGTGTTGCTGAGGCATCGGTCAGAAGGAGCTGTGGAGAAGGTGGCCGTCTGACTGATGCTTTCAGACAATTTTTTAGTCCGCAGCCCCAAGGTATGATCGGTTCCAGCACCCATCGCCAGCGTCTGATTTACATGGTGCAGGAATACCTAGGGGCAAGGTCAGACTTGGACACCTTTCCCACCGAAAATCCTCTGGCTTACTGGGTCTTGAGGATGGATCACTGGCCAGAGCTTGCACAGTATGCAATTGAGCTACTGGCCTGTCCTGCATCCAGCGTTCTTTCGGAACGCACCTTCAGTGCTGCTGGTGGCTTTGTTACCGATCACAGGGTGCGCCTGTCCACCGAATCAGTTGATCGACTGACCTTCATCAAGATGAATCAGTCTTGGATCACCCACAGCTACCAAGCACCTGAAGCTGATGTAACAGAATAATTTGTTTTGAAATATCACATCCCTTCAAGATTGCCTATGCTGATGCTGAGTGACTGTCCTGTTATGTTGATTGTCTATCCTCTTCCTCCTCCGCTGATATGTTGGAAGAACATTTCTGGTTCTGGGTGATGCCATCAGCCCAATTTTTCTGCCCCTGTTTAACAGGGGCGTTTAAGTACAATTTTTGATGGAATGCTTTGCAGCAGGGCTAATTCCTGCAATCAAACAAGAGTATATGGGAGAGGTTGCAGTGTGGTGGCACCAGCACCAGTGCCTAAGGCCCAATTTTTCTGCCCCTGTTTAACAGGGGCGTTTAATTACAATTTTTTATGCAATGCTTTGCAGCAGGGCTAATTCCTACAATAAAACTAGAGTATATGGCAGAGGTTGCAGTGTGGTGGCACCAGCACCAGTGCCTAAGGCCCAATTTTTCTGCCCCTGTTTAACAGGGGCTTTTAAGTACAATTTTTGATGCAATGCTTTGCAGCAGGGCTAATTCCTGCAATAAAACTAGAGTATATGGCAGAGGTTGCAATGTGATGGCACCAGCACCAGTGCCTAAGGCCCAATTTTTCTGCCCCTGTTTAACAGGGGCGTTTAAGTACAATTTTTGATGCAATGCTTTGCAGCAGGGCTAATTCCTGCAATAAAACTAGAGTATATGGCAGAGGTTGCAGTGTGATGGCACCAGTGCCTAAGGCCCAATTTTTCTGCCCCTGTTTAACAGGGGCGTTTAATTGCAATTTTTGATGCAATGCTTTGCAGCAGGGCTAATTCCTGCAATAAAAATAGAGTATATGGCAGAGGTTGCAGTGTGGTGGCACCAGCACCAGTGCCTAAGGCCCAATTTTTCTGCCCCTGTTTAACAGGGGCGTTTAAGTACAATTTTTGATGCAATGCTTTGCAGCAGGGCTAATTCCTGCAATAAAACTAGAGTATATGGAAGAGGTTGCAGTGTGGTGGCACCAGCAGCAGTGCCTAAGGCCAAATTTTTCTGCCCCTGTTTAACAGGGACATGTAATTACAATTCTTGATATAATATTTCACAGGAGGGCCCCTTCCTGTGCCCACCCAGAGTAACGGTGAGGACTTATAGTGTTGTGGCACCAGCACCACAACCACCAAAGGTAAATTTTTCTACCACTGTTCAACAATGGCATGTAATTACAATTCTTGATATAATCGTTCACAGCAGGGCGCTCCAGCACCCACCAAGAGTCACTTTGAGGGCTTACAATGTTGTGGCAAAACCAACACCTTGTTCCGCCATTTCTGCAGAGCATATAGGGCAGGCCCCTACTTTCAAACATCCAACTTACAAACATCTCCTACTTGCAAACGGAAGGAGACAACAGCAAGTGAGATGAAAAAAGATGGACGACAAAACAAATTATACAGGGGTGATAACCCTTCCCTATGTTTTCCAAAAAGCTTAAAAAATGTTTTTTTGACTGGAGCTACACTTTAAAAATGTACCAGTTGAAAATTACAAACAGATTCAACTTAACACAACAAACCTACACAGTCCCTGTCTTGTTTGCACCGCCTGTATACTGCTGTTCTGAGTATATAGGGCCTGGGGGCCACACGCATTTCCTTTTTTTAACCACTTGGGATCCGCGCTATTGCCAAATGACGGCATTAGCGCGGATCTACTTTTCCGGGACGACGTCTATTGACGTCGTCCCGGGTACGAGCGGCCTGCGCGCGCCCTGAGGGGCGCACGCGGCGCGCTCTGTGATCGGCGAGTCCGTGAGACTCGCCTGATCACCGATCCGTGTAAGGGGTCGATCCCGACCCCTTATCACGTGATCAGCTGTCAGCCAATGACAGCTGATCATGTGATAGAACGGAGCCGGTAATCGGCGGCCGTGATCGGGACATCAGTCCCGATCACGGCCAGCAATACAGCTGACCACCTGCCCCCTGCCAGTGCCCACCTGCCCACCGCAGTGCCATCCTGAATAAAAGTAAGTGCCCCCCATCAGTGCCACCCAGCAGTGCCCATAGTGCCCACAGTGCCACCCACAGTGCCACCCACAGTGCCATCCAGCAGTGCCACCAACAGTGCCACCCACAGTGCCCACAATGTGTCTCAAAGGTGCTGCACCCCAGTGCCGCCCATCAGTGCCCAGCAGTGCCGCCCATCAGTGCCCAGCAGTGCCGCCCATCAGTGCCCAGCAGTGCCGCCCATCAGTGCCCAGCAGTGCCACCTATCAGAGCCACCTATCAGTGCCACCTATCAGTGCCCATCAGTCCCATCTATCAGTGGTACCTATCAGTGCCCATCCGTGCCACCCATCCGTGCCACTTATCCGTGCCACCCATCCATGCCATCTTATCTGTGCCCATCTTTGCCCATCAGTGCCGCCTTATCTGTGCCCATCGGTGCCGCCTTATCTGTGCCTATTAGTGCCGCCTTAACTATGCCTATCAGTGCCCACCAGTGCAGCCTATCAGTGCCCACCAATGCAGCCTATCAGTGCCCACCAATGCAGCCCATCAGTGCCCACCAATGCAGCCATCAGTGCCGCCTAATCAGCGCACTTCAATGAAGGAGAAAAATGACCCGTTTGCAAAAATTTATAACAAACTATTAAAACCTGATTTATTTTTTATTTTTTTTTGCATTAACTTTTTTTGTTTGTTTAGCAAAAAATAAAACTCCGAGCTGTAACTAAATACCACCAAAAGAAAGCTCTATTTGTGGGAAAAAAATGATAAAAATTTCATTTGGGTACAGTGTTGTATGACCGCGCAATTGTCATTCAAAGTGCATCAGCGCTGAAAGCTGAAAATTGGTCTGGGACTGAGGGGGGTTTAAGTGCCCAGTAAGCAAGTGGTTAAATATGGGTACAGGGTTCCCCTTAATATGCGTACAGGACCCAAATAGGCTGGTAATGGGCAGGGAGGGTTACCCATGCCATTTTTCTCAATGATTTTCAATCATATTGCAGGAACCAGATATAACATTAAAACCGCAAGCAGTTTTAAATGGTGATATTTCCGTTTAATGTCATTTTGTGCAGGGACTGTTCTAAACACGGGAAACACGTGGCACTTCACAGGCATCCTACAGACACCCCCCAGGCACCATATTTAAAGGAATATTGCACTTTTTTTCACTTTAATCGTCATTAAAATCAGTGCTCCCGCCAAAACGGCCATTTTTAAAAACATTTTAGGCATTGACCCATGTCCCCTGGGGCAGGAGCCAGGTCCCCAAACCTTTTTTAGGACAGTATCTTGCATATTAGCCGTTAAAATTAGCACTTTTAATTTCGAACGTTCGAGTCCCATAGACTTCAATGGGGTTCTAACGTTCGTACGAATTTGGGGTCCGTTCGAAAGTTCTGGTGCGAACCGAACCGGGGGGTGTTCGGCTCATCCCTACTTGTGACTTCTATCAGTGCCTAGTTGAAGCTTGTAGGAGGAGTTTTAATACTGCACTAGCTGTCCTATCAGGATGTGGGACCCCCGACCCTCTGTCTGGACAGTGCTGACTGGCCCTGATCACATGCACTCTCCCAAGAAAAAAAAACTGTTAGTTACTGTTGGTAACTCTAGCAGTACACACTAAACTGAGCATGTGCAGCCTGACTCCAAAGGCTCTATCTTATCCGGACATGTTTTGGAGTCAATGGAAGAAGAGGAGGATCTGTGTATACAGGATCAAACAGCCTTTTTTACACAATGCAGAGGATTAACCCTTTAGGTTCCACAAGGAGTATAACAAGCATGATTTACTGCATATACAGACTGATTTTATTGTTGTGGGTCTAGTAACACTTTGCAATTTCTGATTGTAATTTCTGGTTGATAGAGAGCAAGCTACTCTCAACAATGTCCATTCACTTTTAGTTGGCGTAAGTACAAATCGTAATACAAGTGGCACATTGGGGATTATTTACGAAAGGCAAATCCACTTTGCACTACAAGTGCAAACTACAAGTAAAAAGTGCACTTGAAATTGCACTGAAAGTACACTTGGAAGTGCAGTCGCTGTAGATCTGAGGGGTAGATATGAAATGAGGGAAAGCTCTGCTGATTTTATTATCCAATCATGTGCAAGCTAAAATGCTGTTTTTTTTTTTCCTTGCATGTCGCCCTCAGATCTACAGCAACTTTACTTCCAAGTGCACTTCAGTGCAATTTCAAGTGCACTTTGCACTTGTAGTTTGTACTTGTAGTGCAAAGTGGAGTTGCCTTTACTAAATAACCCCCAGTGTGTAGCATTGACGTGAGTGGGCTGCCCTATGTATGACACACGGAAACGCATGTCAATCATGTGTAAAAAAAATGCAAGCAGGGATGCTCATTCCCGTTATGTAAGATGTGAACTTACTTTTTAATGTATTTAGCTTTCCCTCTGCTACTATTAAAGCGGAGGTCCACCCTAAAATGGACCTCCGCTCATCGGAATCCCCCCCCCTCCGGCGCCACGATTGGCACCTTTCAGGGGGGAGGGGGTGCAGTTACCTGGATAATCCAGGTAACTGCACCCACTTCCGGGATAGCTGTCTGCGGAAAGGGGCGTAGATTACGCCCCTTTCCGCAAGTGCCCGCCCCTTTGCGCAAGTGCCCGCTGCCTGCTGGGAAACACACAGATCCCAGAGGCAGCGGGGACCGTCCTGATTGCGACGCACGCCTCGCGCATGCGCAGTAGGGAACCGGGAAATGAAGCCGAAAGGCTCCATTTCCTGATTCCCATACCCAAGATGGCGGCGGCAGCATCCGAGTGTCGATCTAGAGATCGGCTTCGGGTGCCGACATCGCGGGCGCGCTGGACAGGTAAGTGTCACTATTTTAAAAGTCAGCAGCTGCAGTATTTGTAGCTGCGGACTTTTAAAAAAAAAAAAAAAAACGCGGAGTCCCGGCGGACTCCCGCTTTAAGAAGAGAGGAGGAAGAGCCTATCAATGAGGGGTGTGGTCAATTTAAATGCTCCAACTTCCTGGCTATGTGCAAAGATGGTAGAAAAAGGTGTGCTAGTGATCAGTGTAACATTTGGTAATTTGGGGGATAGTTATATATCTCTTGCTTCCAAAACACGTCCTAAAATGATCCCCTGATGTCTTACCAACATGTATAGTCATCAAAGCCTTCCTTGCTGACACGGATGCCTGTGTCTATGTGCAGTGCCAGTAAATGCTGTTTTACGATCCCAAAATGACATCCAAGGGTCCAGTATACCTTTAAAATTGCATACAATCCTTATGAATAAGTGGCCAAGGTGAACGCATTGTCTGTGTGTCATGTACGGCACACACAAACTTTGTTGCTTGCCATAAACTGCTGTCATACTAAGGGACAAAGCCTTGATGCGCAATTAGGTTAAAAAAAAAAGCTCTTCTCTGTAAACCTCAATTACCTGTGATGCCTTATGACATTCAGTATTTACAAAGTATAATTACACAATGGTGTCTGACATTTAACGTCTATGGATAATTTAAAAGACTTTTACTTCAATGGGGCTGCTCATGAGCAACAGTAATCACTTCAATTAGCTTGGCACTATTACAATGTAACAAGACCATTTGTCTGCCCGTTAGAGCTAGCCAAGCTCTTCAAGTGTGTTAATTTAGCAGTCATTGCTAATTTCTGGGTTTAGGAGAATTTGCATAGGAAAAACATATCCTTATTAAGCCAGAATGGGTGTTTCATTTCTGCAGGTACTAACTATTCTTAGGGAGTTATTTTTGTTAGCAGAAATATATTCAAAACAAAGCAATTTATGAACAGCAGTGGGCAGATTGGTCTGTTTTATTGCCTCATTCATTTCTAGACAGCCAACTGTCTTGTTTATAATAACTGCATTATATAAAAAAAAAAAAAAATCAGGAGATTATTTTATTTTGTGAACCATGAAAAAGTACATTTATATGATAAATATGTTCCTGCCTATAATTGCTGGGTGTGCCAAATTACAGCAGCTTGGTCAAGGATTTAAAAAATTAGGCAAGTTTCTCTTATAGTGTTTGTTACCCCAGCATTTCATATTCCTGATATGAGCCTCCTGTACTTGTATGACAAAGTATCCAGTTCTCTTTGTATTGCTTTCTTTGTGTGAAATCCCTGGTGTCCATGTCAATCCCTCTCCTTTCCTGTTAAAAACTGACCACACTAGGCAGGAGAGATCACAGTGGTCTGTTCTCTAGCTGTGTTGGGAACTCAGTATGCTCTCTTCTAATGATTAGACTTGTCCTGACAACCCCCCTCCCCTGCACAGCCATTCAGTGGGAAGATCATTGTGCTGTTGCTTCTCCTCCCCCCAGCTCTTATGCAGCTGAGAACAGAGGGAATGTGATCACTTAGACCCCTTTTACACTGAGCTAATTTTAGAAGCACTTTAATGTTGTTTAAGTGGCACTTTTTGGCCGCTGCCAGGATGCCTTTAACTCCCGCTAGTGGCCACAAAAGAGGTTAAAAGCATCTGTGTTGTGGTGCTTCCGAAGCAGGCAGGGCATTTTGGCAGAGCATTTTGGGAGTGCTGTATACAGCACTCCCAAACTGCCCCCAAACATGCTGCTTGCAGGACTTTTCCTAACGTCCTGCAAGCACACCGCCTAGGTGTGAAAGCACTCAGGCTTTCACATTCGGGTGGCATGAAATACCCGAAAACTGCCTCAGTGTGAAAAGGCTCTTACAAAAAAATGGGGAAAAAAGGTATTTATAATGTTTTTTTTATATCTATACACAAATGTCTGCCTTTCATTTCAATGTTAAACTAAAAGGGTTGTTTTACAAGGTGATTTACAATCACTTTAATATGGAATGCACTAATGATGTCAAAAGACAGTTATCCTATCTTTGTATTCAATTCTGTAAAATTCACCCAACAGGAACAAGGCACGTACACAATATGAATAGCCAGGAGGAAGACAGTGTCAGCTGTTCTGCAAACACACACTTGATGACTAGCCCAACCATTATATTAATAGGGAGAGTTGATTCCCAAGACAGGGCTAGGAGTATGTTAATTGAGGCAAAAGATATCTTTAATTTTTTTCATTGATTTTCTTAAAGCAAACAAAAGGTTTAGCTATTGGCTTTCGATAAACACATACTAAGGCCGCGTACACACGGGCGGACTGTTCGCCCAACTTTGTCCGCTGAACAGTGTTTGGGCGGACAGTCCGCTCGTGTGTGGGCTTTCAGCGGACAGTTTCAGCGGACAGTTTGACGAACAAGGTTTTTCGGAATTTCCGAAAAACTGTCCGCTGAAACCTTGTTTCAGCGAACAGTCCGCTCGTGTGTAGGCTTGTTCGTCAAACTAAGTTCCGCGCATGCTCAGAAAGGATTTACACGCCGAAAGTTATAATGCAGTGTATAGGACGTCGTATTTTTCGTCCCGTCGTACGTGCCGTTCACGTCATCGCGCACGGTTTCAGCAAACTGTTCGTCCGTCGTGTGTGGCCATGTCCGTCCATGCTAAGTTTGAGCGGACTGTTTGCCGAAACTCTTTGACGGACAAAGTTGGGCGAACAGTCCCCGCGTGTGTACGCGGCCTTATCTGTTTCGGGATCCAGCAATGAGGCCACCCGAACCCTCAGTTCTCTCCTTCTCCACTCGCTGGCATTACAACTGTGGTCCCCCCGCATTGTGCATGGACGAGTCGTGCTGTGCCTCTCAGTCAGGCAATCTTCTGGGACCAGAAGATTGCAGGGAGGGAGGGGGAGAGGAGAACTTCTGCTTGGATCGGCTAGGCAAGTTACCTGTCAAAATTAGGTATCCGCTCCCCCCCCCCAAAAAAAAAATGACATGCCAAATGTGGCATAAAAGGGGGGGAGGAGTGCTTAAAGTGGAACTTCCTCTTTTGGGTGGAGCGCCGCTTTAACCTCTTCCTACTGGCTATATGCATATATGTGGCCTTTCAGCAGGTGGGCTTTAATGGCAAGAGGCCTCATATATGCAGACTATGCAAACATGTTTCTGTGCTGAAAGGCTGAAAGCAAGCACCCTGTGTGCTCCCAGCACAGAGACCAGCGAGTACCGGAAAGCTTCCGATGCATACTTGTGATCTGGAGCTTTCCAATTATGTGACTGCAGCCAATCTCTGCCTCCTGGCATTTAGAAACCACTTAAAGGAGGTGCAAAGTGTTAAAAAGACTCTGTATGGGCAAAATGATAGTTTAAAAAAAAAAAGATATACCTCACCCACTAATAATCATCATTCTTTCCGACTGCTCTATTGCTCCATTGAAGTTCTGAGTCCTATCCCTGTGTAACCTTTGTGTCTGATGTCTGTGAATCTTTGTCTTTGTTTATCCTGGTTATAGTATCATTAGTAGCAGTTAGTCACATTCAACTGGACTTGTTCTGTAATGCTGAAGATGTTTCTTAACTTATCCAAACAACTTCTTCAGTTCTAACTACATAGGTAGCAGAGAAACCTTTTTCCAATCACCATAGAATATGCAAGGCAAATGTTGATTGTGTCAGAAACCATGAAATCAGACCGAGACGGAAGTACAGTTAAATCACACTTGTTAAATAATAAAAGTAAAAAGAACAAACGTAATCAAAACATAGCCAAAGTTCAGTAACTGGAACGGATAGTCATCCAAGCCAGAAGTTAGGGATCAAAGTAGTGGAACAGCAAGTAGGATCTGGAGCTACAAGAGCTGTCAGGGAAGCGGTTAACCAGGAACAAAGGAGATAGTTTCTTATGATGTGACCAAGGTGAAGGCAGAGCTCCTCTGGACTGGATGGCTTAAGTAGGCAGGACTAACGATCAGGATCATCAACAGCTGAGTAACTGTGGAGAGAGATGGGAGCTGGCAATTAGCCGACAGCTGTGCGGCCAGCTCAGAGAAGCAAGGGCTGACAGATTGTCCAAGAGCAGGATGGGAGATGTCCTGCTCTAGTGTGTGATTCTCTTTAATTAATAGCATTAATGAAAAGAAACCTGTACAGGGGGATTGTGTAGGATGCCATTGGGGACCTCTCCTCAAAATTCCTGGCTTCCCTGCAGATCCATTGGCTTAAATGCTTTTTTGCATTACTGACCTGAAACAAGTAGTGAAATAAGAAATGCAGAATAACTTTGTGTATGCTTGTTTCATTTCACTAACTCCAAGTATTGAGACCAAAGACGGACTGATACCTAGCATTTTCAGGAGACCAGCAAATGGCAGTCCTCATATTTCTCAATAAAAAAAGTAATGCAAAAGAACAATCGATCGCACAAGTTTGCATCAACAACTTTATGGCCTCACTGTTAATATCAATGTAGTAGGTGGGATTTATTTGAACAGAAGTAAAGCTTGCTGACCAAATTAACAGCACGGTAGAGACTTTTTCTTTATTTTCATTCATAAAATAGGTTACATATACTGTAAGCCCTTGTACACACGGTCGGAGATTCCAACGGAATGTGTCTGATTGGACCGATTTGTCGGATATTCCGACTGTGTGTGGTCTACATCGGACTGTTTCCATCGGAATATCCGACGGACCAAGTTTTCCAACTTGTTGGTAAAATTTTCCGACAAAATGCTCCGATCGGACATACATCCGATCATGTGTAGAGAATTCCGATCGGACAAAGTGCCACGCATGCTCAGATCAAATTCCTACACCAAAGCTATTGGCTACTAGCGTGAACGTAGTCCCGTTGTAACGAAATAACATCATCACGTCGTTTTTTCTGACGACTTTGTCCGACCATGTGTATGCAACAGTTTCAGACAAAATTCGTCGCACAATATCCGACGGATTTGGTTGTCGGAATCTCCGACCGTGTGTACAAGGGCTTAGACATCTTTCTGCAACAATATGACTTTTCCTTCTAGATGCTAAATGCCCCCTGTATCACAATCCAGGTCAACACCTATAAACGTTATTTTAAGCTTTGTGTTTCTGTATCTTGTAGAGCATGTGATTGACCTTCTTCATTCAGTCTTTCTGCAGAATGATTTTGACATTTTAGCAACATTCCTATCAACAAACAATGCAAAGTGCGTTACAACAGGCGTCAATTCAAATCTAGAAGCATTTTTATGCATTTTCCTTGATTCCAATGGAAAAACGCATGTATCTTAACCCCTTCAGCCCCATACCATTTGGCTGGCCAAAGACCAGAGCACTTTTTGTGATTCGGTAGTGCATCGCTTTAACTGACAATTGCACGGTGGCTCCCCAAACAAAATTTACATCTTTTTTTCCCACAAATAGAGCTTTCTTTTGGTGATATTTGATCACCTCTGCAGTTTTTATTTTTTGCGCTATAAACAAATAAAACAACCATTTTTAAAAAACGCAAAATTTTTTACTTTTTGCTATATTAAATATCCCCAAAAAATATATAAAAAACATTTCTTTTCCTCGATTTAGGCCGATACGTATTCTTCTATGTATTTTTGGTAAAAAAACAAATCGCAATAAGCGTTTATTGATTGGTTTGTGTAAAAGTTATAGTGTCTACAAAATAGGGGATAGTTTTATGGCACTTTTATTAATCTTTTTTTTTTTTTTTTCTAGTAATGGCAGTGATCAGCGATTTTTATCATGACTGCGACATTATGGCGGACAGATCGGACACTTTTGGAGCTATTTTGAGACCATTTACATTTATACAGTGATCAGTGCGATTAAAAATGCATTGATTACCATGTAAATGTGACTGGGAGTGAAGGGGTTAACCAGGAGGGGGTGCTGAAGGGGTTAAGTGTGTATAAGGGATGTGTTCTAACTGTGGGAGGGGGTGGGCTATGTGTGACATGACACTGATCACCGCTCCCGATCACAGGGAGTTGTGATCAGTGTCCTGAAACTAGGAAGAATGAGGAAATGCTTGTTTACATCAGCATTTCCCCATTCTTCCTCTCCGTGAGACGATCGCCGGTATCTCCGCGGACATCGAGTCCATGGGACCCGCGCTCACACTCACGGAGCTTGCAGCAGGCGCACGTTTTACAGGGTGACGTACAGGTACGTTAATATGCCTGTACGTGCCATTCTGCTGACGTATATCGGCGTTGGTTAAAGTGAAGAGGAGTAAATGAGCCTCTCACTAAGAAAGAACATCCTTCATTCAAGTAACTATATTACCAGCTATATTACCAGCTGCAGTGTAAGGACCCCTTACAAATGAACAGAACATATTAAAGATAAATTATGCTTACAAGCAAGATTAATTTCTGGGTTAAATCACTTTTTTTTTTTTTAAACGATCTAATAATAATATCACAATAATAGTAGAAAGCCTTATGTGTTGTGTAACTACTCAGTTTACATTTGGAATAGCAGATAACCCATTTTCTGGAACATTTTTTATATGCTGTAAAACTAATTGAATTTTCATTAAAAAAAATAAAAAATGCTTTTGGATATAATCACATTTTGCGATCCAATAATTATTGATATCTTGAACTATTTACTGCGTCAAGCCCTTTCTGAAAAACTGTGGAAAGAGTTGAGATATTATGTAGACTGTAATTAGAGTATATGTTCATAAATTCTTTAACAGTAAATAGGCAGTAGCATCCTTTTTACACCATAAAATAATTTAATCAGAAAAGTTGCCTTCAAGCCATTAACTGAAACATGGAAGAACAGAGAAGCACCTTTTACAAAATATTATATTTCCTTTTTACGAGAATCAAAGTAAATTGAATTCAGATCATTTTTAATATTTTCCGTGAAGTATAATACATATTCTTTTTATAACAAGTGATGGAAATAATGCTAAGATTCTTTCTTTTCTTTTTTATTAGTGAAACTTGCGTTATTTTTGAAGTTTTACCGGACATTGTAAACCTCTAGATAACTTGCTAACAACATTAACATATTAATACTTATATGAAGGTTTTTTTATTGTAGCATTTGCCCTAAATTGCAGAAAAACATAAGATGCCCACTATCTGATATCTGCCATCCTACCATTTTGCAATTTGGCTAAGGATGAGCTAGTTTATAGGTGTAAATCCATCAAATCAGATGTCCTTTTGTCACCACAATCAGATAGAACAATGACCCAGTGGTTTGAAAGTTTTCATCTAAATTCCTACATTATTTTAGATAGATGGAAAGAATAATACTGCTAATCACAGTCCATGCCCGCTTCTAAGACATTAAAATTGATCTTTACGTGCACGGCTTAACGGCTCCCAGTATCTTAGGTGTAAGGTTATCTTGGCTCACCCATTGGGTCATTAACTTATTACATAATTAGATTAAACATGCGTGAAGTAAACACGTTAGATCATTTTCACTTCAAATTTATTGTTAACCAAGCTCAATGATAGATAAAGCTGTGTCCACATTAAATACCAATCAATTAAAGAATATGTAAACCCAACATTTTATATTCCTAATATGTTCCAGCTGTACATGTACTTGTATGAAAAAGCACCCTGTTCCCTTTGTATTGCTTCCTTTGTGTGAAATCCCTGGTGTTCCTGCCAGTCCACCACTTTTCTTCTTTGCTATAAAAAATTGACCACACTAAGCATGAGAACACACTGTGGTCGGCTTTCTAGCTATGCTGGGAACTCGGTGTGCTCTCCTACAATGATCAGGCTTCACCTGACAAAGACCCCCCCTCGCCGCACAGCCTTTCATTGAGAAGATCAGTGTGCTGTTTCTGCTCCCCAGCTCTTAGCCCACGTACACACGGTCGGAGATTTTGCCAACCAAATCCGTCGGATTTTGCCCGTCGGATTTAGTCCGACGGATTGTGTCCGAAACTGTTGCATACACACGGTCGGGCCAAGTTGGCGAAAAATCCGATCTTTCCGAATGTGATGATGTAATTTCGTTACGATGGGACTACATTCAGGCTAGTAGCCAATAGCTTTGATGTAGGAATTTGATCTGACAATGCGTGGCACTTGGTCCAATGAAAATGCTCTACACATGATCGGATTAGGTCCGTCCGGCCCAGTTGGTCGGGAAATCGGGTCGGACAGAGATTCGGACGGAATCAGTCCGATGCATACCACACACAGTCAGATTATCTGACGACACGATCCGATAAGACTCATTCCGACAGATTCTCCGACCGTGTGTACAAGGGTTCATGCAACTGAGAACAGAGGGAATGTGTTCACTTATAAAAAAAGAGGGAACATGGCATTTATAATCTTTTCTATATCTATACACAGGATTGTATGATTGTGGGCACACATTCCCTTAGCTAGGTGAATATTATCTAATCCTTTAACCACTACAATACAGTCCAATTAGAAGGAGAAGGCTCCCACCCGGCTATATATATATATATATATATATATATATATATACATTGGCCGGGTAGGAAGTAGTTAATACATCAACCCCAGTGGAAGCTTCTTTTAGACTGAGGACAATGTTTGATTAGTTGCCACACCATAGTCAGTGTGGCTGCATTTGGTCTGACAGGCAACAGCATATTCTGCTCACTGTAATCAGTGAAAACTGCAATCTGGTAGTCATGTCTGCTCAGTGTGTTCAGCTGCTGCCAGTCTGGTCTATAGCTTCCTCTGTATCCAGGAGACTGGATATGTTTGCGGATAGCAGGTGGGAGCTATGCAGATTGCAGCATGGATATGGATACTGCCCCAATCCATCCCAGAGATGCAGGCTCTGATGGCATGCTTGGAGACTGTATTTATTTAGTGAACACATTGAGCATTGGTCTTGCCCCAGAGTGGAGGAGTCCAGCCTCGGGGGGTGGGGGGGCACACTGCCCTCTCAGGTACAGGCTGTCATGAGAAGGCCTCAGGGGGTCAACCTGATAAAGGAAAGCAGAGACCCGGGTGTTTAGAAGAAGCTGACAGAGGGGAGCTGTCTGCCACAGATCTGTCTGGTATCACTGGAAGACATCACTTGGGAGATTGGAAGGAGTCCTTGGGCCTTGTGAGCACAGACATTGTTGGATCTTGGGGACCTTGTGCTCTAGCTACCCCTCTAGTGCCCAGTATAGTCAGCTGTGGGCCTGTTAAAGGGGACATTGCTTGGTGTCCTGAGGAGCAATGTCCAGAAACTGTGTACTAAAGAGAAGTGACTTTGCTCTACGTGTTCTACTACTGCTTAAAACAGAAAGGAAGTTGAAGTCCTGAGTGTACATAGTTCTCATTCTTGGAATAACCCACCATTCCATATTTACATAGTAGATGAAGTTACAAAAAGACACAAGTCCATCAAGTTCAACCTATGTGTGTGACTATATGTCAGTATTACATTGTATATCCCTTTATGTTGTGGTCGTTCAGGTGCTAATCTAATTGTTTTTTGAAATTATCGATGCTCCCCACTGAAACCACCGCCTGTGGAAGTGAATTCCACATCCTTGCCGCTCTTACAGTAAAGAACTCTCTACACAGTCTAAGGTTAAACCTCTTTTCTTCTAATCTTATTGAGTGACCATGTGTCTTATTAAACTCCCTTCCACTGAAAAGTGTTATCCCATTGTGGGGTCACCAGTATGAAATCATATCCCCTCTAAAGCATCACTTCTCCAGAGAGAATACGTTCAGTGCTCATAACCTTTCTTAATAACTAATATCCTCCAGTTCCTTTATTAGCTTTGTTGCCCTTCTCTGTACTCGCTCCATTTCCAGTACATCCTTCCTGAGGACTGGTGCCTAGAACTGGACAGCATACGCCAAGTGAGGCCAGACCAGAGTCTTGTAGAGCGGGAGAATTATCACTTTATCTCTTGAGTTAATCCCCTTTTTAATGCATGCCAATATTCTGTTTGCTTTGTTAGCAGCAGCTTGGCATTGCGTGCCATTGCTGAGCCTATCATCTACTAGGACCCCCAGGTCCTTTTACATCCTTGATTCCCCCAGAGGTTTTCCCCCAAGTGAGTAGATTGCATTCATATTTTTGACACCCAAATGCATTATTTAAAATTTTTCCACATTAAACCTCATTTGCCATGTAGAGAGATAAGAGTCGCCTCTATAACAGTAATGGTGATAAAGAATATGTAGAAAATTGTACCATAATCAAAAAATTTTGAGATAAAGAGGTCGGGAGCTTGTTCCCCAACCAAGCCTCCTTAGGGAATAGGGGTAATAGGACTATCCTGGTATGATATAAACTAGAGTAAGTTCAAGTATGTAGGCAGATATGTAAAAAATTGATATAAAGGTTTATTAATACAAAATTAAGAACGCATAATGAATAATCAGATATTAAAAGCATAGTAACAATCCATGTGTATCACCAAGATAATGATCCCCAGGGAAGATCACAGTGGGATAGTTTATCACGGATAACATCTCAACTAGTTTCACTAGTTTCAGTCTAATGCCACTTCCCCAGGAGGATATCTGTAATTTGATTGATAAATGATCAATAACAGTACAATTGACCAGAATAGTAACAACATTTAATACAATAATGTCAATAACAATATATATATATGGGTCGAGGAGCAGAGCTGCTTACCCAAAACCCTGGCAGGCCAGGGCAGGACACATGATGTCACCAAAGGTTGCCCTGCGGCAACTAAGGGGGAAATCACTGGACTGGTATCTAAACAGGTGGAGTAAAACATGGGTAAACTATGCACTTGAGGGGACTAGGAGTGAAGGGATGTGACTGATGAAAGTGTTAGAAAAGGAGGAAATTGGTGAGGGATTGTGTGTGAGCGAGGAAGTAAGAAAGCATGAAAAGGAGGAATGGAGGAGTGGAGGAGAGGGGGGGAGGGGGAGGAGAAGGATACAGAAAAAAGGGGGAACGGGGGAAAGAGAAGGGGGGATGGCAAAGCAGAGGACAAAGAGAATAGAGGAGATAGAAGTTAAGAAACAAAGGGGTGGTAAAAAACGGGGAGAGGGGGGAAAAGGGGGTGAAAGAGGGATGGGAGGAAAAGCACAATGGGATGCAGGGAAAAGAAAGAGAAAGGGAAAGAAGGTGGGGGAGAGGGGGTTGTGGGGAGGGGAAAAGGAAGGGGGGAGAGGGGAGAGGAGGGAAGAGGAGGAAAAGTTACTCTAGTTTATATCATACCAAGGTAGTCCAATTGCCCCTGTTCCCTAAGAAGGCTTGGTTGGGGACCAAGCTTCCCACCTCTTTATCTCATTTGCCATGTAGTTGCCCACCCCATTAATTTGTTCAGATCTTCTTACAAGATTTCTGCATCTTGCAGAGAAGTTATTGCCCTGCTTAGCTTAGTAACGTCTGCAAATACAGAGATTGAACTGTTTACCCCATCCTCCAGATCATTTATGAACAAATTAAATAGGATTGGGTCCAGCACAAAACCCTGGGGGGATCCCAATTTCTACTCCTGACCATTCTGAGTACTCTCCATTTATCGCCACTGTCTGAACTCACCCTTGTAGCCAGTTTTCAATCCATGTACTCACCCTATGGTCCATGCCAACAGACCTTACTTTGTACAGTAAACATTTATGGGAAACTGTCAAATTCTTTTGCAAAATCCAGATACACCACATCTACGGGCCTTCCTTTATCTAGATGGCAACTCACCTCCTCATAGAAGGTTAATAGATTGTTTTGGCAAGAACGATTCTTAATGTATTCATGCAGATTACTGATAATGATACCATTTTCATTACTATAATCTTGTATATAGTCCCTTATCCCTTCCAATAGCTTGCATACTATTGATGTTAGTCTAACTGGTCTGTAATTCCCAGGGATGTATTTTGGTCCTTTTTTAAGTATTGGAGATACATTGGCTTTTCTCCAATCAGCTGGTACCATTCCAGTCAGTAGAATGTCAGTAAAAATTAGGAACAATAGTCTGGCAAATCCAAGCCTGTTGTATGCCTGGCTGCGAGGCTGAATTTGGGAAGACCTGGACAAGTAATTCCTGCAGCTCCTACTGGAGTAGCACTATATAAAACACTCTATCAAATACCTAGCATGATTAAAAGCAGCAGGCAATGGTTTCCGCTGCTGTATCTGAGCCAATGAGATAGGAGAAAACCAGGAGAGCTGTTGCTCTCAACTACATCACTGGAAGAAGATCTGGCTCAGGTAAGTATAAGGGGGGCTGGGGAAGAGCTGCAGAGAGACATTTTTTTTACCTTAATGTAGAGAATGCATTAACATAAAAAAAACTTTCAGTCTTTAGAGCTACTTTACTTACACCTCAGTTTATTATTTTATCATTGCAATGAACAACTGAATTTACTACACAAGGGCATGGGCTATTTGAAAGGGGATAACAAATTGTGAGATCAGTTTTACAGATAAAAAAAAATTGTTAAGATTTTTATTTATTTATTGAGGTCATGGTTTCTAAGAAAGAGCATTTGTTCAGAAGGAGGACAAGATGAGAAATGCCATCTGTTCTGTTTTAATAAGGTTCAGCAGAATTTTGGATACAATGCCTGCTGTTGACAGTCATCTTAAGACACAATAATTCAGTCTGCAGTTTTAGCCGAAATGCACTGTATGTGAGTTTCATAATATGCGATATTATAATCTGTTCATTAATAAAAGTATGAAAACATTTTAGTAGTTAATTTGAAGCCACAAAAATACATTTACAGTCAGAATAGTTCTAACAACTTCCACTGCCCTGTTAAAGCAGCTTTGTAGGGTGTCTAAATTTGACTATGCATCTCATAAGACACCAAAATAAGACCCAGTCCACTATGCAATGTAACCGAACTGGTTTGACATACCCCCCTCCCATTCGCTGCAATACAAGTCTGCGTAAGGACATTTGTGCAGAAAAGTATGATTGTTGCTCACCTCTTCCAGCATAGACCACTGTAGTGTGAGAGCTGGAAGCAATATTTTCACTGGAAGAAAAGGGTAGTTTAGGACAATTTCTAACAAAAATTATAACAAGCAGGGGGCACGAGACTATGAAGTGATGAAAAAGCGTGAGACATATATCGAACCTCAAGCTCGGTAGTACAATACAAAGGAGCTGAAATAATATATAGAGTCCTTGGGTTTTTGGGGAAGCAATAATTTACATGCGGCTCTGCTCTCTAATAAAAGCCTTGCCAGTGCAATGAATGGGCAGAGGCTGTCAGCTGGCACATTCCATTATTAGTATTTGACAAATGAAACTGAGATCCCCTAGTAGGCCAGTGAGTTCTGCTTTAAAGTCGTTTTTGATACAATAATGTTCATTACACTGCCATAAACATATTTTTAAAAAATCCTAATTATTGTTTTCATTAATATTCATAATGCAGAGTATGCAATTATTTTTATTACAGTTGGGTATTTGTGCTTGGTATGTGTAATGAGGATTTTTTTTCTACTAGTTCTTTCCTAATCGTAGAATTATTTCACAGACTATTTTTTTTTTTAGAACATAGGAATCTAAATATTCTCCAGCTGGAATGGACCTATACGTCATTTCTACTATGTTCTGTCACAGGAACAATTTAATAAAAGGAAACAGGCACAAATCTTGAATAAATAGTCTGTTTTCTTACATACTGAGCTGGAACTTCATTGATAGCTCATCAATTCAACATTTAATTACCTCTTTGCACTATCTAAAAAAGAGTTACGGCTGAACGAGTATAGATCTGTTCCTCTTATAATAAGCAGTTATGCCCGAGAAAGGATGCATCCTAATTTAACAAGTTTGCCAGCAACCCTAATTAAGTTTGTAGCACAGCAGCAGTGCAGAATACTTTACAAGGGTAGCTGACACATTATTGTTCCTTAGTAGCAATCTTCGTATGTTTGGATTTATGAAGATCCCACTGAACTATAACGTTTTTTTATATAGACTTTTGATTGACTGTAATTCCAAAAACTTTAATTCATTTAAAGTTGAATTTTAATCTGCATTTATTTTGCCTTACCTGGTTCTTCATTTCTCTCCTTATCAACATGCTAATGAAGTTTTTAAATAAAACCTTTCCATTTTCATTACAAACTTTATTTTAGACTTCATAATATTATCACTGGGTCTCAGTGCTTCTCTTTTCAATGCAGGCAGATCATCGCTGGTGAGAGGGCCTGTTCATAGGTTCCTGAAACATCAAAGTACCCTGACTCGTTACCCTTGTGGGTGGGGATACCTTTTGCATAGAGCCTGTTCATCAATGCCCGGGACCATGCAGATATTGCAATCATGTAAACAATCTAACATTAAGGCAGTTGCCTGACTTAGACCCCTTTCACACCAAGGGCGTTTTGCAGGCGCTATAGCGTTACAAATAGTGCCTGCAATCCTCCCTAAAACAGCTGAACCATTGTCTGTAGTGTGAAAGTCCAAGGGCTTTCACACTGCAGCGGTGCGCTGGCAGGACGTCAGGAAAAGTCCTGCCAGCAGCTTCTTTGGAGCGGTTGAAATCAATGGGGCAGCGCTGTAATACCGCTATTGCGGCGTATTGGCGGTGGTTTTAACCCTTTCTCGGCCGCTAACGGGGGTAAAACCACCCTGCTAGCCGCCGAAATGCGCCGCAAATCCGACAGTAAAACGCCGCTAAAATAGCGGCCTTTTACTGCCGATGCTATGGGCGGCATGGTGTGAAAGGGGTCTTAGAGATGAGCTTTTATTGTGTGTAGTAAAAATACAGAGTGTCTTGTCCCATGTCACTACACACTGTAACTTATATATTGCATTAGGAGAGATGTGCTAAGTCTGCGCCCACTCTACCAGTCCATCCTACCTCTGTTGACTTTTGTGCTACCCCTTTGAATCCCTACTCAGATCTTGGCACACCTGCAGGGGTAAACCGCATGTAGTGAGTATGTGGTGGTTGCCGGACCGATCACACCCTCCTTCTGCACGTCCTGGGAAATCCAAAACTTCCAGACTTTCAAAGGATCGTTGGAATGTTCTTTTAACCCGAAGTTAGAGTGTAGCAGTCTCCTTCTCTATACCCCCAATGTTGTATCCTCATACAAAAAAGAGATGGGCTCCCATAGTGTAAATATGAAAATTCGTCTTTATTAAAAAAAGGATTTTTAAACAAGAATCTCCTTTAAAACAAAAATGGGTGATAGTCTCCAACCCAATACAGCTTAAAGAGGAAGTAAACCCTGATGGGTTTACTTCCTCTTTTTTTCCCTGCAAAGGTAAAGCATAATGGACTACTATGCATCGCATAGTAGCTCATTATGTGTCACTTACCTGACACAGGAGCCAGCGAAGTCGCCGCTGATCCCTGTAGTCCGCCGCGTCCATCTTGCTGGTGGCGTCTCGCAGCTCCGACCAATGACAGCGGCGAAGCCGCGATGACGTCACTCCCGCGCATGCGCACGGGAGTCGCGCCTCGCAGCTCCGCCGCTGTCATACGGCGAGGCCGCGATGACGTCACTCCCGCGCATGCGCACGGGAGTCGACAAATTTGGCAAATCCATTCTTGGACTTGCCGCATTTAGTGCGCATGCGCGCCGCTGTCTACGGCGCATGCGCCGTAGACAGCGGTGCCCATTTTCGGGCAAATATCTCCTAAACCATATAGGTTTAGGAGATATTACTTGGACCTACAGGTAAGCCTTAATCTAGGCTTACCTGTAGGTCAAAGTTGTTTGGAAGGGTTTACTTCCGTTTTAAAAAGTAATAAGTGCTCTAGGTTAGCGTACGTTCCACAGACTGAAACCTCGCTAAACCAAAAAATGGCATGTGTGCGTAGCCCCGACTTACTCGTTTTGTCAGTGGACATCGTCTGAGGCGGTCATTGTGTCAAATGTTTACTGCTGTGATTGTATTTGAGTTGGTGCCTCCTGATTAGAAATGTGTTAATTGTTCTCCCTATCTATTATGTTCATAATGTTTACCTGTAGGTAAAATGAATGTCTCCTGAATGTGAACCATTTAGGAAATATTCACTGAGAATGAAGTCAGTTACATCACCGATGCATCCTTGCTGGACCTTCAGAGCTTCAAGCCGGAACCGAGGGCTCCCACGCATATGCATGGGAGTGATGTCATCGTGGCTCTAGCCAATCACATAGCTGGAGTGCGAACCCAGAAGAAAGACCAGTGGAACATGTCATCCCTTTCAGCGGTGACAGCACAGCTCTGGAGGGTTTTGTTCCAAGGTGAATATTTCATAATTTTTATTATTATACAGGATTTATATAGCGCCAACAATTTACGCAGCTCTTTACAACATGAGGGCAGACAGTACAGTTACAATACAGATTAATACAAGAGGAATCAGAGGGCCCTGCTCATTAGAGCTTAAATTGTGCGATGCATACTAGCACATTATGCAATTGCCTTACAATTGCCTTACTTTTTTTTTAACATCCGTGGTTTACAACTGATTTAAGTATTTGTTGGTTGGTTGTTCTCTATATGTTAGAGAATATCAGAGTCCTGCCAGTACCCAACATAGGCATTCTTTCCAAATCTGTTAAATTGGCCAGAGACCACCTCATGTCTGTCAGTTTGGGTTAGCTGAAAAAATAGACACATTGTTGAATGATAAAATAATGTCTGCAGCATGATGGCTTACCATCTTCTTGTAAGACACCAACATCACAACTAGAGGAGATATGGTGGACTGTAAATTTTCAGCCAACTGCTATTGTGCTTTTTTGATTCAACATAGCTAAAGCTAGCTACGCAAGTATAGATTTTTGGGCTGAATGAGAGAGATCTAAGGCTGGCCATACATTATACAATTTTCTGGTACAATTTTACTTTAAATTTGCTAAAACCTTATACAATGAGGTCAAGCCCAATCACTATACTATGAGATGAAACCCAGGGGCGACCCATCCATTAAGGGCAAACGGGCGCCACCCCCCATCCATCACTGCCTCCCCCTATCCATGCATCTGGCCCCTTTCAGAACGTCGGTTGCATGGATTCCAATGTGGGGTGGGTGTTTTTTTGAAGCACTGATTAGAGCCAGAGGCTCTAATAGGCTTCAAAATAGGGTGGGCCCAGGGTGCAGAGAATATGCTCAAAGCCCACCCAGGTGTGTTACAACAGCAAATGAATATTCGCTATTGTAACACTGATCCTCTTCTCAGACAATCAGGAAGTGGGTTTTGACACCCATCACCCGATTGGCTAAAAAGGACAGGTGATCCTATTGGACCCCGAGGGGTCAGCCGCACGCTGGAAGCCACTGTTGGAGAATAGGACATGGAGCTGCTGCCCGCTATCCACCTATCCGCCGGCCGCTTGGGGGGGTGGTTGTTTGTGCCAGCCCCCCCAAAAAAAATGTTGAAAGTAAATCTAAAAGAAAATTGAATAAGGAGATTTTGTATAATGTATGGCCAGCCTAATAGATTCTTCCATCCATGCTAAACAGAGTGGATTAAGGAATCTCCCCTGCCAGCTATTGTATACCGACAGCTGACACCCAGCTGATTAGGCACAGTCACTGCATGACTGGCAATTTTCTACCCGACAGCTTCAGAAAAACTCAGTTGAAAAAATTGACTTTTGAGGAGCTGGGTGGTGCAGACAGGATTACCAATGACTCGAATGTCATCCAAAATTCAAGCCATGTACAAAAGGCTTAAATGACAGACTTAGCACATGATAAAAAGGGATCATTCACTTATGACTTAAAAGCCTCATATTTGCAACCAGATACACTACATTGACACAACAGAGTTGCATAGACATGCTCAGGTTTGATCATGCATTACCCTACACACAATGATGATTAGGAGAGACGGAGCTTTTGCATCAACCGAAAAAAAGAATCATTTTTGCCTATAGCTGCCTTTTTGTTCTACATTCTGTGAATAGCCAAAATCGAATTCAAGGGATCATTTGTTATTTTAATTATAGCATAGAAAAATGATTTAATGTCCATCGTAGAAAGTTTTATTCTTTTTTTCTCTAGACTGTGAATATACATGTTGCATGTCCATCTGGCGGCAGGTGTATTAATAAACCCTGCATCCTGTCAGCTCATATCTCTGTAGAAGAGACAACAGCTGGGGTAACAGCATAGACAGAGCTGCATGACAGCACCCTCTCTAGAGGCTGACACTATTACAGTCTGTACCTCTCCTCATGTTAAATTAACTTGTTCTGACTATGTGACACTTCTGATGAGTGCTACACTGTGATGCCGAGCCCTGGTCACATGCTACTGTATGCAAGTACTGTCACTAAATATGCCATGAGTACCAGACAAATGCATGTCAGAGGAAATAAAATTTCTCCAGAGAAATGACAATGACTCAACTCCTCGCAGATCATGAGAGGGTTTCTCTTAGTTCAAGGACAACAGGGCACCAGCAGGAGCTTTTTCATGTGCAGTAATCCGTAGCAACCAATCGCATTTTTAGTTCAAGGAAAAAATATGATTTTTCTCTGGTTAAAATAGACCGTTTTACTTTTTACTTAATAAATTAACCTCTTCAGACCCGGAAGGTTCACCCACCCTTTGTGACCAGATCATGCGTTAACTTAACTGACAGTTGCGCGGTCATGCGATGCGCTACCCAAATAAAAATTATGTATTTTTTTCCCTACAAATAGAGCTTTATTTTGATGGTATTTGATCACCTCTGCAGTTTTTATTTTTTGCTCTATAAACAAAAAAAGGCAGACAATTTTGAAAAAAAAAAAAACAATATTTTTTACTTTATGCTATGAAACACCCAATAAAAAAAAGTAAAAAAATCAAATGTATTCATCAATTTAGGCCAATATGTATTTTGCTACATGTTTTTGGTAAAAAAAAAACCCAACGAATACAAAAGTCGATATGTATTCTGCAAAATTTTTTTGGTAAAAATAGCGTCTACATGCTATGGGATATATACCGAGCAAAATTATAAACGCAACACTTTTGTGTTTGCCCCTATTTATCATGAGTTGAACTTAACCGCTTCACGCCCGCCCTATAGCCAAAAGACGGCTACAGAGCGGACGCTAACTGCCGGAAAGCCGTCTCTGGATGGCCTCCTGTTTACTTCCGCAATGCGCACTCCCGCGAGCGCGCATCGGGGAAGTTCTGTGCTGGCCGT
This sequence comes from Lithobates pipiens, assembly GCF_037356315.1. NCBI lineage: Eukaryota > Metazoa > Chordata > Amphibia > Anura > Ranidae > Lithobates > Lithobates pipiens. The sequence continues at coordinate 19,559,122 of NW_027507718.1, forward strand.
GTCCCTCAGACACAGCCAGTCACAGATCGCTGTAAATGGCCAATCACAGAAGCCGTTTACAGCGCGATCGGCATGTCCAATGAAAGATGATCTCATATGTAAACATATGAGATCATCTCTCAGTGCCGCTCTCCCTCCTCACACAGACAGCGTGTGAGAAGGGAGAGATCAACGACTGCAGCGGCCGTAAGTAAAAAAAAAGTGCCATCCGCCCCAGTGCTATCCTTGCCCAGTGCCATCCTCGCCCAGTGCCATCCTCGCCAGTGCCATCCTCCCCAGAGCCACCTGCCCCCAGTGCCACCTGTTAGTGCTATCTGTTCCCAGTGCCACCTGTTAGTGCTATCTGTCCCCAGTGCCACCTGTTGTCAGTGCCATTTGTCCCCAGTGCCATCTGTCATCAGTGCCACGTATAAGTGCCATCTGTCATCAGTGCCACGTGTCATCAGTGCCACATAGTGCCATCTGTCATCAGTGCCACATATTAGTGCCATCTGTCATCAGTGCCACGTATCAGTGCCATTTGTCATCAGTGCCACCTGTCAGTGTCACATGCCATCTGTTGTCAGTGTCATGTGTCATCAATGCCACTTATCAGTGCCATCTGTCATCAGTGTCATGCGTCATCGGTGCCACGTATTAGTGCCATCTGTCATCGTTGACACGTATTAGTGCCATCTGTCATCACTGCCACGTATTAGTGTCATCTGCCATCAGTGCCACGTATTAGTGCCACGTGTGTCATCAGTTCCACGTATAAGTGCCATCTGTCATCAGTGCCACGTATACGTGCCATCTGTCATCAGTGCCACATATTAGTGCCACCTGTCATCAGTGCCACGTGTCATCAGTGCCACGTATAAGTGTCATCAGTGCCACGTATCAGTGCCATCTGTCATCAGTGCCACGTGTCATTGTCCTGGTGCTCCAGGGCCTTCAAAAGTGTAATAGTTAGTCAACAAGTTAGATGTGTAATTTATGCTCCTAGAACATGACGGCGCTCCTTGCATGTTGGTCCTCTCTATGTGGCCAGGCTGTGAAAAAGTCCCACACATGTGGTATTGTAATACTCAGAAAGAGTAGCAGATTTTTTTGGGGGGTGTCATTTGTGGTATACACATGCCACATGAGAGAAATAACCTATTACAATGACAATTTTGTGGAAAAAAAATCATAATTTTGCAAAGAATTGTGGGAATAAATGACAACATCAAAAAGCTCACCATGCTCTTATTAAATACCTTGGAATGTCTACTTTCCAAAAAGAAGTGAGATAGTCCACCAGTACATCAGATGTGATCAATTTTGTATGATTCGCACCACAGCTTGTAGACTCTCTAACTTTCTCAAAGACCAAATAATATCCACTAATTTGGGTTCTTTTTACCAAAGATATGTAGCAGTATCAATTGTGGCCAAAATGTATGACGAAAAATTAATAATTTGCATAATTTTGTCCCAGAAACAAAGAAATGTGCGTTTTTTTTTCAAAATTTTTAGTCTTTTTTCATTTATAGTGCAAAAAATAAAAACCCCAGAGGTGATCAAATACCACCAAAAGAAAGCTCTATTTGTGGGAAAAAAAGGACAGAAAATTCATTTGGGTACAGTGTTGCATGACTGAGTAATTGTCATTCAAAGTGTGAGAGCACCGAAAGCTGAAAATTGATCTGGGCAGGAAGGGTGTTTAAGTGCCCAGTAGGCAAGTGGTTAAAGATCTATGACTTTTTCTATGTACACAAAAGGCCTATTTCTCTCAAATATTGTTCAAAAATCTGTCTAAATCTGTGTTAGTGATCACTTCTCCTTTGCTGAGATAATCCATCCCCCTCACAGGTGTGGCATATCAAGATGCTGATTAGACAGCATGAATATTGCACAGGTGTGCCTTAGGCTGGCCACAACAAAAGACCACTCTAATATGTGTAGTTTTATCACACAGCACAATGCCACAGATGTTGCAAGTTTTGAGGGAGCGTGCAATTGGCACGCTGACTGCAGGAATGTCCACCAGAGCCGTTGCCCTTGAATTAAATGTTCATCTCTTTACCATAATCCGTCTCCAAAGGCGTTACAGAGAATTTGGCAGTACATCCTACTGGCCTCACAACCACAGACCATGTGTAACCACACAAGCCTAGGACCTCCACATCCAGCATGTTCACCTCCAAGATCGTCCGAGACCAGTCACCCAGACAGCTGCTGCAACAATCGGTTTGCATAACCAAAGAATTTCTGCAAAACTGCCAGAAACCGTCTTAGGGAAGCTCATCTGCATTCTCATCGTCCTCATCAGGGTCTCGACTTGACTGCAGTTCATCATTGTAACCGATTTGATTGGGCAAATGCTCACATTCGATGGCGTCTGGCACTTTGGAGAGGTGTTCTCTTCATCCCAGTTTTCACAGTACAGGGCGGATGGCAGATAGCGTGTACGGCGTTGTGTGGGTGAGCGGTTTTCTGATGTCAACATTGTGGATCGAGTAGCCCATGGTGGCGGCGGGGTTATGGTATGAGCAGGCATAAGCTAAGCTAGACAACCAACATAAGTGCATTTTATTGATGACATTTTGAATGCACAGAGATACCGTGATGAGATCCTGAGGCCCATTGTTATGCCATTCATCCACGACCATCACCTCATGTTGCAGCATGATAATGCACAGCCCCATGTTGCAAGGATCTGTTCACAATTCCTGGAAGCTGAAAACATCCCAGTTCTTGCATGGCCAGCATACTCACCAGACTTCTCACCCATTGAGCATGTTTGGGATGCTCTGGATCGGCGTATACAACAGCGTGTTCGAGTTCCTGCCCATATCCAGCAACTTCGCACAGCCATTAAAGAGGAATGGACCAACATTCCTCAGGTCACAATCAACAACCTGATCAACTCTATGTGAAGGAGATGTGCTGCACTGCATGAGACATAGGGTGGTCACCCCAGATGACTGGTTTTCTGACCCCTCCGTCCCCCCAATACAGTAAAACTGCACATTTTATTGCATTTCATTGGCATAAGCAACCATTTTTACTGAATGAAACTGATCAATTCAGTGTCTTTTGTTGTGATTAGCTGATGACGTTCTCTCATAAGGCACCACTCGTGCGGCACGAGTTGTCACCGGCTGTGGCAACCGAACATATGATGTCCACTGAGAAGGACAAAAGGCCCGCCCGACCATCAATCTGCTATAGGCCAGGAGGTAAGGTGTTAAGGTGTTAAGTGATTTGTTATTTAGGTTAATAAAAATAAGTGTCAGCTAATCAGACCTCACCTTTCACTAAGTTAGAATAATTAGAAAAACTTGATGTCCACCGTCAGATCGCCAGCATCATTGAAACAACTTCCTCTGAGCCCAGGTGGTCCTGGAATGCACCCGAGCCTGTGACAGCACAGAGATAAGCTCAACTATCTGTCACTTTAGCTGCCCATAGATGGATCAAAATGTAGCAGATTCAAGAGGAATTGGCCTAATTTCAATCCACTTATGGCTGTTCCTGTTCAACTTAATCTAACTTCTATTGAACAGGCCTGTTAGAAATGTTTTCACTATGCACTGGCCGCAGCTGCTGATCAGTGTATTCTGACATCAGAGGAGTTCTGCTGTCAGAATACAATAGCACAGCAGGGAGGATTCTTCTATCTACCTCGTCCATGTGGATGGGGGAATCTGTTTGGTCAGCCTGTTTATGGTCAGCCTTTTTTTTCCTATTAGCATGTATTATGGCTCATTGTGCTGATTCTTCCTCTCACATTCCTGCTTTGCCATACAGTTACTGAAAAAGGATGATACCAGGTGAAATTCAGGTACAGTGGAACTGGTCAGGTCGGTTAACGAGCGTTTTGAAAGACTTGCAACTTTTTAAAAAAAATCCTGACTCGGTTTGCAAGTCTTGTCTTGCAAAACTAGCAGAATTCAAGCTAATGGGATGTGCAGTACCGCATTTGGCCAGAAGTGAGTGGGAGCCGGGGACACTCGGAATGGTTCAGGGCCATTCGGGGCTATTCGAAAATACTCAGAATCACTCAGAAATACTCGGAAACACTCGGATATACTCCGTTTCCGAGCCTTTCTAAGGGTTTCCGAGTTCAGCCGAGCTTCTCTGAGTATTTCCGAGGCTCTTCGGCGCCCCCCTCACCCCTGGCCATGTGTGGTATTGCATGCAATAGAAGTCAATGCGTAACTAATTATCTTCGTTTCCATTGACTTCTGTGGGGAAACTTGCTGTGATATGTGAGTGCTTTGGATTACAAGCATTCTCCTGGAACGGATTATGCTCACAATCCAAGGTTCCACTGTACTTGAAAATTACATTTAATGATGTATTCATAAATACAGTGGTGCCCTGATTTTGCAATTTTAACCTACCTGGAGTTCAGCTAAGTCTTATTGCTAATTTATAGGGGCACAGAAGGCAGTAAAAAAGTTAAAAACCATCCCCTTCCTATCAAAACTAAGAAAGAAAAAATAAGAAAAGCTTTGCATACAGGGGTGTTTTTGCATGCCAATAATGTATTATAGACATACCAAATATCTAAGAGCTTGCGCATACCCATTCTTTATATAGATTTAAGGTATAAGTAGATAATCATTTCTAGTTTGAATTACATAGCTGTGCACTAATTTCCGAGGTCACTTGCTTCTTTAATCAGTGCCATTTAGGACTAGAGCTCAGACAAGTAAATTGGAAAGGCACAAATGGCTTTATTTACTGGATTTTACCATTCACCCAACTCCTTTACCAGTTGAACTGAGTGCCAAGTTGACTTATGTGTCTCCAAATAGGGCATGCTTATTGTTTATCATTGCAAATGCAGCAAAAATATATAGGTCACACAATTTTTTAATTGAACAGGTTTCCTTACTATACTGCATATACACAGTGTACTTGTTAGAAATATGTAGGTCATGGGTCTGTGGGAAGGTTCTTCCAATATTTAATAAATATAGACATTATTCATAGTATGCTATATATGCTCTTTAAAAATATAAAGATAGAAGTAGGTTAGTCAGCTGTATAGTGTATATGTAGTACTATTACTAAGGAGTGCACCATTCTAATTTTTGGAGGAACTCTAATGATCAGCTAATCACACAGTGGAAATACCTATTTGGTATCTGTTTTACCTGCTGATAGATGTTTCATTCTGTTCAGTCCATGTTGTTATTCACACACCTATAACACAATACACAGCTAGGCAGGCAACTCAAAATTTATAGTGGAATATTTTTTTACTTTTGGATAGGGTAGGAGAAAGTGTATAATTGCTGTCCATGGGAAATTCGCTGTCATATTCTGTTATAAACAGGTCAGAAAGTGAAATGAAGTAACATTTTACAGCTGACTCTGAAAAGAGGAAATATTTCAAAGGTGACAACTATTCCAGTAACAGCTATCAAAGGTGAGTTTTCCCCTTACTTTTGGGGAGATTTCCTTTAATGTCATGCTGTATGAAGGAAGGAGAGTAAGACACTTATCGATCTATCTATAACTAGAAAAAGGTTTTGGGTCAAAAAAGTTTAACGTTAAATTACTCAAAAGTTATAAAAGGATATAAATCCACTATATGTGAAAAAAAGAAAAAAGTTTGGCCGAAGTTCGCCTTTAGGCTATGTCACCTGTTTGGTCAATGGAGGATTAATCTGTGATTTATTTATGCTATTTATTTCCATTGGGAAGGCAGGTGACATCAACTGTAAATTGAAATGAAAAATTGTTGTTTTACTGGCTATGCAGGGGTGCGTAAAAGTTTTCCATAAAAGGATAAATAAAAAGTAGCATTGCGTAAAATCAGTTTATTTCATTTTCCCAGTGAGTAAAAGATGACCTGATTAGTGTATAGAGACAAGTTCACCAATTTTTGGGAAAAAACATTATATAAACAGAACCTTCCAATGTTGTTTTTATACTATATTCTGGAGTATGACAACTCTCATTTACAGAAGAGTAAAATATACAAATAAATACTATTAAAATCCTTAGAACTTTAAAAGAAGAAAGAGCAGGCTGCTTTAGGCTAGGTTTCCAGTAGTGTGACTTTTCATTCGATTTGGGACTGAAAAGTCGCATGACAAATCGTTCCCCATGATTTCCAATGAGTACCGTTCATATCTGTGCGACTTCAAGACACAGCAAATTCAAAGTAGTCCCTGGACTACTTTGGTCCCACTTTAATGTGACTTGAGGTCCATAGACCTCAAGAATACACAGGCATTGCTTCAAGTCGCGGTAAAAAATCGTGGCAAAGTCCCACAACTTTGGGGACGCAATAGTGGAAACATAGCCTTATAAATTAATGGTTTAGACCACTTACCTCTTTGATTTGGTGTCCAATTAACCACTGGTTACCAGCCTATTATAACCCCTCATATTACCAGGCCATTTTTCAGTTTTCAGTGCTATAAGAGTTTGACTGTAAAAGGACTGCATCATGCAACACTGAACTCAAATATTTAACGGTAAAAATTCTCCTGTGCTGCTGGTTCCAACTTATACCTTACTACAGCAAGCCAACACTTTTGTAATTCACACACCTTCAATAAATATACCTGCAACTAAGTGTGGCACTGTTTTCTCGCATTATATATTATAAATATGTGCATACAATCATTTAAATTAACCACTACAATACAGGGCACTTTCGCCCCCCTTCCTTCTCAGCCCAATTTTCAGCTTTCACCGCTCTCGCACTTTCAATGACAATTGCGCAGACATGCTACACTGTACCCAAATGAAATTTTTATCATTTTGTTCGCACAAATAGAGCTTAATTTTGGTGGTATTTATTCACGACTCCGTTTTTTTTTTTTTGCGATATAAGCGCAAAAAAAGCGGAAATTTGGAAAAAAAACAATATTTTATTTTTTCTATTTTAAAAGAAATCCAATAAAATCTAAATTTTGTCATAAATTTAAGCCAAAATGTATTCTGCTACATGTTTTTGGTAAAAAAAATTCAGTTAAGTGTATAATAATTGGTTTGTGTGATCACGGACATATGTACGCAAATGACCATGTACATATGTGTGCAGGTGATCACGTACATATGTGTGCAGATAATCATTGGAACATGTGATTTTAGTGGGACATATGTGGGGGACATGTGTTTTTTTATTTGGGGACATGTCTTTTTATTATTTGGGGACATGTGTGTTTTGGGGACATGTGTGGTGACATGTGTATTGTGGTGACATGTGTGTTTACACTGTAGGTTTATACTAGACTGGTGATCAGTTAGTAAAAAGCTGTAAAAACAGCTCATACTCACTGATCACCAGCCGGCTGCAGCGATCTGCTCTCCTCTCCTCAGCGACGACTTCCGTGTGAGGAGAGGAGAGCCGATTGCCTAGCATCAGGCTGTTTGTTTACATCACATGATGGCTGTGATTGGACACGGCCGTCATGTGATCAGGAGGGCCAATCACAGAGCCCTCCTGCCGATCCGAGATGCGCCGTGTCCGGGTGACACAAGCACATCGGGATCGCGCCGCTGCGTGGGCACACACGCGCGGGCACACGCGCACGATCCCCCTCCTTTTGAAGCACGTTCCTGAACGTCCAGTCAGAAGGAGGCGGCTCCCACCCAGCCGTATATGTACATTGGCCGGGTGGGAAGTGGTTAAAACATAAATTAATCAAAAATGTTACCAATAAAGTGCTTGTGTTTATATAGTATACATCCATGCATCCATTTAGTTTTCCCAGCACAGTAAACTAACTTGTGCTGATATCCATAAATATTTCATTCCCCTGCAAAGCACTTCTTGAGCTTCAAATGTGTACCAATACACCAGTCAACAAAATACAATTTATTCAATTATCTGTGACTCATCAGGGTTCATTGAATCCAATACAACCACTGCTTGTACTCATTCAACACACCTTTTCCCAATATCACCTTTGTGTATCACTCATCCCTGGTTGTGCTCCCACCTTCTTAATAGGGCATTTTAAAGAGGTAGTAAATCTCAGTTTTTTGGGGGTTTTTTTGTTTTGTTTTTTAAACCTGCTAGGCAACATTATAATGGCCTAGTATGCATCACATACTGGCTCACTATGTGAAACTTACCTTAAAATGAAGCCATCAAGGGTTGCACTGTCCCCGATGACAAGGCTTCCATCTGCTCCCGCTCTTCCTTCCATACGAGCTGTGATGACATCACTCTTGTGCATGGGCACAGGGGCATGGGCACGGGGGCTGCTGTTCATGGCACAGGGTTCTGAAGGAATGGTACGGGTATGCCTTTTTTTTCAAAGCATAAGCACCAGTGAGGTCACTGGAGGCTCAAAAGTAAATATTTCCTAAACGATGCACATTTAAGCTTCATGTACATGGGACATTATTAAACCTCTCTTGAACGATTTAACTTGACAGCTAGAAACCTGCATCTAAAAATGGCCATTTTGCCACATTTACATGCCGCGTTTAGTCACATTTGCGTCTAGAAGTGTTGGAAAAAAAATTGTCTTTTTTTTTAAATAGCCAAAAATGAAAAACGTCTGTAAACGAAATGCGGCTAAACGTGAGTTACCACATTTAGAAGCGTCGGCGTTTGAAATGCCTCTAAACATAGCTTCTGAATGCATTTTTTTGGGTTCCAAAAAAAGAAAACCTCTAAATACAACTGCCTAGAAACAAATATAAACAAACCAGTGTACATGTACTGATAAGAGAACATAAAAGATAGTTCAGGAGCAGTTGAAAAAAATGCCCAACTGCTCCTAAACATCTGTTTACCAGCAGCAGTGTACATGAGGCTTTAGGAGATATTTACCTATAATTAAGCCTAATGCAGGCCATACATGGGTCAAATTTCAAACAAATTTTCTTTTGAAAGCTTATCTAAGAATTTTCGTTCATATTTTGCACCTTCAGTGGGCTGCAGCAACAGCCGATTTTCGTGCGGCCATCGAATTTGAGTAATTGGACATGTTGGAAATTTTCTTAAAAATTAACTATTTGCTAATCAACGATGGGAGAATTGTGCGAGAAATGTAATCGAAAAAGAAATGTGCATGTGCAAGAAAATAAAATTCCCAGAAAGAAAAGAAGATTCCCAGCCAAGAAAATTATTTTCTGTAGCAAAATGAGGTGAAAATGAAGGCTTGGTTGGTTGAATTTCAAAATCAATGGTGGAACCATCGGATCACAAAACGCATGAATTTTCTGGTTTTCAAAAGAAAATTCTTTCAAAATTCGACGATGTATGGCCAGACTTAATAGGCTTACCTATAGATAAAATTCCACCAAAGGAGTTTACTGCACTACTGCTTTATCAAAATCAGCCAAGGGAGTTTACTACCACTTTAAAGAGGGAGTCCACCTAAAACAAAATTATTAAAAGCCAGCAGCTACAAATACTGCAGCTGCTGACTTTTGATAAATGGACATTTACCTTTCCTGGAGTCCAGCAATGTCGGCAGCCGAAGCCGAGCAATCACTCGCCCCTCAGCTGCTGCTGGCGCCATTCTCAGTGAGGGAATCAGGAAGTGGAGCGCTGCGGCTTCACTTCCCGGTTCCCTACTGCGCATGCGCAAGTCGCGCAGAGCAATGAGAATGGTCTGCGCTGTCTCTGGGACCCGTGTGTATCCCAGCAGACAGTGCGGCGGGACAGGAAGAGGCATAGACTCCCGTGGGAGTCTATGCCAGAAAGTGGGTGCAAATACCTGTCATAGACAGGTATCTGCACCCCCTCCCCCCTGAAAGGTGTCAAATGTGACACTGGAGGGGAGGAGGGTTCCAAAAAGCAGAGATTCAATTTTTGTGTGAAGCTGCCCTTTAATCAGACAGGTATAGTCTCACTTTTAGGGGTTAAATGCAATCTCCAACCTTCCCTTGGTAGCAGGTCACCTGAACTCCCAATTCATTCACTCAAAAAAAGCATACAGCATCCATGTTCTTCATAAAAAAACATTTTTACCAAAACCAAAGTGAAATAAAACATTTACATTTGTCTGTGCACCATAACTCCTGCACTAAAGGCTTTTGCGTAGGCATCCTCAAAATCTAGTTTTGGGTTGCTTGGGGTTAAGTGATAATCATTGCCGGTATATCCTGCTCCCATTCACCTCCTTCTTTACTAGCATGTTGATATCACCTTGGCTCTGCCCTATGCATTACATCATCAGACGCTCGTTTTTATAAAATTAAACTTCATTATAGGTCATTATTGACTTTTTTTTAACTAAAATGTTACTGTGGTGGTCATTTGTATGGGCACTATAGGCCTATGAGGAAAATGTATTTAATATGTATATAACTAAGGTTCGTGAGCATAGGCATGCACCTCTGGGCATACCCTAATCTCCCTGTGTAATCTGCTGTTTAAACCCTTGATATTTCACCAAAACGGGGTTCTTAAAAAATTTGTAAAAAGATTTTAAGAAAAAATACAATTGTACAAAAATTATAAAAAATAAAATAGTACAAATAAAAATTAATGACACCATCCACTGCCCTACAGACAACAATCTCTGCCCTACTGACACCGTCAGTATATATACAGAGCCACACACACATGTTTGAGCTTTGAGGCGCACACCTTAATACAATAGGCTGTGCTCATCTATGCTTGTGAGTATGTTGACATGTAAATCAAACACAAACACATATACACATCTTATCATACACAAATCACTTCAACCAATCTAACAATCTAATCACACAACTATTTAAGAAATGAATTGCTTGTCACAGAACCGCTGGCTGTTATAGTGAAAAGTTGATACTGGAGAGCCTGTTTATGCAATGAAAAATTTAAGCCAGCTATAGATGGAGCATTTTTCTATCCTGCAACCAGAAAATCACTTGATTCTCCAATCAACACAGTCAATGTTGATAGAGGAATCCCTCCCGCAGAGCCATTGTAATCTCCTGGCAGGGAAAGGTGGGATCATACATATCATACTTACATCTACTGTGCAGCTCGTTTTGCACAGAGTGGCCCCGATCATCTTCTTCCCCCCTTGGCAGCTCTCATCGCCCCTCCCTGCGTTAGATAACCCCCTAGGAGAAGCACGCTTCTGAGGGGTTACCTTGCAGGCGTGCTCCCGATTCCAGAATTCGGCGTCCATAGACATGAATGCCAGACTCAGCCCCGTCCCCGGTGCCTTTGCCATTGGATTTGATTGACAGCAGCGAGAGCCAATGGCTGCGATGCTCCCAATCTATCCAATCAAGAGCTGGGACCCCATGCAAAGAGGAACAGCACGTCTCCGCTGAGGAAAAAACGGGGCTCAGGTAAGTCAAACGGGGGGGGAGTCACTGTCAGAAGTTTGCATAGGATGCATTAAGGTGAAAAAACACAAGTGTTTACAACCCCTTTAAGGGGCATGTGTTCGGGCCTGTCTGATCTAAGCAGAATGTGAATATGAGTTTGAAATTGTGGAGACACAGAGGCAGCTTTTGTCTTAGCAGGCATGTTGGTCTGATCTAAGCAAACAGCAGTCTATTGTGAGCACACTAGAGGTCCATTCTAGTGATTGCTGAAAACTGAAGTCTAGCCATTGTATTTATACAAATAATCAATAAGACAACACTACCCCGAGATATATAATTCCAGTTTTATCTCACTGGCAAGTGATTGATGAAAAAAAGTTGGCCAGCAAAGACCCTCTTCTAGGTCCATGGACATGTGCTCTGATTCAGTAAATGTCCAGTTCAAGTCAGACAGGGACAGAAGTTGCTGATGAACTCTCCCTTTTAATGCTGATGAGACAGTCCCTCTTTTCCCTCCTTACAAGTAGTGGGACAGCATCAGATAGCTCCAGAAAACTTTGGCCACGCATCACTATTCTCCCTTCACTGCAACATTGTGGTGTTCTCATTCAGTTCAGCACAGAAAAATGGATGCAGCAACACATGATCCCCACAGTGGCTTCCTCCCTGCACTCTGCAGGTTGATGGCACAATAGAGCTCTCCAACAGCCCAGATCAATGTCCCATTGCTCTGTTGCATCACTTAATCACCATCCTCCATGCCCAGCCAAGATAGTTGCCCCCCTGCAGTGGAGATACTCCATACACGAGCATTACAAAGTGTTCTCCTTATAGATGGCTGCTGAAGTTTTACATTAATGACTATTTAGTTTACCCTGTCCACACTGCAGAAGAATAACACAGCAGCAACATTAAAAGAAGTTACACAGCAGTTATCAGCTACAGTCTAGATTACCTGCCCGTTGTTATGCTAAATAACTCCTGAGAGGTTCTACAATCTGGATGAATAAAAGTGGGCAGAAAAGCCTTAAAGTGGAAGTAAACCCATTGATTTAAACAGTTAAAAAAAAAAGGCATGCCGGGAATGCTAACTGCACATTGGCTGTGCTCTCAGCCAAACTATTAAACCATCCAATGGCTGTTGTCATAACCAATCACATGTGCAGCACCATAGCAGTTGAAGATTAAACAGAGGCAAAGATGGCAGCTTCCTTGGCTGAAAATGATAGGGGAGTTTACTTCCACTTTAAATCATACTTTGCTGAGAAGACTGAATCTTTATTTAGCTCTCTATCTGATGTAAATCCTTACAATAAATTAGTAAATATGTCATCATTACATTGAAAACCAAATCAGCCAGTTAGTACTTTGGAAAAAACAGTTTGAATAGTCAGGGGGACACCGTTTGTAAAAGTAGTCACCGATGAGGGGAGTGTAACAGTAATTATTGTATTAACACTTCACCCGCCCAGGGACAAGGGGTCTTATGCCTACAGCCCAAATTAAATAAATATTAGGGCTAATAGGGCAAGTTTCTCTGAATCAGACCAAGACTATGAAAAAAAAACAGGGAACAGGGAGAGAGTGGAAAAGGAACCCCGAAGGGCTAGGAAAAGGATTCTTCAAAGAGGAACACCCAAATAATGCAGAAATATTAAATAGAATTCTTTATTAGAAAAAACAAAAATTCCACCCACAGTAAAAATAATTAAATACCACAATACCTCCACCACACAGTTAAAATTAATGATAACGTTATCACATAAGAAGTGATCACCACAAACAGCACATAACCTCAGCAAGTGAATTTCATCAGAGCTAGAGCTAGAACTAGCTCTGATGAAATTCGCTTGCCAAATGAAACGCATCAGTTAGACGCCCCTGTCTTCACAGTACCCCCCATGGACTTGTCACCCCCTCGCTTCCCACTAATCCTGCCCTGGGAACAGCCGATTTAAGATGAACACAGAACGACCTCACTGATTCTCATTAATGGCTACAGCTTAACAGCCAGTATTCTCCACGGATGAGTTAATTGAGATCCTGATAAGACCAAGAAACCTGAATGGGACCATTAAGTTCTCACACACCTGGAGATCAGCGTAGTGCTGATGTGAACTAAGCTTCTGTCTTGAGCCCTATCACACAGGCTTCGATTCCAGTGTTGCACGGCCGGTGTGTGTGTCTCTGCCTGTGAGCTGAGCAGTCGGAATCCAGTGAACCTGGTGACTACACCTGCATGGACCAGTAGGTCTTTAATGTTGATACTGTCTGGATATACCTAGTCGGTATTGCAAAAGGGATATCTGTTTGCGGATGTTAACCATACCATATATCTATATACTATATACTCGCAAGTGAGTGTGTAAGACAGTCAATGAAGTGAACTTTCACTGATGCCAATTTATACGGACTTGGGTAAGAGAAGTGAACCCACTTCCCCATTCATTTGCTTTCCTCACTAAAGCTGATTTAGTGTATGGTGCTGCTGCTGCTGCAGTATATTCCTCTACTTTTCATAAACTGTGCCATTATCTGGAGATTTTCTCTATTTAAGACTGTTCCTGTAGCCCTCAGTGTGTTTTTTCTTCTGCTCCCCCCTCATTCACGGTATCAGGGCAGGCACCAATTGGTGCATAAATTTAGCCTGCTCTCAATAACTGAAGATTTCTCATTTAGTATAATGAAATATGTAATAGCTAATTACTTGCATTTATTTTCTTCAGACGTTATTGTTAGCTGGCTATAGTGGGTAAGTGTCTGTATGCTTGATGGGTGCTGTTCGTTGTGATAATTTTTTACATGATAACGTTATCATTAATTTTAACTGTGTGGTGGAGGTATTGTGGTATTTAATTATTTTTACTATGGGTAGAATTTTTGTTTTTTCTAATAAAGAATTCTATTTAATATTTCTGTATTTGGGTGTTCCTCTTTGAAGAATCCTTTTCCTAGCCTTTCGGGGTTCCTTTCCCACTCTTTCCCCATTCCCTGTTTTTTTTTTTCACAGTTAGGACTTTGGGTCTAATATGTTCAAGACTCTTAAAGCATCAAATCAAGCTCATATCTCCTGGATATTTAGTATAAGTGATGTGTGCAGCTGTACAGACACCCAATTACTTTTAGGGGACCTGCGGGTTGCCCCTTTTCCACTCCTACTAGAAGCCAGGGGCCACAAAAAATGTCAGGATAATGAGTGGGAGGACCTCAAGGGACATTCTTTCCCCAATGTTCTCTGCAGAGTATGAACCCAGAAGCACACAGCAGAGAGACATCGGTGGCAAAAAAGACACACCGCCATGATTATTTGTCATCCGCCCAATGCTATTACATAAGGAGTTTGTTAATGCCTTTTGATAGCAATAAAGTTAAACTAGAACTAAAGGCAAAATATTTTTTTTTCATTTTAGATGTGGTAAGGGAGGGTTCTGACTCAGTTTTTTTTTTAATGCCATGTGATTTCCGTTCACTTCTTATCCCATAGCCAAAACAGTAAGTGAGAGGAAATCACTCAAAAGAATCCCGGGTTGTCACCAGAACTAGTGTCCCCATTGGAATATTTCCCCTCGATTCTTGTGTAGTTAACAGCCCAACATTTAGGATTTTCTTTTACTTTTCCTTTGAGTGAAAAACAGGGTCACAAATAGCAATGAAAACCTGGCACCTACACCCTATTGCAAAATTAGTAAAAAAATAAATAAAAATTGCATTCAGTTATGCTTTAACTGAAAACAAAAAAAATGTTGTTTAAAAATGAAAATAGTAATAAAATAAATAAAAATAAAGAATCTCCACCAACCTGTACACACACATATGAACACAAACGCACACATAGATCGCACACATGTAAGTAAACAATAAATGATTATGTATCACCACCATCCCAAAGTCAAATAAAAATATTTTAAGGTCTCTTTATAGTTAATTCTAAACTGATGAGCTGCAAAGGCATTTAAAGCGTTGACTACTGATCATTTTGAGCACCTCAATTTTTAGACATTTCATGGGCACTTGTAGTTTTAAAGCTTGACATACAGTATTGGGTATCAATTTACTCAAAACAACATCATCTTTCATTTTGTGCAAAATAATGTGGGTTATATTGTGTTTGTCTGCACCAAAGGTCATTTATTCATCTTTTCAATCCTATGTAAAGTTCATGTACCACGTCTCTCATGCAAGCTCCTTTGTTTGAAAATGTTCCTGAAATGTTGAGAAATTATGGAAAACTATAATTATATTCCATTAAGTTTATAGGTATCTAAAATGTTGTTTTTTTAGTGTTGGTAATATAGTTTCATCAATAATATTACTACTTTGTTTAGCTTATTAAAAATCGTTAACAGTGCTCATGATCAACTAATAAACACCTTTATAGCTATTGAAAATGGCATGCTAAGCACTGTGAATGGCTTAGATACTTGTGTCAATTTGTATAGCCATTAATTGACTAAAAATGTAATTCCTAGAACTATGTGGGAGTCGCTGGCCACAAACGAGGCTTCTGGAACCTAACATTTTGCCCAGGGTGATGTAGAGAACTATTTAACATTTCTTATTAAGCATGAAAGCGTCTTTATACATCACCTTGAACTGAAAATCAATAGAGAGGAGTGCTAGTGATTCATAAGAATAAGACATCATAAGTGTTCAATTATTGCTATGTCCATGAGAATGTATGCCCTTAGAATTAGAGTCTATTCAGGTAATATTACAGCGTGCACTAAATGCTTCCAGGGAATGAATGGATGGACATCAAGCTAAGTAGTATTGCAATTTGATTTATACAGAGTCCAGGTCTAATAGACAATGTTAAATTCATTAAAGCTCTTCTTAAATCTGCTTTAATGTACTTCTTCGCACACAACTGAGTTTAAACATATCTGTTTACATAGATTGTCATTATCGATTCAATAGGCTTATTATTGATAACACCTTCAGGAAAAAAAATCCAACACTAGAGGCCTCACTTTTATGAAAATCAAATATTTACTGCTTATAAAATGATTTTTAGTGGCTTAAATGCAAAAACACAGATTAAATAATTTTTAAAGGTGGACAGAAATAAAATATTCTATACTGTATGAATATATACACACACACACACACACATACACACACAGTATATGTATTGGATGATACAATGCAGGAACACAGCCTTAAACGAGCCATGCATGGATTGAAATCTGATCCATGTATGGACAGGGTGGTTGTACAGAAGTCAATCTACCAATTGACTTCTATACATCTGCTCTGTCAGATTTTTGCAGCTCAATCAGCTCTGACAACTATACCTGGCAGCAGTGGTAGCCCATTCATTAGGGGTGCAGGGGCACAACCCCCTAATCCATACACCTGGCCCCTAATCTACATTCAGAGCGCTGGATGCATGGATTCCAAAGGTTTTTTTTTAAGCACATGATTAGAGCCTGAGGCTCTAATTGGCTTAAAAAAAGGGTGGGCTCAGGGTGTAGGGCACTGCCCCCTAAAGCCGCCCAGTTGTGTGACAGTAGCAAATTATTATTCACTATTGTCTTCTGATTCTCCTCCTGGCCAATCAAGAAGTGGGTTTTAAGACCCGATTGGCCAAGAGGAGAAGCAATCGTATTGGCCACAGAGGGAAAAAGGAGGGAAGTCTTTGAGGAGGAAGCCGCCTCCAAGGAGGCTGAGATGCAGGAAGGAAAGCTGCCCGTGACCTAGATGGGATAAGTGCGGGGCTGGAGGGGGGTCGAGTGAGCGATGGGTTTGGCTGAGCGGCCGACTGACCAGGTGGGTGTCTTGTTTGCTGCCCCACCCCATGAAATATATGGCCCAAGCCACCACTGCTTGGTAGCACTGATCAGAAGTCTCCTCTCAGTCAAAATCAGCTCAGTGCGAGTAGGGGAATTTGAGTCAACCTGCTGGTTAAATCAAAAAAAAAAAAAGAATCATCTATGAGTCGCCTTAGTTACTGACTTGAGTACGGGTCTCCAAACTTCCTAAACAAAAGGAGAAAGTTACTGTTCTTCGGGCCAGACTATTTCCAGTTGGTATAGACAGAAGTCTCTAAGTTTATCCCCAATTCCAGTGTACGGATCTGACAGTGGGGAGGATTGTGTGTGAAATTGACAGGCAGGCTCCTGTCAGTTTCACAGACAGGAGCCCCCCCCCCCAAGCAAAAGATTCCAACACAAGACCTCCTCCGTAACACTAAACTGATACCTATAGGGGGCTTTTGATGCATCACCTATAGAAAATATAGGGTTTATAAAGTTTGTTGCAATTTCACGGGTGCACACACACTTAAGGTTTAACATGTTGGGTATCTATTTACTCATGTACATGTGCACACTGAAATATTTTGTTTCGGAATTTCGCTTTCATGCGAAAAATAGATTTATTTAGTTACTCCCAAAATTCGTTTTTATTTATTTTGGTTTTCGTTAAAAATTGCATTCATTTGAAAATCCAAATTAATTAAGGTCGAATCTGTCATTGAAGGTTTATGCTGTCTGTCGAATGTTCAAAGAAGATTAGACGGAGCAACTTAACTGTATGACTCTGTATAGTTTAGCTGCTCCGTCAAATCTTCTTAGAACTTTCACTGATCAGGCAGGTAACAAGATAGGGTATATAGAATCTATATAGAATCTCAATCTATAATATAGAATCTATAATAATAACCCCACCCCACAACATGGGCAGCCTCTGAGGCTATTACAACACTAGCAACACTAGTATCACTATCAAGTTCACAACACTAGCACAATAGCAGCAGATTATTATGAAAAAGTTAAGTTGAACTGTAGCTTGCTTCACTATTGTTCTGCTGCTGTGCTTATGCTTAATTGCTAAATAATTTAGGTTCTCTGACAAGCGGACCAGCTAAGATTGACTAACTGTCTTCTGAAATGATTCAGTGTGTGTGTCTCTCTCTGCTAGCAATCGTAAGTGAAAGTAAGTTGGCTGTGCGTGTGTACTTAGTTTTAGCTATTTTATTGCTCCTCCTCTTTGGTTACAATCAGCCAATAACATTCATCATCATTATTTTTATTTTACTTCCCCCACCCAATTCCAGCAGTAATCTTTTCTCTCTATGTCGAATCTTTCCTCTCTATGTAGAATAATCCTAGACTAATAGAGTTCAGGTTAGGCACAATCGACCTCAGGTTCAATAGACACAGATTGTTATTGTCAGCGACATGCCGAATCTCCTATCTATATCTAACTGTTGTCACAACAAAAACGAAAATAAAGAATTTGTTTATCTCGAATCTTTCGTTTTTCGGATTCTGCACTTTCGTTGTCATTTGTTAAAAAAACAAAAAAGTCTGTACTCTACTCAGGTTCCAGAGTCCATATAATTTGTCTGATCATCTAATAAGTTCCCCTCCCTGTCCTGAGCCTCATGGCAGAAGCTAGGGCTGCTATGGCTAAAATGTAAGTTTTCTAGAGAAAAGCGAATCCCCCATAAAACGTAAAAAATAGAAACATTAGATACTTTAGATTAGATTAAAAAAAAATCTGTATAAATAGTGATTGTAAAGTCTCGTTTTTTTTAAGTTAAAAATAACAAACATGTTAGATTTACCTGCTCCATGCAGTGATTTTGTACAAAGTAGCCTTGATCTTCCTTTTCTTGGGTCCCTCTTTGGTGCCCTGGCCCCTCCCTGTTGTTGAGTGCCCCCACAGCAAGCAGCTTGCTGTGGGGGGCACACAAGCTGAATCGCAGCTCCCTGTATCCATTCAGACATAGCCTGGTCCAGCCCTGCCCCCTTTATCTCCTCATTGGTTAGCTGACTTTAAGTCAGCTAAGGGGAGTCCTGGGCAGCCGAGACACTCTTGCAACATCGCTGGATAGAGATGAGGCTCAGGTAAGTATAAGGGGGGCTGAGGGGGGCTGCAGCATGCAGAAGGCTTTTTATTTTAATGCAAAGGATACAGTAAGATAAAAAACCTTATGCTTTTACAACCACTTTAATATATTGAAATGGTACCTATAGAGTTAAAGTACTGATATTCAGCAGGATCTTCCGGAATCACCATCAAATCCTAAGAACAACTTTATATGAAAAGTTGTATTCTCTGACTTCTGACATATTAATCAGCCATTACCTGTTAAGCTGGTAAGGCTAGCAGGTCTAATTTTTCCATAGGAAAACCTACGTTATGCTTATGACATGATAGGACAGGTAAACCTGTATTGTTCCAAGATGTCAGCGCTCACAAGTGTTAGCGGCCTGTTCAGACTATTTTTAAATCCTTTTTATAATTTTATTTCATAAGATTTAAATGTTTAGATGCCATTTAATATTATTTATAAACAATATGGAAACTGTAAATGCAGTTCTACTTAATATTAACTTCCTTTGCTTGCAAAAATGTGGTGGCCTAATACCAGGGTCTACTGAAGCTTGAAAGAATTACCTATAGGCATGCACAGTATTCTCAAGGGTGATATTAGGATTATAAACTATGCAAAAACGGTGCCATGCATTAAGAGATGACATATTCAAAATCACAAGAGCAGCTGAAATTCTCAAAGGAATAGCCAACAATGCTACAGCAATTTTTTGTCTTTTTATTAAGTTATAATGCATACAGGAACATGTAAGTTGAATGCACTGTAAGTACATATTTTATTCTAATAAGAAACTCAAAGATAGAAACTCAACCGAAAATAGACCATTAGTAGAAGGAGTGATATAAAACTAGGCTGGAATCTTTTACAAGTGGATTTTAAAGGATATACACAAATAAGGGAGTACAATTAATGCATATGGGTCTATTGTAGGGGTGGGCCGGCCTGGGTGGTTTGATAATAAATTGTCTGTGATGTCACCATTAGAAGGCTTAAATTAAACCTGCATGTGACTACTCTGGGGAGAGATCTTTGTTCTTAGCTTAGGACTAGTGATGAGTCAAATTGCCCTGGGTTTGTCAAATTTCAAAGCAGTTCAGATGCCAAGCCCAAACCCCATCAAAATCAATGGGATCTAAATCAAATCAAAAATGCCCATTTTCTGGTCTGATTGGCAAGGGGTTGTGAAAAATAGTATGGACAGGTACCATTGCAAAAAAAGTTTAAAAAAATTCGATGAGTAACAGTGATTTTTGAAAAAGTGAGACTTTAAAATGCCCAACTCCTTTAAATAACATGCTTGTGGATGTCCTTATTCTGTGGGTGAAGGGGCACAGTTCTGTAATGTGCAGAAAGTGCTGCAGTAGGACTGATATTTACGAAGGAAAAAAAGTGTTTTGAATTGCTGGAAAATGTCATTGACAGCTTCCTTGTTTGAAAAAAAAAGCAAAAGCAGTCTCTCTCTCCAGTGGCGGCTGGTGAAGTTTTAGGATGGGGCGCCAGACCCCCCCACCCTTCCTTTTTTGCCCCTCCCACTTAGCGAAAATGGGTGTGGTTTCAGCAAAATAGTGAGCGTAACTTGAAGGGGTGTGGCTCTAAGGGGGTGTGGTTAGCATCTGAGATGAACGAGGGAAGGAGAGAGGGAGAGAGGGATGGAGGGACAGCAGGACCAGATCCTATACAACAATAGAAATATGTGTATTCTAGAAAGGTTAACAATCAGCAGATAAAGATACTCCAAACACCACCAGGGTGTCCCCAGCAGAGTCCCTCCTTTCTATCTGAGAATTAATTAATGAATGAATGAATAACTTGTCTAGCGCTACATATGCAAATTAAATCGCCTCAGGGCACTTTTGCCGCCAGTGTCCATCTGGATTTTCAGAAGTGATGGGTCTTGAGCTTCTTCCTGAAGGCCAGATAGTTTTCTTCCGAGTGGATGTCTGCGGGTAGAGCATTCCATAGCCGCGGTCCTTGGACTGGGAACCTTTTAATTTATAACGGGTCTTGGGGATGTGGAGGATGTTCTGGTTAGTTGATCGGAGAGTGCAACCTGGGGTTTAGTGCCTTATTTTGTTGCAGAGGTATTGCAGGGCTTTTCCTTGTGTACATTTGTGAGTGAGGCAGAGGGTCTTGAATGTAACTTGATCCTTCACGGCTAGCCAATGGAGGGTCCTCAGGGACAAGGTGATTGATGCCCATGGTTTTTTTCCAGTTACCAGTGTCTGCTGTGTCTGGACGGTTTGTAGACGTGAAATTTGGCATTTTGGAAGTCCTAGGTAGAGGGAATTTGCATAGTGGAGTCGGGAATTGATGATTGTTCCAACTACTGCTGCTGTATCGCCTTTTGGGATGAAGGGGGTGAGTCTACACAGTAGGCGAAGAAGGTAGTGATCCTATTTGTGCATCCATTATCACGTTTGAGTCAAAGATAACTCTGAGGCTTTTGGCTTTAGTGCTGGGGGGGATGGGCTATCCAAGGATGGTGAGTGGTGTGGACATCGTACCAGGGTTTTTGTTTCTGTGCCCCCAGCAGCGGAGTCCTCCTCATATCTGTGTCCCCAGCAGCGGAGTCCTCCCCACATCTGTGTCCCCAGCAGCGGAGTCCTCCTCACATCTGTGTCCCCAGCAGCGGAGTCCTCCTCACATCTGTGTCGCCATCAGCGGAGTCCCTCCCTACATCTGTGTCCCAATCAGAGCTGACCCTCCTTACATCTGTGTCCCCATCAGCAGAGTCCTTCCTTACATCTGTGTCCCCTTATTATAGGCTTACCTGTAGATAAAAACTGTAAAAAATACTATACAACCACTTTAAAACATTTATTAAAATAAACTTAAAACCATCACACTCACATTTAGTTGTGCTATGTCAGCACATACACTGCTTATACAAACACTACTCTCCATGCACTGCCTGATGACCAATTCATCTAGTATAGAAGTCTCCCCATTCTTGTCACCTATCAACTTAAACTGAATCCACTGACAAATATTTACTGTAGGTGGACACGTGGGTTGAGCTTAACAACAGTCAAAATAATTAATCTCCGTGTACATTAGCAACATAAAGTCAGGTAGGTGGAGAACAGTTTTTTCACTGTCACAATGTGTAACAACTCCAGCTCGGCACCCCTGCTAACTAATAGCACTGCCAGTGGGACTATTTTTCAGTTGAATGACAAATTCCTGTGAGAACTGCAGCCACTGGCTGCGGAGTAAGCAGGCAGGCAGCCGCATTTTCCGATACTGTCTCTGTAGTTCCGGCTACAGTGTCCCTAACAGCTTAATATGACTCCGCCTCCTGCTGTCAGAGATGCTGTAGCTGGGACTTTAAAGACAGCATGGAATAATTCCTGCCTGCTTATTGCACAGCTGGTGGCTGTAGTCCTCGCAGGAGATAGTGGTCACCAGAGCCCACCATCCTATGCTTTATGTTGCCACAAAAACAGCTTACAATGGGGAAAACTGTGTCTCTCCTTGGGTACTTCGGGCCTTTCACAGCTCCAGTACAGGTGGGCCGAGCAGGAAGAGATGATCACAGTGCAGCCCTGATTGTGCTTCCTACCCAGCACACTCCCATGGCTTCCAACTGTCTCTGATTTTGAGGGACTGTTCCTGATTTGGAGCAATGTCCCTCTGTTCCTCTTTCCTCCTCATTTTTCCCTCCTTTTGGTATGATCTATATAGTTGTATATAAAATGCACTTTATCTTTCAAAAAGTGTTTTCCAGTGCTAAACCTTTCATCCAAATTCTAAATTGCTGCATTTGTACATTTTAAAATTCAATATAAAGGAATAGTAGTGGTAAAGAAAAAGCTATTGTGGATTTAATTAACCTTTTTTTTTTGGTTAATTCTCATTTAAGGGTGTGTGGCAGGGGGTGTGCCCTATGCCTACATACGTTTGGTAGTAGGTGTCCCTCATTCCCATCTCAAAATGTTGGGAGGTATGTACTCCAGAGCTCTCCCTGGGGCAGACTTGAGAGCTCAGAAGACAGATAGCAGCCTGCATCTTCTCCACATATGAGTCCCAACCTTCTCTGCCTTTTACACTATGCTGAGCTTTGCTGTAAACCTGCCCTGCACCTTGCCTCTGCAAAGTGCCTGAAAACCATCTCCCATTCAATCAAGTGTGACTCTTCACATGGGGTGGTGCGCTTGCGGGACATTCCTAAAATACCTGCAAGCAGCATCCTTGGGGTGGGTGGGGAGCACTGTATTTAGCGCTCCCAAAATGCCCTGCCTATTGCATTGAATGGGCAGTGCTTCCAAAGCGCCATAAAAGTGTTTTGGAAGCGTCGCAATGTGGGAGTTTTTAATTTTGAAACCTTTGGGGTTAAAAGTGGCCAAAAGGCACCGCTTAAACAATGGTAAATCTGTGCTAAAACGAACGATGCTTTACCTCAAACGCGATGTGAAAGGGGTCTTATACATCCCAACTTCAGGAAAGTAAAAAAAGTCCATCCTTGCAGTGTGAGAGTGCAGGGGGAAATAGCATTTCACTTACCTAATTCCTAGTTCTCTTTCTTCACCCAAAGCCTAGACATCAGATACCACGCATGGACATTAACCCTGTATGGTATGATGGGGAGGCTGGAGAATGACCACAGCCAGTAATTTCCATAGAAGCTCAGGGGGACAAGTCACAGCAGTGGAGGGAGCCTGCTGAAGCAAGAAATAAGGTAAAGCTTGGTACACATAGATTGAGATTTGTCCAGTTCAGAAGGGACGGGCTAAATTGCAATCTATGTGTAGTTCTCCCTGTCAGACAGAAGCTGTTCATTAAATCAGCTTCTCTTGGACAGGACTGCTGGAAACATTCACTGCTGGGTTCAATCAGCAGCTTGCAGCCAATCGGCAGAAGCACTAATCAGTGTATTCTGATGGTGGTGAGTCCCCCCGCTGTCAGAATACGATGTGCCTGCAGGGGGTATTCCTGAATCCACATTGCTTGTGTAGATGCAAAAAGCAGCTAGCGATCTGAACAAAAAAACCTGTGCACGTGTACAAATTTATGCCCTGTACAGACAGTCGGCCATTCCGACGACAAAATCCATCTGATTTTTTCAGACGGATTTTGACCCAAACTTGTCTTGCATACACACGGTCGCACAAAGTTGTCAGAAAATCCGATCGTTCAGAACGAGGTGACGTACAACACGTACGACAGGACTATAAACATTTTTCGTCGGAAAGTCCGACCGTGTATACGGGGCATTAAAGTGGTTGTAAACCGCGGCAGTAAAAAAATAGAAATAAACTTTCCCCTGTAAGGCAATTACATAATTGCAAATACTGCAATTGAAGTATGCTTCGCATACTGGCACATCATGAAATATTTACCTTAGAATGAAGCCCACTGACAAGGCTTACATCTTCCCCTGGTCTTCCTTCTAGATTTGCGGGCTTCTGCTGTATGAGTGGGCGGAACTGCGATATGGTCACTTCCGCACATGCAGAGAGAATTTGAGAGATAGTGAGGAGGCATTGTATCGCCTCTACACAACCTGCTTTAGCCCCTTGAACTCCACGTTGCAGACTGCTTGCAGAATGCCACCTTTCACTTGAATGGGTCACGGTGAGTGTGTTCTACACCTGCTGAAAGCAACAGAGGTATAATTGCAGCTGCAGGATGTGAACATGCCCAGTCGCTGCCTCTATAGCTAAAAGATTGTAGTAGTTGAGCGGTGGTAAAAGCACAGCTCAACAGCAGGGTTTTACTGCACCTTAACCACTAGCGTGAACAGATAAATGTTTTGTTAAATTTAAAAAAAATTCAAGTTTCTGGGGGCACATGCGCGAGGCTCTGCATGGCGGACGTGTTCCACTAGAGCCCCGCACTCCCCGCCACAACATCGGGCTTTTCATACGGGTTTGAGCCACCCTGCAACCCCGCTGTTTCAGCATATCACCTCCGGAACGCACGTTAATCTTTTCGGTATGGTCCTGACGAACCACCGAGGCAAGATCAAGCCTAAACCGATAAAGGAAGCCCTAGCCCGCACCTCGTCCAAGATGGCGGCGAAGGCCCTCGCTATACAGCGCGCTGCTTCTCCAGACGGAACGCGACACACTGACAGTGAAGAGGACGAACGCTCGGATGACCACGCTGATGGTCCCTCCGCTATACCACCCTCAGGTATGTCTCAAGCGGATTTTTTATCCCTGATGGAAACCATGCTTCATAAAGCCCTTAAATCCACCTCTGACCAGATAACCAATAAGCTAACCAGAGAAATCAGGGAACTGGGCCAACGTACCTCTGATCTGGAATCTAGAGTAGACGATATTGAACTCACGCTACAGGAGCAGGCCCGGGAACAGGCGGCCCTACGTGATGAGAATTCCACCCTTCTCTCCCGCCTAGAGGACGCGGAAAATCGCTCCCGCAGATCCAATCTGCGCTTGCGAGGCATACCAGAAGCGATTGATGATATACAATCCTTTACTACGGCTCTCTTCCAGGAACTGTCCCCCTCCATACCGATCGAACGTTTGGAATTCGATCGGATTCATAGGGCCCTCACTTGTCGGCAACCTGATGGCCCTCCGCGGGATATCATAATCAAGCTTAATTTTTTCCGTACAAAAGAGCAATTACTGGCTGCTGCACGCAATAAAGACAATCGCCTCTTTTAAGGACACACGTATCAACTTTTTTCCGACTTAGCCCCTTTAACGATTGCAAAACGCCGTGCGATGAAACCACAGTTACAGATTCTTCAACAACACCGAGTGAAATATACATGGCGTTTCCCCGTACCAAGGGCAGCAGCATTCCTGTATTTCACCTGAAGCTCTCCAGAGTCTCCTGGAATCCCTGCGTCTGACTGTCCCAGCTCAACCCTCAGAGACGGCCTTACCTCGCACCCCAGCCCGGACCACAACTCATCCCTACACTGTCACCCCGAGAAGACCCCCACCGGCCCCTTCCTCCATTTGTAAAGGGACCACAGCTCGTCCACCCCGACATGTCGCAACAGAACGTTTGCTATACTCACCTCGCTGAATCCTGCTATCTACTCCTCAACTAAGTGCCACAGGAGGTACCTTGGCATGAGGTCTTGATCCAATTATTATATTTTTGCCTAACCTCTCATCCAAAGACCAAGGAGACTGTCCTGTGATGGGCTTCCTCCCCCCCTTCTTTTTTGTCTAGGGGGGAGCCCATGCAGTCCCCTACCACCCTCCGGGGTTGCATAGGCTTGAACCTTATTATTTCCTAATTTTTCATTTTCTTTTTTTTTTTTCTTTTTTGTTCCTGTTGTACATGTATTGTTACGTGGTCTAACCATTTTGCTCCTCTAATCAGTATTTGATTATTTTGACTGCGTATTGAGTTTGTTAGTAAGAATGCTTAGCTTGTCCCGCGATTGCTAACAGCTTAATACTATCTACTTTACTCGTGTGATGCCTTATTACTGTTTTATGACTTCTAAGTATTGATTTCTAATATCCCGTTTGTGGCGGGAAGCTGTCATTGCTTCCCCCTGGTATGGTGTACACACCCTTCAGCTGGCTGGCCGTCTGGGGAGTCTGTGCACTATTTGGTCGGGCGACAGATTCCTGTTCTCCCCTCCATAACGTGCCTTTGTCTTTGCCCTACAAATCCCACTTTTCTCCTTCCTCATCTCTATTCTTCTTTTCCTTCCCTTTCTGTCATGTGTCGGTGGGACAGCGGGGTCCTGGGGACGCCCCTTAATATCTCCCCATTACCTTCTCGATGGCCCCCATGAATATACTTTCACTTAATGTTAAAGGCTTGAATTCTCCTACCAAACGGGTCAAGGCTTTCCAGTCTTTCGTGT
Organism: Lithobates pipiens; assembly: GCF_037356315.1. Lineage (NCBI taxonomy): Eukaryota > Metazoa > Chordata > Amphibia > Anura > Ranidae > Lithobates > Lithobates pipiens. The sequence continues at coordinate 19,585,989 of NW_027507718.1, forward strand.
CGCTGAAGGCTGGCATTGTGGCTCTTCAGGAAACTAATTTTTCCTCTAGCACAACTCCAAAATATTTTAGCTCCCGATATCCCCAAGTTTTTACTGCCTCCGCACCCACGAAACAACGTGGTGTACTGATTGCTCTTCATCACACCCTCCCCTTTTCGGTAATCTCAGAAATCAAAGACCCTGAAGGGCGCTATATTATTTTAGTGGGCCTACTCCAAGATGTAGAAACCACTTTGGTCTCCTACTATGCCCCTAATAACAATCCTACCCCCTTCTTTTCACATCTACTCCAGGTCCTACGGACCCATTGTAGGGGCACCCTGATTTTATGTGGTGATTCAAACCTAGTCTTGCAACCTCATTTGGACAAGTCCCCCTATGCTCCTGAACAGTACGCCCCCTCTCTACGGTTTCAGAAACTGCTCCAGCAAGCTTCTTTGCTTGACACCTGGCGTGAATGCCACCTGTCTAGGAAAAATTACACTTTTTACTCATATCCCCATAAATCCTTCTCCAGAATTGATCATATCTTTCTTTCAGTTGCATCCTCCCCGATTTTGATTGACTCTTCCATTCATCTCATACCCTGGCCGGACCACTGCGCAGTAATAACCTCTATAGCTTCCCTGATCCCACAATCTAAAGATCGCTCATGGTGTATCAACGAAGCCCACCTCACCAATCAATCTTTCCTGCTAGATATTCAAGTGGCCCTTAAGGACTATATACGAAATAACTCCACTCCTGATATCTCCCCTACCCTACTCTGGGAAGCACATAAACCGGTGATTAGGGGCACTTGTATCTCAGTATCCACCCACCTCAAAAGGGATAAAAAACTCCAACTGGCTAGGCTGGAACAGAAATTCCACCAGGTTTTCCTACAGTTCCAGTCCTCCCCAATGGAACCCAATAAGCTGGCGATGGAAAAATCTAGAGTTGAGTTGGACCTGCTGCTGGCTGAATCGGCTGACAAGGCTATCTGTAGGTCCAATCACACTCTTTATATGAAGGCTCATAAGCCGGATACATTGCTGGCTATGCGCCTTAGACGCCCTGATAGAAACCAGGTCCCCATTAGACTTAAGATAGGTAAGCATGCTTACACAAGTAACCCCGTCAAGGTACTCTGGGAATTCCGCAACCGTCTTGAAGCCTTATATAAGGCTACATCAACTTTCTCTCCACAAACGGCTCACCGGCTATTTCAAGACCTCTCCCTGCCCTCTATGACTGTCTCCGATAGGGAATCCCTTGAGACGCCCATTAAGTCGGAGGAAATACTTGCGGCTATTAAGACCCTCAAGCCACACAAGAGACCTGGCCCCGATGGACTCTCTGCCACGTACTACAAAAAATTTGCCCCCATCCTGACTCCCCTTCTTTGTAAATCCTTTAACGCCCTGTTGCAGGACCAGACATTTGGCCGAGACACCCTGACAGCTATAATAGCCATGATACCCAAACCCAACACTGATAATTCCCTGTGGTCTAATTTCAGACCTATTTCTTTACTAAACCTGGACATTAAGCTCCTAGCCAAAATTTTAGCCCTTCGTCTAAATCCTCTGATTGGCAGGTTGATTAATAAGGATCAGGTAGGCTTCATGCCCCGACGTCAAGCCAGTGACAACATCAGAAGAGTTGTCTTGCTCCAGCACATAGCCAGGACCCGCAAAATCCCAATGCACCAACTATCCCTTGATATTAGAAAAGCGTTTGACACAGTGTCCTGGCCCTACCTGGACTACATCCTCAAACGCTGGTGTTTCGGCCCACACTTCCTACAATGGGTGAACGCCCTTTACAACCGACCACAAGCCTATATAAAATACTCGGGTTTCCGCTCGGATACTTTTCCCATAGAAAGAGGAACTAGACAGGGCTGTCCCCTTTCTCCCCTCATTTTTGCTTTGACTATTGAGCCCCTCGCTGCCTTAATTAGAACTTGCCCAGACATAAAAGGACTAGAAATAGCTTCCACTTCCCATAAAATCTGTCTATTTGCTGACGATGCACTCCTTTTCGTGACCTCCCCCCGAACAACCCTTCCGAATCTTATTCCTATTTTGGATAAATTTGCAGCTATTTCGGGCCTAGAGGTTAACCAACAGAAATCTAAAGCTTTAAATGTGTCTCTCCCGCCCCTGGAATTGGCCCACATACAAAGTAACTTCCCCTTTCTCTGGTCCACTTCCGCACTTCCATACTTAGGTGTAAAACTGACCGGTGACCCAACTGCTCTCTTTCGGGCTAACTACCTCCCCATGCTATCACACCTAACCTCACTGTTAGAGTCCTGGAAATCCCTTTGTGTATCCTGGTTAGGTAGAATAGCGGCCGTCAAGATGACTCAAGTACATATGGGGTCCAACCAAGCCCAGGGTCCCGAGATCCGTTCTTCTCCGTGATAGGTGCAGGGGTGGTCTTGGTATACCTAACTTTATTCGCTATTATCAAGCTGCCCAGCTGGCTCAGGTAACCCTGTTCCACGCTACCAGTGAAATCCCCCTATGGGTCAGCCTGGAAGTGATCGAGTTATATCCCCTACTGATAAATAATATATTGTGGATTCCGCCCTCGGCTCGTGGCCCCATAACTAATCCTATCACACAACACTCGTTAAAGATATGGGACAGGTTACGTGGCCCCTTTAGGCTGATCTCTCCACATTCCCCTTTACTTTCCTTCTTTGGCCATCCCCGCTTCTATCCTGCCTTTACGGAACCTGGGTCTTTTTGCTATTGGTCCCAGACCGGCCTCCACAGAATACTTGATCTCATCACTAGTACCTCTCTTAAACCTTTCTCGGTTCTTCAGGCCCAAAATGGTTTACCCTCCACTGAAGCCTTCCGGTACCTCCAAATAGCCCACTTCGTCAAGACAACGATTGGCTCTTGCTCCTCCCTTGCCAATATGTCTTTCTTTGAAAGAACATGCTCCTCGAATACTCACGCTCTGGGTACCATTTCAACCATCTATACTCACCTAACCAATCTTTCCATCACCCTTCCTCCCTACGCTGCGCAGTGGTCCAAGGACTTGCAATTGACTCTTGATGCGGAAGACTGGTCCAAAATATGGGCCAATACCAAATCATCCACCCAAAATATAGTGGCTCTGGAGGCTAACTATAAAGTGCTCATGCGGTGGTATCTGGTCCCAGCTAGGATCTCCAAATTTCTACCAAATTACTCTCCGGTATGTTTCCGAGGCTGTGGAGAAAGGGGTACACATGCTCACATCTGGTGGACATGCCCGATAGTACAACAATTCTGGCTAGCATAGCTTCAACATTACTTCACGATACCCTAGCTCCTGACCCGGCCCTAGCACTTTTAAATCATATACCGGGGGACTATACCAAACCCCAATGTCGTCTTCTCCTTCAGTTGACTATGGCTGCGAAACAGACCATCGCCAAAGCCTGGAAAACCCTGAATATACATATAGCTGAAACTAAAAACAGAGTGACCCGAGCCATGATCCATAACAAGATTGAGGCAACATTACTAGACCGTGTCCCTTACCATTCTCGAATTTGGACCCCATGGGTAGATAACTTTCTTCCTCTAGACTTTGACACAAGCCTCCTTGTGCCATAAACTTAGTCTATCCTGCAATTGACTAGTCTAATGGCTCTCTGGGGCCCCGTGTGGTCCCTCCAGCACCGACTCCCCCCTCCCTCTCTGTCCCCCTATCTCATGCTATCCTCTTTCTTCCTACTTTATCCCCCCCTCCTCTCTCTCTTCTTAGCCTATGGCTACAATCTGTCTAACTGTGTTCATTGTGCCATGAACAAGGCCTGTCAACTGACAATTCCTCTTGCCCTGCGCTTTCCTCTACCCCTACATCGTAGGTTTGCTGTTTCATGTTGATGTTGGGTGGGGGGTTCTTCTCCTTCAGACTGGATGTCATCTTATTGAATGCGCCAATTTGCTCCCTTGTTCTAACCTGAAGTGCGCCAACGATGTGCTTAATGTTACATAAACTCCGTGATATATGTGTTATGTTCTCTCTTTTTTTGTCCCTTTTTTTTGTTGAAATTACGTTATGCGCCGCGCTCGCGGATTTGAATACTTCCGTTTGTAACCTGTATTCTTATGCTATTCACAATAAAAAATTTGAACAGAAAAAAATTCAAGTTTCTTTTTATTTTTCATTGATAAGTATTTATTTAATTAAAACATGTGTTAATACATTTTAAAATGTGTGTTTATATTTATTTATAAAAGTGTGTGCATATATATATATATATACACATACACACACCCATCCATATGCACACATGCATGTGTGTGTTTGAGCCTTGGGGTGCACGCCCTAATGTAGTGGTCATCAACCCTGTCCTCAGGGCCCAGTAACAGGCCACAATTTATGTATTACCTTGGGGAGATGCAGACTAGAATACTGCAATCACTGAGCAGAAAATCATATCACCTGTGATGTATTTCCGTTATCTTGCAAACCTGGCCTGTTAGTGGGCTCTGAGGACAGGGTTGATGAGAACTGCCCTAATGCAATGGGCTGCGCACACCTATGTAGCTAACAAATCTGAAGTCAAGTATGATTGAAAAATGCTTAATGCTACTTAATGTCTTACAGCTATACCCACAAACAAATTCTATTCTTGAAAAACCTTTCTAGATATCCTTTTATTACTTCTTGAAAGTCTGGTACCAACTGCATCCTGCTCTATTTGGCCTTTTAAGAGGTTCTCAGTAAAGTCATCAATAACACTTCAATCCTATGTCAATGTGACTGTTGCCACACCATCAGTTATTGGCCCTCCAAAACAAGAACAAATCAAAACTTCTTGGTGCTTTTTGCACAGCAAATGGAAACCTGAGAGCAGCCCACAGCAGTATTTTATGACAAACAGAGCTGCAGCTTAATTCATCCAACATTTGCAATACCAATTAAACAAGCAGCCTGCAAGTATCTGACGTAATACGGTACTTTAATTCCGCAACATTTCAGTGTTAAGCCTCGTACACATGATCGGGAAATGTTCGATGACAGGCTGTTGCCGGAAAATCTGACCGTGTGTGTATGCTCCATCGGACAATTGTTGTCGGATTTTCCATGGACAAATGTTGGCTAGCAGGTTTTAAAATTTTCCGCGGACAAATGTCTGTTGTTGCACTTTCCAAGCGTGTGAACACAAGTCCGTCGCACAAAAGTCCACGGTTTTGTTGGCCAACAATCTGATCGTGTGTACAAGGCTTTAAACTGCTTTCTGATTCTTTAGTCTAACAAACAGCTCCTTATCTTATGCCCAATTTAAAGCTGTACATATACAGGGGTAGATAATGTGTTGATTGCAACAAAAAATAGAGCAATGCCTATTCCCATAACTTTCCCTGAGGCTGCACAAGCTTCCTTTTAAATGTTTTTTATTTTTTTATTTCTAAGACACTTGCCATAAACAAAAAAATGTATGCAGCTGCTGACTTTAAAATTTTACTTTCCTGGCTATTACCCAGTACTTTTACTATTTTCAGTGGAACTGATTAACACAAATACAGTGGTGTGAAAAAGTGTTTGCCCCCTCCTCATTTCCTGTTCCTTTGCATGTTTGTCACACTTAAGTGTTTCGGAACATCAAACCAATTTAAACAATAGTCAAGGACAACACAAGTAAACACAAAATGCAATTTGTAAATGAAGGTGTTTATTATTAAAGGTGAAAAAAAATCCAAACCATCATGGCCCTGTGTGAAAAAGTGATTGCCCCCTAAACCTAATAACTGGTTGGGCCACCCTTAGCAGCAACAACCAAGCGTTTGCGATAACGTGCAATGAGGCTTTTACAGCGTCCTGGAGGAATTTTGGCCCACTCATCTTTGCAGAATTGTCCTAATTCAGTTACATTAGAGGGTTTTCGAGCATGAACGGCCTTTTTAAGGTCATACCACAACATCTCAATAGGATTCAGGTCAGGACTTTGGCTAGACCACTCCAAAGTCTTCATTTTGTTTTTCTTCAGCCATTCGGTGGTGGACTTGCTGGTGTGTTTAGGATCATTGTCCTGCTGCAGAACCCAAGTTCGTTTCAGCTTGAGTACACGAACAGATGGTCGGACATTCTCCTTCAGGATCTCTTGGTAGACAGCAGAATTCATAGTTCCTTTTATCACGGCAAGTCTTCCAGGTCCTGAAGCAGCAAAACAGCCCCAGACCATCACACTACCACCACCATATTTTACTGTTGGTATAATGTTCTTTTTATGAAATGCAGTGTTCCTTCTACGCCAGATATACTTGGACACACACCTTCCAAAGAGTTCCACTTTTGTCTCATCGGTCCACAGAATGTTGTCCCAAAAGTCTTGGGGATCATCAAGATGTGTTGTGGAGAAATTGAGACGAGCTTTGATGTTCTTTTTGCTCAGCAGTGGTTTTCTCCTTGGAACTCTGCCATGCAGGCCATTTTTGCCCAGTCTTTTCCTGATGGTGGAGGCATGAACGCTGACCTTAACTGAGGCAAGTGAGGCCTGCAGTTCCTTGGACGTTGTTGTGGGGTCTTTTGTGACCTCTTGGATGAGTCGTCGCTGCGCTCTTGGGGTAATTTTGGGCGGCCGGCCACTCCTGGGAAGGTTCACCACTGTTCCATGTCTTCGCCATTTGTGGATAATGGCTCTCACTGTGGTTCGCTGGATTCCCAAAGCTTTGGAAATGGCTTTATAACCCTTTCCAGACTGATAGATCTCAATTACTTTCTTTCTCAATTGTTCCTGAATTTCTTTGGGTCTCGGCATGATGTGTAGCTTTTAAGGATCTTCTGGTGGACCTTACTGTGTCAAGCAGCTCCTATTTAAGTGATGCCTTGATTGTGAACAGGTGTGGCAATAATCAGGCCTGGGTGTGGCTAGAGAAATTGAACTCAGGTGTGGACAACCACAGTTATAGTATGTTTTAACAAGGGGGGGCAATCACTTTTTCACACAGGGCCATGATGGTTTGGATTTTTTTTCACCTTTAATAATAAACACCTTCATTTACAAATTGCATTTTGTGTTTACTTGTGTTGTCCTTGACTATTGTTTAAATTGGTTTGATGTTCCGAAACACTTAAGTGTGACAAACATGCAAAGGAACAGGAAATGAGGAAGGGGGCAAACACTTTTTCACACCACTGTATGTTGATCAGGAGTTCTGACTGAAAAAATACAGTAGAGGGCAGCCAGGCACCTAACCATTATAGGAAGATGGTGAAAAGTATAGGGAGTAATATGGTAATAAAAAAAGGATAACTAGAGCTCTAAGACCATAACTGCATATGGAAAAAAGTCAGAGAAAAGTCTAAAATGTCTGGTGTGTATAGTTTATACACAGATCCTTATAGATTGTGAGAATATGTTTTCACTGAATCCAGAACACCTTAATACAGTACCTCCAGGAGACTAAAGAGATCTCTATAATGGCAGATAGAATATAGCAGAGTGCACAATCTAAGTGTAGTGGATACTGTACATTTATTAAAAAAGGACAAATGGCAACGCACATAAAATCTAAAAAATATGCTTATCATCATCCATAGCTCCAGGTCTCAGCAAAGGGAATGCATCAGGGCATGGCACAGGCCACAAGACTGGAAAATGTAGAATGTGTAACAGCTGAGAAGAACACCAGAGGGCGCAAATCTAAGTGCAGCACAATGGGTAACGTGAATATAGAACCACAATGTGCAAAACCACAATGTGTTTCTCTGTGGTGTTGTGATGAATAACTAATCCAAAAAACAATATGAAATGTGTCCTAATTAAAGTCTAAATTATTTACACCGCCTGTGTGTCCAAATGAGATGTGCCACACAGTCCTCCACAATTCCACCAGTGTTGCAGGTATTCACCACTCCCAGTGGATGGAAAACTCACCATAAATACATTTATACCATTTATACTTTTTTTTTCTATTAGACAGGCATATACCACTCTAAAATATAGGTACTACTGACTCCAAACTGTATATACTCTGCCTCTCCTCAATCATACTTGGTACACTACTATCCACATATATGGAATGCAGAAAGATATATATACTCGTGGCTATAATGAATTGTCGATCCCGGCAATACACATAAAAGTCATTGAAAAAAACGGCATGGGATTCCCCCACAGGGGAACCCCAAACCAAAATTTAAAAAACAAATAAAATGTGTGGGGGTCACCCCAAATTCCATAGAAGGCCCTTCAGGTCTGATGTGAATATTAAGGGAAACCCCATGCAAAAAAAAAAAAAAAAAACAATGGCATGGGGGCCCCCTTCAAAATCCATACCAGACCCTTCAGGTCATTTTTTTCAATGACTTTTATGTGTATTCCTGGGACAGACAATTCATTATAGCGAGTAGTTTTAAATGACTTTTTCCTTTAGAAATGTCATTTTGCTCTCAGACTGTTCTAAACTCGGCAAATATGCGCCACTTTACAGGCATACTATAGACACCCCCCAGGTACGAAATTTAAAGGAATATTACACTTTTATGGTTTCACTTTAATCATTATTAAAATCACTGCTCCTGAAAATACGTCCGGTTTTAAAACTTGTTTTTGCATTGATACATGTCCCCTGGGGCAGGACCCAGGTCCCCAAACACTTTTTATGACAATAGACTTCCTTCACAGGTGGTTCTGGCCAGAATCACCTCTGAATTCTTTCCTAAATTTTCATAATATAACTGGTTACTAAATGTTATAGCTAAAGTTGAAATCCGATTGCCTCTCAGGGGATAAGGAAGGAATTTTTTCCCCTGCTGTAGCAAATTAGATCATACTTTGCTGGGGTTTTTCACCTTCCTCTGGATCAACTGTGGGTATAGGATTGTGTTTACGAGATTGTACGTTTTTTTTTTTGGTTGAACTAGATGGACTTGTGTCTTTTTTCAACCTAACTATGTAACATTTTCACTTAAATAAAGGTTATTTAAAGTATTTTCAAGCAAAATCAGTCACATATGTATACCATGCTGGGATACAAAACTATAAAGAGATAAAAAAAAAGGTGCAAGACCTAAATTGATCTGTTGAAGCACTTGATAAATTCAAACAACAGATTCCCAGTATAACATACAGCCCCATATCAAATGCCCAATCTAACCACTACATATATTTCTTTCACCTGGAAAATAAACAAGCCCTGCAAAGAAAATACATCTTAGTCACTTGATAGCCCCACGAGTTTACAAACAATACAAAATAAGGCATTGAAATGGCTTTTTCTCTTTATAATGGCTCCTTAAAACCATTTAAGCTAAAATATTTAGGAATATTTCTTGTAAAAGCCATTAAATATAAAGAAAAAGCACAGACTGGGAATGAGCTGTTTACTTCCTCAACATGAATTTTCCATTCACAGTACATGCTCTTCTAAGCCACTAGTGCCAAGTCAATTTAGCGTATTTTTCTGTGTCAATTACTCTTACACACTGCTGATTTCACCTCGTGACTTTGGCTTTGCATCTTTAGAGCCCCCCTTTTTTTTGTTCCTTTTACATAATCTAAGAGGTTTAATTTGTACTATTTGTAGCAATGTGTGTAAACAAATATAAAAATGTATTTAGACCTCTAACACAATGATTTCCTTAGAATTCATCATGTGTACAAACCACAGGATTAATGTATTTTGTGCAGACTGAATAAAAATGAAATCATTAAGTGAGGCTCATGACATTTGTGAGTACTTTAGCAAAGAACTGAGGTTGTAAAGCTAGAGTTCATGCAATTAATCTAATATTCATATGCAACCTTCTTTCCTCCAATAAATTTGTTCCTTTACAGAGGTAACTGACAAGGAAATGATAGCAGCATTAGCAGCAATGTACTATATATTTGTTCATACAGTTCAAACAACACGTATGACATCTATTGTGTTTTTATTTTTAGATACTGTATATGCAGGACAAATGTGCAGATGGGAGGGCTCATGATTGCCAAAATTCAGTATATTTACACAGCAATTTCATAGAGCTGTGAACAACCTTTGTATTTAGCTTATTTTACAGAGAGTAGGCTGCCAGCAATGTGATGCTTAAAGCTGAACTCCAGGCACAAAAACCTTCATTTAATAAATTCCTCAATAGTCATAAAGGATATAAATTTGTTGTGTGCACCAAATACCTTATAGAAAAAAAACAGATATTACCATGTAAAAGTAGGAGTGACTAGTGATGGACGAACTTCCGACGGGACGTTTCGCGAACGCGGACCGTGAATGTGGCCGATAGTTCGCGAACCGGAACGTTGGCGGCGGGCCCCATTGACTTCAATGGGAGGAGAACTTCGCAAACCTACAGGTCAAATTTGCAGCCACAAAATAATTAATAGCTGTGCAAACATAGTCCCACCACATGGCCAATGACATAACACATGTATGAGGTGAATCTGGGATCGACAACTACAAGCATTCTTTTTTTATATGGGAAATTGTTGTGACAATTCAGGACTGTGGAGCGCATGAAGGCAATGGAGGAGAGGGAAGGTCAGGGACCAGGGTAGACAAAGAAGAGGGTGCAGGAGATGATCACCAGCAGCGTGACATACAGCAATGACACCTGCACCGTGATAGAGTCATCTGACAACAGCACCGTGATAGAGTCATCTGACAACAGCACCGTGATAGAGAGCACTGACATCAGCAGCGTGACATACAGCAATGACACCTGCACCGTGATAGAGTCATCTGACAACAGCACCGTGATAGAGAGCACTGACATCAGCAGCGTGACATAAAGCACTAACACCAGCACTGTGATATACAGCACTGACAGTAGCACAGTGATAGAGAGCACTGACATCAGCAGTGTGATATACATCACTGACACCTGCACCGTAAGCAGCCCCAGGAGGAAGTCAGCATAGCACAGGGATGGTGGGAGCCCCTCATAATGAGCATAGCACAGGGATGGTGGGAGCCCCTCGTAATGAGCATAGCACAGGGATGGTGGGAGCCCCTCATAATAAGCAGCCCCAGGAGGAAGTCAGCACAGCACAGGGATGGTGGGAGCCTCTCATAATGAGCATAGCACAGGGATGGTGGGAGCCCCTCATAATAAGCAGCCCCAGGAGGAAGTCAGCACAGCACAGGGATGGTGGGAGGCTGGGAGCCCCTCATAATAAGCAGCCCCAGGAGAAAGTCAGCACAGCACAGGGAGGGTGAGAGCCCCTCATAATGAGCATAGCACAGGGATGGTGGGAGCCCCTCATAATATGCACAGCAGAGGTACAGCCCCAGGAGGATGTCAGCACAGCACAGGGATGGTGGCAGCCCCTCATAATAAGAAGCCCCAGTAGAAATATGACACCGCTCAACCTCTTCAAAGAGGAGGGTACGGGCATATAGTACGGTGTGCTTTTTTTGGACAAGGAAGTGAGCCAAATCAAGAAAGAAGGTCTGTGTGCTCGATTAAAAAAATTGTTTATAGACATATACATGGTCTACTGGTCACATGTGTTGAATTCCTCCGAGATCCATGCCTCATTCATTTTTTGAAATGTGAGGTAGTTAACACTGTCGTGAGCTAGGCGAGTATGCTTATCGGTCACGATCTCCCCTGCTGCGCTGAACGTCCTTTCGGACAGGACACTGGATGAGGGGCAAGCCAACAGTTCCATTGCAAATTGGGCAAGCTCTGGCCAGAGGTCAAGCCTGCCCACCCAGTAGTCCAGGGGTTCATCACTCCTCAGAGCGTCCACATCGGCCGTTAACCCGATGTAGTCGGACACCTGACGGTCTAGGCGTTCCCTGATGCTGGATCCGGGTGACACCTGTCGATGGGTCGGCTGAAAGAATGACCTCATATCCGAAGTCACCAACACATCTTCAAACCGGCCTCTTCTTGCAGGCGCTGTTGGATTGGTACCCGCAACTCCTTCTCTGGGAGTGGGAATTGCTCCTCTGCCAGCGCACGCAAAAGCAGAATGCAGCATTTCTCAAAGCAAGGCCTGGAAGTGCTCCATTCTGCCAGCCCTCTGTGACGGCGGTAACATTTCCGCCATTTTGTGTTTGTACGGGGGGTCTAAGTATGTTGCCACCCAGTACTGGTCCTTGACCCTTATGCTTTTTATACGGGGGTCCTTATTAAAACACTGGAGCATGAAGGCCCCCATTTGCACTAAACTGGAAGCGGTGTGGTGGCCTGGCTCCTGCTCATCATCCAGGATAATGTCGTCCTCTTCATTCTCCTCTCCCCATCCACGCACAACAACAGGGGTCCCAGAAAGGTTTAAAGCATGCTCTTCTTGCTCCTCCTCATCCGCCCCGGCACCATCCTCCTCTGACTCCTCTTCAGACTCCTGTTGTTGACTTGTCTGAGATAGAGTAGCCCCCCCTGGGAATACATCCAGCATTGCGACTTCCTCATCTTCCCGCTCCTGCTCCTCCACAGCTTGATCAATGACACGACGCAATGCACGCTCCATAAAGAAGGCATAAGGTACCATGTCACTGATGGCGCCATGGCTGCGACTGACCAGTTTGGTGATCACCTCAAATGGCCGCAGAAGTCTGCATGCGTCGCGCATGAGCAGCCACTGGCGCGGTGAAAAAAACCCCAGCTCCCCAGAACCTGTTCTGCCGCAGAGTTCATACAGATAGACGTTAACTGCACATTTCTGCTGGAGCAGCCTATCAAGCATATAGAAGGTTGAGTTCCATCATGTCGGGCAATCGCAAATAAGACGTCTGACCGGCAGATTGTGTCGCCGCTGAATGTCAGCAAGGCGAGCCATGGCCGTGTAAGATCTTCTGAAATGGGCCGAGATTTTCCTTGCCTGCCGCAAGATGTCCTGGACCCCAGGGTATTTGACAAGGAATCGCTGCACGACCAAGTTTAAGACGTGTGCCATGCATGGCACGTGCATGATTTTGCTCTGTTTCAATGCGCTAAGCAGATTGGCACCGTTGTCACACACCACTTTACCAACTGTCAAATTGAGCTGTGTTAGCCACTGATCTGCCTGTGAACGCAAAGCTGAAAGGAGTGCCGGGCCAGTGTGGCTCTTGGCTTCCAGACACAACAGATGCAGCACGGCATGGCAACGTCTCACCTGGCATGTCGAACACTTGAACATTTGGCCCGTGGAAGCCTGCCTTTTTGCAGAAAAACGTGAGCTTGGCGTGATGGAAGGTGGAGTAGAGGACAATTGTGAGGAGAGAGGAGAAGGAGAAGTAGAAGACGAGGCTGGACGGTGAGAGACACGTTAAAAAAAGCCCACACTGCGGAGCCATGTGCCGGTGTCCTGGGAGCGCCAGATGTGACCGTACATGGTCGATGACTCGCTCCTGATACATTTGCAGTCTGCTTTGTCCCTCCTGTGTAATGTAAGTTATTCCTGCTTCTCCTCCCTATCTGCTGGTCCATATCTCCCTCTGAACTCCCCTCCTCTTCCTCTCTTGTGGGCACCCACGTGACATCACTAGACACGTCATCATCAACGTCACCTTCCCCACCGCTATAAGTAGAGATCTCGGAGTAGGCAGCAACACCGGGGACCAACCTCCTCCTTGGGCTGATCTGGGTACTGTCGTCAGACTGCTGAGTAGCGGTTGTTGCTACCTCCTCTTCCTGATCCAATACCAAGAGTGGCTGCGCATCAGAAATGTCTTCTTGATATGGATCGGAAAATAATTCCTGTGACTCAAGCGGAAGGTGTGTGGTGGTGGTGGTACTGGTGGTGTTGTTGGTGGTAGTGTCTTTGGGGGTGCACATAGCAGAGAGTGAAGAAGAGGGTGCAGATTGAGAGGATGAGGAGGGTGCAGAAGAGTAAGGAAGGACTGCTGCAGTATAGGACAGCGGTCAGCAGTAGCGCACCTCAACCCTATGTATTGTGGACCTATACCAGTCCTTATAGAATAGCAGACTGTACCTCACTCAACCCTATGTACTGTTGTACCCTATACCTTACCAGTCCTTATAAGGACCTTTGTGGAACAAGTAGGTTGTGTGTGACTGATTAGCAGACTGTACGTCAGTCCCTATACCGATGAAGGACTGCTGCAGTATAGGGCAGCGGTCAGCAGTAGTGCACCTCAACCCTATGTATTGTGGACCTATACCAGTCCTTATAGAATGGCAGACTGTACCTCACTCAACTCTATGTACTGTAGAACCCTACACCAGGTTATTACCAGTCCTTATAAAGGACCTTTGTGGAACAAGTAGGTTTGAATGATTAGCAGACTGCAGCAGAAGGGCAGCAGTCAAGTATAATATTCTTTCTATATTTGGAAGAAAGAATATTATACGTGTACAAGCCTATTACCATACCAGTCCTGAAAAGAACCTTTGTGGAACTAATAGTAACAGCTACTGATTAAACTGACCCTCACTGCCTCACACACTGCTTCCTGCCTGTCCCTATATAAACTGACAAAACAGAGGCTACTGTAACAATAACTGGAATAGCACTTTTGTGGACCTGATAGTAACAGCTAATGACTAAACTGACTGTGCCTACAGCAGACACACCGTCCTGTCCCTTTCTCTAAACTGACAAAAGACGCTCAGGCTGCTGCAACAATCAGTAGCACAGCAAACCTATATACACCTATACCAATCCTGAAAAGAACTTTTGTGTACCAAATAGCTAGCGATTTGGGTCACTGCAATCTCTCCCTACTCCACACAGCAACCTCTCCCTATAGTGACAGAAGAAAGAATGTAAAATGGCCGCCGGATCGGGTGTATTTATAAGTTAGGGGGAATGTCCAAGTGCCCATGTGCTGTAATGTCTCAATTGGCTGTCCTGTACCCCATGATGGATGTGTCATCATAGGTCAAAGTTCTTTTACACAGTAAAAACACGGAAGTCCACCGGGCGAACGGCGGCAATAGTCCGCCGATCGGGCGAATCGCGAACAGCCGAAATTCGCCGCGAAACGACCGCCGGGCAAACCGTTCGGCCATCACTAGGAGTGATGTCATCGCTGTGCTCCTATTACAAGCAGCTTTCAGAAAACTACAGGATGGGGCAGAGAAATAACAAAGCCCACCAAGATTGAAGTAAGAATACACATGCTTATTGCATTTAGACAATATTTCATTTTAACAGGTTTTCTGAGTGAATAAAAGATAACTCAATCAGTTTTAGTTGTCACAATTACATAGTTACATAGTAGGTGAGGTTGAAAAAAGTCCAGCTTGTAGATTTTTAAAGTATAACAATAAATATGTTTTGGATGGAATGTTGTAAGGCTGAGCTTCCATACCTGTAGTTGGAATAAGTAAGCTTTGTGACAGTATTTAAATCAGATTTAAAGTGTTACTAAATGCAAAACAGTAAAATTAGTCTGCACTGTATATGCAGTAAAGCATGCTTGCAATACTTACTGTGAAACCTGAGGAGTTAATCCTCTGCATTGTGTAAAAAGGGCTGTGTAGCACCCTGGTATTAGGCAGGTTGCTAACAAATTTAGTTGTGCTGGGTGGTAACTTGCCTGGCTAATTGGTAGTTGTATCCACTAACTTTTTTGCCCTAAGCATGAATCTGGTGCATTTTTCTCTTCTGTCAAAAGGTGGCACTGCTGCCCTTGACATTAGAATGAGAAGACCACAGTGAGTTCAGGTTATGAATAGACATAATTTCTTAGCCGATCAGAATAGTTACTTTGCATGCTGGGATTATCTATTTAAGAGGAATGAGTTCAAGTGATAAGTGTTCTTTTATCCCCAGGCTGAGGCTAAGTGTGTGCAGCAGCAGCTGAAGGTTAGGCCCGAAGCCTGAGGCCTAGCCACATGTGTAGAGGCTCAGCCCGAGGGGAGCCTGATCGTTGCAGAAGTTCAGCTGGACGGGGAACCGAGTGTTGCCATAGGCGAAGGAGAAGCAGTTGCCACATGAGATGACCACACCTGTTACCAGGTGCAAGTGAGAACCAGAAGTCGGAGATAAAGGGAACACAGTCGCCAGTAAGAGTCAACTACTCCTGTTATCAGAGGCCAGGTTTGTGAAGTCTGAAGAAGTACTAGAGCAGCCTTTTTTACTAGCCGGGGATGGTAAAAAAGTTGGGAAAGCTTCAGCATTCAAGTCAGGGACCCAGTGGGTGACACTTGAAGAGGATTCAGCAAGTTAGCTGAGAGCCAAGCCAGGGACTCAGCATGTATCATGGGTGACACTTGAAGTGTACAGCAGGTTAGCTGTGGAAGAGCTCAGGGGATCCAGCAGGTGGCTGGAATCTGAAGGTCTGGTGAGAAGACTGGGAGCTCACTAAGAAAATCTACAGTAAGCGTCTGTGAGCTATAAGTGAAGATCTGCAACTGAGGACACAGAGATAAGTATGCAGATCTGCATTGAAGTTGGAGAGTTCTGTTGTCATAAGAGAAAGCAGTTCTAGAAATATAGTGCTACAACCAGCTTAATGTGATTGTAAATCCTTATAATCCATTTTTACTACAGGTAAGCCCATAATAAGGCTTACCTGTAGCTACCTCGGATATCCCCTAAATCTGCATGGTTTAGGAGATATCCCCTGTATCGGCATGTGCGTCATCGGCACATGCGCACTGAAGCAATGGCTCGTTCGTGCCATTACTTTAGCTAGTGTGACGTCATTGCGGCTCCTGCCAATCGCAGCGCTGTGAGTGATGTCGCCGGCCAGAGTTGTGTACTGGGACCACTGAGGGGGTTTCGATCTGAGGTGAGTATTTCATAATGAACTAGTATCCTATGAATACTAGCTCATTATACCTTTGTCTTGCAAGTTATTTTTTTTGTGGGTTTACAACCACTTTCAAGGCCCTCAATCTGTATAGCTGTCTGCCTATTTTGTCTCGGAGATTGACAATTGCTATTGCATCTGCTTAATTCGCTCTCCCCCAGTTCTTGTTAAGAGCCAATAAATCTCTTTTGTTCGCATTCAAAAAGTGACTGCCACCCAATTATTCTATTTTGCATTACACCCACTATGCCTAGTAATCCACTCTACAAAGAAGGATGTCAGCTCTCCTTGACTCAGGAGGTCACCATAAGGCCTCTAGGTGTCGGTGCCATTGCTACAGCTATTTGATGCTTTCTTCTCTGATCCTCCCCTTCTTCCACAGTCCCCAATTCATCTGCTGATAAGACAGAGCCTTTGGAGTCCCCCTGCACATGCTCACTTTGGTGTGTATTGTTAGAGAGTTTTTGTTTTTCTTGGGAGGGTGCATGTGAACAGCACAGGGCCAATCAGCACTGTCCAGACAGAGGGTCAATGGTCTTGCAGCCACATAGGGCAGTCAGAGGAGAATAAGAACTCCTCCTTCCAAGCTTTAATCAGACACTGTTAGCAGTCACAACACTTTTATATACTGCTAATGAGAAAAGGTATTTAGCAACTTATATTTTCAAAAATAATTGCATAACCATTTTCTGTGTACTGTGGGAGACCAGATATAATGAATGCAGGGTCCTGGGTTTAGCAACAATTTAAACTGCTAAAAAAAAAAAAAAAACATACCTGCAACAGGAGCAGAAAAGCAGGAAGGAAAACTACGGTATCTCTCTAGAAAATCCCTATGGTATAAATCCAAAACTTACAGACAACAACAATGACCTGGTTGTATGGCACTGACAGGAAAGGCAGCAGAATAAATCCTTTACTGTACATAAGAATGTGTTCCTGGCACATTATGCGCAGGTGGCTATTTTTAGCTCCTTGAAGCCTCACCGCACTTGACCATATTTAGGTATATTGGCTATTTAGAAGTCCGGCTTCGGCAGTATTCTGCCAGAATAGATTCACTGACTGGTAGCATTGGATAACTGTAGCAAGTGTAGCACCCTCACTGTAGCAAGTGTAGCACCCTCACTGTTGCTAAAGTAGGTACATTTAGTTTGGCTCCTCTGTGGGCAGAGGAGCATGGATTAATTTTGTTTAGGAGGCTGTGCAGTACTTCAAAGGTTGTGGCTCTTTTACCTCCCTCTGTCTACTGGAACTCACTGGATAGATCTAGGACTTAGTGGGTGGATGGACAGAGGCTGCAGCCTGATCATCTATGAAGTTTCCACAAATCCCTGGGGAGGCAGGGCCCAGGAGGTGGGGGAAACAATCCATAAATACTCAGAAGCCCAGAAGTCTGGGAGCAGAGCCTGGGGTCCAGCCGTCTGGAGGAGACCCTTGTGCTGGGGCTCTGTCCCTGGAGCAGAAGAAAGAGCAAGAGACAGAGATAAGTGGAAAGCTTCAAATCTTCAAGTCAGTCCAATCTCAGCTACGCTTAGCTACAGACATCAAACCAAGCCAGGAACAGCATGCCCAGCAGAGATGCCAGTGCGGCAGCTTTCTGGATTTGAGTGACCACTTAAAGGGGACTGAGTGAGTACAAACCAGGATTACACCCAAGGCTACAGAGAGAACAGTGAAGTGCAATGCAAGAACCAAGAAGAACCAAGAAGATGGAGGCTCCGTACACAAGGGGACAGCGGTGACTTCGCTGGCTCCTGTGTCAGGTAAGTGACACATAATGGACTACTATGCGATGCATAGTAGTCCATTATGCTTTACCATTGCAGGGAATCAAAGAGCAAGTAAACCCATAAGGGTTTACTTCCTCTTTAAATCCACCCATTGATGGAATGACATAGGGCAGTGATGGTGAACCTTGGCACCCCAGATGTTTTGATACTACATTTCTCATGATGCTCGTGCACTCTGCAGTGTAGTTGAGTATCATGGGAAATGTAGTTCCACAACATCTGGGGTGCCAAGGTTCACCATCACTGACATAGGGTGCGCATGTTAATGTAGTGTGACCTTAGATCAGATCAGAAAAACTCTCCCCAAATATTGGAGGAATTCTTTTGTAAACACATAAAATCCTCCCGCATGTAAATCCTTCACATCAACTTGATATATAGTACAATCTTCTTAAAGCGGAACTTTACCCCCACCAACTTGATAAAAAAACATGCTCTTTAGCAAGGAACATACATTCCACATTAATAATTATGTTACCAAAATTTGTGTGTGCTGTAAATTGCCTTCAGCATTGCTCCTGTTTCTTTTTGCCGGAGGCTCTCATTTTGCTGAAGCCCAGAGCCCCTGAACAGCAGTAAATCTATTGACTGTCGGCAAATCAGCCTCTAGTGGCTTTGATTTTTGGGGAGACAGTGTATAGTCACTTATTTTTAATGTTTTACAAGCTATACCTGCAAAAGGGAGCAGCCTGAAGTAATCTAGCAGAACTTCATTTTCTCTCTAAAGTTCCACTTTAAGAAAATCATAAATAAATAATCTCCCTTCTGTGTATTGCTTGTAGAGAATGCCCTGTCAAAGAATATGAGGTGGTAGGTTTCAGGGTTCCTCATGTATACAAATATAGGACCTAATATAAATGTATTAGCGTATATACTCGAGTATAAGCCGAGATTTTCAGCCCCTTTTTTTAGTCTGAAAGTGCCCCCCTCGGCTTATACTCGAGTCACCGCCATCTGCCTACCCGATCTGCGTGTCGTGCAGACAGACGGCGGCCATTCCACTATTCAAAAGCCGCGCCTCCCTGTCTGTGATAGGCGGAACACTCAATTTCCCAGCAGTCAGTGGTCCGCCTATCACGGACATCCGCTCATCCTCATACTACGGACGAGGATGAGAGGATGTCCGTGATAGGCGGAACACTGACTGCTGGGAAATTGAGTGTTCCGCCTATCACAGACGGAGGCGCGGCTTTTGAACAGTGGAATGGCCGCCGTCTGTCACAGACGAGGAGGAGAGGTGCGGCTTTTGAATCCTGGCATGGCCGCCGTGTGTTTTTTCTACATGCAGATCGGTGCAAAATGGCACACAGAGGCTGCAGAAGGACACAGAGGCTGCAGAAGGACAAAGTGGCTGCAGATTGGCACACGGAGCCATGCACAGGACACAGGTAGGCTGCAATGGACACAGTGATGGTCACAGGGATGGACACAGGGATGGACACAGGGATGGACACAGTGATGGACACAGGGAGGTATACAGCTGCAGATGGGCATTGTTGAACCTCTTTTCCACTCTTTTAAGCTGTAACAGTAGCTGCTGCATGTCTCACCCTCGGCTTATACACGAGTCAATAAGTTTTCCCAGTTTTTTTGTGGTAAATTAGGGGCCTCGGCTTATATTCGAGTCGACCTATACTCGAGTATATACGGTAGTTTGACTGTTCAACAGTCATTCCATATCCCCAAATCTGGGATCCCTATCCACTATGTGGAAACTGATAAGTAGTATTTAATAAAATATCTACGTCCATGGCCCAGGTATATGCAAATTGTCTGACCTCATATGATGCTCAAGGGAGTGTCAAATATTAGTATGTTCTACAAATTTGTCACATAAGCAGATACCAAATATCACAAAGCCATACTGACTTGGTAATTGGACACTGTTTCCCCAAGACAGGGATCCTCATCCACTATGTGGAAACAAATCAATATTTTTTGGGATGTCCAAATCCATAATTCACTAATTAGTTAAAAAATATAGCAACCCATTTAAAATGCATTAACCCCAGACCAATATTGAGATACAAGTTGCAAGTGATCATGAGCTCCAAAGCTCAGATTTAAAGGCACATATGGTCTATTAGGCTGGATTCACACCTATGCAGTTTTAGTGCTTTTTGCATTTTGCACATGTGCACTACAGTCCATTTAACATGATTTCTATGGAACATGTTCTGTAGTGCAAATCTGATAAATGCAAAAAGCACTAAAACTGCATAGGTGTGAATCCAGCCTTAAGCCCCATACACACTATCAGATTTTCTGTAGATTTTTTTCTTCAGATTTACCAAAACCATGAAGTGTCAGGACCTGCCTGATTGCATACAAATTGAAACTCCTAAGGTTTGACTTCATATTATATGGTTTTGGTAAATCTGAAGGAAAAAATCAGTAGAAAATCTGATAGTGTGTATGGGGCTTTACAGTCAAACTCTCTATGAACTGCATGTACAGTATATGTGCTATGTTCCAATCAGGATCACATATTAAAGATATAGCCTTTGTTGGAAGTTCCAGAAAACAGTATCTGAAAAAACGTACGTTTTTTTCAAGTTTTTATTTTTTTTAAGTTTTGGTATATGAATGGAGACATGTAATAAATATAAAGTAGGTATTTTCCCAATTTTGGTGCAAACACCCTTTTTTCAGAAATGCAACGAAACGAAATGGAAGAGCTGGAACTTCTTTTAAGGAGAATTTTGATTTTGCTAATGAGCTTCTGGTAGGGTTGCCAACTGTTAGTAAATTCATGGACAGTTTGTGAAATCTGTGATTTTTACATATGTCCGTAAATGTCCATTATGGATATGCAGATTGCATATCCGTAATGGACATTCACGGACAGATGTAAAAATCATGTATTTTACAAACTATCCGTGAATTTCCTGACAATTAGCAACCCTGATTTCTGAGAGTATCTGAAAACTGGTTGGATAGTCCACAAGACTAGACTGCCAATATCAAGGGCTACACTCTATTTTAGAGGGACGGGATCGGTAGAAGAGATAGAGGGGAATACCTGTATGTCAAAAGAGACCTGTGTATGAGAATATGAGAGCTGATATCACTAATTCAAGTTGGGATGTTACAGAGGCATTATGCTGAATCTTTAAATTAGTGCATTAAATAATAAATAAATTGTGGGAGTATTTTATAAGCTCCCAAACAAAGGATGATGAAGAGATTCAGCTCCTCTCACATGCTGAAAAGGCTGGGAAAATGGCAATCTTATTATTATGGGCTACTTCACTTATCCTGATATTGATTTGGACATTGGAGCTGCATACTCAACAAAGGCCTGCTATTTCTTGAACTTACTGAATGGCAATTTCCTGTCTCAGATGATGAAAACCCCAACAAAATATAATGTTCTTTTGGACCTATAAATAAAAATAAAAAAAAACCATTTTAGATGTGCAATTTAGGGACACATGGGGGGGGGGAGCTTTACTAATACTGGTCCACGCAGAAGCTGTACATAGTAACCAATCAGCTTCTAACTTCAGCTTGTTCAATCAAGCTTTGGCAATAGAAACTAGAAACGGATACTTACTGAAGGTGGTTACTATGCACAGTTGCACCAGGTTCTGTGTGTACCACATTTAGTAAACCCCCCCCCCCCCCCCATTGGGTAATAGTGATTATAGTGTAATTATTTTGCTATAAGTTACAAAAAAAAGAGGCATATTGGCATGACAAGAAAACTAAATTGTAAAAGGGTAACTTCAATAAGCTGAGCACCTTACTGCATGACAATTTATGGGACAAAATATTCCTAACAAATAACACAGAGAACAAGTGAGAGGAGGTATTTTGACATTGAAAGATGGGTCTGGCACATAAAAAAAACAGGATTGGCCCCTTTAAGCCTCCTGGCCACAGTTTAGAGACAAGAAAGTGCATTTCTGGTAACTAGTTGGTATAAGTACAACAGCCAGAAAAGCTTACCTCTTTCTTAAAATGTGAATGAGTTAGATTCAGGTTGAACTCGTGAATAACCCAAAGCTCATCCCTAATCTTTCAACCATGCCTCTAATATGTCCATAGTTGCTGATTATGTCCCGTAGCATTCCCTCTGTCTCTGACCATCTCCTGTAGTATCCCCACAGTCTTAGACCATTTTCTGTAGTATTCCAAACACTAAACAGGTATATGTGGTCCTTTAATCATTTAATTGGCTTCACTTGAGGACCCCTATATCAAGTAACTTGACCAGTAAGTTGCTCAGACTGAACCACACTTTGCATAAATAAGATACATTTTGCAAATGTAAAAAAATGGTGCCACTTACACAGTTTACCACATAGCAAACAAAGAGCTACACTAAGCTGAAGCACATGTGTAGATTAGGAGTACTCAATTTACCCTTAGTTAGGTTCTGAAAGCGTTATAATTGTAGGATTGTAACAGGAGGTACAATCGTAACAAACATGAACAATTTGTATTAAAACTCACTCAGGGGCACAAGCTGCCAGTTGGACAGCTCATATTTCTTATTTACTTAGTTATTTTGGAACTGGGGTTCCACTAGCTAAATGCCGTTAGCTGCCTGTATCCTTAATTTAAATGCAAGACATAAAAACTGAGGGTGTGAAAATGCCAGTCTGTGTGGTCTCTAGTTCCAAGCACCACTCTCTCTCTCTCTAAACCCCTGCACACTTACTTATGCAGATTAGATGAGAAGAAGGTCCCCATGCTCCAGCTGCATCAGATGCTCATTCTTTGGTCAGTTATCTGCTGGCTGCTCATCTGTGGACTGCTTAATTGCTATAGACAATCATCGTTGCAACAGAGATAATCAAGTATGAATTGTTGCCGGACGATTAAAGTTTCCTGGATGTCACTACGAATTCACTCATTCATTCACTAGCCGATCTTTAAAATAATGGTTGGAGTTCCCTATTAAATAATTAAATAAAATATATTAAATGCATAATCAAAGTAGTATATAAAAAGCCTACCAAAGGTCAGAAAATATACAATAAGTGTTCAAAGTACACCATGACTTACAGAGTTAAATAAGCTTAGCTCCAATTTAGAAATGAAATGCTTTTGTGGTGTTACATTTCATCCTGTAATTGGATTTCCATGCATCTGTGAGCTCGATTCATTTATTTTCCTACAATTAAAATATAAAAAATAATATTAAGTTCTTGTGAAACAGCATGGTAGTCAATTGGTAAATGGTTGAATTGACTAATAGCCTGCATTTCACTGTTAAACTTAAAAACAGTTTAGTTCAAAAAGAATTTACCTTTCACGCTCGGCTAAGCCAATTAATATTCCATGTGTGTCCACTTTCCAATAATAAGGGAAAATTAATCTTCAGACTTCAAAGGGATCAACCCTCAAAGATTTTAGTGACATATCTCTGCACACTTGATTAACATTACCAGTTGAAAAAAGTCCCAGTGAGCTTGATCATTTGTAACACACGTGTGTGACATAAAGATATTACTGCAGCGATAGAGCCTTCATGATTTGCTGTGTGTAAACACTACACTGCTGCACCACCTAGTGGAATAACCTTGATTCTTTAGCAGCAACTACCCTGATTTCCCATTTAAACATATTTGTTGCAGAAACAATATTGCCTCCAAGTACACTCTCTGCACTGCCAAGCTTTGAGAAAACTTTAGAGCAAGATCTTACTTATCTCAATTCTTAAGAAAGTGACATAAGCTGCACCGTGTCCATTTTCCAACTGAGTTCTAAGGGGGATATTTTCCATCATTATCCCCAACTGAGCAGGGGCATTGTTATAATAAGAAAATGAACTGCCCTGGCATCATTATCAGTGTGCAGCATTCTTTTCCAGTCTATCACAAAATATAAAAACTCCTATCGTATGAGGATGCCTAAAACTGAATTGCAAACCACATGGAGGCTTTCTGTGACTGTTTGATCCATAAATCTTGTGTATCTATAAGTTATTAATGGAAATGCATGCATTATATTTTCCTTATTTACTGTAGTAAATATGTAAAGTAAAGCTGCGTTTTGATTTTTTTTAAAAAGCCAGTGCCCCCCTCCTTCACTGCCCTTTTAAAACACTAAACATAATCACAGTACTAAGATGTAGCACAGACTCATTTCCCAATGCCTTGGCCTGGTTACAGGCATACCCCACTTTTAAGTACACAATGGGGTTTATTTACTAAAGTTGGAAAGTGGAAAATCAGGCTCACTTATACATAGAAACCAATGAGCTTCCAGGTTTTATTAAAAAAGCTTAATTCAACAAGCTGGTGTTAGAAGCTCATTGGTTTCTATGCAGAAGTGAGCCTGATTTTGCACTTTCCAGCTTTAGTAAATAAACCCTATCGTGTACTTAAAAGTGGGTTATGCCTGTATAATCCACAGGTTCTGCTCTGGGCTACAGTACTGAATGGAAGAGGTGCCATCTAATTGCCATATTGTAGAGAATATTTTGAATTGTCTCAGTGAGGTTGATTTACTAAAACTGAAGAGTGCAAAATATGTTATAGCTCTGCATAGAAACCAATCAGCTTCCATTTTTTTTTTTTTTTTTGCTCAAAGCTTAATTGAACAATCTGAAGTTAAAAGCTGATTAACTACCATGCACAGCTGCACCGGATTCTGAGTGCACCAGTTTTAGTAAATCTCAGTCATTATCTTAACTTAACCCAGCCAGAATTTTTTATTTTACTTTGGATAGAGCAGGCAATGTTTGAGCTTCTGTAAGATTTTTATTCCAGTCTATGTCCTCATTAGAGAGATTTTCCTTCCCTTCCTATCTCTCTATTAGAGACACAAAACAATAGCCTGTTTTCAGTAGAGTGGGGAAGTATTAAAACTTCCTACAATGTTTTTATTGCCGTCCACACCTTCCTTCTCTGGTGACAACCAAGTTATCCATTTTTGTTACAGGCTTCACAGAAACAGGAAGTGAGGAAAACCCTACCTGATGGGGTCACATACAGAAATAAAAACCTAAAAAAACTGAATTTGTATCTCTTTTCTATTTTATCAAAACCTCAATGTTGGCTGTCTGACCTACTGCATAGTGATTAAGCCAAGTTTGCGTGGAGGTGTCTCTGGAATCAGTTTGCTCTGCAAGAATTTGTTCAGAGATAATTCCGAGCTGACATTCTGAATTTGTGTTTCATTTGATAAACTGGTTGTTCTCCGTGTATGCATTATAAGGGTCTGAGTAGCCATTGCACCATGGTGTACCAGCCTGTAAGCCAGATTATTATTTCCCTGTAGGTTTGTTACCATACTGTAGGACCACAGTATTTCGTGAGATATTTATTTTACTATATTTTTATATAAATTTTACATAAGAAGGAAGGAAAACAGTTAGCAACATAGAAATGTACGATCAAGCCCATTAGTGCCCTAAGTATATTTAGATATCTACCCATGTAAATTAACGTGGGTTACCATGAAAAATATTAAGAATATTAGGAAAGAGAAAAAAAAAGAGGGGGGCTGCTTGTGCTTGTCGACAGAATGTTCAATAATATGTTAGGAAAAATATTTTTTTTGGTTTAAAAATACTAAGGTTACGAAATCAAGTTTTTCCATAAAAGATATCTAGGGTAGCCATACGTCTTGAAAATGAGAGTATCAGTCCTGCAGCCATGCCAATTTCAGTTATCCAATCTATTATTAAAGGAGTGTTTTGAGATTTCCAATGTCTTGGAATTATCACGTTCGTTCCTGTATTTTACTCGCAACCTGAAGATTTATTGGTCCACATACAGGATTTACAAACTTCTTCCTCCGTAAAAGTGACTTCTAGCTCCCTTTCCCATTCCACAAAGTAGGAAGATTTGTCAGGAAAAATCTCAGATAGAAAATAGTTATAAAGGAGAGAAACTGTATAAGTAGCGGGATCAGGTTGTGTACATAGAGAATAGAAAACAGTAAGGGGATGATGTTTTTAATGAGTTATAAAAATTACGAAGTTGGAAGTACAATAGCCATCTACTTGAGAGACAGGGCAAAAAATCATTCAATTGTGTCAGAGGTTTCAGGCCAGTTGAATCAATAACATCAATCATTAGGAAGTGGGTTTTGGAAGAAGCTAAAGAGGGAGGAGGATTTGGTCGCAACCCTGGAGAGAATTCTGGGTTGCCTGTGAGTGGGGTTAATGGATAAATTAAGATAATATAGGAATGTTGAGTAGGCGGTGTCAAATTTTAAGGGTTGCTAGAACACATGAAGGTATAGCGTTTACCTGAGGACATAAAGATGGCAAGATCCACAGCAAAGGCACAAGAGGGTAAGGAGATAGTGATTCCTCAATTTGTACCCATAATTTCCTCAAAGAGTTATGAACCAGTCTAATACTCGAGCTATGTGAACCCCTTTGTAATAATGACCCATATGGGGCAAGCTCACTCCTCCCAGATGTTTGGGCTGGTTAAGATGTGATAACCGATTCTGGCATGAGAATCAGCGCAAATGTAATGCACAAATAAAGATTTTAGGGAACTAAAGAAGGAACGTGGGGGGTTTATTGGTACAGCTTGAAAAATATATAGAATACAGGGCAAAATATCCATTTTCAGGAGAGCCATCCTTCCAAACCATGAATGATTGAAAACCCACCAGTCCTTCAACCTGCTATTTACAAATTACAGTAAAGGTTTATACTTTAAATCATTTGTTGGTTTAGGTTAGATGGAAGTTAGATGGAATTTGAATACATAAGTATTTAATATCTTTAGTTTTCCAAATAAAAGGGAAAGAGTCCTGCAGCATTGAATGTATATCATTGTCTTTGTGAATATTTTGTAAAGTTTCCTCCTGTTTCAGGCTGATGACACTAATCCTCTGCCTCTCACCTTGCAGCAACAGTCAGCCTGACGTGCACATTCCTCCGTTTGACCACTAGACCGTATGCCAGGTCTGCAAGAGGCAGCTCAGCAGCTAACTGGGTGGGCTAACAACACTGCTGTGAATTACAATAGTACATAGTTTACAATAAGCAATAGTTTAGCATGGTTAGCTTAAAATTGGAAGTTCTGCTACTGGCAAGATCTCCAGGTAAGAAACTTTACAACTCACAAAAAAATATTTGCTTCAGAAACATGTATACAGTGAGGCAAGATGACAAATATAATGAAAAATGTTTTTTTGAGTTTACATACATTTTCACCATAAAAGGTAGTTTGCTGGAGCTTGCATGCTTTGATATTGGCAATGGAAGGGGTGTACAGGCACAGCTTTTCAAATGTCCAAGTTTGTATTACTTTTTTGTGATAAAACCAACAAATGTTCGCGCAACTAGGGGGTAAAGATGGGGCTTGAGTTCACAATGTCTATGAATAAGGAAAGTCCTTGGATAAAATGTCCATGCAAAATAAGCTCACTGTAGTGGCAGCTCAGTGTTGGAGCTAGAAGCAGCTCTGGGAAAAACAAGGAGAGACACACCAGTGCCTTCTAAGTGCAGCAAAATTATAACTTTAATGGAAATAAAAGACCATTACTCACAAAGGGAGTATAAAAATCAAGCATGTAACACTGAAGATGTGAAGAAGGAGCACATGCTCCTCAAATGCGTTGCCAACATCCTTATGTCACATCCGGCCAATGACGTCAGATCCGCCGGGCCTTGCGTTACATGGATCCAGGAACTGCCAGAAACCCCTGGCACAGTAGATAGCTGGAACCCTGTTCTCCATCACCCAATGGATACAGTCCTTAATCTATGCTGCTAAGGACCCCCTCTGCTCAATTTTATACTCCCATTATGAGTAATACTCTTAATTCCATTAAAGTTATCACTATGCTTTTCACTTTTTTTGTGACCATATATGTAGCATTGCTAGTATTTTGTTCTTATGCTGCGTGCGTACACACGATCGGACTTTCCAACAGGAAATGTTCAATGTGACAAAATGCGACGTGTATGCTCCATCGAACATTTGCTTGTAAAATTTCCACACACAAATGTTTGAGAGAAGGTGCTCAAATTTTCCAACAACAAAGGAAAGTATGATTGTGGGTACACAAGTCCGATGCACAAAAGTCCACGCATGCTCAGAATCATGTTCATTTAATCTTTCTTTATAATGCTAGAACAATGAAGTTGTTTTGCTGCTGATATTCACACAGAGTTCTGACTCTGATTATTTTAGTATTTCTCGTGATCTCATGAATATAATTTGTTTTTGGTGTTTTTTTTTTTTTTTTTTTATCAAGCTCTCCAGAATAATCTTTTTTTATTTTTCATAGTGATCCGCTTTTTAAAAAAAAAATAATTCTCCAGATTGCCAGAATAAAATTTATATATATATTTTTCCTAGTGATCTCTATAATATTTTTTTGTCATTCTGTGTGTCAAGTTACCACAGCACGATTATTATCTTATATTTTTTTTACCTCGAATAGGTTGGTTGGTGTTGGTGTCCCTTGTTAATTTGACATTGTATTTTTGAAATGTGCCTGCCTACTCACAAACAAACTGTCCTTTTTGAGCTAAAACACATAGCCAAGTATTTCTCAAAACCAAAATTTTTAATTTATTAGGGTTCCTAAAAAAATAAAGAGGAAGGCAATGCTGGAGAAACAGTTGGAATCATTGAAGCCTTTGTACCCCAGGGCAGACATCAATTATTTGACAGGCCAAATTGGTAACCTGATGAGTCCATTTAATAGGGAGCACAATACAGTCCAGGACTCAGAGAGATCGGGAGCAGCAGCAGATGACATATATGTCCCGAGGCTGTGGTCTTACAACAGCCTGCATCTTTTGCCAGACCACACCAAACCCAGGGCATCACTCTCAACACTTCCTTCCACACTTCCTTCCATGCTGCTGTCATGGGTTGGGTGGCTGTGTTGTTGGAGGTGTTTCTGGAGGTGGTGCGGGTGTTGCTGGAGGTGGTGAATGAGTAATATGGTCCAAATAACACACGTGGCTTTTATTTGTGAGTTGGCCCCTCATCCCCTTGTTTAGGGCCTGAAGTATTACCTCCTCACAGATGAAACGTTGGCCCTCCTCCATTTGTTCCAGTTTACTGGCTGTCAGACATCCATATGACTGGGGCCACCAGGGGTTGTTGTAAGGACCGCAATAGCCTGCCAAATCATAACAGTCGCTGACTCCTCCAAGTTCTTCGCCTTCCTGGTCCTTTTTGATGGAAGGCGGAGGGGAAGAACCTGGGATTCGGTCAGGCTGCTTTCCATGGCCACTTCCTGGCTGCCACTTTCCACGGCCACCTCCTGGCTGCCACTTTCCATGGCCTCCTCCTGGCTGAGACTTTCCTGTGTATGAAAATGGGACATAGTTTTAGTTTTTTGGTCATCAATCACACACAATTAGCTCATGACTGTTGCAATTTGAATGTTAACAAATCGAAAAGACTATACTTCTGACCCTAGCATTTTTCATTCTTGTCCCAATCATTTTTGGCTACTATTGTCTATGTAAACCACTTTGTTAAATCAGAAATGAGTGATAAATAATAGCATCTGGTTAACATCATTACATTTTTGACAAGAAATGTGTTGAAGAATGCTATACCTGGGTCAAGCTGGGCTTCTCCACATCTTCTTCCTGGGTGGAAGGCCCAGGTTGGACTTCTGAAGCCTTAACTGCTGTGGAAGGAAGTGTGGAAGGAAGTGTGGAAGGAAGTGTTGATAGCAATGGCCTGGGTTGACTCTGGTCTGACAAAAACTGCAGTCTGCCGTAGTACCACAGCCTGGGGACATAAACATCATCTGCTGCTTGCACTCCCTATTGTATGTGCTCCTCAGGCCACCAATTTTGGCCTTCAAATAGGAGATGTCTGCCGTGGGAGTCAACGGCTTCACTAATTCCAACAGTTGCCCCAGCGCTGCCTTCCTCTTTAGCTTGTTTGAGTAGTCCCTGTTTTTGACTTGCCAGAGACATGGCAGCTTCCTGTACATGTCTATGATGTTTGGCAGGAAGCCTGGGTCAGTAAATTTATCAATTTTCTCTGCAAGACACAACACAAGGCAAACCCAAATGTCAGGCTAAACTCTCCTAATCTTGTCCCAAAATAGGCCTCAACCTATAAGCAGTATAGGCCACTAACCACTGATGCCCCAAGTTAAAATTGTACCTATATTTGCATGCTACTCCGTCCTCCGCTGACAGATTGTACGTATGATGCACGCGTGTTATGCTTTATATACACTGTATATATTGCTGTGCAAGCCCCTGTCCTTCTTTCTAGTGTATTCCCTGCCCCTTCTCTTTCAGCGCAGTGGGAGAGCACTAGGCGGAGAGACAGCAGGTGCATGCAGAGAGCAGTAATGAGGAGGAAAGCCCGGAGCAAGAAACGTCCCGATCCAAGACGAGATAATAGCCCTCAAATATGTTCTTTGTAGAGATGGTGGAGATGGTGGACATCTCGAAGATACTGGGGGTCTCTCCATGTGTTAAACTTTAACAAAAAAGGTAAGTATTCAAGCTTTGGAAAGGGAAAAAAACATGTTTTTAGCTTGCTTTCCTAATCAAGTCCAATCAGTATAATCAAACACAGCTTGATTCAACTGAAGGTGTAGAACCATCTCAAGGATGATCAGAAGAAATGGACAGCACCTGAGTTAAATATATGAGTGTCACAGCAAAGGGTCTGAATACTGAAGACTGTGTGATATTTCAGTTTTTCTTTTTTAATAAATCTGAAAAAATGTCAACAATTCTGTGATTTTCTGTCAATATGGGGTATGGTGTGTACATTAATGAGGAAAAAATTAACTTAAATGATTTTAGCAAATGGCTGCAAAATAACAAAGACTGACAAATTTGAGGGGGTCTGAATACTTTCCATCCCTGCTGTAGAATGTGATGTTAAAGGATAAAACTTACCTTAATACAGTCCTTCTGCAGGACCTGAATAATGACAGAACAGGTCTCTGGAATAATGATTCCCAGAGCCTGGGGGGAGATTCCAGTCGTGAACTTAATATCCTGGAGACTTCTCCCCGTCGCCAAGTACCGCAAGGTGGTGACGAACCTGTGCTCTAGAGTGATGGCTTGCCGCATGCAGGTGTCCTGCTTCATAATATAAGGGAACAGCAGCAAAGCCAACAGACGGTGAAACATTGGGGTCCATCATCTGGAGATAATTCCTGAAATCATCAGGATTATGCTCCTGGATCTCCCTTAACAAAGTCATGTGTGATAATTGGTCATGCTGGAGCAAGCAGTTCTTCGTCCATGAACTCCTCCTCGCCCCTGTTCATGGACTGGACTTGGTTCAAAGCAAAAACTTCAACACCAAGGCCAAGCACAGCACGAACTCTACGACAAGTATGTACCCGCAACATGGCTTGAAAACTGTCGGCTGCTCAAAACGAACTGACAGAACGCACTGAAAATCAGAAAGGACCTGAGAAGAACGATCTAAAAAATCAGAAACAAGCGGATAAGAATGAACTGAAAAACAGAAGCAAACTATTAAATAGAACACACTGAAAGACAGGAAAGAACTGACAACACGCACTGAAGAACAGATATGAACCCACAAGCACAAACTGAAAAACACAAGGCTGAAAAGCGCGAATTGTATCTCACCAATCTTCTACTAACACAAGATAATCACGAGATTAGCAGAAGTAGCCCAAAGGGTGGCGCAATGGTTACTGAACTTTTTTATAGTCCCGTCGTATGTGTTGTACGTCACCGCGTTCTTGACGTTCGGAATTTCCGACATTTGTGTGACCGTGTGTATGTATGACAAGTTTGAGCCAACATCCTTCGGAAAAAAATCCACGGTTTTGTTCTCGGAAAATTCGATCATGTGTACGGGGCATTACTGTCATAAGAAATAGCATACGGTAAGCATTGTATTTTAAAGCCTGTGGCAGGTACATGAGAGTAGTACAAAGCAAAGAGGACATTGGGTCTACTAGACAACTGGGAATAAGGGTGCAAATCATTTTCAGTCAATTATACTGCTGATCACCAGGGAAAAAGTGGGAAAAATACATTATTATCAGTTAACACATCTTGATCTACTGTATCTTATTTTAACCCACTCGACACTGAATATTAAATAGGCAAATAATTTATCACTGCACTACTAGAGTGTCATTGAGCATATGGATATTTATAGTGGCACTAGGGCCAAGGGTGTGTGTACACAAGACTCATATACTGACCATATTATGGTGCAAACAACCTAATTTGTATTCTTCAAAGTAAATGATGTCTGTGTTCAAATTAAATCATGGTGTTGGCAACATCCTATTAATTTCTATGGTTATATTTTTGAAAAATTAAGTTGTATCTAGCAGTTGTGTGACATTCATTTTCAGTTGTGTAATAATTTTTTTAGTTGATAATGAAAAAAATATAGTTTGTTTTGTGTTCTTTATAATAACCTTTTTAACCTGTAAACTCTTATGAGCAGGGCCCTCCTAATCCCCCTTGTATTTTATTGTATTGTAACTGTACTGTCTCCATTTATATTGCTAATTGCTGTCCAAATTGATGGCTCTATATAAATCCTGTATAATAATATAATAATAATAATTAGTAATTATTAGTAATAATTAGTTAAACCGACGTTGTTGGATGTGGAGGAAGATGATCACAAAGGAAAGGAGAATGATTTTGGATAAAAGCTGAGAAATTGATGAACAACATTACTACTTATCTTGGGGCAAAGTTATGGCAGCTTAATTGGTGACCATCCTGAGAGCTCCTGTTGTGCACCAGAAACATTAGAAGTTCACCACAAATGGCTGGACTGAGCCCCTAATTAGTTTATGTCTATGAGTTGCTTAAAGCACACCTATAAGTTTCAACATCACCTATAAGAGCATGCTGACTTTTCTCTTGTATACTGTAAAGTGCTTTTAGATTCTGCAAGCAAGTACTGCTCTGGCAATGCATTTGGAGTGGCACAGTAATGTGAATATGTCTGAGGAGCAGATTTGCAATATATTGTTTCGTCTTGCTTACATCCATTAATGATATCAAAAAACCAACACTGCACTCAACTACTATGAGTTTAGAGAGTACACAGCCTGGATCACTGCCAGGTGCAAGAAGAGGCACCGGTGGATAATTTAAACAGTAATTACAACAGTGCACAGCACATAGCACAGAGCCATGCAGAGAAGGAGTCACAATAGAAACATAGTTACATAGTGGGTCAGGTTGAATAAAGACATCTGTCCATCCAGTTCAATCTGTGTGGGTGTGTGTATGCATTTATGTCTGTAACACTTCCCATGTCCCTCTATATTGATTATGCTAAGATGCAGGGCCATCTTTAATTTTTATTGGGCCCTGGGCAAACATTTTCTCGGGCCCCCCCTCCATTCTAAGACATACTAAAAAATAGCAGATAGACTCAAAATCAGTTTACTGCAGCAGATCACGCAGCGATTGCAATTATTTGCCGGAGGTTACAGGCTATCCTTACAGCTCACTGGCTGGTTGCTAGAGGTTACAACACATAATTTCTGCTTGCCGATTGGTTGCTAGAGGTTACTGCACATTATAAGCGCTCACTGATTGGTTGCTAGGGGTTACCGCACATCATTACCACTTACTGATTAATTGCTAGAGATTAAAGTAGATCACTACTGTTCGCTGATTGGTTGCTACAGATTAATGCACATCATTACCACTCACTGAGCAGTGGAGCAATCCCAAATAAAAGCGGCACATTAATACACATACTACAGGAGAGGGTCAGAGAGTGCAGACATTATACAGGATATTACCAGAGACTGCAGACATACTGCAGGAGACAATCAGACACTGCGGACATACTGCAGGAGAAAATCAGAGACTGAGGACATACTTCAGGAGATTACCTGAGACTGCGAACATACTGCAGGAGATTACCTGAGACTGCGAACATACTGCAGGAGATTACCAGAGACTGCGGACATACTGCAGAAGACAACCAGAGACTCTGGACATACTGCAGGAGACAATTAGACACTGCAGGAGATTACCAGAGACTGCAGACATACTGCAGGAGACAATCAGAGACTGCAGACATACTGTAGATTACCAGAGACTGCGGACATACTACAGGAGATCACCAGAGACTGCAGACATACTACAGATCACCAGGGACTGCGGACATACTGCAGGAGATTACCAGAGACTGTGGACATACTGCATGAGACAATCAGAGACTGCAGACATACTGCAGGAGACAGAGACTGCGAACATACTGCAGGAGATAGAGACTGCAGACATACTGCAGATTACCAGAGACTGCGGACATACTGCAGGAGACAATCAGAGTTATTTATTACATATAAAATGACTTGACATGATTATCCAAACCTTTCTGCCTTTTTAAAAAAAAATGTATGTCATTTTATATGTAATAAATAACTTATTTTATATACGTTTTATGTTGTTGTGTATCAGTACCAATAGTCCCCCATACCCAACTGGGTGGGAATTATTTGTAGGGTTAGCCTCAGCAACTACCCTTCTAGCTCCACACTCTCCTATTTCTCTCCCTGTAGATTGTAAAGTGCTACACAACCTGTTGGCACTATATAAATCCTGTATAATAATATTATATATAATAATATTAATATATATAATAATATTAATGAAAAAACTACAAGTACTGTTTTCCGCTGCTCTCCTCAGCACCCAGTTCATTCATTCTTCCTCTAGTTTTGTAATAGAAAGCACAAACGCCTATAGGGGCAGAGTGCAAGAGGAAGACAGGAGCCTGACACTGAACCTTCAATCTGCAGATTGCAGGTGCAATGCTCTGTAAGTTCCAGTTAAAAAAAAGCACTTTTTTTTACCTGAAAAAATAAGTCCATTTATTGTTTTTGAAAGGTGAACTTACCCTTTAAGGTCTTTGATTCAGTCATGTGACTGTTTTTTAAAATCTCATGCCCTCTCTTTAAGGTTGACATTTTTTTGAAATTTGAGATGTTGTAGAAAATAAAATATTCCACATTGTTAGAATGTTATTAGATCCGGTTTCTCCTCCCATCTGGCTACAAAAGAGGTCTTGACCTGTTTGATTTTGCGAATGACAGTTGAAGTCCCTTTTTGCTCTGGGACTTGTATGACTAAGGGTCCGTTCACACAGGGGCAACACGACTTGTAGGCGACTTGAGTGAGGCAACTTGGACACGACTTGAGTTAAGATCACAGCGCGACTTGGGACGACAACATAACTTACAAATAAAAATGATGTGAATGTACTATATATATATATATATATATATATATATATATATATATATATATATATATATATAGCGGGATTACAAAAGGCGCTGACCCAGCATGCTAAAATGACGAAAGGTGACCCTGTTGTAAAGTGTGACCCTCGGAAGGCAGTGCAGCAGACCCTGCCAAAGATATATATATATATATATATATATATATATATATATATAAGAGTAAATTATCAGAACTATATATGGACCTCAAATAATCAGGATCATTATCATGGTGGAATTGTCAGTGCAGCACTGCTCACACCATGTGCTCAATGTACACAGAACCTCACTGTGTGAGTGACAGCCCGGTTGGTGTACCTACCCCACCTCCCAGCCAATTACAGCCAAGTCACAGGCAGCTTGCAAATACTGTCTGCTTTAGCCCCATTTCTGATTGGACTTATTTCTAGGACTGTCTTCTGGTAGAAGGGAGACAACCTGCCATCTATGAGAGTCCGTCTTTATTAAAAGCCAGTGTATAGGGGGTGGGGTCAGGAGCTCCACTGGCTCTCACTACAGCCACTCTGTTCTGAGCATAAAGGCTGCATGGGGCGGGTCAGAGCGTCAGTGGAGCTCCCAGCCCTGCCCCCTCTCTGCTGGCTAGCGTGGGAATACAGCCTCCTGTGCACTCTGCAAAGCCATCAACGGGACCCCAATTCACGTGTAGCGCGGGCGCCCCAACAAAGATATACACATACAACATACATACAGTATCTCACAATAGTGAGTACACCCCTCACATATTTGAAAATATTTTATTATATCTTTTCATGTGACAACACTGAAGAAATTACACTTTGCTACAATGTAAAGTCGTGAGTGTACAGCTTGTATAACAGTGTAAATTTGCTGTCCCCTCAAAATAACTCAACACACAGCCATTAATGTCTAAACCGCTGGCAACAAATGTGAGTACACCCCTAAGCGAAATGGCCAATGGCACTGCCTAATAAAGTAGCATGCATGCTCCAAATGTGTGCATGGATCCAGCCTTCCACACAGAGACTTCCTGCCTACAGATTCCTCCTGCACCCTCTCCATCCAGCCTCGGACATCGGAAACCACTGGCGATGCCAGGTACAATAGGACCGTGATCTTCAGCTGCTGCCACGGATCTCTGACATTATCTAGAGAACACACTACTTATGTGCCTGGAATAATCTTCTGTCTATTGAGTGCATTTCCTTAAATAAACCTGTCTTTGTCATATTACTACACTCAGAACGGCGTTGCTCTCTTCTCTTCTTATATTTATATATTGCAAACATCTCTCCTCTTATGTGTCTCTTCTACAGGGAAAACAGTCCTAATGTGTGTAGCCTTTCCTCATAACTGAGGTCATAACTGAGGTCATCCAGCCCCCTTATTAGTTTAGTTGCCCTTCTCTGGACTCCCTTCCGATTCCATTCTTCCTGAGGACTGGTGGCCAGAACTGGATTGCATGCCCAAGATGCATCCGAATCTAGGTTTTGTAAAAGGTGTAGAATTATAGATTTGTCTCTTGAGTATATCCCTTCTTCAATGAATACTAATAGCCTGCTGGCCTTTCCTGCTGCAGGTTGGCATTGCATGTGATTGCTGTGTGTGTCATCAACTAGGACCCCAGATCCTGTTCTATTCTCGATACCCCCAGGGGTTCTCCTCCTAGTGTGTAGCATGCAATCATATTTTTACCCCCAAATGCATCACTTTACACTGTCCTACATTAAGCCTCATTTGCCATTTAGTTGTCCACCCCCATATAACATAGAACAATGCAGTTTAAAGTGCATATCCAGCAGCACAGAACCAGGGAGAGAATAAGTCAACGTAAAGCGTGAGGTAGTGCAATTGTCAGTGCATATCTTGCAGCACAGAACCAGAAAGTAAAGGAGCAATATGGGAGCAGAACTCTGCAGATGGGAGCACAAAACCTGCAACACAGAGCCAAGGCGAGAAAGGGTCAAAGGGAGGGAGTGGAACAGTGCAGACCATAGCATATAACCTTCAGCACATAGCTAATGGAGAAAAAGCCTCAGTGAAAACATCCCCCAACTGCAGCACAAAGTCAAGGAGGGAAAGAGCCACAACGAAGGCTTGGAAGAGTGTAAATGACAGTAGATGACATGCAGAATACAGCTAGAGTGAGAAGGAGCCACAGTGAAGGAGTGGAACTGTATAGATGACAGCTTATAGCCCGCAGAACAGGGCCAGAGGGAGAAGGAGCCACAGTGTAGTAGTGGAACAGTGCAGATGACAGTCTCACATCCAAAAGCATTAGAAGTGATGGTGAGGAGACAAAACAATCCAGATGACAGCTCACAGCTGCAAAAACAGAGCACGTTATTCTCTGTGTCTGGGCCCTGAGCTGTAGGTGGCAGCCATTGATATTTAATGGCCGTCTGTGATGGCTATCCTTTTACACTTTCTAAGATTATCATGCAATGCTGGAGCTGCTCACCTTTTGCTCCTTACAATTCATTTACTCGGTTTTGACTACATTAAGTTACAATTAGATGCACTATGCCATTTGATTTAATAGACCGCCTTTTTTCCCATATCAACTCTGTGTTTTATTGTCTGCAAGGTCAAGTCCTTTCATAGAATGGGTAATTCATAAAGCATTTAGCACATTTCTCCAAGTACATTGTTTAGTTGAGCTTATTAAACACCAATCCTGCACCTCCCAGAACAGAGTATGATGTAAGAGATGAATATCAAACAAAGCTATACAGGTGAGGTATTGTGACATTCAGTATAGCAAGGACATTCCCATAAAGCCATATCATAAAATGGTGTAGCTTGCTAATAACGAATAGTAAGAAATTCCTCAAACGCTGAATTTACTTTTATTGACATACATGCGTCTCTACGTTTGTCATTCTTCTGATCACTGAAGTTGAAAGTCAATTTGGTCTATTTCCTTAACCAAGTAAATGAAACACTATGTCTTTGTTCTAAGCATTCATATTCTTTTATCCTCTTCTTATCTGCAGATTATTTTTTATGTTTTTAACATTGTTCCATATTCACAGCAGCCTTTCAAGGGCAGAATCACTGTCAGATGAAGCTATTTCCATTGCAGAAAAATAATAGAAAACTCTGTTTTGCTACACATTAAAAATTATCTATCTCCCTTTCAAAATCAAACAATCTATATTTCAACTGATTTGTTTTATTTTTATCGCTTTTGCATATGCAGCACTTTGTTCCCCTTCGAGGTTCTTTCTGCTTTAATGAGCCATTATCACCCTAGCTAAAACATGTCTGAAAAATCTCGGTATTTCTCCATTAAAATTGGTTTGGAGAAGAAAACCTAAGGGGAACAGCAAACTGCAAAGATAAAAAAGAAGAAAAAAAGAAAATCTCTTCTAATAAAAGAAAGATTGGTTTGCGGCATGTTCAATATTTTGTCTGGTATGCACATAGTCTAGGCAGTACGGAAGAGAAAAAAAAAAAAAAACCCCTACAATGTAATACTAGGAAATGAGTGTTAAACTGAGTTTCTTTTTAATTTTCGTTTTCTTGGTATCACACATATTATTCAACACAGCAAAGAACAACTGGGAACCGAACAGGGATAAATAATACGACAGATGAGTGAAATATACATGAGATTCTATGCATGAAACAAATTGAGGTTTAGAACTGTGACCTAATTTCATTGAACAAAAATTTGTGAAGCAGAGAGCATGTCATGATGTGCTGCTAAGCAGGAGTTATTGGGATGATTAGCAGAAATATACAACGAGGGTGGGCAAATGTGTAAAAAAAGAGGCCTAACTAGCTTACATTACTGAGCAAATTTAATTAGTCTGATGGAAATAAGACATCTATTACAGATAAGCTGGAGAGATTCCAGAACTGACAGTAAAGTGAGTTTAAAATGGCTCATTTCTTTCCATAATAAAAATCATCAGTCATTCTTTATTTAACCCATGCAGATCATTGATTTTCACACTTTTTTAGCTCATGGTTAAGATGAGCTCTCATCATTGAAGGCTTATTATTTTAATGGCCACATTTTTAATCGTTGATGTTGTGGGTGTTTACTAGAAAAGGTGTGCCCATTCATTAGATAAATAAATAGATAGCAGTGGCGGCGGGTGTTTTATTTTATTTTGGGGGGATTGGGTTGAATGTTTGCCCCCCAAGTGGCACTCCCCTCTGTTTTCTGGTCCAACCGGCACTTACCCCATGGGCACTTTCTCCCACTGGCGAATGGCAGGCAGCGTGGAGCAGCAGCTTTGTGTCCTCTTCTCCATGGTGGCTTCCAGCTCCTCCCTTCCTCCTCCTAGGCATCCAATAGGATTGCCTGTCCTTTCAGCAAATCTGGTGACTGGTCTCAAAACCCACTTCCTGATTGGCCTTGAGGAGTATCAGTGTTACAACAGCGAATAATCATTTCTGTTGTAACACACCTCGGTGGGATCGGAGCGCACTCTCTGCGAGCCAAGCCCACCCTATATTGAAGCCTATTAGAGCCTCGGGTGTCCTGAAGGGCCCAGATGCATGGATGGGGGGCAGCAATGGATAGGGAGGGTTGCGCCCATGCGGCTTAACTGACAGGCCACCCCTGATATATAGATAGATAGATAGATAGCTGACTGGTTTCTATCAGATTTTGCACTCTCCAGTTTCAATAAATAACCCCCTCTATGTTTATATAGAAAATTAATATAATAGGTGTTATTTTATAATTATTATCAGCTTCTGCACTTCCAGGGTTCTAATCAGGATAGTGACCAGGTCAGCATCATTTTAGACATAATTTCCCTTTGAGAGTATCTCACCAAAAATGACATTTTTGCTGGCCAAAATCTGACTTGTATCTTAGTGCAGCTTAAAGTGCAACAATAAAAATGGAAAATTCCTTTAAATACAGTTCCCGGGGGGGGGGTCCCCTTAGTCTGATTGCAAAGTCGCACATCTGTACTATGTATAGAACATGCTACAGCAAAAATGTATTTTCTAAAGAAAAAAATACAAGTCAAATCACATTTAAATTGACACGTGGTTGTAATTATCTGCACCCAACTATTTAAAAAAAAGATTTTAAAAAAATGACATGGGCACCCCCCTAAAATCCATACCAGACCCTTATCCAAGCATGCAGCCTATAAGGTCAGAAAAGGGGATTGATGAGTGAGCACTCACCCTCCTGAACCATACCCCCACCCCAAAGCACCTTGTCCTCATGTTGATGGGGACAAGGGTCTCTTCCCCACAACCCTGGGCTGTGGTTGTGGGGGTCTGTGGGCGGGGGGCTTATCAAAATCTGGAAGTCCCTTTTAAGAAGAGGGTCCCCAGATCCTGGCTCCCCCCATGTGAATGAGTATTGGGTACTATGTACCCCTACCCATTCACCAAAAAAGTGTAAAAAAGTGGTAAAAACACAGAGACCGGAAACTTTTCTTATCTTTTTATCTTTTACTCTTTCTTTCTCTTTCTTTTTATCTTTTTCATCTACTCCTCTTCTTCTCTTCCTTCTTTTCTTTCTATTTACTTTTCATATATGAGATATGAACACAGGATTTTGATTTACTCCTAATACTCACATATATACATTAGAATCTCTGTTACTCATACCTGACTGATTTCTTATTTATTATCGCTTCCATATGACATCCAATGCAGGATAAATGAGAATCATATAGTTCGATACATAATCTCTTCTTACCTTAATTAACATACTTTTATTCTTGATACATCCTACCTTACTTCTTAAAAATGCCCCTCACACATTCACAGTCTGAACCCATCTGGGGTGAATGGTTGGTTGGGAATTCAGAGATGTTTTTTCAAAGTTATACTAACATCCTTTCTTCTTTGTATATTGTAATTGTCGAACATTTTATTTTTATATGCTTAAATGTGATTATATTTAAGAATGTCTTATTCTATTATTCTGTATCATATCCCATATTTGCATTTTTTTCCTCTATCTTTTTCTTGACATTATATGTCTTTTCTTATATAAACTTCAATAAAAATATTGAACAAGAAAAACACAGAGACCGTTTTTGGCAATTCCTTTACTAAAAAACAAAAAATAAAAAAACAGCGCCCCCCGATGTAAATCCATCGTCATTCACACTGCCCGCCGCACCCAAAATGAAAACGAAAAAAATGCTCCGCCTTCATTGACAGCTGACTGCCGAATTCCTCCTCCTTCTTATATAGGTAAGGGCAGGGCCACTTGGCGATGCCACCCCCCTTGTGATGTCCCGGACCAGTGCATGCTAGTTCATTGATGTCACAAAGCACCCCCCATGCTAAGGGCATGGGGCCTGGTATGGTTCAGGAGGGGGGCGCCCACTCTTCCCCCCCCTTTCCTACTCGGATAAGGGTCTAGTATGGATTTGGGGGGCTCACAACGTTTTTTTTTTGGCCTGTGGTTCCCCTTTAAATCCATAGCAGACCTGAATGTGTTTTTTTACCAGCAAATATTTCTTTATTTTATTCAGCTGTCAATGGGGCTCCTTGGTTGTTAAGGACGCTGCAGCCGGCTTCCCGGCCCCGCTACTTAACAACCAGCTTTTACTGCACCCTGATTGGGGAAAGCTTTCCCCAGTCAGGGCGCAGAATGCACTGTGTAGCGCCCAGTGCATTGCAGGGCATTCGGCGGGGCATACACCCTGCAAATTCAGGTGTTCCCTGAACAGGGAGAAAAGCCAATGTTCGGCCCGAACTCATGCTTTGGCGAACCGTTCTCCCAACACTAACCTGGACACCCTGCTTAGATTAAAGAGTCCCTGCCTTCTTTGAATTTGACACTTCCAGGAGTGTTGAATGGCTGTGTCTCCAGCTGCTTGCTGGTACCTTCCCATTACTGCTAAAGAGTATGTATGAGACATGAACCACAGGAGTGGTTAATATACTTACTTCTTCTCTTGCAGTGGATTGATTTGTTAACAGGCCCGACAGGGTATATTTAAAGTTATATCAATCGCAAAGTAGATCTTTAGAAACTCTCTTTTCATGTTTAACTTCATCCAGTAATAATAAGTGTTTGCTGGTGTAAATTATCACTAAAATTATATGTAAAGACTTTATAAACAAGATAAATTGTTTTTTGTGGATTTTTTTTACTTCAAAGTGAGTATGTTTAAAAACTGCCTGGGTCAAAACTAGTTAAAATCGCATCTTAATCAGAATCAGTATTTAACATTAGAATTAAATTTAGGATTGTTTCTCCCCTTTTGGGTGGCGCTCCACTTTAAGTTGTTAATTCCTTACACACAGAGTAAATTATTGAAATCAGAATATACTTTTTAGGTAGCTTCAAACACGTGATTTTTTTGCATATATGACAAATAACTCACATGTATTACTGTTAATCTTGCACATATTTCACTTCATTATCAACCCTCATTATAGTTGATGTACAATATAAAATTTTTAAACAAGAAATTCATCGTTCAAAAACAGTTTAAATAAGCAAGAGAAGATCTCCCAGCTTTAAAAAAAAAAAAATACTCCAGTATCTCTAGATTAAAAAGAACTCAATTTTTCATGGGTCATGCCTGGAATGTTATTATTCTATCTAAATTACTAGGCCGAAGGGGCATCAGTGTTCCAAAAGCTTGCATTGCAATTTCTTCCAGTTAGCCATTAAAATGTATCACTTTGATAATGATATTCCTTTTTTTAAACAACATCTCCTCTCTTTTGGGTCTGCCTAGTGGATATTATATCAAAAATTATATAAATATTCTGCTATCCGTTGATCTAATAAACATGTTTCATCCAGCTAATAAAATTATAGTTACAGTATAACAAGTGAGAAATAAATAGAAAAACAACATGTAAAACAGCAAATAAATGGTGAAAGAGGCTATATTAAGCATGACCTCTTCAGTAATTGTTTAACCCATTCTTTAGAATAGGTCACTTCTCTTTATTTGAGGTTAAAGGTGCACTACTGTCAAAACCCCAAAATCTTGAATTATGTTTCCACTGGTCCTGTTACATGGTTTAGGTAAATTTGGTACAAAGGTAAACTCAGACTAAAGTCAGCCATACATGGATCGTAATTTGGCCGGTTGTGCAGGGAATGGACGAATTTTGATTATTGTGGACACTGAGGTTGTACAAAAGTCTATTTGCCAATCTACTTTTGCACATCCGCCCTTGCAGGCTTTACCCACTGAACAAGCGCTGCAGGCTATAGCCGAGCCATCAGACTACAATAGCTCACAGTGTGTGAATGAGGGGATACTGTCAGTTTTTTTTTTTTGTACAACCCGCTGGTTGAATTTAAAAAATGGACTCATCTATGTGCAGTTTACGGTAATGTGAGTAAACTTTATGACTTGAATATTGCACATTCTACTAACACACGATAAAAAGCATGGGTTAAACTAACTCCCCAGGGCTAAAGAGCATGAGTTTTTCTCCCTGACTGCCCGAGCACCCCTGTGGGATCTGCAGTGCATGCCAACGTTCAAGAAAAACAAACAAAAACCCGCACAGCGGCCCTTAACAAACTACCTCCTCTGGGTATGGGAACAGACCACAATGTCACAAGATGGCGCCCACTCCAGGCTGACATGTTTGCCTCCCTGATACAGCGGTCTCTCCTTCCGCCTCATCAGAACTGAGTGAGTACTCTCTCCATCTCACTAAGGCTGACCTGGAGGATAGTTTGTCCACTATGTATGACAAACTAGCCCATAAATTCCAAGTGGAATTATACAAATACATCAGCACCCTGACTGGATATTACAGCATTAGGGGGATGGACAGATATGTTAGAATCTAAACATGATGAACTACACCTTGCCTATGTAGATCTACACACAGATCACGAGGTCCTATCTGACACTGTGCTTCAATTACAAACCCACTTGGAGGATTTGGACAACCGTAATAGAAGAAACAACATCAGGTTGCGCGGGGTACCTGAGACGGATACTGATTTATCTGCGGGACAGGATCCATAGAGCTTTAAGGCTCAAACCACCACCTGAAAAAACCCCCAGGAACATTGTGATGTGCCTGAAGGACTTTCTCGTGAAAGAGGACATCCTGCAAGCATCTAGTAACACCCCTCGTATCCAACCGGTTCACGGTTCAAATATATCCGGACATATCCCCTGCCACTCTGGACAAGAGGAGAAGGATGAAGGAGGTCATGACAGTTCTGTAATTAGCCAGGATCTGTTACAGATGGGGGTTCCAGTTCAAGCTCTCGGTCCCCCATAATGCTACTATCTATATGGCCACCACAGTTGCAGAAGGCAGGTAGCTATTGGTAAAACTGGGCATACTGAACCTCAGAATGCAC
Organism: Lithobates pipiens; assembly: GCF_037356315.1. Taxonomy (NCBI): domain Eukaryota; kingdom Metazoa; phylum Chordata; class Amphibia; order Anura; family Ranidae; genus Lithobates; species Lithobates pipiens. The sequence goes on from NW_027507718.1 coordinate 19,630,880, forward strand.
TCCCCTCTACCCCTCACCCAACCCAACCCTATTCTGGGCTACCCCACCATCCCAACATGACAGGAAGAACCGTCAACGCTCCAGAGATCAAGTCGCCTGACTCCTGCTGGTCTGAATCGCTTAAAACCTGCTCTACACGGAGGTGAGTGCTGAAAACCCAGTTTGTTTTTTGTTTGTTTTTCTCTTATCTTTCTCTTATCTTTTTATTTTCGGCATTGAACTTATCACTATAGTCTCTTAGGCTCTAGCAAAAGTCTCTTTTCACCCACTTGAACTGCCCCCCTACCTGCAGTCACTCTTACCAAGAAATACCTTTCCCACCTTTTTCCTGAGGGGAGAGATCCCAGGGATACCAACTTACCTCCTTTTTAATACTTTTATTCAGCAAGTGGGAAATCGCGCATTTGTGGTGTATTGGACTAGATAGTCCACTGAACTTGCTTATGCAGGTCAGGGGGGTCTTTCCACCTTGGCCACTTAGAGTTTGGTCCATTATTATTGTTCTACAGTTTTGTTATATATGTTCTTTATGTTTATTAGAGATAGTCTCCAGGGTTACTAAAGGATATTCCCGCTTACAATTCAAGACACAGTGGAACAGAGCTCTGCTCCCCCGGGCTCCTAGCGGCTACCACAGCTTTTGATTCACATATAATTCTAGCGAGTTTTCGACCAAATGGGCCAGATGAGCTGATTGAACATTGGCTGGTATCTACTGTACTCCAATCCCCAACAAATGTATTCACACTTATAAGCTTTTCAAGATATTTCAATTAAAATGGGTCTATGAATAATATCTGTGAGAGGCTTTAACTCGACACAGAAATGGAGGAAGGCCTTTAAATACTATAAGAATCAAGGTGCAGATATTATCCTGATGCAAGAGACCAACTTTTCTTCTACCAACCACCCAAAATACTTTGACAAATCATATAAACAGCACTTTTTTACCACCTTTGAGTCCAAGGATAGGGGAGTTGGGATCTTTATTAAGAATTCTATACTTTTCGATATTAAACATATGTACAAGGATCCTGCCAGCAGCTTCCAGATACCTCAAGGCAAGCTACAAGGGTGAACACCAACTACAGCAACTGTCTACGCCCCTAATGGCTCACAAAGCTCCTTTTTTTTATCTTTCTTTCAGGTGCTGGACAGGTAAAACTCCTCGCATGTATTGGTAGGAGGGAACTTTAACTTAGTAGCATACTCCATCCTAGACAGAAGTAAAGTGGTGAGTATGGCTAATGCATTTCCCAAGTCCTTATTGAGATCACTAGAGACACTGCAACTAATTGACACATGTACAGCACTGAATGTGGGAGCAAGAAAATTCACCCATTACTCGCAACCCCACGACAGCTACTCCAGACTAGATTATATCTTTAGCTCCCCCATTCTACTCGCTAATTCGTCCTCAGCCACTATCCACATCTGTCCTTGGTCTGATTACCAGGTGGTGTCCTTTAATGCATCTCATACAGGGCTCTCCACCATGACGGCCTCCTAGAGACTGAATGATTCCTTTCTTGCGACCCAGAGATAGTCTCACAAGTGGCAGATCAGCTAGTAGAATACTTCAGGCTAAATGACGGGGATGAAATTTCACCTTATATATTATGGGCTGCCCATTAAACAGTCCTCCGATGCTGTCTGCTAGAATCTTATAGAATTCATGCGAAAACTTCACCAATCTCTCCAGCCGACACTTTGTACAGACTGAGGAATAGATCTGGGCAGGAGGTATCACATCCTAACCATGTCCTACAAAAATATACTTCCTTCTACCCATCCCTATTATCATCCCCGGAATCCCCCCCCCCCCCCCACATGGCTCGGATTCATGGCTAAGTTCCACCTTCCATCTTTATCGGAGGAACAGTTACACAGCTTAAATCTCCCTTGCACAAAACAGGAGATCATGCCAATCATTAAATCCTTAAAGACCTCTAAGGCCCCGGGCCCAGACGGATACACCTCTTTATACTTTAAACTAACCAGGCTTTCAATCATATCCTGCAAGGTAACAAGCTCCCAGATGAAATGCTTTATGCTAATATGATACTTATTCCCAAACCAAATAAGGACCATACCCTCCCACAAAACTAAAGACCGATATCAGTCCTCAATAATGATCTTAAAATACTTGGCCAAGTATTAGCAGATCGTCTAGCACCTATCATCTCCACCTTAATAGGCCCGAAACAAACCGGTTTTATCACCACAAGACAAATTACAGATAACATCTGCCTAGCTGCCAATGTAATTCAAGATGCAGACCCTTTCTCCCGCAAGGTGCTGATTTTTCCTAGACATACATAAGGCTTTCGACTGTGTTCTCTGGTCTTATATGGACACTGTTCTAGCCAAATTTAGGTTTTGCAGTGAATTTGTTCATGGATTTAAAGCCCTTCATCGTAATCCCCACACCCATATCAAGCTACCTGGATGTTCCTCTGATTATTTCCCCCTGGGCAGGGGTACAAAACAATGCTGCCCTCTGTGGCCTTTGATTTTTTCCCTGGCGATAGAACCCTTGGCAAAGGCAATTATCTCAAATCCAAATATAAAAGGTTAGCAGAAGGGGGAGGAAGTATTTAAACTGACTATGTACACAGATGACGTGCTCATGTTGTTACCAGATCCAGTGGTGTGTCTCCCAAACCTGATATCTATTCTACAGAGATTCCATACCCTTTCTGGGCTGGGGATCAATCTGACTAAATGCTTCCAATTAACTTCTCATTAACTTCTTGGCTCCTTCACGAGGAGTACGCTTGGCTCCTTCACTACGTGCCATGTATAATGCCAATTACCCACAGGTCTTCTCCAGGGTTAAACAATGGCTACAATTATGGTGAACCTTTTGTATTTCCCTTAAGGGAAGAGTCACTGAAATGAGTCATTAAAATGCCCATCCTCCCAAAATGATTGTGTTTCTTTAGGGCCCTGCCCATTTATGTATCCCATCAGACTAACGTGCTGATCCAACAAGCTATTTTGTAGATTTATATGGAGGAACAAAACACTCAGATATGGTAAATTACTAACCTATAGGCACTTGGCACCCCCCCCCCCCCCTTCACAGATTCCCTGGCTCCACTTTGAATACATCTCAATCTGCCCATTATATTTACCAGGCCTATTTTGATATAATAAGATTTGACTACATTTGAGTCAATCTGCTGTAATTTATCTAGGGAGAGAGGAACCATTTCAATGATCCACAGGTACCTTAATGAGTTGCACTTGTCTTAAAAATCGGCAGCTATGACACGTCAGATATAGAGCAAGAATTTTCTATTGAGAAATGGTCAGACATGATTTTAAATATGCACCTCCCATGCAGGGCCGTCTTTAATATTGATTGGACCCGGGGTAAAACATTTCTTGCCCCGCCCCCCATGCAATTTCACTCTCCACCTGCTCTGAGACATACAATAAATAGCAGCTATAATCAGTTTACTGTATCAGATCAGGCAGCAATTGCGATTGGTTTCCAGATGTTACAGCATATAATTTCCGCTTACTAAGGCCGCGTACATACGGGCGGATTGTCTGTCCAACTTAGTCCGCTGAACCGTGTTTCAGCGGACAATCCGCTCGTGTGTGGGCTTCAGTGGACTTTTTCAGCGGACAAGCTGACGAACAAAGTCTTACGGAATTTCCGTAAGACAGTCCGTTCAAACTTGGTTTTGTCCGTCCAAACTTGGTTTCAGCGGACAGTCCGCTCGTGTGTAGGCAAGTTGGACGGACTAAGTATGGCGCATGCTCAGAAAGGATTTACACGGCCGAAGGTTGCATTGCAGTGTATAGGACAGTGATGGCGAACCTTGGCACCCCAGATGTTTTGGAACTACATTTCCCATGATGCTCATGCACTCTGCAGTGTAGTTGAGCATCATGGGAAATGTAGTTCCAAAACATCTGGGGTGCCAAGGTTCGCCATCACTGGTATAGGACGTCGTTTTTCTAGTCCCGTCGTACGTGCTGTAGACGTCATCGCGCACGCTTTCAGCGGACTGTCTGCTCATCGTGTGTGGTCAAGTCCATTCATGCAAATTTTGAACAGACTGTCTGTCGGATTGTCTGACGAACTTAGTTGGCCAGACAATCCGCCCGTGTGTACGCGGCCTAACTGGTTTCTAGAGGTTACAGCACACATTACAGCTCACTGATTAGTTGCTAAAGGTTACAGCATATGATTTCTGCTTGTTGATTGGTTGCTAGAGATTACTGTACAGTAATACTGTTGACTTATTGGTTGCTATAGGTTACAGCACATCTTCTCCTCACTGCAGGGGGGCATGAAATACATATGAATGCTGCCTTTATTTACATATCAATGTTGCCGGCCTCAGCTATTTAGATATGAATGCAGCTGCTATTTACATATGAATGACAGTTATTTACATGTAAACACAGGGTCTGCAGGTGAGTCATCTGTACACAACAATAGGGCAGAGCTGGGCAGCATTAGTAGCAGTACTTCACACTGAGATATCAGGACACAGCATGGGACTAAACCTTCAAGAGATAAGGGAATTTAAACTGGGATAGTTGGCACGTATGAGGCAGCTGCTTTGGGCCCCACAACAATGACAGGGCCCAGGGCAGCTGCCCCTTTTGCCCTGCCTTAAAGACGGCCCTGCTCCCATGGAGGCGGAGCTGTTGCAGCTTTTTTTTTTTTTTTTTTGGCTCGTCGGGCGACGTTAGATGGATCTACAGTGCGGGACATTTTTATTTTTTTATTTTTAAATAAAGGACTTGTCCCAAAGTGTCGCCTGTCTTTTTTTTTACAATTTTTGACACTTTTATGGTGAAATGATAGGGCTACAATGTACCCGTTACCAATTCATATAGAGGGGGGAGGCAGGGATCTGGCAGTCCCCTTGTTAAAGGGGGCTTCTAGATTCCCCCCACAGATCTACACAACCACTGGGCAAGGGTTGTGGGGATGAGGGCCTTGAACCGCAAAGCATCCTCCACATGTTGAGGGCATGCGGCCTGTTATGGTTCGGGGGGCACTTTCTTGCCCCCCCCTCTTTTCCTGTGGCCTGCCAGGTTGCATGCTCAGATAAGGGTCTGGTATGGATTTTGGGGGGACCTCTATGCCACTTTTTCTTTTGCGCAGGGTTCCCCTTAAAATGCATACCAGACCTGAAGGGCCGGATATGGATTTTGGGGGGAACCTCACGTAACTTTTTTGTTTTGGTTTAGGGTTCCCCTTAATATTCATACCAGACCCAAAGGGACTGGTAATGGACTGGGGGGAACCCATGTGTTCTTTTTTCCAATAAGTATTATCTATAGTGCCGAGACCCAAAAATTCATCATAGCCCACAATCAGTTTTAAATTCTTTTTTTCCTTTAGAAATGTAATTTTGCTGTGGTACTGTTCTAAACACAGGAAAACTGTGCCACTTTACAGGCATACTATAGACACTGCCCAAGCACAATATTTAAAGGAATATTTCATTTTTATTGTTTCACTTCAAGCATTATTAAAATCACTGCTCCCAAAAAACCTGTAATTTTTAAAACTTTTTTTTGCATTGATACATGTCCCCTGGGGCAGGACCCAGGTCCCAAAACTCTTTTAATGGCAATAACTTGCATATACGCCTTTAAAATTAGCACTTTTGGTCTTTTACGTTAGGCTCAATTCACACTAATGTGTTTTTTGATGCATTGTTCTTTTTGCAGAAATGCAGGGACATTTTTTAACATGTTCACATCAATGCATTTTTGTGCCTCTGCGTTTTTGGAAAGTCGGGACTTTTTTTCCTGCAAAATGCAGCATTTTGCACATAATACAATTCAATGGACGCGCATCCAAAACACAAGTACCGCGTTTTTACCACGATTTTACTGCGATTTTTTGCGTTGTGCGTTTTTTTTATTTTTATTTTTTACACTGTATATAGCTGTTTGCTAAGGAAGGGGCCGGGAAGCCAGCCGCTGCATCCTCATCATTTGTCAGCTGGCTTCCCGCTGAATGTAGAAAAAAAAAAACTAGAGGAAAAAACGACGTGAGGTCCCCCCCAGGTCCATACCAGGCCCTTGTGTCTAGTATGGATACGGAGGGGGCCCCCACATGGAAAAAAATGGCATGGGGTCCCTCCAAAATCCAGACCCTTATCCTAGCACGCAGCCCAGCAGGTCAGGAAAGGGAGGGGACGAGCGAGCCCCCCCTCCTGAACCATACCAGGCCACATGCCCTCAACATGGGGGGATGGGTGCTTTGGAGCAGAGGGGCTGTGACATCATAAAGGGCAGGGTTACCGGATGACATCACCCGGTGACCTCACCCCATGCCTTTATAAGGCGTTGCGCACTGTGCACACGGCATTACAGCGGGAGAGAGCTTCGAGTCAACATCGGAAGAAAAGAAGAAGGAAACGATGGAGAAGACCGGGCAAGAGCTAGCAAAAGAGCGGGCAAAAGAGCAGAAGAACCCGACAGAAGGCACTGGACAGCGGGAGAAGAACCAGAGAGTGCGGAGAAGAGAGTGGAGAAGTTGGAAGAGACCCCAGAGCTGCCTAATAAAAGACTTGTCAAAAACTGTCTACTGTCATTTCTAACACTACACTACTTTTTTTCAGGGGACTGGGTAGAGGTACAATGCACCCCACACTAATTTACATGGGGGGGCCAGGCCAGGATCTGGGGGCCTCTTTGTTAAAGGGGGCTTCCAGATTCCGATAAGCCCCCCACCCAGAGAACCGACAACCACCGGGCAAGGGTTGTCGGGAAGAGGCCCTTGTCCCCATCAACATGGGGGCAAGGTGCTTTGGAGTGGGGGCACGCCCCAAAGAACCCATCCCCCATGTTGAGGGCATGCGGCCTGGTATGGTTCAGGAGGGGGGTGCGCTCGCTCCTCCTTTCCCTTTCCTGACCTGCCGGGCTGCATGTTTGGATAAGGGTCTCGTATGGATTTTGGGGGACCCCCACGCCATTTTTGTTTTTAAATTTTGGTATGGAGGTCCCCTCTGAATCCATACTAGACCCAAGGGCCTGGTATGGACCTGGGGGTGGACCCCACGCCGTCTTTTCTCTCGTTTTTTTTTTTTTAAGCTGCCAATTTTTTTTTTACATTCAGCGGGAAGCCAGCTGACGACTGATGACTCATCGGTTGTTAAGGACGTGGCAGCAGGCTTCCCGGCCCCCTCCTTAGCAACTAGCTATATACAGTATTAAAAAAAAGCAAATCGCTGCAAAATTGCGGTAAAATCGTGTGTCCAAAAACACGGCAACCACCGCGAAAAGCACTGCAGAAATGCTCAAAAGCAAGATGCATAGATGTGAATCGAGCCTTAGTATCCCATAGACTTTAACGTGGTTCTGAGGCTTTAGAATTTGCCGCGAACACAGTTTGTTGTTCGTCAAATGTCCAAACAACCAAAGTTCGGCCCGCATTTATGCTCAGGCCAAACCATTCGCCCATCCCTACTCTCAATACACTTAATGCTAGCCATAGGTTTGTTTAGGTACTTTGTAATCTATTTTGTCTCATTATCTCTAATCTAGTCAAACAGGATGCATCACAGTTTGGTACCAATGCTCTATGATCTGGTTAAGGGTTAGATAATGTCATACTCTGAAGATGTTGTACCCTTTCCTTTTATAACCTGAATTAGCCATATCTACACATGCTATAGTCTATAATATGTATTGGGTTCCGTAGAGGATAAGACTAACATGTTTGCCATGTATCCTATTCTAGATGGGTTGCATCCCGACTACAGTTTGTATTCTTCTTTGTTTTTGTAATGTCTTTCTTTTACTCATTAATAAAAAAAAAAAAAAGTATGGGAGAAATACACATGGCTTTGATTTATTTGCATTCATAAAGTATGTGGTCATAAATAACTGCATTGACACACTGCACATCAGCAAAGTCTCAAATCCATATATTTTGGAATAGACTGTAATTTTAAACTGTACTATTATTAGGTTACCTACTTGCAGACCAACCAATGTATCTTAACATCCAATCTGCTACCCTATTGAGCCATGATGATGTATCGGTATGTCCTCCCAAATGTGCGCTTGTGTGCACAAGCCTATGTGCAGGGCAGGACTTCCCATTAGGCTTGACTGGGCTCAAGCCCATGGGCCCCGCCCAATAGGGGGCCCCGTGGGTCCCGCCGAGATACATAGCCAAGTGTACTCGGCTTGGCTCTGCTCACAGTCACGCCCAGTCCCGCCCTATGATGGACATAACACAGGGACTGGGCATTACTGTGAGCCAAGGCTGCAGATGGACATTGATAAGGCTGCATTGATGGGCATTTAAATGTAAGTTTTTTCCTTAAACTTCCCTCCTAAAAGTTTTTTTCCTTAAAATTCCCTCCTAAACTTGGGGTGCGTGTTATACGCTGGCGCGTGTTATACGTCAATAAATATGGTAATGTATAGAAGTCAGGGCCCGAAAGTGACTTAAGCCCAGGGGCCCCCACCACCCTAAGTCCTGCCCTGCCTATGTGTGCATAGTTCTGTGATTGCACTTTGTTTAGTAACAGCAGATCACAGGCAAAGGCTACAGAGCCAATCAGAGTGGCTCTTTACCACATGAATGCTGTGACTAATCACAATGCATTGCATTTGTAAACAACGGTTGTGTTTTGCAGCCAATTTTTCTCTCCCTCTCACATCTGTACACTGTACACAGTCAGTACCAGTAGCATATGTTCAGTGTTTTATAACAGAGTTAGCCATCAACAGTGCCGTGATCACCAGCCACCACAAGTGCAGGTGTCATCTAGTACCAGTGAGAACCAGTAACAGTGCCCTGATTGCCAGCCAACCCCAGTGCAGTGCCATGTAGCACCAGCAAGAGCCAGTAGCAATGCCCTGATTGCCAGCCAGCACCAGTGCAGTGTCATCTAGTGCCATTGAGAACAAGCAACAGCCCCAGTATAGTGTTCTACACCAATGCCAGCCAGGGTCAGTGTCTTGATCACCAATAAGCAGTTCTGATCACCAGTAATACCAGTGTCAAGCAAAACCAATGTCCTGATCACCAGTCAGCACCAGTACAGTGTTCTAATATAACTGTAGGGCACGACCAGTGTCCTGATAACCAACTCACATCAGTATCATGTTCTAATTCCAATTTTGGCTGCAACCAGTGTCCTGATCAACAGCCAGCACTAGTACAGCTTTTTGTACCTGCGTCAGCCAGGAACAGTATCCTGATTGCCAGCCAGCACAAGTTCTTACACCAGTTTTGGCCATGACCAGTGTGCTGATTGCCAGCCAGGAACATGTATAGTGTCCAGGTGTCAGTAGGGGCAGCCCGTCCATTAAGGGTGCACGGGCGCCGCCTCCCCTATCCTTGATGCCTCCACCCCCCTATCCATGCGTCTGGCCCCTTTCAGTTTTTAATATTGTTTATTAAGAATTTTTTACATAAAAACTTTCCATAACATTTCATCACAAAACGTTATTAAGCATGCTTAACATACACATAAATAAAACAAAACACAAAATCACCACAATCGATATAATTCTTGGATCAATCTTGTGGTATCAAGTACCAAAAATATAAATATGTTAAAAAAAAGTAAAAAAGTATTTAAATATTATCCACAGTCTCTCCCTCCTCCCATCCCCTAGGGACCCCCCCCCCCCCCTTTACCTTATCCCTTCCTCTTTCTTTTATAAAAAATCCATACTTATTAGTGAGGTGTAATCCTTTACTTTAGTGACCCCCGCTCATTTATTATTTATTCCCAATCATATTTCTCCTTTACCCCATACTATAACCTTAATAATATATCTCAAACATATCATGTTTATTTTGAAGAGGAGAGAGTCACGACTCTCTACCAACATTAATGCTTACCCCTTTCAGGACACCAGGCACATGAATTACAGTGGCGGGTGTTTTTTTTGAAGCACCGATTAGAGCCAGAGCCTCTAATAGGCTTCAAAATAGGGTGGATTCTGGGCACAGAGCATTGCGTTCGGAGCTCATCCAGGTGTGTTAGAAAAGTGAATCAATATAGCAGGGGACAGGGAAGACACTGCAAGTCAGCAAGCACTGCCCACCATAGAGGGGAAGGAGAAGCTGCAGTGATGCAGAGGAGGAGAGCAGGGAAAGGCAATGCCCATCAGGAAGCGATGCCTGCCATAGATGGGGTACGTGCTGGGCTCCTAACCGACCGATTGTACCCGGGGTGGTGTGCGGGTTACCTGATCGATGCCCCCCCAAAAAAATATTTACCACCAACCACCACTGGGTGTCAGTCAGCATCAGTGTCCTGATCACCAGCCAGCAGCAGTGAAAGTGAAATTTAGTAACAGTGTCCTGATCACAAGCCCGCACCAGTACCAATGTCATCAGGTGCCAATGTCAGCTAGAGCCATTATTTTGACTGCCAGCTAGCACCAGTACCATTGTCATCAGGTACCTTTGTCAGCAAAAATCTATGTTCTAATTTCCAGCCAGCCCAGCACCAGTGTCATCAGGTATCAGTGCAGCCATGAACAGAAGTGGCCAGAAATTGTACATTAGTTAAATTCTCAGTATGACTGATGAGAGCAGCAGAGAAGAGGAGACCACGCAACTATGTGAAAGGGCCTACAGATTATACACTTGATTTCTGTGTTTACAAAGGGAGAGATAGCCCGCTGGAGCCCCTACGGATACCCATCCTCAATTGGTAGCAGCTGAAGGATAGTGTAGGACCTTCTATTGTTCCTATTCTGTTAGTACCACCACTGTAACACTTCTGTCTGCAGGTAGAGAGCAGGGAGAACCATACAGCAGCTGTCAGGATGGCATGCAGGGGAGACTTTTGAAGGAGCAGCACATGCTCCAAAACGTGTAACCGACAACTGCCCTTTACTTACGCCCTCGGTCTCATATGTTCCAGCATGAATCTTGAACTTAGGCCTCTTCACTGCTTTCTCGCTCCTGCAGGCCATTGGAGAATCCTGACCAACTGCTGGACGGCTCTCCCTGCTCTCTACCCGTCAGACAGAGGAAGGACTAGTAACTCATTTGAGGACTCTACATTATATGCTTTACTATTTCAATGATCCTGTAAGTGTTTTTAACTCCTTTTTAACCCCTTGTGTGCTACATGATATGCACTCTCTCTTAGCTTCAATGGAAGGCAGGGGAAACATCAGGAGTCCAAAAGACCCCTGATGTCTTAATTAAGCAGAACTTTACCCTTAATTACTGTTCTTTAGGGAGGAACATCATTCCATATTAATAAATATGCTACCAAAATTAGTGTGTGCTGTAAATTGCCTTCAGCATTGCTCCTGTTTGTTCTTGCTGAAGGCTGCCGTTTTTCTGAAGCCCAGAGCCACTGAGCAGCAGTATATCTTAGGCTGTCAGCAGATCTGCTTCTAATGGCTCTGATTTTCATCACCGTGGAAGAAAAAAGCATACAACTGTGGGGTGGGGTGTGACACTGTATTACTGAATTTTAAACAGTATAGGCACTTATTTTTAATGTTTTACAAAGCTATACCTGCCAGCATTAAGTGATCTAGTAAGACTTAATTTTCTGACTAATGTTCCACTTTAAAAGAACCTGTCTTAAAAATGTTTTATGAGGGCTTTTTTTAATATGTGATATAAAATAGGATTTTTGAATACAGCTTAGCTGTAAAATCCTTTTCTTGAGAGTACATCACAGGACACAGAGCCTTCATTACATAGTGGGTTAGATAGACACCTTCGGTGATTGGACACTGGTTAACCCTAATTAAGGAGAATTCCTCCCCTATATAACCCCTCCCATAAGGGGAGCACCTCAGTTTTGTAGCAAAGCAATAGGTAACCACGTAAAAAAAACATAGAATGGTGGGAGCTCTGTGTCCCGTGATGTACTCTCAAGAAAAGGATTTTACAGGTAAGCTGTATTCAAAAATCCTATTTTCTTGATCATACATCACAGGACACAGAGCCTTCATTACATAGTGGGATGTCGCAAAGCAATGTTCAATTTGAGGGGAAGGAGACACAAATCAGAAATATAGACCACAAATAGACCATAGGAACTAAACTGCAGCCTGCAGTACACTGCGCCTAAAGGCGGCATCCTCTTGCCCTCTTATATCCACCTGATAGAATCTAGTGAATGTATGTACTGAAGACCAGCCTTGCAGATCTGAGCCATGGAGGCCTGGGGATGAACTTCCCAAGAAGCACTAACAGCCCTAGTTGAGTGCGCTTTCACTTGAAAAGAAGGAGTCTTCCTCTTTATACCATAAGCCTGAAAAATAACCTGTCTAATCCATCTAGAAAGAGTGGATTTCAACGATGCCTGGTCTTTTTTAGGGCTTTCTGGCAGGATGAATGAACAATCAGTTTTCCATATCTGAGCGGTTGCCTGCAGATAGATACTGATTGCTCTTACCACATCAAGAGTGTGCAAAGATTCTTCTTCTGTGGACTGCAGATCTGGAAAAAGGGATGGTAGGATCACATCTTGATTCAAATGGAATCCTGAAACCACCTTGGGTAGGAAGGACCAATGAGGACGCATCACTACTCTGTCCTTGTGAATAATCAAATACGGCTCTTTGCAAGAAAGAGCTGCCAACTCTGATTCTCTTCTAGCGGAGGATATGGCTATCAAGAAGACTAATTTCTTAGTAAAAAGCGCTAAAGGAGCATCGTGCAATGGTTCAAAGGGTTGTCCATGTAATGCGGACAAAACCAAATTCAGATCCCATGGGCACACTGGAGGCTTGACTGGTGGATTTAATCACAGTGCGCCCTGAACAAAGGCCCGGAGAAGGGAATGTAAAGCAATACAAATACAAAATTTGGACTTTGATAGTGCTCAAGGCCAATTTAATCTCTAGGCCTGACTGGAGAAAGGCCAGAATCCTGCTAATGACATACTTTCTAGGATGGCATCCCTGGGTTCACACCAGGAAACATATGCCTTCCAGATTCTGTAGTAAATAAGCCTGGAGGCCGGCTTTCTGGCATTGACCAGAGGGGAAAGGACTGAATCCGAGAGCCCGCGGTCTTTTAGAATGTGGGTCTCAGCAGCAAAACTGACAAATTTAGACTTCGTAAAGCAGGATGGTAAATTGGACCCTGTGAGAGTAGATCTGGCCAAGACCTGCCTATTGTTATCTTTACGATCTCTGCATACCAAGGTCGTCTGGGCCAAGCTGGGGCTACTAAAAGGACTGACTTTGCTTCCCTTTTGACTCTCCCCAGGAACCGCGGAAGAAGTGGTTTTGGAGGAAAGGCATAGATTAGATTGTACTGATCCCATGGAATTATCAGAGCATCTGACCCCTGAGCAAGTACATCCTTTGTTCCTAACACAAATTTGTCCAGTTTCTTGTTGAATCTGGATGAGAACAGATCTACATCCAGGGTACCCCACTTGTTACATATGATCTGAAATATGTTGGGGTGTAGAGATCATTCTCCTGGGCATAGTTGCTGGTGGCTTAAAAAATCCACTTGCCAATTTTCCACCCCTGGGATGAAGGCTGCAGCTAGGCAGGGAACATGCCTTTCTGCCCATGCAAGTATGCGATTCACCTCCTTTTGGGCATCCAGACTGCTGGTGCCACCTTGGTGATTGATGTAAGCCACTGCCGTGGCATTGATGGACTGTATCCGAATAGGATGACCTTGTAGTCTGTAAGACCAGTCCATGAGGGCCAAGTAAATTGCCCGAATTTCTAGGATATTGATGGGCAAGAGCCTTTCGGTCGCAGACCATCTTCCCTGAATGCTTGCTTCTTCCAGAACTGCTCCCCAACCTTTCAGGCTGGCATCCATGGTTACGATTTTCCATGGTAGTGGAGGAAAGGCCTTGCCTTTCAAAAGATTTTTGGCTCGCAACCACCAATTGAGGCTTTTGCATATCCTTGGGGATAGGCACATAGGAAGATCCAAGGCATGAGACTTCTTGTTCCAAGCCGCAGGGATGCTTCTCTGCAAAGGCCTTGAGTGAAACTGGCCAAATGGAACAGCCTTGAAAGAGGCGACCATTTTTCCTAACAGTCTCATACAAAGCCGAATGGAGGGACTCCCTTTGCTTAATACTAGGCGAACCAGAGCTCTTATGGCCTTGGCCTTTGGCTCTGGTAGAAACACTCTGCCTTGAGCGGTGTCTATGATCATGCCCAGATATTCCAACCTTTTTAAAGGTTGCAAGGAAGACTTTTCTAGGTTGATAATCCAACCTAGGCTTTCCAGATGTTTTACTGTCTTGAAAACACTATGGTTCAGGTGCGCTACTAATTGCTCTATGAGTAGCACATCATCCAGATAAGCTACTACGGTTATGCCCTGAGCTCTTAGATTCACTAAGAGAGGGTCTAGAATCTTTGTAAAAACCCAAGGAGCTGTAGCGAGACCGAAAGGAAGTGCCACAAATTGAAAATGGCTCTGATCGAACCTTAGATATTTTTGGTGAGTGGGAAATATCGGCACTCTACTCACTAACTTCCAGAAGCTTCTCCAAGCTTCTAGATCCAGGAGAAGGTACCAGAGACCCGTCCTGTAGAACCGTCCAACCAGACCTTCAGTAAACTGATCTAATTACAGACTCACATGGCTACCAGGAGTCATACCAAATACATTTACCTACATTAATTGCATAGATAGATAGATAGATAGATAGATAGATAGATAGATAGTACTGGGCAAATATTTTAGGCAGGTGTCTAACCATCATCAGGGAGGCTTGTGAATTGCCCTAAATTTATTCTGCAGCAGGACATTGGCTGCAAACCTAGAGCCAATGCCATTAAGAACTACAGTATACTCAGCGTAATGAAGAACAAGGAATCCTGGAAGTGATGGTTTGGCCACCCCAGAGCCCTGATCTCAACATCATTGAATCTGTGTAGGATTACATGAAGAGATAGAAGGATTTGAGCCAGCCTACATCCACAGAACATCTGTGGTTAGCTCTCCAAGATGTTTGGAACAACCTACCTACTGAGACCCTTTCAAGTCAGTAGTAACACCAACTATTGATTTGATTTAGATTTTTCTTCATATTTCATTTTGCAAATTAATTTAACCACTTGCCGACCGCCTACTGCATATGTACTGCGGCAGGTCTGCTCTATTACGTACCTGTACTTCATTTTGTGCAATAGCCACTGGAGGGCATGCGTGTGCTGCGGCAGGTGTGATTGGACACAGGGGGTGCCAATCAGCTGGTCCGGCGGATCCGTTGTCCGCCGGCCACCCACGATTGTTCCCGGGAGAGGCAGAATGGCGATCTGTAAACAAGGCAGATCACATTTGGACACAGTTGGCAAGCAGCCCCAGGGGCCACACTTAACCCTTTGATTTCCCCTGATGTTAACCTCTTCCTTGCCAGTGTCATTAGTACAGTAACAGTACATATTTTTAGCACTGATCACTGTATTAGTGTCATTGGTCCCCAAAAAAGTGTCAGTTAGGTGTCCGATTTGTCCGCCGCAATGTCTCAGTCCCACTATGTATGATATGTATTATAGCATAAAGTAAATATAAAAAATGGGAATCCAAGCGTTGATACGCTAAAGAATATCAATGCAAAATTGTATATAAATGTGAAAAATAGAAAAAACCCAAATGATCAAGCTGCAACCATATTGTGGTGTTTTGACACCCTAAAACATCAGATTATATATCAAGTAATAGTGACTAGGTGGGTATGGGCCCAGGATAGCATGCTGGGGAGGTTCTTGAAGGCAAATATGCATGAAGGACAAAAAAGGAACTTTAAGAACTTCCAGCATGCATGAGGATAAAGAGGACATTCACAGCATATTACAATCATGGTAATTAGGGAATGATGAAATAAATACAATACATTAGCAAACATTAAATAAATAGAATGTAATGTTAAAGGAGAAAACTTACCTTAATATAGTCCTTCTGCAGGACCAGAATAATGGCAGAATAGGTCTCTGGAATAATGATTCCCAGAGCCTGGGGGGAAATGCCTGTCAAGAACTTGATGTCCTGCAGACCTCTCCTCGTTGCCAATTACCACAATGTGGCGAAGAGCCTTTGTTCAGGAGTGATGGCTTGCAGGTGTCCTGCTTTGTAATATAAGGGGACAACAAAGCCAACAAACAGTGAAAAACGGGGTCCGTCATCCAGAGATAATTCCTGAAATCATAGGGATTATTCTCATGGATCTCCCGCAACAAAGGCATGTGAGAGAATTGGTCACGCTGGAGTAACCAATTCTTCATCCATGAACTCCTCCCCGTCCCGGTTCATGGACTGGGCTTGGGTCAAAGTAAGAACCCCAACACCAAGCCCCTGCACAGCACGAACTCTACGATTTAGTTTTATAGTGCCATCGTACGTGTTGTACGTCAGCACGTTCTAGGTGATCAGAATTTCCGACAACATTTGTGCGACCGTGTGTAGGCAAGACAAGTATGAGCCAACATCTGTCGGAAAAAAATCCAGGATTTTGTTGTCGGAATGTCCGATCGCGTGTACGCAACATTAGAGTATATGTGCAAAATGATTCATGTAACCATTCTTTTTTTTACTGACTCGTGAAAACGATAAAACTATGAAAGTAATAAGCAGCAGCGAATATACCACCTGCACTATAAGCAAGTATATTTTTTTTTATTCTTCAGCTTATTCCTTGACTGAAATTCTACATATGACATGATTTATAATACATATAGTATGCATTACTCATTCACTGATCTTCCTTAATCTAATAATCACAAGTGCTACTATGTTAGTCTTGTAATTGCACCTTGCCCCACAAGCAGTTATGTATATTTATTTGTAGGAACCTTTCTATAGTATACATTCTAGTGGTTAATCTACCATAACGTGGATTGATGAAATGTTCCTTAAGATGTAGATCTGCATCAAATAAAGACATCAGATATTCAAATAATTGAATACAAAAAAATTGCAGATTGCTGCTTCAAAAGACCTATATTTTCTATTACACTTCCAAGCAAGCCGCAAAAATGGGAGCATTTTGCTCCCCATTGATTATAATCAAAATCGTATATCCCTTAGTGTTTACATAAAGAGTGCTGTTTGTTTATGTCTTGTCGATAAGCCTGCAACTGATTATATATTCTCTTTTCATTTTTTTCTCCATTTTTTTCATATCCAAGAGAATTATGTATATTTTATGATAACCCAAAATGACTTGTACATAAAAAATACAGACTTTAAAGATAAAAAGGATTAGTAGCAGGTAATGCATTTTCCATGAGTGGCTATAGGGCTCTCTGTTCGAGGATGTACAGTCTGCATACAAATGAACTGATAAAAGTCTGGAGCTACGGATGGGCAGAAAGACTCATGCTTTGCTGAAGATGATTCTTAAAGTTACAATAAATCAGACAGACAGTGTCGGCCTTTGAGGATAAACCTGTGATGGCTTGTTGTGCCACTTCGAATCGCCTCTGAGGCCCAGGGACTAAAAAGTGCCTGGATGTCACATTAAATCTACCGGGAGGATGGAGCACTTCAAAGAAGAACGCAATCAGATCTGATAGAAAATACATTTTCTGAAAGCTACTGAAGAAAAAGTAATCTTTGATGTGGATGTTGAATAACAATTGATATTGTCTTGCCTGACATTTTTCATTATTGCCGTCTTATACAGCCTACTTCATGTATTAAAGTAATATTAACTGTTTGACAGGGACAAATCCTCAAACTATCTCATAAGCAATTGTTTCTGAATAGTCTTAGCCCAGTGTCTGTAAAACCTGTCCCAATAACGGCACTTAAATATGATGCCATACACTTGACTGGCCACATAATATCCAAGTTCACAGCCATGCCAGAAATAGCCCCCCAGGAATACAAACCGGAGCCAAGTTGTTGTGCGCTGTCAGATAATTGCCATGGCAGAATATATTTTCTAGGTCTCCATCAGATGATGCTATTGCTTCAGTAAAATGAAATTAAAAAGGAAAATGCCCTGATGCAGCAGTATATAGTTTTATTATAACAGAGGTGCTTTTATTTCAATCCATCTTGTAAACAGGATGACATTACACATTCGGCTGTTCTCTAAGCGTTAGTGACTGTGACAGAAATCATGTAGAGTCGCTGCGCCAGGTGGAAGACAGTGATGATGAGCATGACCACACATCAGAACTGAGGGGATTGATGGAAATAACAGAAGAGACAGTAAAGCCAAAGAGAAAGAAGCACACTACCTCTGTGAATGAGAAATGTCTCTAATATCTGTAAATCTGAAGAGCATATCTCAGGATTGGCAGTGTACAGAGCTGGTTTACAACTGCCTGTTCTGTTTTCATGTAGGAGAATTCAAATTGTATTTTTCTGTTAACCTCTTCCCTCCCAAGGTACATCATATGACGTCCTTGACTCTGTGCGGGTATATCTGAATGATGCCTGCAGCTACAGGCATCATTCAGATATCATCTTTTTCAGCCGCCGATTCCCTACACCAGTGATGGCGAACCTTGGCACCCCAGATGTTTTGGAACTACATTTCCCATGATGCTCCACTACACTGAAGAGTGCATGAGCATCATGGGAAATGTAGTTCCAAAACATCTGGGGTGCCAAGGTTTGCCGTCCTTGCCCTACACCATAAGAATGATCATAGCAGCTGTTCCACCACTTGATCGTTCTTACGGGCGGCAAGAGGGGACATCCCCCCACCGCCCTCTGGTGCTTCTACCGACTCACTGCATCCAACGGTGAGTCAGAGACAGGATCCGCCAGCTCTGGATGGTGACCATAGAGATTTCCGGTGGATCAGATGGTTGCCGGAGTGTCTATGATCGTTCGGAGGCCGGGCATGATGTTATGATGTCACACCAGCCTCTGCATCCAAACAAATGGTGCCACCTCAGCTGGGAAGCCGAGATAGTTTTTTTTTTTAATTTCAGGCTTCCCAGCCTAGAGGTGAGATGTGGGGTGTTATTGACCCCATATCTCACTGTAAAGAGGACCAATCATGCCATATTCATATTACAAGGGATGTTTACATTCCTTATGATAGGAATAAAAGTGATCAAATTATTATTTTTTTAAAGTGTCAAACTAAAAAAAAAAAAGTATAATTAACAATAAAGTTTTCTTTTTAAAGTGCCCCTGTCCCCGTGTGCTCGCATGCAGAAGCGAATGCATTTGTAAGTCCCGCCCACATGTGAAAACTGTGTTCAAACCTCACATGTGAGGTATCGCTGCGAACGTTAGAGTGAGAGAAATAATTCTAGCCCTAGACCTCCTCCGTAATTTAAAACATGTAGCCAATAAAAAAATTTACAACATCGATTATGGAGATTTTTAAGTACAGAAGTTTGGCGCCATTCGAGCATGTGCAATTTTGAAGCGTCACATGTTAAGTATCTATTTACTCCACGTAAATTCATCTTTCACATTATGCAAAAAAATAGGGCTAACTTTAATGTTTTTTTTTTTTTTAAAGAAATATGTTCCAAAAAAAAAAACATGTTCGGAAAATTGCTGCGCAAATACGGTGCAAGATAAAAGTTGCAATGACCTCCATTGTATTCTCTAGGGTCTTTGCTAAAAAAAAAACATATATAATGTTTGGGGGTTCTATACATTTTCTAGCAAACAAAATTATGAATTTTACATGTAGGAGAGAAATGTGAGAATTGGCCTGTATGGGAAGTGGTTCAAATAGATTTCTGGTGGACTGAAGACCATATAGTTCTGAGTTTATGGCAACACATGAAAATATGGAAAAGGTTTACTCTTGCTTCATCATTTAAAGTCAAACATGATTATAAAGAATATAAAGTGATTTTATATGTGTCATTATTTAATTTAATTATTTAAAATGTAATATCAAATACAAAATCGTATTTTTTTATCTAAATAAGTAAAATATTGCATACAATTTATTTATATTTCTCAGTTTTCATGTATTATTAAATATTTTCCAGGATCTCTGTTTGCTTCTTTGATGGACAAGTGTTTTACCAACCTCAATAGATGAAGCTTAAATGTACACATACAAGTGCAGTGACACATTCTCAACAGTTAAATCTGTTCAAAGTTTAAATCCAACAAACAAAAGCATACAGGCAGGCATTGTCTATTGTGCTCTCTCCATAGCCCATAATCCTCTGGGATTCCTTGTCATGTATGGCATGTACATTTTTCAAACACGTTTGTAAAACAAACACACTGAATATACAAGGAAACAAACTTATTTTTTTAAAATATGAATTAAAGAACCTGTACAATATGATCTATAAGGTCCCTAATGCTCCAAAATACCAGAGAAACCATCCATGTGAGGTTTCCCTATAATCACAAGAATTAGTTCTAGGACAATTGTGGCACTTTGTCTTCTTTGAATGGTGTAAAAAAAATACCTAGCGATTGACACTACAGTGAAAAGAACATCAATTGAGTTACTATATATTCTAATAAAAATAGGAAACCAAGGGAAACATTGTTTCCAACATAAAACATTAAAAACTATGGGGTATCTACTTAAAGGGGCGTTCCGGCCAATACATTTTTTTTTTTAAAGTTAGCAGCTACAAACACTGTTGCTGCTGACTTTTAATAAGGACACTTACCTGTCCAACAATCCCGCGATGTCGGCCGCCCCAAGGCCGATCTGTCCATTGGATCGGCTGCCGGCGCCTCCATCCTAACTCATCTTTTTTTTAAAAAAAATATTTTATTAATGCATTTTTTTATTTATTTTTTGGGGTGGCCCTCCACTTTAACTGTAATGTTGTTCTGGGATTATTTGAAGTTTTGGCACAACCAGGCCACTCTAAACATGGCATGATGTCCAAAAGAAACTGAGAAGTAATTCAACTGAAATCTCTATCAGATGTAGAAACATACTGTACATGTAGGGTACACAAACAATCATAAGAAAAAACTACATAAATTGTGTGGTTCTTATTACTGGCACTTGAAAAAAATTGCACAAAATGAATGCCTTAGTGGAGATAAAGGGTAAATTTTATATTTTGCACCATCTTCAAGTAACATTTGTTAGAAACAAAACATAATAGCACGTGTTTAACGGTATACTAGTCCTTAAATAGCCTTGATTCTCTGTGCTTTAAAGGTGGTGAGATTTAGGAGTTTGCAATCTTCTGTACTTTAGAGCTATTGAGTTCAAAGCGAGAAAGGACAATCACTGAAAATCTAAATGGTGCATTACTGTATATTGGCTAAAAAACTCAGTTTAGATTGACTATCAAAACTCATACATATCTGTGGACCCTGCAAATGTATTTGACATATGCAAACTGTATGCAGGGTATTAATAAAAAAAAAAGAAATAATGTAATGCATTCATTGTTTGTACGCTCTGAAAAAGTTATATGGAAATTCTTTTGATATGAAAAGCCATAAAAAGGTAAAATATGCAGCACAAGTGTCTAAATTCTCCTTGTCCCTCCTGTCGGTAGATGCAGGAAAGGCTTACAGCAGGGCGAGCTGGTCTTTCATGAACCATACACTCATACAGTCCGACTTAGATCCTAATATGATATCTAACATTATAGCTCTCTACTCATCCCCCTCAAAGTCGGTGGGAATGGTTCCTTTGTCACCTGGGTCTACTGTCAATAATGGTACTTGTAAGGGCTGCCCCTTTTCTTCCCTTCTTTATTTTTAAAATGCTGAAACACTTGACAATAGCCCTGAGACAGTTTCCAAATATTTCAGGCTTAACTGTTTGCTTAACTCAGGCTCCTAGTAATTTTAAGGTCAACTGCTCTAATTCAAAAATGTTAAATGTTTGACTCCCATCAACAGTGGCCCAGTTGAACCTTCCCTTCAAATTCTCATATTATCATCTTATTTACTCTTCTCCAATATCTTAGGACACATATGCCTTCAGATCTTTCTCAGCTACATTCTCAACTACATGCCCTATTTCCCCCTCGGGGGGCAATTTTTTCATTATTTGCATATACACTATTTTACCAAAAGTATTGGGACGCCTGCTTTTACACGCACATGAACTAATGGCATGCCAGTCTTTGTCCGTAGGTTCAAAATGTATTCAGCTCTTCTGGAAAGGCCTGACTCGCAGTCTCTGCACTAATTCATCCCAAAGGTGTTCTATTGAGTTAAGGTCAGGACCATGTGCAGGCCAGTCAAGTTCCTCTACCCCAAACTCGCTCATCCATGTCTTTATGGACCTTCCCTGAAAAACAACCCCACACCATAATCCCCCCTCCACCAAATGATTTGAACTAGTGCACAAAGCAAGTTTCATAAAGATACGGATGAGTGAGTTTGGGGTGGAGGAACTTGACTAGCTGCACAGAATCCTGACCTTTAACCTGATAAAACACCTTGGGATGAATTAGAGCAGAGACTGCGTGCCAGGCTTTCTCATTCAACATCAGTGCCTGTCCTTACAAATGCTGGAATTCTGGAACAATGGGAGGTAAAGGGAACATCTGTTCCCTGATCTCCCCCCACATCCTGAAGTCACTTGTTGTGGTCCTAGGTTTACAAGGAAAAACTTTGGAGCCCGGTAACCACAGGGGGAGATTTACTGGGGTGGGGAAATGCACTATAAAAGTGATCAAGTGGCAGAACAGTAACAACCTTATGAATGCTGCTGGAGCTGTGAGCTTGTTTTAAACCCTTCAGAAGAAGTAGTTATGGCTATGACCAGAAAAACAGTTTCTTGGCTAGGTAGAATAAATATATGGTACTTAAAATAGTTTTACCCTGCACGCCCCATTTCTTGTATCTTTTTCAAACTGTTTAAATTTTTGTCCCTACTTTAGTCTTAATAAAACTGCAAAGGGTCTTGTAACCCTTATATGGGGCTCAAAATGGCCAAGACTTACTGTAAATGTAAAATATTACCTAAAGAAATGGGGAGGCAAATCACTGACTGCTTTCATCATCTCCTGCTGAAACACTGGGTTCAAATAGAACAATCTATGACCACTAGGGATGAGCCGAACACCCCCCGGTTCGGTTCGCACCAGAACTTGCGAACGACCCCCGCGTTCGGTACGAACGTTAGAACCCCATTGAAGTCTATGGGACTCGAACGTTCGAATTGGAAAGTGCTCATTTTAACGGCTAATATGCAAGATAGTGTCCTAAAAAGGGTTTGGCGACCTGCCTCCTGCCTCAGGGGACATGGGTCACTGCAAAAAAAAGTTTTAAAAACTACCGTTTTGGCGGGAGCACTGATTTTAATGACGATTAAAGTGAAAAAAAAAAAGTGAAATATTCCTTTAAATATGGTGCCTGCGGGGTGTCTGTAGTATGCCTGTGAAGTGCCACGTGTTTCCCGTGTTTAGAACAGTCCCTGCACAAAATGACATTAAACGGAAATAACACCATTTAAAACTGCTTGCGGTTTTAATGTTATATCTGGTTCCTGCAATATGGTTGAAAATCATTGAGAAACATGGCATGGGTAGCCCTCCCTGCCCATTACCAGCCTATTTGGGTCTTGTACGCATATTAAGGGGAACCCCGTACCCATATTAAAAAAAGGAAATGCGTGTGGCCCCCAGGCCCTATATACTCAGAACAGCAGTATACAGGCGGTGCAAACAAGACAGGGACTGTGTAGGTTTGTTGTGTTAAGTTGAATCTGTTTGTCATTTTCAACCGGTACATTTTTAAAGTGTAGCTCCAGTCAAAAAAACTATCTTTAAGCTTTTTGGAAAACATAGGGAAGGGTTATCACCCCTGTATAATTTGTTTTGTCGTCCATCTTTTTTCATCTCACTTGCTGCTGTCTCCTTGCGTTTGCAAGTAGGAGATGTTTGTAAGTTGGATGTTTGAAAGTAGGGGCCTGCCCTATATTATAGCGGTATGTACTGGGTACAGAGCACGCAGACAGCACGCACTATCTCCTAACACTACTGACTGCAAGCTCTATTATTAACCACTTGTTAGCCCAATGTTTGCATAAAGTGAAAGATGAAGTTATGCTGAGTAAATAGATATCAAACATGTCACTCTTCAAAATTGCACATGCCCGTTGAATGGCGCCAAACGTCGCTACTTAAAAAATCCCCATAGGCGACGCTTTAAATATTTTTTTACTGGTTACATGTTTTGAGTTGCAGAGGAGGTCTAGGACTAGAATTATTGCTCTCGCTCTAACATTCTCGGCGATACCTCACATGTGTGGCACATGCGAGCACATGGGGACATGGGCGCTTTAATTTTTATTTTATTTTTTTATTGTTCATTTTACTTTATTTATTTTAGTTTGACATTTTTTTTCCCAAAAATATATTTTTGATCACTTTTATTCCTATTACAAGAAATGTAAACATCCCTTGTAATAGGAATATGGGGTGACAGGTCCTCTTTACAGTGAAATCTGGGGGGTCAATATGACCCCACATCTCACCTCTAGGCTGGGAAGCCTGAAATAAAAAATAAAAAAAAGATTCTGGCTTTGATCGTACTGGCGAGTTGGTAGAAGCACCGGAGGGCGGTGAGGGGTGGGGGGCGTCTATGGCTGGGTATTTCAGGGTATCACCGAGTATGGCTGGGTATCTCTGAGTATGGCTGGGTATGGCAATTTATGGCAGGGTATTACAGAGTATTGGCGGGGTATTGGCGGGGTACTACAGAGTAATAGCAGGGTACTGCACTGCAGAGTAATGGCAGGGTACTGCACTGCAGAGTAATGGCGGGGTACTGCACTGCAGAGTAATGGCAGGGTACTGCACTGCAGAGTAATGGCGGGGTACTGCAGAGTAATGGCGGGGTACTGCACTGCAGAGTAATGGCAGGGTACTGCACTGCAGAGTAATGGCGGGGTACTGCAGAGTAATGGCGGGGTACTGCACTGCAGAGTAATGGCAGGGTACTGCACTGCAGAGTAATGGCAGGGTACTGCACTGCAGAGTAATGGCGGGGTACTGCAGAGTAATGGCAGGGTACTGCACTGCAGAGTAATGGCAGGGTACTGCACTGCAGAGTAATGGCGGGGTACTGCACTGCAGAGTAATGGCGGGGTACTGCAGAGTAATGGCGGGGTACTGCAGAGTAATGGCAGGGTACTGCAGAGTATGCACTGGTATTGCAGAGTATTGGCAGGGAATTGAGGGGTTAAATTCGGTGAGCAGCGATGTGGGCACTGCAGATGCAGCCCACATCGCTGCTGACACCGATCTCTTTCCCCTCCGCTGTACCGATCGGTACAGAAAGGGGAGGGAGGAACAGGCGTCATAACATGACGCCGGTTTGTTTCCAAGTGATCACTCCGTCATTTGACGGAGCAATCACGTGGTAAACGGCCGCTATGAGCGGCCGTTTACCGTGATGCGCCGGGTCCTATGGACCCGGCGGTCACGGATGCTCTCGAGTGCGCACACCTCGGGGCACGCGAGAGCAGAATTCTGGGAGGCCGTTAATTAACGGCCTCTCTGAGTTAAACAACCGCCCTGAAGCCGTTAATCGGCAATGGGCAGTTGTTAAGTGGTTAAAGCTAGATCACTAGCTATATAGGTGAGGTGAATATAGTGGTGTATACTGCAGTCAGGGCACAGACAACAACCACTACACAGCAGCAAGATAGGAAATCAGCCAAAAACGATTGGTGTGTACTGTGTTGAAGGTACACAGAACACCCACTGCTTCAGATGCAAAGTAACACACTACAGGAGGCCGCCTTAAAGGCGGCCTTATATAGTGTGGGGCGTGCACTACACAGCCTGAGCTATGATTGGCCACAGGCAGGATGCCTGTGGCCAATCATGGCTCTCCTCGCTGCCGGCACTGCGATTGGCCAAGCATGCGGGGTCACAGTGCATGCTTGGCCAATCATCGGGCAGCAATGAACTGCGCCAACGCAGTGCATTGTGGTCCGCGCGCGCGTCACTCGAATTTTGACGCGAACGGCCAAAACGTTCGGAATTCGCCGAACGGCCAATGTTCGAGTCGAACGTACGTTCGACTCGAACACGAAGCTCATCCCTAATGACCACACTTGATCTATAAGTCCTCCCATGAATAACCCCCTATCAGTATAAGGAAAGCTGCCCTCTTCCAGATCTTTGGAGATCTCTTGGCCTATAAGATAATTGAGTCATCTCAATCTCAAAAATGATTGATTACATTGGTTCTATGACATCTTTGTTTTCCCCTGTAATGCATAGGTCCTCATTTGAACTCAGTGAGGTTGATTTTCTAAAGGCAAATATACTGTGCTGACTCTGAACTGTGTGCATTACTTAATCCTGACCCCTGAACCCTGTGTGCTACTTAATTCTGACCTCAAGAACTCTGTGGCGGATATTTACTAAAACAGGAGCAATTATAATTGTTCAGTTATGCTTTGACCGTAAAACCTGGAAGCTGATTGCTTGCTAGGAAGAGCTGCAATAGATTTTGCACGCTCCAGTTTTAGTAAATTTCCCCTAGTGTTACCTAATCCTGCTCCCTTAAGTCTATGGCTAGCAAGTCAGCTTCTAACTTTAGATTGTTCAGTTAAGCTTTGACAGTAAATCCTGGAAGTGTGCAAAAAAAAAGAGAAAAAACTGTGCTAAACCAAAAAATGGCGAACTACAAATATAAGCTGCTGGTACTCAAACAAAGTCTACAGAAATGAAATAAAAATTAGTGCAGTTCTAGACAGAAGGTGACGACATCTAGAATGTACCCAAAATGATAAGATCAAATATAAATCCACTATGTCTCATGAATGATACTATATCACAATACAAGGACCAATGGAATGTGTAACATAAAAACACACTATTAAGCCCCATACACACTATCAGATTTTCTGCTGATTTTTTCCTTCCAATTTACCAAAACCATATAATATGAGGTCAATTTGTGTGCAATCAGGCAGGCCTTTGCACTACATGGATTTGGTAAACCTGAAGACAAAAATCAGCAGAAACTCTGATAGTGTGTATGAGGCTTAACATGTGAATGGTATATTAAAAAAATTATAAACACAAATAAGTCAATAGTATTGTTCAAACACTGTGACAAAAATAATAAAAAAATAATAAGCATAAGTGTCCAAACAAGTGCAGTGAAGGGAAACAGCCTCCAGATGAAATCTGAGACATAAAATCCAGATAAGTTGATTGGATGCCAAAAAAACACTTGAAGGTGGTATAAATGAGAGGTTGGGTACTCATACTAGATGTGGTGGACACACATACCATATGGCAGTGGGTCAAACAAGCTCATAACACCTCAATTCCTGGTGTTGAATGTGGTAATTCTGCGACTCCAACCATGCGTTCTTTGCGTGCCCACCATGTCATGTGCTCTCTTGTGCCCAGTGCCCCCATGTCATGTGCTGTGCATTGCAGTGCCCACCATGCAATGTGCTATGCCCACCATGTCTTGTGCTGTGTAATGCAGTGCCCACTAAGTAATGTGCAGTGCCCACTATGTCGTGCTGTGCCTTGCAGTGCCCACCATGTCATGTGCAGTGCCCACCATGTCATGTCATGTGCATTGCAGTGCCCCCATGTAATGTGCTGTGCCCTGTATGTCATTTGCTGTGCATTGCAGTGCTCACTATGTAATGTGCAGTGCCCACCATGTCATGTGTTGTACATTGCAGTGCCCTCCATGTAATGTGCTGTGCATTGCATTGCTCTTCATGTGATGTGCAGTGCCCACTATGCCGTGCTGTGCCTTGCAGTACCCACCATTTAATGTGCAGTGGCCACCATGTTGTGCTGTGCCTTGCAGTGCCCACCATGTCATGTGCTGTTCCCACCATGTAATGCTCTTGCTCTTCATGTGATGTGCAGTGCCCACTATGTCGTGCTGTGCCTTTCAGTACCCACCATGTAATGTGCAGTGCCCACCATGTCGTGCTGTTCCTTGCAGTGCCCACCATGTCATGTGCTGTTCCCAAAATTGTAATGTAAAGTGCCCACCATGTAATGTGCAGTGCAGTGCCCACTATGTAATGTGCAGTGCCCACTTTGTTGTGCTGTGCCTTGCAGTGCCCACCATGTCATGTGCAGTGCCCCCCATGTCATGCTGTCCCCACCATGTCATGCCATCTGCATTGCAGTGCCCCCATGTAATGTGTTGTGCCCACTATGTCATGTGTTGTGCATTGCAGTGCTCACTATGTAATGTGTATTGCCCACCATGTCATGTGCTGTACATTTCAGTGCCCTCCATGTAATGTGCTGTGCATTGCATTGCTATTCATGTGATGTGCAGTGCCCACTATGTCGTGCTGTGCCTTGCAGTACCCACCATGTAATGTGTAGTGCAGTGCCCACTATGTAATGTGCAGTGCCCACTATGTCGTGCTGTGCCTTGCAGTGCTCACCATGTCATGTGCAGTGCCCTCCATGTCGTGCTGTGCCCACCATGTCATGCCATCTGCATTGCAGTGCCCCCATGTAATGTGCTGTGCCCACTATGTCATGTGTTGTGCATTGCAGTGCCCCCATGAAATGTGCTGTGCCCAGTATGTTATTTGCTGTGCATTGCAGTGCTCACTATGTAATGTGTATTGCCCACCATGTCGTGTGCTGTACATTTCAGTGCCCTCCATGTAATGTGCTGTGCATTGCATTGCTCTTCATGTGATGTTGCAGTACCCACTATGTAATGTGCAGTGCCCACCATGTCGTGCTGTGACTTGCAGTGCCAACCATGGCATGTGCAGTGCCCACCATGTAATGTGCAGTGCCCACCATGTTGTACTGTGCCATGCAGTGCCCGCCATGTCATGTACTGTGCCATGCAGTGCCTGCCATGTAATGTGCAGTGCCCACCATGTCATGTGATGTGCCCACCATGTCATGTGCAATGCCCACCATGTCATGTGCTGTGCCATTCAGTGCCCACCATGTCATATGCTGTGCCTTGCAATGGCCGCTATATAATTTGCCATGTCCACCATGTCATGTGCTGTGCCAGGCAGTGATCCCACCATGTAATGTGCAGTGCCCAACATGTAATGTGCTGTTCCATGCAGTGCTCACCACGTCATGTGCAGTTCCCACCATGTCATGTGCTGTCCTGTGCCCAACCAGCCATGTGTTGTGCTCAGCATGTAGTGTGTTGTGCCCACTGTGTAATGTGTTGTGCCCACTGTGTAATGTGTTGTGCTGTTCAGCAGTGCCCACCATGAAAAATGCCGTTCCTAACATGTAATGTGCAGTTGCATTGCCCACCATGAAATGTGCTATACCATACAGTGCTCACCATGTAATGTGTTGTACCCACTATGTAATGTGCTGTGCCATGCAGTGCCCACCATGTAATGTGCTGTGTCATGCAGTGCCCACTTGTAATGTGCAGTGCCCACCATGTAATGTGCTCAGCTGTGCCAACCATGCCATGTGCTGTGCCCACCATATAAGGTCCTGTGCCCACCATATACGGTCATGTGCCCACCTTGTGCATGTGCTGTGTTGTGCCCACCATGCAATGTGCTGTGTTGTGCAGTACTAACCATGGCACGTGCCTCGCCCACCATATAATGTACTGTGCCTACCTTGTAATGTGCTGTATTGGGCAGTGCCATCCATTCAATGTGCTGTGCCCACTATGTAATTGTGCGTTGCCCACCATTCAATGTGCTGTATCCATGTATCCACCATGTAATGTGTTAGGGTCTTCAGGTAGTGAGTCTGACTTGGTGGAAGGGGACCTCTCTTACGGCTCTGGTTCTAGTCTCTCTGGAATGGAAACAGGGAGACCGGAGCGCAGCAGGATAGGAGGATCCAGCCAGGTGCAGCAGCAGATGCTAGGTAGATGAGGATCCTCTGGTGCAAGAGCTCTCTGTAGCAAGAAGGCAGCTGGTGGAGAAGGCCACGGACCGTGGGACCAGGATGGGTGGATCTCTGGATGAGGAGGTAGCAGACACAGAAGCAAGCAGGAGCCAGCAGAAGAATCAGGTAACAAGCAGAGGTTCGGTAACAGGAATCAGTCCAAGAAGGGTCAAACAAGCCGGGGTCGGAGCAGGAGAGATCAGCAGAGTCAGACGGAGCCGGGTCAGGTATCAGATAGGGTTCAGGCAGAATAGCAGGTCACTTCGGGTACAAGCTGCAGACGAAACAGCACAGAACCCCTGCAGCTGTGCCTTTAAAAAGGGCCACTGGCGCCAATCGTACTAACGCTCGCCCGTGCGTGAGTGTACCGCGCGCACATACGAACGACGTGCACCCGCGCGCGTCTGAAGACGCTCGTGCCCACGACGACCCGCGGCACGAACGCGTGTGCGCGTATGGAGAGCCGATCGCACGGAACGGGTGGATTCCTGACATTGCCCCCCCACAAGGGGCAACCTCCGGGTGCCCCTAGTGGCTCTTTTCTCCGGGTGTGCAGCAAAAAAGGCCTGGATTAGTCTATTAGCATGTAAGTTAGTAGCAGGTTCCCATGAATTATTCTCCGGGCCATAGCCCTTCCATTTAATCAGAAACTGACCTTGTCCCCGTCGTCTTCTGAAATCCAGGATGGCCTCCACTTCAAATTCCTCGCTGCCATCAATCAGCACAGGGTCAGGTGGCCTTGTTCCTCTACCAGGGAAGGGATCAGGTACAGCAGGCTTAAGCAGAGCTACATGAAAGACTGGGTGTATTCTCATGGAATCAGGTAAGGACAATTCATATGACACCTCGTTAATCCTCCTCTTAACAGGAAACGGGCCCAGAAACTTGGGTGCCAACTTCCTGGAGGGGCAGGCTAATTTTAAATTAGAAGAAGACAGCCATACCTGGTCCCCGACTTGAAGGATCAATTCTCCCCTTCTCCCTCGATCGAAGCTCCTCTTGCTGTCAGCCTGAGCCTTGGTTATGGCCTCCTGCAGGGTCCGGTTATTCCGCTGAAGAAAGGATACTGTGTCCTGTACTGCTGGAACATGGGATTCTGTAAGGATATCGGGAAGAAAAGACAGGTTAAAACCGTAATTGGCAAAGAACGGGGACTGCCCTGTGGTAGCATGGCTGGCATTGTTGTAGGCGAATTCCGCCAGAGGTAACAGGGAAACCCAATCGTCCTGAACAAAGGAAGAGAAACATCTGATGTATTGCTCGAGGGTTTGGTTGGTGCGTTCCGTTTGCCCATTGGTCTGTGGGTGGTAGGCGGAGGACAGGGCCAACTCTATTTTCAAAGCCTCACATAGGGCTCTCCAGAAACGGGAGGTGAACTGAACCCCTCTATCAGATACGATTTTGGTGGGTACCCCGTGAAGCCTGATTATCTCCTTGATGAAAATGTGGGCAGTCTCGGTCGCGGAGGGGGTTCCCTTTAAGGGTAGGAAGTGGGCCATCTTAGACAAACGGTCACAAACTACAAAGATGGCAGTACAGTTCTCAGAAGGGGGAAGTTCCACAATGAAATCCATAGTAATCATCCGCCAGGGGCGGTCGGGTGCGGGAAGAGGTTTAAGCAGCCCCCAGGCCCGATTTCTGGGGACCTTATTCCGGCTACATACGGGGCAAGAATTCACGTGCTGCTTGCAGAACTCCCTCATGCCTGGCCACCAGAAGGAGCGTTGTACAAGCTCCAAAGTCTTGCGGACACCAAAGTGCCCAGCGAGCGGATGGTCATGGAGGAGACCCAAGACCTTTACTCTCACGTCTTCAGGGACGAAGATCAGGTTGTCCTTCCAAAGCAGGCCCTCCCTGGATGCTAATGAAATTCCTGGGGGACAGGAGGATGTGGAGGAAGCGCTTCTTAGCAGAGACACTAGGTCTGGTTGGATAAGTAGAAAGGTGTTAGCAGGGAGGATGGTATCGGGGGGTGCGGTATCCTTGGAGCTGTCAAACATGCGGGAGAGTGCATCCAGCTTCACATTTCTTGATCCAGGGCGATAGGTTATGTGAAAGCAGAACCGAGAGAAAAAGAGGGCCCAGCGGGCCTGCCGAGGTTTTAGACGTTTAGCGGTACGGAGGTACTCGAGATTTTTGTGATCCGTGTAGATGAGCACGGGGTGTACCGCCCCCTCAAGTAAGTATCTCCACTCCTCCAAAGCAGACTTAATGGCAAGTAATTCCCGGTCACCCACATCATAATTCCTCTCCGCCGGAGAGAGTTTTCGGGAAAAGAACCCCACGGGGTGCATCAGATCGTCTTTACCTAAGCGCTGGGAGACCACCGCCCCTACTGCTATCTCAGAGGCATCTACCTCCAGAATATAGGGTCTAGACGGATCCGGGTGACTGAGGATGGGAGCAGAGGTAAACAAGTCCTTGAGTTTCTTGAAGGCGGCCTGGGCTTCAGGACCCCAATGAAAATGCATATTTTGCTTAGTGAGCTGGGTGATGGGGGAGATAATGGCTGAGAACCCCTTAATAAATTTCCTATAGAAATTGGCGAAGCCCACAAAGCGTTGGATGCCCTTCTTGTCGGTGGGGGCTGGCCATTCGAGGACAGCAGCAACTTTTTGCGGGTCCATCCTGATGCCTGCTGGGGAGATTTCAAGGCCGAGGAATTGGATATCCTGTTGCTCGAATTTACATTTTTCGGCTTTAGCGTAAAGTCCATGTTGCCGGAGCCGAAGCAGTACTCTGCCGACGTGTCCCCGGTGCTGTTCCAGGGACCTGGAGAAGATCAGGATGTCATCAAGATATACGATAACGAAAATATCCAAAAAGTCCCGGAAAACATCGTTAATCAAGTGCTGGAAGGTGGCTGGGGCGTTACACAACCCGAAAGGCATCACTAGGTACTCGTAGTGCCCAAAGCGAGTTCGGAACGCAGTCTTCCACTCGTCACCTGCTCGTATACGGACCAAGTTATAGGCTCCCCTCAAATCCAATTTGGTGAAGATAGTAGCCGACCTCAGTTTTTGAAAGAGTTCTGGAATCAGGGGTAGGGGATAGCGGTTTTTAATCATGATTCTGTTCAGCTCTCGATAGTCCACACAAGGTCGAAGGGTCTGGTCTTTTTTAGTAACGAAAAATATCCCAGCACCGGCAGGAGACGTGGAGTGACGGATGAACCCCTTCTTGAGGTTCTCGGAGATGTAGGCCTTCAGAGCCTCCTGCTCCTTCTCGGACAAAAGGTAGACACGTCCAAACGGGATCTCTGCCCCAGGAAGGAGCTCAATGGGACAATCGTAGGGGCGATGCGGGGGAAGGGAATCAGCCCCCCGTTTACTGAAGACATCCAGAAACTCGTGGTAAGGCTCGGGGACTGATTGACATAAGTCCAGGTCTGGGTCTAGGCAGAGGAGCGTTCCGGACTGTACAGAAGCCCCAGGAAGACAGTGGTCCTGGCAGTAAGGGGAGAGGAACCTCACCTCCCCAGAAGACCAGTCAATGGAGGGATTGTGTGCCTGCAGCCATGGTATGCCCAGGATCACAGGAAAAAGTGGGGACGAAATGACATCTAGAGTTAACAGTTCCGTATGTCGGCAGGAGGTGGAGGTGGGTAGTGGAAGGGTCTCCTGGGTGACTCGGCCAGATTTAATCTGGGAACCATCGGCCAGGAAGATAGAGAGTCCACAAGGTTTTTTCTGGAGTGGAATGGAGTGTAGGTTGGTGAAGGCAGCGTCAATGAAGCAACCGCAGGCCCCGGAGTCAAGGATGGCGTTGACGTGGATCGTTCTTCCCTCTAGCTGAAATGAGAGCGGAAGGGCAACATGGAAAGAGTTGGAAGGCAGGTTTAAGGAACTGTGAGACACTGAAGAGAGGCACTTACGTGACTTAACGGGACAGTTGGCCACATAATGTCCGGAGCCGCTACAGTATAGGCACAAGTTCATCTGTCGGCGGCGGGCTCGCTCTTCAGGAGACAGGGTAGGTCGGAGTAATCCAAGCTGCATAGGTTCCTCAGGAGCGGGAGAAACGCTGGCAGGCCCCCTTTGGGGGGGAGGAGAGAAGAAAGGTGTGGAAGACGGGGTTCTGGCGGTCATCCAGGCAGGTCTCAAAGGTTGGGAGGAGCGTTCGGCCCTACGCTCGCGAAGTCTTCGATCGATCTGAATGGCCAGAGCAATTAAGTCCTCTAAGGCGTCAGGGGTACCAACACGGGCTAATTCGTCCTTGAGGCCCTCAGACAGGCCCATGCGAAATTGGTGTCTTAGGGCCGACTCGTTCCACTGGGTATCTGCGCTCCAGTGTCTAAAGTCCGAGACATAGTCCTCAGCCGTCCTACGGCCCTGCTGGAGCGCAGTTAATGCGGATTCTGCGGTGGCAGCCCGCTGGGGATCGTCGTAAAGTTGAGCCATCCCTTCGAAAAAGGTAGAGAGAGTCTGAGTAAGGGGACTGTCATTCTCCAGAAGGTGGTGGGCCCAGGACTGAGGTTCTCCTTGCAGAAGAGAGATAACAAACCCCACCTTAGTTGCCTCCAGGGAGAAGGTCCTGGGCTGGAGGGCAAAGTATAGCTGGCAGGCGTTGCGAAAAGCCCGGAATTTGGAGCGGTCCCCTGCAAACCTCTCCGGAATGGGAACCCTAGGCTCAGATGGAAGCATCATGATTGCCGAATGGGCGGCTGGCTGAACCGGAGGAGGCTGAGGTGTGGTGTCTGATGAACCCGGGGTAGAGAGATGCTGAACACGCTCCTCCAACCTGGTGTAGCCATCCTGAAGAGACTTCACGGCCTGAGTGAGAGCCGCAAGGTGGGAGCAGATCTCCTTCATGGCGGAGGCCCCTTCCGCAGACTCAGACATGGCTGTTTCGTACTGTTAGGGTCTTCAGGTAGTGAGTCTGACTTGGTGGAAGGGGACCTCTCTTACGGCTCTGGTTCTAGTCTCTCTGGAATGGAAACAGGGAGACCGGAGCGCAGCGGGGTAGGAGGATCCAGCCAGGTGCAGCAGCAGATGCTAGGTAGATGAGGATCCTCTGGTGCAAGAGCTCTCTGTAGCAAGAAGGCAGCTGGTGGAGAAGGCCACGGACCGTGGGACCAGGATGGGTGGATCTCTGGATGAGGAGGTAGCAGACACAGAAGCAAGCAGGAGCCAGCAGAAGAATCAGGTAACAAGCAGAGGTTCGGTAACAGGAATCAGTCCAAGAAGGGTCAAACAAGCCGGGGTCGGAGCAGGAGAGATCAGCAGAGTCAGACGGAGCCGGGTCAGGTATCAGATAGGGTTCAGGCAGAATAGCAGGTCACTTTGGGTACAAGCTGCAGACGAAACAGCACAGAACCCCCGTAGCTGTGCCTTTAAAAAGGGCCACTGGCGACATTCGTACTACCGCTCGCCCGTGCGTGCGTGTACCGCGCGCACATACAAACGACATGCACCCGCGTGCGTCTGAAGACGCTCGTGCCCACGACGACCCGCGGCACGAACGCGCGTGCGCGTACGGAGAGCCGATCGCACGGAACGGGCGGATTCCTGACATAATGTGTTCTGCCAACCATATAATGTACTGTGCTATCCCCCCCTTGTAATGTACTATGCTGTGCTGCCCCCCCCCCTCACAGACTCACCCCCTCACTCTCACCCCCTTCTCTTTCTCTCTTTTACCCCCTCACCCCCTCTATCTCTCATCCCCTCTCTTTCACCCTGTTCTCTCTCTATCACCACCTTCATCCCCCATTCTCTCTCTCTCGCCCCCTTCAACCCCCTCTTTCCCACCACCCTCTCTCTCGTTCACCCTCTCTTTATTCCCCTTTTTCTCACCCCCTCTCTCTTGTACGATTTGTGGTAATATTGGGCAGGGCTTAAAAGGTTATGGGTAAATTAAACATGATCCTATGCTGCTATAGGTCTGCAGAGGTCAGGATTAAAGGGGTTGTAAAGGTTTTTTTTTTTTTTTTCTAAATAGGTTCCTAATAGCTAGTGCATTGTTGGTTCACTTACCTTTTCCTTCGATTTCCCTTCTAAATGTTTTTTTTCTTTGTCTGAATTTCTCACTTCCTGTTCCTCCTCAGTAAGCTGTTCTGGCTGACTAAACACTGCTTGGATGATGGTGTGAAGTTTACTGAGGAGAAACAGGAAGTGAGAAATACAGACAAAGAAAAAAAACATTTAGAAGGGAAATCGAAGGAAAAGGTAAGTGAACCAACAATGCACTAGCTTAAAGGAACCTATTTATAAAATAAAAAATGAAGCTTTACAACCCCTTTAAGTAACATACAGAGTTCATGAGTCAGGATTAAGTATGTACATAGTTTAGGGGTTAGGATTAAGTAATTCACAGAGTTTGGGTGAGAATTAACCACTTGCCTTGGTTAATCCTGACCCTGAACTCTGAGAATTACTTATAGCAGCATAGGTTCATGTTACCACAAATCGCAAACACACAGAATTTTACACACCATGTGTAACGATTCCCTTCCTCCCATTTTTTAGTTGGTGGCGTGGTTTTGGACATATGGCTACAAATGAGGCTGTGGTTTAGTGGCATAGTTAGTTGGATGGCCCTGGATTTAATTTTGAAAATCTTGTAACCTTAAGCTGAATAATTACCATGATAGTGTCAACTGGCGAAATGAATGTAATTGGTCTGGAACAACCCAAACTGTTTTTGAAGGGCATCGTCAAACTGATCTATGAATTATAGTAATATAAAAGGGGAAACCTACCTCTGTATGTCTTTTGTTCTCTCTATTAGATGACATTCCTAAATTGGATTGACATAAAATGTGGTTTCAGTAAGATGGTGACCCACTACACTTTAGTATTACTGTGAGAAATATTGTAGCTCAAACTTTTTCAAAAAGATGGATCGGAAGGCAAAGTCCAGTCGAATGTTATTCTAGGTCTCCAGACTTAACGCCTCTCCACTTTTCTCTTTATATATGTAAATAAAATGGGCAGGTCACAAAGAAGAGTTCCAGCAAGTACGGCACTCACCTAGAAAACGATGAGCTGTCCTAAGCACAAGCTTGTGACATGGGCCATTGGAAGTTGCAGAAGTAAGCTATGGAATTGCCCTTGCAAGGGCCAAGGATTGGCAGGGAAAAAAAAAATTCTAAAATGAAAGAATCCTAACCATGCAATTCAGTTACTCAGGCAAAAAAGGCAATATTGGGAAATGTGGTACTGAATTAGATTTTAAAAATTATTATTTAGAAAAATTAGGTCTGACTACGAATAAGTATTATGTTTTATGTTACATTTTACAAAGTATTCATTTTTAATTATAACTGGAATCCTCTCGTGTTACTACATTTCAAACAACTATAAACAGATAATACAAGCTGTGCATTTAAATATCATCATTTTCCAAAGAGACATCTTTACTTAAAGCCATTTAACCCTTTATGACTTTGTCACAAACTCTTGCTCATATGCAAGTAATATTTTTCAAGATACGTAAAGCGCACCTGGTACTTAAATTTGTACAAATCTTGTCCTTGGGTTGCTAAGCAACTGCGTGGCAACTGTACAGGTTTATAGTGATGTTTTATAGGTCTATTTTTCAATGAAGAGCTTACACCATGTAAAAGATATGCAAATACAAGACAACAGAGCCGAATGAGCTGTGGAAATAACAAACCACAAAAAAAGTAGAACGATATTCATATAAAATAATCGCTGACAAAATAACTAGCAAGATTTACTCCTGCTTCTAAATAAGGGGAGAAAATAATGAAAATAATAATATATGCAGCCATAAATAAAAATATATATATGATGTTTCAAGCTTCAGTCGGGTGACCTAAAATTAATGTTATATTTATATGAGTCACAATAAATTTAAACTCTATACACATAAAATACTAATCTCACCATTTATAGTGTAGCCATATATGCATTTAGGTCTGAAAATTAAAGAGGATCAAAACTCACTTGACCTATGTTTTAGCTATAAATAATTTTATATACAGAGATTCTGAAATGAATACATGCATAAATCTGATCAGTCAGCGTTTCCCACTTTGTTTACCAGTTACTAAAGTTCAAAACTGAGTCACAGTAATATGCTATACTAATGACATTGCGATATACATTACACTGCAAGATCCTCCATATGCTATCAACTAGTGTGCAATGTATGTTCTTGAAGAGTGACAGTTATATAAAAAGGGTATTTTTCCATTTGATTGAGCTACCAAATAAGTTATTACCTGTTGGGAAACTATACAGGTTGTACTGGGACGTAAAGTTATTTAAAGCTAAAATATTTTATTTTGGTTTTGGATAGAATAGAGAATGACCAAGATCCCTGTACATTTGTTTTTGCTGTCTGCGTCCCTTTTGGGAGATATTTCCTCACTTCCTGTTCCAAAAGGCCCAAAAAGAAGCAAGAATAAATCTCTACAAAGTCACTGGAACAGGTGTCCCTATTAAAAGATTTACTCTCACCTCCCTTTTTTGGTGACAACTGTAAAGTTTCGGATTTTCCATCACTAGAACAAGTAGAGATGGTGAATCAACCCTGTAGGGACACATAGAGCAATAAAAACCTGAAATGGGTTCTAATGCTTCTCTATTGTGTCCAAACCACCAAA
The DNA here is from genome assembly GCF_037356315.1 of Lithobates pipiens. Lineage (NCBI taxonomy): Eukaryota > Metazoa > Chordata > Amphibia > Anura > Ranidae > Lithobates > Lithobates pipiens. The sequence continues at coordinate 19,669,143 of NW_027507718.1, forward strand.
AAAACAACTTTAGGCTGTACATATTGTACACGTGAAGGAATCAGAAGATCAGGGTCCAGAGGGATCTGCATTACAGATTAGGACTGCATCAACAATAAGAGGATAAGGGGCTGCTTTCCTAGGCTCACTAGTCCAGGGGACCAATTAGAGGTCCTGCCCAAGAGAAAACACAATGCAATGCTGATTTTATGTGCCCATTTTATACACACGATCGGACTTTCTGACAACAAAATCGTGGATTTTTGTTCGAAGGGTGTTGGCTCCAACTTGTCTTGAACACACATGGTCACACAAATGTTTGCCAACAATTACGAGCATAGTGACGTACAAGACATACGATGAGCTGATAAAAAGGAAGTTCAATATTCAGTGCACCAGCCATTGGGCTCCTTCTGCTAATCTCGTGTTTATCTCATGTTAGTAGAAGTTTGGTGATTGACAAGTCGCGCTTTTCAGTCTTGTGCTTTCCAGTCAGTTTCTGCTTTTCGAGTTGTGCTTGTTGGTTTGTATCTGTTCTTCAGTGCGTGCTTGTCAGTTTGTTTCTGTCTTTCAGTGCATTCTATTTATAGTTTGCTTCTGAATTTCAGTGCGTGCTTGTCTGGTCGTTTCTGATTTTCAGCTCGTTCTTGTCAGGTCCTTTCTGATTTTCAGTGCGTTGTCAGTTGTCAATTCCTTCTGAGCAGCCGCTTGTTTATTAGCCATGTTGTGGTTTACGTACTCGTCTGAGAGTTTGTGCTGTTGTTGGGCTTGGTGTTGGAGTTATTGCTTTGATCCAAGTTCAGTTCATGAACAGGGGGAGGAGGAGTTCTTGGACCAAGAATTGGTTGGTTAATCGTGACCAGGAGAAGCTCCAGGAGGAGCTCCAGGAGAATAATCCTGATGATTTCAGGAATTATCTCCAGATGACGGACCCCGTCTTTCACCGTCTATTGGCTTTGCTATGCCCTTATATTACAAAGCAGGATACTTGCATGTGGTAAGCCATCTCTCCCGAGCAAAGGCTCATCGCCACCTTGTGTTACTTGGCGACGGGGAGAAGTCTCCAGGACATCAAGTTCACGACTGGGATCTCCCACCAGGGTCTGGGAACCATTATTCCAGAGACCTGTTCTGCCATAATTCAAGTCCTGCAAAAGGACTATATTAGGGTAGGTTTTATCCTTTAACATCACATTATATGTATTTAATGTTTGCTATTGTATTGTATTAATTTCATCATTCCATAATTACCACGATTGTAATATGCTGTGAATGTCCTCTTTGTCCTCATGCATATTTTCCTTCACTAACCTCCCCAGCATGCTATCCTGGACCCATACACACCTTGCCTAGTCAGTTAACAATGTATTTTGTCAGCTTCATTGTAGTGCTTACCCTAAACACCCCTGAAAATGTGTCCAAATGTTTTTGCTGTCCTTAAATTCAGGCAGAGTGCAAGAGGCTATTTTTGGGGGGCCCAAGCTCATTTAGAACCCTCCCTTCCCCCCAACCGCTACCAATACTCTACCAGTACATTATATGGTTGGCAGAACACATTATGTCAGGAATCCGCCCGTTCCGTGCGATCGGCTCTCCGTACGCGCACGTACGCGTAATCTTTTTTTTTCTTGTTTGACTCCACAGTTTCCTTCCAACCCACAGGAATGGCAGACTGTGGCTTCCCAATTCCAACACCAGTGGGAATTTCCCAATTGTGGTGATGCGATCAATAAGAAGCATGTCCGATCATCCCACCAGCCTACTTGGGGTCATACTACTTCAACTATAAGGGGTTCAGTAGTATCGTGATGTTGGCGGTGGTGAAGACAAATTATCAATTCCTATACCTGGATGTAGGGAAGAATGGCCATATGTCAGATGGAGGAGTGATCGCCCAGATGGAGTTTTACTGGCATCTCCAAAATGGCACCTTGGGGTTGCCACATCCAGAGGATAATGTTGCGGGCCTCAAATTCATGTTTGTGGCAGATGAGGCCTTTGCTCTGGGTGAATATCTGATGAGGCCATTCCCCATGAGGACCCTGACCCCAGAGCAGAGGGTTTTTAATTACTGAATGGCCCATGCCAGAAGAGTGGTTGAGAATGCCTTTGACATAATGGCAAGCCGGTTCCACATGGCCGAATACAAACTGTATCACATTGTTTTGAGTTGCTGCATTCTGCACAATTACCTTCGGAAGAATGCAGCCTACTATCTGGCCTCAGTTGCGACTGAGGCCAACTTTTCACCTGAACAAACAACAATGACGGGGCCTGAAAGTGGCCGTCCTGGCTTGTCCCCCCAAAGCGCCCATGAAGTACAGCAAAACTATGTTGAGTACTTCATGGCTAGGGGGGCTACTGATTTACAAGAAAATCTTGAAGCTGTCTAATAAAAACTAAACTCATATTTCATTTGTGTTTCTTATCTGTCTCCTAGGTTCTCAAATGGCCTTTAAATTTTGGCAATTTTCTTCAATAGTGCAAACATAACTTATTTGATACATGAGGTGACAATCTCTTCTTCAGCTAACTAATATGTTGTGCTTTGGGTCTGCTACACACACACAATGTTATTGCTGGTAATGTATGCAATGCATTAATGATACAACTAATCATCCTTTTAAACGCCATGAATTAATTGCTTGGCTTGGAGTCCCTAAAATGACCTGATTTTGGCAAATTTTACAGCACAGTGGGGGTTATTTACTAAAGGCAAATCCAGTTTGCACTACAAATGCACTGCAAGTGCACTTGAAAATGCACTGAAGTGCAAAGTGGATTGCCTTTAGTAAATAAATCCCATTTTCACTGTAACTACACCAAAATGCACTTGTAGTGCAAAGTGGATTTGCCTGTAGTAAATAACCCCCATTGTCACTGTAACTACACCAACTTCAAAAATAAACTGGTATTGAGCATTGAAATAAGAAGCAGCACATTATTGAGTATAAAACATCTTACTCCAAGGACTTTCACATGTGTGTTATAAACGGTTTTGGAACAAACCAACATCTTGATATATAACATGTATGTCCGACATAAATTTGCCTTTTTTGAGGCTAAACAGGCATGTTTTAAAACATAACAAACACAACTCCGGAACTTACAAAGTTCAACTTTGCTAAAGTGAAGGTCATATGAGACATTAGTATGTCAAAACTGTGTTGATTTTGCCTTCATCTGATGGGGTGATCTCACCCCTGTAAAAGCCAAATTTTGAAGATACACACAAATTGGGACTCAAAATTTGGATTTCTCTCGTGATCCCATGCCTAAAATGTGTGTATTTTCCCTACATCTATTTTGCTAAAGCCACAAAACACATAGGGGTTTATTTACTAAATGCACTGGGTTATTTACTTGAAAGTGCACTGAAAGTGGAAAATAAAAAACAGCATTTTAGCCTGCACACAATTGGATGATAAAATCAGCTTCCACTCATTTCAGATCTACCCCTTAGATTTAGAGCGACTGCACTTCCAATCGCACTTTCAGTGCACTTTCAAGTGCACTTGCAGTGCAAAGTGGATTTGCCTTGTAAATAACCCCCACAGTGTGTCTACATGTGCTACCTGCCATCATGAGATATCAATGTACGTGTTTTGTGGGTGCAACCCCTTCCACCAAACTAAAGTAGGTGAGATGAAGGGGTTGCACCCCCAAAACACGTCTAATGATCCCCCATGATGGGAGCTAGCACATGTTGACACACTGGGGCTTATTTCAGAAAGGACAATCCATTTTTCCCTACAAGTGCACTGCAAAGTGGTTTTGCTTTTTTTAAATAAGCCCCAGTGTGTCAACATGTGCTAGATCCCATCATGGGGGATCAATTGACGTGTTTTGGGGGTGCAACCCCTTCCTCTCACCTACTTTAGTTTGGAGGAAGGGGTTGCACACACAAAACGCGTACATTGATATCCCATGATGCCAGATAGCACATGTTGACACACTGTGTTCATCTTCAAAATTCGGCTTTGCAATTAATTTAAAACTGTAACAACATGTACAACAATAACGACAACTTAAAAATTTGTTTTGGTTTAAATTTTGCCTAAAATATCAATAATGTTGCTCAGTCTTGGGTTTTGAACATCATGGATGTTTTGCTTCATCTTTTCCAAATCACGATTGCACACCATGATCTCACGGATGAGTATTTGTGCACTTGCACTGCTGAAGTGAGTTTCTTCTTCCACAACATTCCACAACATCCACATCACCTAAAATTAAAGAAAACACACCATGTATTATAAATATGTAGGCATCCATCTTTTACCTGAAGCTGTGGTCTCAGACACTGACCTGTTGTCAACATCATTTCGACCACTTCACCCAGCACTTCCTGAACCTCTGCTTCCACATCCTCATGTTGTGTGGTGTGTTCCCTTTGTTCATTAGGTGTGGGGTTACTGGTGTACTCAGACGTCCCTATTCTTTTCTCCCCTATGTGAATACAAAACAGGTATACTTAGCAGACAGATATGTTAGGCTAGAAATAGTAATATGAAACATTGCTTGGAAGTGTCATCCAATTGTCTGTTTTGGCAGAATTCCAAGCTGAATACATGATTTTTTCACTTACAATAGCTGGAATACTTACCTGTTTTGTGCAAGATTCACACATGGAGAGTCCCCTAGTATCCACTGGAGCACCTGCGCAGGACACCATAACAAGGTTGTTATAGTTTCCCACACTAGTGCTCCTGCATCCAGATGTGTAAACAGTTGCTGAGTGTCCTCTCCTTACACTGAATCAAGTTGCCATTTCATTATAGTTTCAAACACATCTAGACAACAATGTAATAAACTTATTTTAATCAAAAAAGGCATGAACGGGGCGTGGTCTGTAAGGGCATGTGAGCGAACGCACTGCACGGAGCTCCCACTACTGTTCCTCCATTGATCCTGATCCCGCCACAGATCAACATCAAAACCCGACCCAGAGACACAGCCTGACCCTACTCACAGGAGCCCATGATGACCCAAAAGGGAGGAAAAGATGCCTCGGATGCGACAGAAATGGAGGGCCAAGATGGCACCGGCCCCCCTCAGCCTCAGTGAATGGCGCATGATGCCAACAGAGCATGAGAGTCACACAAGACTCCAAAACAACAGGGAACAGAGCAGCCACGAGACATGCTGTATTATGCACAGAAGATGCAGGGACTAAATAGCTCTCTTCCCCCACCGCTACAGTCACCAGCACAAGAGCCTGACAGACAAAATGGCGCTTCTACACTTGATGACTCACTGCCATTAGAAAGCTCCCCAGTATCCACCCCTGACCTGTTTGAGATAATGCAGGAAGAGACACAACAGCCCACATTAACTGAAAGCACAGCATCTGTAGATGGGCTAAAAGTGCAGTTTGGAGGCCTCACTGAAACCGTGTCACTTATGAAACAGGATCTCCAGAAAATAAGGGAGAGGACCACGGCAGTGGAGGGCAGGATTAGCGAGGTGGAGGATTTGCTCCCCCCCCCCCACCAGAGATGGCAGAACTGCATTACAACAATCAGCACAGGCCGACGCTAAAACTGATGACATTGAGAACCGTTTCAGACGGAACAATGTCCGCATTGTTGAGCTTCTAGAAAAGTTGAGGGCAGGGATCCCACGACCTTCGCAGAAGAGTGGCTCCAGGATATATTTGGCAAAAAGGCCTTCCCCACACTGTTTGCAGTGGAACGGGGGCACCGCATGCCCCAAAGGCCCCACCCCCCTGGTAACCTATCAAGATCCATGCTGGCCAGGCTCTTGAACAGAGAGACAGAGATATCATACTTAGACTGGCTAGAGAGAAAGGCGCAGTACACTACAATGAGACTAAAGTTTCCTTCTACCCTGACTTCTCGGCAGAGGTGCAACGCAAAAGGGCAAAAATTGCAGAGGTGAAGAAATGCCTGCAGAGAATTCAAGTCACATATGCAATGTTGTACCTGGCCAAATTACGCATTACTGCCAGAGGGCAATTAACTTTTTTTGAATTTGCCTCAGGTGCAGCCACATGGCTGGACCGCAACAAACAGGACCTCGGGAGGCACGAGAGGCCGTCAGGGGAGACTGAAGTCCGTCACGTAAATCTATAGGGTCAGTATGTAACCCACTGATGTTTTAAGTTTACCACTTACAGTGCGGGATAATGTTCACTTTTTCAAAGCTAGCGCTTGGCAAGAGCTTTTACAGAATACGTTTGATCAAGATGAAACCTGAGTCAAAGTGACTCACAATGTTACACTGTGTTACACTGTGCCCCAGTTAAGGGGGTGAGTTATTTGGTGCCCAGTTGGCCTGAGTTCACTGAACGACTCCTGGCGTGAGGTTGGATGGAGGGAGTTTACCCCAACCTCATGCGGGTATGCTGAATGCACCGACAGACCAGTTCAGGACATTTCTTTGTATTTTTACTGGTCACACTGATGCACTGTGCTTTGAATCGCTAATTTTTCAGCTGCTACCGTCACCACACATTGCCATGCCAAACTGAAGCCAACTACCCATGGACTGAACTGTGTACCCATAACATGATTGCTGCCTTACTGTTTCCCAGGACTGTGGCCCTGGGCACAATAATTTATCACATCCAGCATCACTACCATGCCGATTGTAGCCTGGAACGTCCAGGGCGTTCATGATCCACTGAAGCGTACCATGATAAGCACCTGTTTCACCCTGCCATAGTGAGCCTCCAGGAGATGCACCTCACAAAAGACACAATTGGTTTTTTGCAATATTTCTGGGTGGGCAAGGCATACCACGCCACCCACACTGCATATTCACATGGGGTGAGTGTTTTGGTACATAAATCCTTGGTCTACCAGGAATTGGACGCAGCTACAGACCCTCTGGGTAGATATGTATTTTTGTATTGCAAAGTGTTTACCTTAACTGTGATATTTGCCTTTGTGTACATACCCCCATTCTCTAGAGAAATAGTGCAGCTTTTCCTGTCTTACTTGGTTTACAAGCCCAATGTCCCTACGCTGGGCATGGGTGACTTTAACAGTTACCTGGATCCTAGACTGGATAGACATCCCCCAGGCCAGCCCCCGTCAGGGAACAGAGGCACTATTCTGAGCCGCCTGCTAATAGAGGTGGGCTAGACAGATGTATGGCAAAACACCCAACAACTAAACAGTTCTCATGCTTTTATAAAAACACACGGGTCACTATCCTGTATTGAGCTCTGCGTGGAGTCCCCCCAATTACTGACCATGATCACCTGGGTGGAGTATTTCCCTAGGGGGGTATTTGACCATTCCCAATCGGCTGCAGACCTTGTCACCCTTCCTCTGGCCACTTTTCCCAGGGTCCCGCGAAAGCTGAACGCTTTTTGGCTAAAACTTTTTACCTCACATGAGTGGGTGGTAAAACAGATAGAACAATACTTTTTTGACAACTGATTGCACAGCAATTTGATGCTGAGATGGTATGCCTTCAAGTCATGCTTGAGGGGTACATTCATAGCTGAAATTGCGGCCATCAAACGTAAGTCATCTGCCCTACTGCAGCAGGTTGAAGACCAGGTGAGACAACTGGAGCTTGCATATGTTCTAGACCTGTCAGACTCCGTGAGGGAGGCATGGATCTCGGGCCAGGATTCCCTGGACCGGGTGAGATCCTCCCCCGCAGAACACAAAAGGTTCTTAACCAAACAAGCATTTTATGAAGAGGGAGAAAAAACGGGCAGACTATCGGCCAGGATTGCCAGATCTCAGCAGTTCTCCCCTGCCATAGGAGCGATATGCAGCTCCTCGGGGTGACTGGTGAACGACAAATAATAGCTGAATTAACATCTTTTTATGTAGCATTTGTAAACTTTGGGGATAATAGCTCCACGGGACCAAGTGCATAAACCGTTCAAAGGTGAAACCAAAATACTTTTATTTATAATTAAATACAAAATAAGGTTTTCTTCAGCACACAATTAAAAACATAAATTAAGTCAGTCCACTTATCTTCAGCACAAAAAAAACAAGAATTAAAGAAAACACCTACAGTTCTGTAGTCGGGTCTTTGCCCCAAAGTTTTCAGAGTCCTTATAGAAATCTTTTGCAGCCTTCAAAACAGTAACACAGCAACACAGCTCATCAGACAGGTGTTAATCTCCTACTCCCCCTCACCACCACCTCTTCACTACTTCCTGTCTTATGAGCTGTTTTCTTGGAGGCCTTTAACCCCCTGTGTGCAGAATCCCTGCGGTCAGGGAGGGAGGCTCTTTCCCACCCAAATGTCACTTCAGAGCCCCCCAAATTCTAGGTCCCAACTATCTCTCTCTTAATATAGAGAGGACCGCGGGTCAGTCCTCTCCTGATGACTATACCCGGAATTTCTCACCCATTCTGGGTGACACCCTGAAGTATACCGTGACTCCCTTAAAGGGACCACAATCCAAATACTGGTGCTACATAGCACCCGTCCAGGACCCAACCTTGGCTTCCTGTACACATTATACAAACCATGTGACAATTACACTGACGAAGAGCTGCAAAATTATATGGGTGAGATGACTCTTCCAACTCTGACCCGAAGGGAGCGAGTGGAGTTGGAGTACACTAGACGAGCTGAGGCTGCTGCCTCTTTTCCCACATGCAAGGCCACGGGGGATGACGGGATCCCCACAGAGATCTATACCCAATATGGAGAAGTGATTCTACCCAAATTACTTGAGGTCTTTATCTCTTCGTTTTAATCAGGAGAACTACCTACTACTATGGCAAGGGCCAATATTATATTACTACTTAAAGCAGGCAAAGACCCCTTAGAACCTGGCTCTTACAGGCCTATCTCATTGTTACAGAGTGACGTTAAAATATTGGCCAAGGTACTGGCCATGATGGTCAATAAAATAATCTTATCTATTGTCCACCCAGACCAAGCAGGATTCATGCCACGAACATCTACTATGACCAACATTTACTTGAACATGCAGACTCCCTCGGGTGCCACCAGCCACAGAGCACTGTTGTCTATAGATGCCAACAAGGCATTCGACAGTGTGGGCTGGCAGTATCTATGGGAAGTACTGGCTAGGTTTGGGTTTGGACCCAGGTTCATCAGATGGGTGAGACTGCTGTATGACACACTACAGGCTGCCATACGCTTATCGGACAGGCTATCACATGCTTTTGCACTGGACAGGGGGACCAGGCAGGGATGTCCTCTGTCCCCCCTGCTCTTTGCTCTGGCTATCAAACCCCTTGCGGCTCAGGTGAGGAATTGCCCACAGATTAGGGGATTCCGCTATGGTGAACTGCATGAAAAAATCATGCTTTATGCCAATGATATGCTTCTCTTTCTGGAGGATAGGTAATGGTAAGGTAATGTCCCTTATTACGTAATTCGGACATTTTTCAGGCCTTCCCATAAACTGGTCCAAATCAGTCTTAATGTTTATAGATGGGAGCCCCAAGCCAGGCGAGGGGACCTCTTGCCCTGTACCCATAGTGACCACCTTCAAATATCTAGGCATACACATCTCCCCTAAACCAACAGAGTTTTGCAAATTGAACATATACCCCATGCTAACCGGTAGTCATCCCACTTAAGATATTCAGAGTAGATAACGCCCTGTTTAGGCTGCTGTTGTGGCACACCAAACCCCCTAGAATTAAACTAGAACAACTGCAATATCCGAAGGAGGGGGGCCTTGCCCTACCCAACCCTTGGATATATTACCTGGCTGCACAGCTACAGCACTTGATAGGGGCCATGGCCCCCTCACCAGTGGGCTCATCGGCTAGACTTAGGCTAGTTGGCTTGGGGGCGGAATCTATACCCAAGTGTCTAGAAGCTCAACATTTTCAAAGGCCTAACAAACTAATGCCCACATATACACTCCTTCAGAAGGTGTGGAACAAAACTAAACAACTACAAAACATAACAGGGTTCATGGCTTACAGCCCGATATGGGGAAACAAAACATACTCAGAATTAGCCAAGATTCAACAGGGACCTAGGTGGTGCCCCATGGGTTTAACTCATTTGAGGCACATCTTTCACAATGGGACTTTTCTTTCTTTTAAGGACCTACAATCTAAATATGCACTGCCCTCCAACATGCTATTTTACTATATACAACTACAACAAGCCATTAGGGCACAGGGGGACAATATGGAGTGGAGTCAGTCCCCCACTCCGGTCTTTCATATGCTCCAGGAAGCGTTCAACTGTTTCCCAATGTTATAATATGCTACTGTCATCGTTCTTAGAAGGGCACCCCATGAAGGCAGTGACACAATGGGAGGTGGGCCTGGGGCCCATTGCAGGGGATCTGTGGGAAGAGGCCCTACAGGCAGTTCACACATGTTCACTAAATGTGGCACAAAAGGTTTTAGTAACTATACATACTACTGAGAGTACACGATATGCCCGTAAAGTTACACAAAATGGGCAGAATATCCAACACTCTGTGCGGTAGGTGTAGAACGGCACCTGGGGATCTGATTCACCTCCTCTGACGTTGCCCGAAGCTTCATAAATACTGGACCGAGGTTCTGGCTACACTGAATCAAGTGTTCCAGACCAATGTTCCCCTTGACCCACTAAGCTGCTTGCTGGGAGTTCTGGAGGGGGTGATAGCAGAGGAGAGGACAAGAGTTGCCTTTGCCAGAGCGCTGTTACAGGCTAGGAAAACAATCCTTATCAGCTGGAAATCAGCTGCACCGCTACAGACTAAAACATGGATACAACACATGGGTAAAACACTCATAATGGAGAAATACATATATCAGCAAAGGGGAAACCCTGGTAAATTTGACAAACTGTGGGACGCTTGGCTCGATACACCAGGAATAAGCCCCACAGAGCTAGTACAAATGACACTGATCAGACTGATCAGAGGGGTATAAGTACAAAATGAACAAGACACCCAGACAAGGACAAGGGCACAGGTAGCGTGGATGAGACAGTAAAGGGTATCTATATGGAACAGACTGTGGTAAATTTAATGGTCTACATATGGGCGGAAGCTAACCTAAAAATGTTGACAAATGTAACCATGGATTGTATGTTCGAGAATCCGAAATCTGAACAATGTATATTGAGTTTCATGTTTGAATGCACTGTCTGTTTTTTGAGCAATAAAAACCTTTTTCATTAAAAATAAATAGGCACGAACAAATACAGTTAACCTGCATCTGCCAAAAACTTTGTATTAGTGGTTGAATGTACAATGTTTAATACGAACGAGTCCTGTGCCCATGAACCTCAAACATGGCATTTTAAACTGTACAAAAAGTTTAAAAGCACATGTACTGTACCAGCGCGAAAGTAATAATAATAATAGGAACACACAACAAATACTTACTTTTTTGCAGCACTTTCCGGATCTTTCTATACTGATCTTGCGCCCTCAATTTCAGGTCTGAGTAGCATTTCCTCAATTGCTCCTTGGATCGTCGTACACCAAAAGTCCTGTGCAGACTTCTCACAACTTTAGCCATGATCTTAGCCTTTCTCACATTAGGGTTTCTGTATGGTCCATGCTTCCCATCATAGGCTGTCCCCTTCAAGATGTCCACTATCTCCACAATTTCTTCAAAGGACATATTTGAGGCCTTATATCTCCTCCTGGATCTGGAACTGCCTTGCTCCTGGCTTTTGTGGTCGTTGCTGCTCTCAGCACACACCTACTGTGTCTCCGCCATGTGCTCTCCCACTGAAGGTTAGGGGCAGAGTTTCACACATTTATATAAAGCATAACACGCGGGCAAAGTCCAATGCAGGGACTATTCTAACAAGCTAAAGAGGAACGCAGCACTGGAGAAACTGTTGGGATTAGTGAAGCCTGTGTATCCCACGGCAGACATCACGTATTTGAAGGCCAAAATTGGTAGCCTGAGGAGCACATATAATAGGGAGTGCAAGAAAGTCCAGGATTCCCTGAGATCCGGAGCAGCAGCAGATGACGTATATGTCCCCAGGCTGTGGTACTACAACAGTCTGTATTTTTTGTCCGATGGAACCAAGGCCATCGCTATCAACACTTCCTTCCACATCAGCTGAGGCTCCTGAGGTCCAACCTGGGCCTTCCACTCAGGAAGAAGATGTGGAGGAGCACAGCTTGACCCAGGTATAGCATTGTTGAACATATTTCTTGTCAAAAATTTAATGATATTAACTAGATGTTATTGATCACAAATTTCTGATTTAACAAATTGGTTTACATATCAATGGACAGTAGTGGCCAAAAATGATTGGGACAAGAATGAAAAATGCTGGGGTCAGAATAATAGTCTTTTCTATTTGTTAACATTCAATCTGCAAAAGTCATGAGCTCAAAATTGCATGTGATTGATGACCAAAAACCTAAAACTATGTACCATTTTCATACACAGGAAAGTCTTAGCCAGGAGCGCCCTGATGGAATCCCAGGTTCCTCCCCTCCGCTCTCCAACTAAAAGGACCAAGGAGGCAAGCAACCTGGAGGAGTCCACGGCTGCTTTGCTAAAACATGCTACTGCGGCAATTACTACAACCCCTGCTGGCCACAAGGCATTTGAATTATGAATGAATTAAATTAGAACACATGGAGAAGGCTCAATGCACTCTATGCAAAGAGATAATACTGCAGGCCCTAAAGAAGGAGACGAGGGGCGAACTCACACGTCAAACACACCTCTGTGAGTTGAACCATGCTCCTCCACCACCTACACAAACACCACAGCCACCCCACCCACCACAGCAGCATGGAAGGAAGTCTAGAAGGAAGTGTTGAGAGGGATGGCCTGGGTTTGGTGTGGTCTGGCAAAAAACGCAGGCTGTTGTAAGACCACAGCCTCGGGACATATATGTCACCTGCTGCTCCCAGTCTCTCAAAGTCCTGGACCGTATTGTGCTACCTATTAAATGTACTTCTCAGGTTATCAATTTTGACAGTCAAATAATTGATGCCTGCCCTGGGGTACAAAGGCTTTACCAATTCCAACTGTTTCTCCATCGTTGCCTTCCTCTTTATTTTGTTAGGACCTTGTGCTCCCTAGTAAATTATACATTTTGGTTTTGACAAATACTTGGCTATGTGTTTTACTTTAAAAAGGACAGTTTGTATTTGAGTAGGCAGGTACATTTCAAAAATACAACGTCAAATTAAAAAGGGACACCAACGTGGTTGTATCTTTGAGGTTAAAAAATACAAGATAATAATGGTGTTGTAACTTGACACAAAAAATAAAAAGTTATTCTGGGGATCACTAGAAAAAAAAACTAAAAAAATATTATGGAGATCATTAGAAAAAAATATATATATATTATTCATGAGATTACTAGAAATAATAAAAAAATTGTTTATCAGAACTGTGAATATCAGCAGCAAAGCTATTTCATTATTATACCATTATAAAGAAGAAGAGCATGCGCTGCATTGAGAGATTTAATAATCTGCCATTACAAATGCTAGTTTTACAAGACCGAGCGCTTCCAGCTCCTACTTGATTCTGAGCATGCATGGACTTTTGTGCGATGGACTTGTGTACACACGATCGGAAAGTCCAACAACAAACATTTGTTGGTGGAAAATTTGAGAACCTGCTAGCTAACAATTGTTGGTGGAAAGTCCGACAACAAATGTCCGATGGAGCATACACATGGTCGGACGTACCGCCAACAAGCTCACATCCAACATTTACCATCGGAAAATCCAGTTACTGGGTCCTAATTTTTGATGGCTTTTTGGCTGAGATAAGAGCTTTTTTTCTTAGAGAATAGGTGCAGGTGCTCTCCCCGCCACCAATGGGTCAATTTGTCTCAACCTCCTACCCACCTCTCAGCTCTGTCCTTGTCTTCCCACCTCCCAGCACCACCCCACCAAAAATGTTGCAAATTAATAAATAGTGCATATTGTGCACTGCGCTGATAGATGAGTTTGACCAGATTGTGTGCTGAACGTGGAACAGGTTGTTGGGTGGTGCAAGTCAGGCCCAGACCGAGGGCCTCCCAGGGGTGTTCCTGTATAGTGCTCAGGGGAGAATCCTGTGCCCTTAGAACCTCAGAGAATCTGAAGCCAGGCAGGAATGGGTTAAAGAGTACAGGTGCTCCCTGAACACATAGCTATTTATGAGAAGGACATGCAGCCCAACACCAGTACTCAACAGTTTAACTTTAAAGTGGTTGTAAACCCTTACAAACCACTTTGACCTACAGGTAAGCCTAGATTAAGGCTTACCTGTAGGTCCAAGAAATATCTCCTAAACCTACACGGTTTAGGAGATATTTACTAAAAGACAGTCACCGCTGTGTACGGCGCATTCCATTAGTGGTGGCTCCGTGCGCATGAGCGGGAGTGACGTCATCGATGCCCCGGCGCTGTGATACCCGGAAGAAGATGGATGCTCCATACTACAGGGGACAGCGGTGACATCGCTGGCTCCTGTGTCAGGTAAGTGACACATAATGGGCTACTATGCGATGCATAGTAACCCATTATGCTTTACTTTTGCAGGGAGACAAAGAAGAATTAAACCCATCAGGGTTTACTTCCTCTTTAAGAAATACAACTTGGTCACTCACCCACCACCAACATGCTGACTTGACAGTGAGGAAGTATAGGCACACTGATGAGGTTCATCACTCTCTTCTCTCCATCTTTAAGTAATTTCCTGATATGCAGTATTGGTGTATTATAATAGGGAAAGAACGGGCGTCTGCCCAGGCCAAGGCACCAGAGGGGCATATAGAGATGATAACAATTGTACTGCAATTCAGTGTTGTTGCACATAATACTTGCACATTATGGCAAACTTATCTTATGGGTCTGCAATCCTCCAGCACTGAGGGGCTGAGGATATAGGCTGCCAGTTTCTGCTCAATCCCTGTCATCTTCTCTGCTGCTAAATCTGGGTCCCCTATTGTTCTCTATTGTCCTCTTTGATCATTGGGCTCTCTCTGATGTAACTTCTGTGTACATCCATCCCCAACACCTGTTTTCAGACATCGGTAGGATGAGAAGGAAAGAATAAAGCAAAGAGCCATGGCATATGAGCCATATAATGTATATAAACAATTAAAAAAAACAGCTACAGCCAAGAAGCAGTGTTTTTAGGCACAGGAGATTTTACATGCCAAAGCTGCTATTTATTTATTTTCTTCAGAAAGAGGTAAGCAATGACAATCATCATTATAATATAAGTTATATAGCCTCTATATAAATTGTATGGCAATTTCATTTACATGGAATCAGGCAATGCCCGTGTACATTAACCTTTAGACATGATTTCATTAAACTGGCAGAGGTACATGAAGTGAATATAGTCTGGGGACCACATTACAAATGTATTTTTGGTGTAAGGCTTTTAGCATTGAGCCTGATAGTATTACAGTACTTCTCCCTCTCCAAACCTGAGTTTTGGTGTACATCTTACATATAGACTTAGTCAGGTATTTGCACTAGTTACATTGCAAAATACATTTACTATTTTTAGTCTTGAATAGTGAAGTAGAGAGTTAGTAGTTTGTGAACTGAGAAATATACATTTAAAATTAATTCCACAAATTTTTGTTTTTGAAAATTTTGGAAAGTAAATAGGAAAGTGGTACTAAGGCCTCTAATTGTAGGTTTACCAGGCTGCATGCTAAAAAAAAGTACAGAATGAAAACTGATCTGAAAAAAAAATGGAGCTTCAGCATTTGCCTTGAGCTACAGGGCCATTATGTACTGTACATATAGGAACAGTTTACAAACCAAAACACTGTGGATTTCTTGCAATTGGTTCCACAGCTGGCAAATATTTTGATCAATCCAATCAAGTTGAATTCAGAGTGAATTTCTGGCAGCTCATTCATCTTCAGTAAATATGCACTGAATGTTTGATGACTTAGTGCTGTTTATTTCTAATGTATAGAGCAGTGTAAAAAGAGAAAAGCTGTTTTAAGAAAAATAAAAACTTGACAATAGCAACCAGGGAAGCTAAATTGTGTTGGCTAGTTTTAGCAAATAGAAGATTGAAAATATAGCAATATCCAGTACTTAGATGTGTGCTGAAGGCGCTCTGCAGGTAACTGAAGATGCTGCAAGTTATATAAAAAGTAGCTTCTGGTCAATAAAAATGGGCAGCATTTTTGGCTTCATCGACTATTGTGTGGGATATGCTTTTTACAGAGCCACTGAAGTGAAAATAAAACAAGTCAAAGAGAACAGAATGAGGGAGCTCTGCTGGAGGCATTTGGATGTTGTCCAGAGTATGATTAAGAGAAAACAGCCTAAGATGAATCCAGAAGATAAAAAGAAGGATAAAAAGAGTCAATGTTGGCATGCACACTTACAGGTGCTACAGTAATCTGTTGATGAACTGCTGCCATGTAGAGAGAAAAAGATGGAACAGACACTGAGACTCAAAAGAAGAGAAAAGAGTCAAGCCGTGATGTTGAGGTTAGCAGAGGTGCTAGTTACGAATCTCCATTAGCTGTATTTTAGTGCATTGACAAAAGTTGCTATTCCATTCTGCAGCTGAACAGAAAATTATATTTTATATGGACTACTGGTATACTGTTTTACAAACAAGTTATTTTAAGCATGTCTAATATACCTACTTGTGGGGCCCTTAAAGGATGTGTATAATGGGTGTCGAAGGTAATGGTAAAAGAATGAAAAATATGAAAGGTGCATCTAAGCCCTTGTACACACGGTCTGAGATTCCGATGGAATGTTTCCTATTGGACCGTTTTGTCGGATATTCCGACTGTGTGTGGTCTGCATCGGACTGTTTCTGTCGGAATATCCGACGGACCAACTTTTCCAACTTGACGGAAAAATTTTCAGACAAAATGCTCCGATCGGACATACTCCGATCATGTGTAGCCTACTCCGACGGACAAAGTGCCACGCATGCTCAGATCAAATTCCTAGACCAAAGCTATTGGCTACTAGCCTGAACGTAGTCCCGTCGTAACAAAATAGCGTCATCACGTTATGTACAATCGGATTTTCCGACAACTTAGTCCGACCGTGTGTATGCAACATCACTTCCGGACCTCTTCCAGAATTACTCCATCGGAATTAATTCCAACGGATTTGGTTGTCAGAATGTCCGACCGTGTGTACAAGGGCTAAGAATAGAATAGAAGCACACCCTGCTTTGACCGTGGCATGTGTTAATAGTCAGACACTTTTGGCATTCTAAAAATCTGATCTAATTAATTAACCACTCCATTTATTAATATGGGATCAAATTTAAATTATTTAATCAGAATGTTTTAAAATAAATATTTCCTTTATACATTCTTGTCAGTGGTCTAAGATTTTTTGGGACTCTCCTTGGTTCTAGAGGAAGAAGGGAAAACAGTGAAATGGAAATAGGCTGGTGTGTGGGGGGGGGGGGGGGGGGGTAAGGGAGTGATGGGTGGGAAGCTGTCCTCTTCAATTTTTTCTGGCAACTATCAATGGTCTATAACCATTAGCCCATATTTATAGGAGTACCCTTCTACTCTAAAGCCCCATAGACACTATCAGATTTTCTCCTGATTTTTGTCTTCAGATTTACCAAAACTATGTAGTGCAAGGGCCTGCCTGATTGCATACAAATTGAAACTCCTAAGGTTTGACCTCATATTCTATGTTTTTGGTAAATCTGAAAGAAACAATCTGCGGAAAATTTGATAGTATGTATTGGGGCTTTAATCATTCATTGGTGGAATACATGGCTTAACTCACCTATCCTATACTAAATTTACTATTTATTTGTTTTTATTGGATCATTTTTGAAATTACCCCATTTTCAATACTTTTTGAATAGATTTAAAACAACTCAGATCCCATGAAGAAGGGGGGGTATAAATAGGCTTTTCCCCACCTTTTTCTTTACATGGGATACAAGGACTGCAGGCTTTTCTACTTATATATATAAAAAATTCAATCCCGACAAGCAATTTATCATTTGTAATATTTTATTGGATAAATATTTTAGGCCGCTGCTATTTTATTGTTTTTGTAAAATGTAAAAATGTTATAATCTATAAACATTTACTGAATCCATATAAAAAAATTCTTTATATAACATCACTTGGAAGTATAACAACCTAGCCACTATGGCTCAGGCCAAATAATAATTTATCTTCTGAATAAGCACAACTAATTTATCTCAACTGACAGGAAGTATGGTAAGCATACTGACTGTCACCTAACCCCAGAATTTCTATTTAAGTCTGGAAATCATTGTTTAAAATATCAAGCCCAATATCTGATAAATGAACCCCATCCCCACGGTAAAGCCCAGGACAACCACCCTCCAATACTACGTGTCAAAAAGTAAACCCAAATGGTTGAAACAAAAATGTATTAATCTTTCTATTTACACACTTTAAAATTTTTTTGAAAGGATGTAAAAATAAAGAGTCAAGCCAGCAAAGTTGAGGTATAGTCTTGGAAAAAAATATTTTTAAATTTGGAAAAGATAATCAAATTTTTAAGATTAATAGTATGTTGAATGTTAAAAATAAAATTAAAGTTTTAACTTGACCTATGTCATTGCCACCCAAATGAATAATGAGAATATCAGGTTGTGACCAACAATAAATAATCTACAAAACTAAATGGAAATCCCTCCACTTCATTCCTCTCCAACCACTTCAGTAATTTTTAAAAGAAGAATCAAGACTCAAATGAGTAGAATAAGATCTTGCCGATGCTCGCTTCTGAGCCCAGTATACAAAGGAGTGGCCGAGAAACGACATTCGTAAATTTAATCTGTGATGGCTTATGTTTTGCAGCAGAGACAACTTCTGATATATGAAAAGCTCCAAAGAAAAGAAATGAAAAAACAAATCTAAACAGAATATCTTCATAAGAAGAAAAACAAACTTTTGCAGAAACAGAACACAATTTGCTCAATAAATCAATATCGATAGGAGAGTGTTTGTCTCTGCAAAGATTACATTAATTATATCCTTTTAATGCTTGCTTGACAGAAAAGAAACTCAAACAATGGGGTAATGAATTAAGCTTGAGAAAAGATTAAATGCCAGCTAACATTTCATTTACATGAGACCAAGAATAATTTTGATCCATTAAATAACTAAGAAACAAAAGTATAATTTCTTCAAAATAAAATAGTGCAAATTTATTATTTTGTAAAAAGGAAATCCATAATTTCCAAGGGAAAATATAACTCAACCAAGTAGATTTAGCTGACTGGGGCATGAAACACGGGGGCATGGAACACCCTGTAGATCCGCTTCTGGCATTAGACGATAAAAAAGATCCATCTGGAATCGAGAAAGTGAATCTGCCAAACTATTCTCTCTACCAGGAATACATTTTGTTGCAATCTATATATTTAATGATAGAGACATAAAAACCAAATATCTTAAAATTTTATTTACTTGTGGAGATTTGGAGGAAAGGCAATTTATAGTATAAACTACCCCTTTATTGTCAATACTGACAAGCAATCTTCTGTTCTGGAAAGAATGTCCCCACAATTCCAACACCACAATGATCAGGAACAATTCTAACAACACAACATTCTTTCAAAAACCTTGCATAGTCCATTTGGAAGGCCAATCGGAAGCACACCAATGTGTCTTCCAAATAGCCGAAAAACCTATTGATTCAGCAGCGTCAGTGAAAAGATAAAAAGCATCACTAGAAATAAAATAAAATTGACAAATGGCTTTACCATTAAAGTTTTGTAGAAAATTCTGCCATATTAACATATATTCTTTTATGTTGCTTGATAATCGCACACGAGATGAAGGATTCTTTAACCCAGAAAAATAGAATAAAAATGTCTAGAAAATATTCCACCAATCGGAAGAATTCTAGTGGCAAAAGCCAACATCCCAAGCAAGATTGCATTTCTTTTAGAGTTATTTTCTTTCATCTAAGAAATTTAACAATAACTGATAAATTCTATCTATTTTTTCCAAAAGAAGTCTAAATTCCATATTTAATGAATTGATAGTCACTCCTAAACATTCTAAACAAGTAACTGGACCAACAGTTTTTTTTCTTCCACTAAAGGAATATTAAAATGTTTACAAATAGCAAAAAAGGAATTTAATAAATTATTGCAGTCCTCAGAATCCTTTTTACCCATAGCTAAAAAATCATCTAAATAATGTATTATTAAATCTGAAATACAAACAGTTTTAACCACCCATTCCAAAAAAGTGGAAAAAGCTTTGAAATAACAAGCTAAAATGCACCCCATGGGCAGACATTTATCAATATAATATTCCCCTTGAAAATAAATACCCGAAGAGCAGAAAGAATCAGGGTGGATGGGAAGGAGTCTAAAAGCAGATTTAATATCTGCTTTAGCTAACAGTGCACCTTCGCCCAAAGATCAAAGGTGTCCTATTGCAGACTCAAAAGATACATAAGTAACAGAAGATAATGTATGGTCAATTTGATCATTTAAAGAATCACCATAAGGAAATGACAAATTATGGATTAGTCTATATGCATGGGGCTCTTTAGAAATAATTCCTGAAGGAGAAATTCTCAAATTTACAAAAGGAGGATGCTCAAAAGGGCCCACCATTCTTCCTTCATTCATTTCTTTAAACAATTTATTTTTAATAATAGAAGCCAGTTTGTCTACAGAAGGTAAATTACACACAATCTCACAACCAAAATCAGAGAACTTAGGAAGCCGAAAACCTTGTGAAAAAAACATTAATTAAGGCCCCTTTCACACTGGGATGGAGGCACCATTATGTGCTAGGCCTGTGCAATTAGTTTCGTAACGAATCGAAATTCGGCCAAATTTTGCATCTTTCGGACATTCAGATGCATCCAAATGTCCGAATAAAAAAATAACGAATAACAACGAATACGAAAGAAATATAACGAATGAATTCGAATGAATTCAAATGAATTTGGTAATTCTTTAAAGATCTAATGAAACAAAAGGTCAGCTCAAAGTAAATCTTATAGTTCAATCAGCTAATTAATTTTGTGTCGGTGGATGGATTACTGGCAAAGTACATTCGTGAGAACTGAGTTAGAAGGGTGTTGTATTGTATTTGAGCCGAGGAGAAGAGACGTTGTCATTGTGTGTGTTAAAAGATTCAATAAACAAATGACTTTCCAAACC
Organism: Lithobates pipiens; assembly: GCF_037356315.1. Lineage (NCBI taxonomy): Eukaryota > Metazoa > Chordata > Amphibia > Anura > Ranidae > Lithobates > Lithobates pipiens. Next base: position 19,690,160 of record NW_027507718.1, read on the forward strand.
ACGAATCATTATCACGAATGTCTATACATACATAAATAGCGAATTTTAACGAATACGAACGAATGAATTCGACACTCTACAAATAATAACGAATTATCTGAAAATGTATTAACGTAACATAACGAATATAACAGAACAAAATTATGTATTTTACGAATTACAACAAATCGAAACTAAACAAAATTTTCCGTTGTGCACAAGTCTATTATGTGCTATGTGCTATGCCGACGGTATAGCTGTGCTGCCCCATTGATTTCAATAGGCAGGAACGGTGAAGGAATGGTGTATACATCGCTCCTTCACCGCTCCAAAGATGCTACTAGTAGGACATTTTTGAGCGTCCTGCCAGCGCACCGCTGCAGTGTGAAAGCCTGAAAGTACTCATCTGCAGATACATAAAAAACATAACTTTCCTATTATTTGATTGTCATATTTTATATATTCTATCTATCTTTCTTTTTATTTTTCTATTTATTCATTTATCTATCCATGACCAGCAAGCAACTCTTTCCTCTTTTTTTTTTCAACATTCCATATTATTTAATTCAACAGTAACAGTAACTATTTAGACACATTAAATCCTTTTTTCCACACCAGCCTGTATATACACTAATTATACCTTTTGTTTTTCCTTTTATCTTATCGCTATCATCATTATTCAGACAATTTATAAAAAATTCCTATATGAGAATCACATCCCAACTCCCCCTCACATAATGATTGACCAATCAATATGTCTTTTTGATGCAAGTCCATATGAATAAATCATTCAAGTTCACATAAAAATGATAGTCCTTGATAACATAATCAAAAAATATATATATATTTTGAAAAAACAAGAAGTAGTAACATATAGAAGTTTAGTTGTGATTGTTACATTGTCATGGAAGAATTAAAAAAAAATCTAATAAAAAAGTCCAGAAAAAATTTAAATTTAGAAACTAAAGACATATCTATAAAAGAAAATGAAAACAAGTATCAAATTCTTATTAAAAAAAAAAAAGTTTTCCTAAGTAATTTTCATTAATCAATATAAACCATTCTAGACTGAATCCTTTCTGTGATTACCCATTTTATTCTTATTTTTATCAATTATTTTTATTTTTACCAATTCTTTAGAAACAAAAAACTATAATTCCAATGTACCTTAAAAAGAACAAAATAATCTTCCCAATTGGCATCCCAATTGATATCTCAGTTGGCATCTCTGTTGGCATCCCTGGTATCTTCAGATCTATAATTCTTAATCATAACTTTAGCTACTGGAATAAATTACTAAACATACTCATTAAAAGTAGAAATTTCATTCAAGACATCATTTCTATTTAAATTTAGCAAAGGCCTTGCCATGTTTTGTGAACAAACTTCTGAAATACCTGTACCCGTTGTTTGCAATGTTTGTAATCACACTTCTTTCTATACAAGAGATTATATAAATAACTAAGTATGCTAATCTCAAAAGACATCCTGTCATTAACTCAAAAAGTTAACAAACCCTATGTTTAGAAAATAATAACGTTTTTAAACTAAAACTATAGCAGGTAAATAAGTCACCTAATTTTTACATTTTTCTTGAATCATCTTACCCTATATAGACTTCATAATACTATTTCAACATTTTACAATACCTTACTAAGATGATAAGAAACAAAAACGTTACTAAATACCTAAAATTGCATACATGTCCTTTATTACCTGTTCTGTAAAATTTTAAATCATTATCTGATTCCATGGTTTGAAATCCAACCCCAATGGAATATGACATAAGTTCACAACAACTTAGCTTTTGTTAAAAATATTATTTTTTCTAGAATTACCTCAAATAATTTTTCAAAAAGAAACATTAACTAAAAAAGTTCTGAATTTCTTTCATTAGCTTAAACAAAAATCAATCAGTCAATCAGTCAGTCGGGTATCTGGATATGCAAAAATAAATATTTTCATTTAAAAATAACTCTATCCATTATTGTTGGAATTAATTATTTTTACAATAAATGCTATCTCCATTATCAGTCTGTACTGATTCTGACTAAGACAAAATGTCATAGTGCCCCTCTTTATCATGTGACTAAATTAAATCTTGTAAAAGAATAATCTGACCAGATTATTGTATTTTTTCCTTACACTGACAAATTTTAATTTAGTAAAAGAACACTAATTTAGGTTGGGCTTCCCTAAATATTCTGTTTCTGAAAGAAACTTGATCATGTTGAAGTAGATTATTTTTCAGAACCAACCATGCCTTTCATACAATACGAGTGAATGAACCACACATGCTCTGTCACTCACACATGGCTGTCTTAAGTTAACCTTTCAGTGTAGACACATATACAGAAAGTTTATATTGTTCCTTTGTACCAATATTTAGTGCTATCTATATAAACACAGGAAACTCTATCCCAATAAATGTCCACTAAAAGTTGAAAAAGTGACTTTTTCATGATTAATTTACACAACTGGGGCTCTATCACATTACATCAGTTTAATCACCATGTATGTATATTCCTCTTCAACTGACCTTCCTTTTTTAACACCCAATTGCCACTAGACAAAGCTGCGTGTATTGACTAGGGATGAGCCGAACACCCCCCCAGTTTGGTTCGCATCAGAACTTTCGAACGGACCGCAAATTCGTACGAACTTTAGAACCCCATTGAAGTCTATGGGACTCGAACGTTCGAAATTAAAAGTGCTAATTTTAATGGCTAATATGCAAGATACTGTCCTAAAAAGGGTTTGGGGACCTGGCTCCAGCCCCAGGGGACATGGGTCAATGCCTAAAATGTTTTTAAAAATGGCTGTTTTGGCGGGAGCACTGATTTTAATGACGATTAAAGTGAAAAAAAAGTGAAATATTCCTTTAAATATCGTGCCTGCGGGGTGTCTATAGTATGCCTGTGAAGTGCCACGTGTTTCCCGTGTTTAGAACAGTCCCTGCACAAAATTACATTTAACGGAAAAAAAGTCATTTAAAACTGCTTGCGTTTTTAATGTAATATCTGGCTCCAACAATATGGATGAAAATCATTGAGAAAAATGGCATGGGTAGCCCCCCCTGCCCATTACCAGCCCCTTTGTACAGATATTAAGGGGAACCCAGTACCCATATTAAAAAAAGGAAAGACGTGGAGCCCCCAGGCCCTATATACTCAGAACAGCAGTATACAGGCGGTGCAAACAAGACAGGGACTGTGTAGGTTTGTTGTGTTAAGTAGAATCGGTTTGTAATTTTGAACTGGTACATTTTTAAAGTGTATCTCCAGTCAAAAAATCTATTTTTAAGCTTTTTGGAAAACATAGGGAAGGGTTATCACCCCTGTATAATTTGTTTTGCCGTCCGTCTTTTTTCATCTCACTTCCTGTTGTCTTCTTCCGTTTGCAAGTAGGAGACTTTGTAAGTTAGATGTTTCAAGTAGGGGCCTGCCCTATATGCTCTGCAGAAATGGCGGAACAAGGTGTTGGTGTTGCCACAACATTGTAAGCCCTCAAAATGACCCTTGGTGGGTGCTGGAGCGCCATGCTGTGAACGATTATATCAAGAATTATAATTACATGCCATTGTTGAACAGTGGTAGAAAAATTGGGCCTTTGGTGGTTGTGGTGCTGGTGCTGGTGCCACAACACTATAAGTCCTCACAGTTACTCTCGGTGGGCACAGGAACGGGCCCTGCTGTGAAATATTATATCAAGAATTGTAATTACATGCCCCTGTTAAACAGGGGCTGAAAAATTGTGCCTTAGGCACTGGTGCTGGTGCCACGACACTGCAACCTCTCCCATATACTCTAGTTGTAGTGCAGGAATGAGCCTTGCTGCAAAGAATTGCATCAAAAATTGTAATTAAACGCCCCTCTTAAACAGGGGCTGAAAAATTGGGCCTTAGGCACTGGTGCTGGTGCTACAACACTGCAACCTCTCCCATATACTCTAGTTGTAGTGCAGGAATGAGCCCTACTGCAAAGCATTGCATCAAAAATTGTAATTAAACGCCCCTGTTAAACAGGGGCCGAAAAATTGGGCGTTAGGCACTGGTGCTGGTGCCACGACACTTCAACGTCTCCCATATACTCTAGTTGTAGTGCAGTAATGAGCCCTGCTGCAAAGCATTGCATCAAAAATTGTAATTTAAGCCCCTGTTAAACAGGGGCTGAAAAATTGGGCCTTAGGCACTGGTGCTGGTGCCACGACACTGCAACCTCTCCCATATACTCTAGTTGTAGTGCAGGAATGAGCCCTGCTGCAAAGCATTGCATCAAAATTGTAATTAAACACCCCGGAAAAATTGGGCAAAACACTGGGGACTCCTCAGGAGGACGTGGTGGGTCTAGGGAAGGAGTCACTGATGATGACATTGAGACGAGGGAAGACGATGCGTTGGCAGCTGCTTTGCTAGTACCCTGAGCCTGGATGAGAGAGGATGAGGAGGATGATCATCCACTCTACCAAGTCTTCGGCATGATGCGGCTCAATGCGTCCAGCTGCCGAAAAGAAGGTCAAGCGTGTCCCAGGGGCCACGTGCTGATGATGACGATGCACCGCGTCCACGACCAGCACTATTGTCTCTAGACACAGAGCCTGCTTGCCCTCTTTTATCGGCTCGTGCCTGTCTGCCTCTCCTTGTTGGCCTTCCAGAAGTGGTAATGGCCTGAAGGAAGATGGGAAAACCAGCAATTGGGTAGTGTATATTGTGCTGGAGGCACACAACACTCACTAACTCCTGCAGATGCCTTTATTATAGAACAGGAATTAAAGGGTAGATACTGGTGTATACTGTGCTGTGCTGAAGGCACACAACACCAACTAACTCCTGCAGATGGCAGATGGCTTGATTAGAGAAGAGCTATATAGGTGGATAATGGTGTATACTGCGGTCAGGGCACACAGACAACACCCACAATCTCCTACAGCTGACTGAAAGCTCTATTACAGAAGAGCAATATAGCTAGCTATATAGGTGGATATAATGGTGTATAGTGCGGTCAGGGCACGCAGACAACACGCACAATCTCCTACAACTGACTGAAAGCTCTATTACAGAAGAGCAATATAGCTAGCTATATAGGTGGATATAATGGTGTATAGTGCGGTCAGGGCACGCAGACAACACGCACAATCTCCTACAACTGACTGAAAGCTCTATTACAGAAGAGCAATATAGCTAGCTATATAGGTGGATATAATGGTGTATAGTGCGGTCAGGGCACGCAGACAACACACACAATCTCCTACAACTGACTGAAAGCTCTATTACAGAAGAGCAATATAGCTAGCTATATAGGTGGATATAATGGTGTATAGTGCAGTCAGGGCACGCAGACAACACGCACAATCTCCTACAACTGACTGAAGGCTCTATTACAGAAGAGCAATATAGCTAGCTATATCGATGAATATAATGGTGTATAGTGCGGTCAGGGCACGCAGACAACACGCACAATCTCCTCCAACTGACTGAAAGCTCTATTACAGAAGAGCAATATAGCTAGCTATATAGGTGGATATAATGGTGTATAGTGGGGTCAGGGCACGCAGACAACACGCACAATCTCCTACAAATGACTGAAAGCTCTATTACAGAAGAGCAATATAGCTAGCAATATAGGTGAATATAATGGTGTATAGTGCGGTCAGGGCACGCAGACAACACACACAATCTCCTACAACTGACTGAAAGCTCTATTACAGAAGAGCAATATAGCTAGCTATATAGGTGGATATAATAGTGTATAGTGCAGTCAGGGCACGCAGACAACACGCACAATCTCCTACAACTGACTGAAGGCTCTATTACAGAAGAGCAATATAGCTAGCTATATCGGTGAATATAATGGTGTATAGTGCGGTCAGGGCACGCAGACAACATGCACAATCTCCTCCAGCTGACTGAAAGCTCTATTACAGAAGAGCAATATAGCTAGCTATATAGGTGGATATAACGGTGTATAGTGCGGTCAGGGCACGCAGACAACACGCACAATCTCCTACAAATGACTGAAAGCTCTATTACAGAAGAGCAATATAGCTAGCTATATAGGTGGATATAACGGTGTATAGTGCGGTCAGGGCACGCAGACAACACGCACAATCTCCTACAACTGACTGAAAGCTCTATTACAGAAGAGCAATATAGCTAGCTATATAGGTGGATATAATGGTGTATAGTGCGGTCAGGGCACGCAGACAACATGCACAATCTCCTACAACTGACTGAAAGCTCTATTACAGAAGAGCAATATAGCTAGCTATATAGGTGGATCTAATGGTGTATACTGTGGTCAGGGCACGCAGACAACACGCACAATCTCCTACAACTGACTAAAAGCTCTATTACAGAAGAGCAATATAGCTAGCTATATAGGTGGATATAATGGTGTATACTGTGGTCAGGGCACACAGACAACACCCACAAACTCCTGCAGATTGCTAAAAGCTCAATTACAGAAGAGCAAGAACGCTAAATCGGCCTATAACAAAAGGTGTATACTGTGTTGAAGGTACACCGAGAACACCCACTAACTTCTACAGACGCCAACACACTACACAAGGCCGCAGCGTGTACTACACAGCCTGAGCTATGATTGAATCATGGCTCTCCTCGCTGCCGGCGCTGTGATTGGCCAAGCATGCGGGGTCACAGTGCATGCTTGGCCAATCATGAGCCAGCAATGCACTGCGATGGTGCAGTGCATTGTGGGCCGTGAGCACCACACGAATTTGACGCGAATGGCCCATAACGTTCGGTATTCGCCGAACGTGCGAACAGTCGATGTTCGAGTCGAACGTACGTTCGACTCGAACATCAAGCTCATCCCTAGTATTGACACATCCTCTTTTCCTTGTAATGACACCTTTAGTGTAACATAAGATGTTTTCAAAACAAATGGTTCAAAACCCACAATGTCTCAGATCTGTAGCATTGGACACTGCACTCCTAACACATTTTTTTATAAATACAAATGAAATAGTTTCATCGTCCACATACACTTTAATTTAAAATGGCTGAGAGAGATCTCTATATTAATCAAAAATACTGAATTAATAAGGCTTTCTTTAGATCTTCAAATGATTGTACACAAGTTATCTCCCTATATTCACAATAATCCTTTATAATTCATTGACAGATACTTTGTCTGCAAAAATCTCAATGAACTCTCGAAAAAAGTTGGCCATTTCCCAGAGAAAAAACTCCTCCCCCAACCAAAGTCTTTACTTTTACCAGAATACTCATTTACAAAGACTTTTAACAATAGTTTTTTTTTACAATTATTTTTAAATTGAACACAACTTTAATATTTTAATATTTTCTCTGGGTAGCCTTAAGTAAATAAGAACAATCTACTACTTTTAATTTAATAACCAAATATAAGTTTGGAATTTTTTGTAAAAATTGCTCAATCCTCAATTTATTATTTCCTGAAACCAAATCTGTAGGATTTTTGTAAAACATTAAACACCATGTTGTTTTCCATTATCTCATTTTCATACAGTTCTTTCCACAATCTTAACCACTTCAAAAACCACTAAAAAAATACCGAAAATTTTGAAAAAAAAAATGTTTTTTTTTTGTTTCAGTTTCAAAACTTTGTAAATAAGTACGTTTTCTCCTTCACTGATGGGCACTGATGGGGCTACATTGATGAGCACTGATAAGGCGGCACTGATGAGCACCAATGAAGTGGCACTGATGAGGTGGCATTGATGGACACTGATAGGCAGCACTGATAGGTGACACGATGAGCGACACGGATGGGCGACACGGATGGACACTGATAGGTGGCACAAATTGGCACTGATAGCCGACACGGATTGGCATGGATGGGCGGCAGAGATGGGCATGGATAGGCGGCACAGATGGGCATGGATAGGCGGCACAGATGGGCATGGGTGGGCACTGATAGGCGGCACAGGTGGGCACTGATAGGCGGCACAGGTGGGCACTGATAGGCGGCACAGGGGGGCACTCATAGGCGGCACAGGTGGGCTCTCATAGGCGGCATTGGTGTTATACTGTACTAATGGATGCCAATCAGTGCCAAACAATAATGCATTCCAATCAGTGATGCCCATTGTGGGCACTGATTGGCATCCATTGTGCTGACTGGCATCCCTGGTGGTCTAGGGAGGATTACCTTTTCCCTGGTGGTCTGGTGGCGTCCCTGGTGGTCCAGTGTGGGCATCCTCGGGGGGGCTGTGCTGATAATCGATCAGCACAGACCCCCCTGTCAGAGGAGCAGCCGATCGGCTCTCCTCTACTCGCGTCTGACAGACGCGAGTGAGGAAAAGCCAATCACCGGCTCTTCCCATTTACACTGTGATCAGCCGTGATTGGACGCGGCTGATCACGTGGTAAAGAGTCTCCGTCGGAGACTCTTTACCGAGATCGTAGTTGCCAGGTGTCAGACTGACACCCTGCAACAACGATCGCCGCGATGCGCGCCCCTGGGGGCGCGCAGCAGCTAATAATCCTGAGGACGTCATATGACGTCCGGTCAGGATTATGAAACCACTTTGCCACCGTCAATTTGTAATAGGGCGGGCGGCAAGTGGTTAACCACTTGCCGACCGCCGCACGCCGATGTACGTCATCAGAATGGCACGGGCAGGCATAAGCACATACATGTACGTCCTTTGCCTCCCGCGGGTCGGGGGCCCGATCGGGCCCCCGCCCGGTGCCTGCGGCGGTCGGTTTTCGTTCGGGAGCGATCCCGGACGAGGGGACGGCCATTCATTCATGGCCACCCCCTCGCGATCGCTCCCGACGAATGGAAATCCCCGGTGACATCACTTCCTCTCCTGTAATGTAAACACAGGAGAGGAAGTGATGTATTCTCTCCTCCGTGTCGGTATTTTTCGTTCCGACACGGAGGAGAGCGGATCAGTGAGTTGCACCAACACATCCCACACACAGTAGAACATGCCAGGCACACTCACACCCCCCCTTTACCCCCCGATCACCCCCCCAATTACCCCTGCCCCCCAGTCACAGTGACACCAATGTCATTTTTTTTTTTTTTTTTTTTTTTTTTGCATTGGTGTCATTTGTGACTGTAATAACTGTTAGGGCAGTTAGGGTTAGCCCCCTTTAGTTCTAATGTACCCCCCTAACCCCCCCAATAAAGGTTTAACCCCGTGATCACCCCCCGTCGCCAGTGTCACTAAGGCTGGGTTCACATTGCAGCGGTTTATGAGAACGAATGTGATTCGCACCGCACTGCAGTGCAAATCACATCCGATCTCTGTGCGATTCGAGTTCAGCCATTCGCCGCACCCGCCGCACCCGCCACACCCGCCGCACCCGCCGCAAATTCGCACGGGACCCTTTTTTTGGCCCGCAGCAGAATCGGATCGCATGGGTGTTCACACCATGCGATCCGAGTTTGCAGATCGCACTGCGATATGCGAACTGATCTGGGGGTGTCAGTAACATTTCACTGACACTCCCAGCAGTTCGCATAGGGCAGTGTGAACTGCCGCCGGGAGGCATGCGATGCGGGAACCCGCCGCGGATTCGCGGCGTTTCCGCATCGCTCCAGTGTGAACCCAGCCTAATAAGCGATCATTTTTCTGATCGCCGTATTAGTGTCACAGGTGACGCTAGTTAGGCAGGTAGGTATTTAGGTTCGCCGCAGCTTTTTATAGCGCTAGGGACCCCCATATACTACCGCATAAAGCCCCCTGATTGCCCCCTAGTTAACCCTTTCACCAGTGATCACCATATAACTGTTACAGGTGACGCTGGTTGGTTAGTTATTTTTTTATAGTTTCAGGGCACCCGCCATTTATTACCTAATAAAGGTTTAACCCCCTGATCACCCGGCAGGTGTCATTTGTGACTAATAACTGTTAGGGCAGTTAGGGTTAGCCCCCTTTAGTTCTAAGGTACCCCCCTAACCCCCCCAATAAAGGTTTAACCCCGTGATCACCCCCCGTCGCCAGTGTCACTAAGGCTGGGTTCACATTGCAGCGGTTTATGAGAACGGATGTGATTCGCACCGCACTGCAGTGCAAATCACATCCGATCTCTGTGCGATTCGAGTTCAGCTATACAGATAGTATGGCTGAATTCGTGTCGCACCCGCCGCAAACTCGCACGGGACCCTTTTTTTGGTCCGCAGCAGAATCGGATCGCATGGGTGTTCACACCATGCGATCCAAGTTTGCAGATCGCACTGCGATATGCGAACTGATCTGGGGGTGTCATTAACATTTCACTGACACTCCCAGCAGTTCGCATAGGGCAGTGTGAACTGCCGCCGGGAGGCATGCGATGCGGGAACCCGCCGCGCATTCGTGGCGTTCCCGCATCGCTCCAGTGTGAACCCAGCCTAATAAGCGATCGTTTTTCTGATCGCTGTATTAGTGTCACAGGTGACGCTAGTTAGGCAGGTAGGTATTTAGGTTCGCCGCAGCTTTTTATAGCGCCAGGGACCCCCATATACTACCGCATAAAGCCCCCTGATTGCCCCCTAGTTAACCCTTTCACCAGTGATCACCATATAACTGTTACAGGTGACGCTGGTTGGTTAGTTATTTTTTTATAGTTTCAGGGCACCCGCCATTTATTACCTAGTCTCACTAGTGTACCCCTAAATTTAGGGGTGTCTACTTTCTAAAATGGGGTCATTTGGGGGGGGGGGGTTTGTGCCATCTTGGCATTTTATGGCCTTCAAAACTGTAACGCCCTTAGAAAGCCTGAAGGCGGTGCTTGGTTTTTGGGGCCCCGTACGCGGCTAGGCTCCCAAAAAGTCCCACATATGTGGTATCCCCGTACTCAGGAGAAGCAGCAGAATTTATTTTGGGGTGTCATTTCACATATGCCCATGGCATGCGTGAGCAATATATCATTTAGTGACAACTTTGTGAAAAAAAAAAAAAGTTTGTAATTTTCCCGCAACTTGTGGCAAAATATAAAATATTCCATGGACTCAACATGCCTCTCAGCAAATAGCTTGGGGTGTCTACTTTCTAAAATGGGGTCATTTGTGGGGGTTTTGTGCCATCTTGGCATTTTATGGCCTTCAAAACTGTAATAGGTAGTGAGAAGTGAACTCAAAAAATTACGCCCTTAGAAAGCCTGAAGGCGGTGCTTGGTTTTCGGGGCCCCGTACGCGGCTAGGCTCCCAAAAAGTCCCACATATGTGGTATCCCCGTACTCAGGAGAAGCAGCAGAATTTATTTTGGGGTGTCATTTCACATATGCCCATGGCATGCATGAGCAATATATCATTTAGTGACAACTTTGTGAAAAAAAAAAAAAAAAGTTTGTAATTTTCCCGCAACTTGTGGCAAAATATAAAATATTCCATGGACTCAACATGCCTCTCAGCAAATAGCTTGGGGTGTCTACTTTCTAAAATGGGGTCATTTGTGGGGGTTTTGTGCCATCTTGGCATTTTATGGCCTTCAAAACTGTAATAGGTAGTGAGGCGTGAAATCAAAAATTGACGCCCTTAGAAAGCCTGAAGGCGGTGCTTGGTTTTCGGGGCCCTGTACGCGGCTAGGCTCCCAAAAAGTCCCACATATGTGGTATCCCCGTACTCAGGAGAAGCAGCAGAATTTATTTTGGGGTGTCATTTCACATACGCCCATAGCATGTGTGAGCAATATATCATTTAGTGACAACTTTGTGTAAAAAAAAAAAAAAATTTTTTTTTTGTCATTATTCAATCGCTTGAGGCAAAAAAATAAAATATTCAATGGGCTCAACATGCCTCTTATCAATTTCCTTAGGGGGTCTACTTTCCAAAATGGGGTCATTTGGGGGGGTTTTGTACTGCCCTGTCATTTTAGCACCTCAAGAAATGAGATAGGCAGTCGTAAACTAAAAGCTGCGTAAATTCCAGAAAACGTACCTTAGTTTGTAGATGTGACAACTTTTGCGCAAACCAATAAATATACAATTATTGACTTTTTTTTTACCAAAGACATGTGGCTGAATACATTTTGGCCTAAATGTATGACTAAAATTGAGTTTATTGGATTTTTCTAATAACAAAAAGTAGAAAATATCATTTTTTTTCAAAATTTGCGGTCTTTTTACGTTTATATCGCAAAAAATAAAAATCGCAGAGGCAATCAAATACCATCAAAAGAAAGCTCTATTTGTGGGAAGAAAAGGACGCAAATTTTGTTTGGGTACAACATTGCATGACCGCGCAATTACCAGTTAAAGCAGCGCAGTGCCAAAGTGTAAAAAGACCTCTGGTCATTTACCAGCAAAATGGTCCGGTCTGAAAGTGGTTAATCAATTGTTTTTTCTCTGAAAACTTTTTTCTGTCCTCATTTATGTGTTTTAGAATGACCACATGTAATAACACACATTTTCTGTTGTTCAGGACTTTAATATTCATAAACATTTACATGCAGCATTAAACTTAGTTTCCTTATTAAAGAACTTCTTAATTACCTTACTACTGCATTTATTCCTGATAGTACAGGGACAAACTTCTGAGCCTTGAGATGTTAACCATCCCATGTTATCCTTTTATATACACAAACACACTCACCCCTTGTTTAGTATGATAGTCCTGTATACACTTAAAAAAACAAGAGATGAATAATGTCTTTTAACTTTGTCTGTTGTTTTCCTTTTCTTTCGTTGGTTGCTTTTTCTTTCGTTTCTTTGCTTTTTCTTGGAAGAATATTGTCCTTCTCTTTTTTCTTTGAAGAATAATTTTCTTGTAGCTTATGCCTTGTTCCTTGAATTGTGTGCTGTAGTGTTTGCCTGTTGATCTTTCTTTGCCTTTGTCCTTGGACCTTATGTCTTCAAACATCAAAATCCCACTTTCATATTAGCTCACCCAAGGAGTACATCTGCCTATTGTACTTACAATGGTGGCTTTTTCAAATAACATGAAGTCTTAGGGGACTGTTCGCTCAACTTTGTCCGCTGAACAGTGTTTCAGCGGACAGTCCGCTCGTGTGTGGGCTTTCAGCGGACAGTTTCAGCGAACAGTCTGCTGAACAAAGTTTTTCGGAATTTCCGAAAAACTGTCCGCTGAAACTTTGTTTCAGCGAACAGTCCCCTCGTGTGTAGGCTTGTTCGTCAAACTAAGTTCCGTGCATGCTCAGAAAGGATTTACACGCGGAAGGTTGCATTGCAGTGTATAGGACGTCGTTTTCTAGTCCCGTCGTACGTGCCGTTCACGTCATCGCGCACGGTTTCAGCGGACTGTTCGTTCATCGTGTGTGGGCAAGTCCATCCATGCTAAGTTTGAGCGGACTGTCCGCTGAAACTGTTTGACAAACAAAGTTGAGCGAACAGTCCCCGCGTGTGTACGCGGCCTTAGTTCCTGTTTCAACACTTTTTTCTTCTTGGGCAACAACCCAATATTTTCTTATGTGAGACTTTCTCACCTTCTTAGGAACTAACCTTGGCAGAAATCTTCAAGTATGTAAAGTTATGTTTGCACAAAGTCCTGGATTTCCAAAATAACTTGAAGCATACAGTCCAATTGGCCTTGTCAATCAACTTCGTAGGCTGGGTCTTTTTTTTTTCTTTGTACAAAGTTACAAACTTTGGCTAGAGGTGAGAAAAACAGACATAGAAAAAACTCACCCTTGACCCTCCACATCTGGCGCAAACGCCTACTTCTAGGTTCTTTAATCATTTTTTCCAGAGACTTGATCAATCATGAAATTGTGTTAGTCTCCCCCCCTTTGTCAAGGAGTGGGAAAAAAATTACCACTATGGTTGGCTCACCAAATGAAGAATATTATTAACCACTTGCCGCCCGCCCTATAGGGAATTGACGGCAGGAAAAGTGGTTTCATAATCCTAACCGGACGTCATATGACGTGATTAGGATTATAAGCCGCTGCGCGCCCCCGGGGGCGCGCATCGCGGCGATCGTTGTTGCGGGGTGTCAGTCTGACACCCGGCAACTACGATCTCGGTAAAGAGTCTCCGACGGAGACTCTTTACCATGTGATCAGCCGTGTCCAATCACGGCTGATCACAGTGTAAATGGGAAGAGCCGGTGATCGGCTTTCCCTCACTCGCGTCTGTCAGACGCGAGTAGAGGAGAGCCGATCGGCTGCTCCTCTGACAGGGGGGGTCTGTGCTGATCGATTATCAGCACAGCCCCCCCGAGGATGCCCACACTGGACCACCAGGGACACCACTAGACCACCAGGAAAAAGGTAATAAAATCCATAATCCTCCCTAGACCACCAGGGATGCCAGTCAGCACAATGGGTGCCAATCAGTGCCCATAATGGATGCCAATCAGTGCCCACAATGGGCATCACTGATTGGCATCCATTACTATAACACCGATGCCGCCTATGAGTGCCCACCTGTGCCGCCTGAGTGCCCACCTGTGCCGCCTATGAGTGCCCACCTGTGCTGCCTATGAGTGCCCACCTGTGCCGCCTATCCATGCCCACCTGTGCCGCCTATCCATGCCCACCTGTGCCGCCTATCCATGCCCATCCGTGCCGCCCATCCGTGCCGCCCATCCGTGCCAGCTATCAGTGCCAATTTGTGCCACCTATCAGTGTCTGTCCGTGTTGCCCATCCGTGTCGCCCATCCGTGTCGCCCATCAGTGCCGCCTATCAGTGCCACTTCATTGGTGCCACATTGGTGCCCATCAGTGCCACCTTATCAGTGCCCATCAGTGTAGCCCCATCAGTGCCCATCAGTGAAGGAGAAAACGTACTTATTTACAAAGTTTTGAAACTGAAACAAAAAAAACATTTTTTTTTTCAAAATTTTCGGTATTTTTTTATTTGTAGCGCAAAAAATAAAAACCGTAGAAAGCTCTATTTGTGGGAAAAAAATGATAAAAATTTCATTTGGGTACAGTGTAGCATGACCGCGCAATTGTCATTCAAAGTGCGACAGCGCTGAAAGCTCAAAATTGGTCTGGGCAGGAAGGTGTTTAAGTGCCCTGTATTGAAGTGGTTAATATGTAATATTCTTGTATCTCAGGGGCGTTTCTCGATGAATAGCAAAGTCTTTGTGTAAATATATCAGTGTCCTCTCTTCTAGAGGGTGTGTAAAGGGGAAGTGTGTCTGTCTTTATCCAAGACTGCATCTCCACCTTACTTAGGAATTTGTTTCATATTAGAATTTGTAGAATCCTTAGTTTGTTCAATACTTCAAGAAGAGTTGTTTTATTGTTCAGAAAGACAAGACTCACATAATGACATTTGGTAACATATGGTATGGTGATGGCTTCAGAAGGAGGAAGAGATATCAGATGTTACATTCTCCAAAGTGTAGAGTTCCTTCCCTCTCTTCCCACCTCTCTTCCCAACTACCATTCAACCCTACTCCATTCTTATACTGTTTCATAATATTATATCAGTATATCCTAGAGTAACACCCATTTTTGCATATATGCTTTATATGGCTTTTAGTCTATAGATAAGTTGCATAACTCCACCCTTTGTCCTAACATAGTAACTAAGAATAGAAGTGCCTACACAGCAAAATTACTTCTCTGTCCTCTGTCCTGTAACCTTCAGAGACTAACACTAATTACATTATAACATTCATGTGTTTCATATATTTTTCAGAAACTTTTATCACTTAAAATATTAATTAACTCAAAATCTTCTAACAGCCTGCAAAGCTCCAGATGACATCAGAGTGACGTAACGCGTAGGGTGAAGTTAGCATACATCCTTGCATCACTTCTGGCCACAGTCGCTAGTGTCAGCATTACATGCTTTTTTGGTTTAACTGAATGTGAGTACCTTTCCAGATTTGTATGCAATAAAACAATTTTATATGATATTACACTATTGGGACCCCTCTCTTTTTTATGGCATTTGGTGCATGATGGGAGTACTTTTAAATCATCATGGACGGAATAGTCTCTAAAGTGCTACACAGTGGCATATACTGTGAAAGCTTCAGACCCCAGGAGGGGGGAAATTTCCGGTGAGTGTAACCACAATACGAGCACGCATAAAACAGGCATGCTGTGATCACCTTTTGGAAAGTGAATTAAATCAGCGCTGTGTCTTCACTGGCACAAGAGAACTTTATGGATTTTATTTTTATTTTATTTTTATTTTTATTTTTGTAATGATTTTGTTTATCTATTTTTGGACTATTGAATCACACTATATTTTTTAGATCCCTATTGATTAATTGGCTTGCAGCATTATATTGATTTTTTCCTATTATATTTTTAAATTTTTATTTTTTTATAATACTGTTACTCTGTGTAGGTGCTTTATTGGCGTTTCTACCGCCGCCAGAGTATTTAAATTTGCTTCGATTTGCAGATGATGTTTTGCTTTGTGGGGTCCCCAAAGAGCGCAGGGTATGGTTGTGTGTACTTCTCCGTGAGTGCGCTGACATAGTCAGTATGATCCGTTTTCACGTCTCAGGTCCCCAGGTCACCAGGGTTTTGTTACAGCATCACCTTAAAGGCTATACACCAGGCCACTGCCCCTATTGCAAATTCCTGAGAGTAAGTGGCAGGCCAATGACTAAGTGGGGTGTACCTTAAGCACTGTAGTTGTTGTGGTCCTATTGTGCCCAGGGCAGCTGGTCCTCTGGGTAGGCTCGTGAGGGGGTAAAGTAAGCTGGGTGTAGCAAGATGGCCGCTGGCTTCTTATCTGTAGGCCTGCTGGCTCATATAGTCCCACAGCCTGCTTCTGACCCCTAAATGTCCCAGGTCTTGTCGGGTGAGGTGTCAGGGGGAGCTCCCCAAACTCTATGTCTCTGCAGGGTTCAGGATGCCAAGCAGGGGCAGGTACAAAGGGGGGGGGGCTTTGCAGTACTCACTGTGTGCTGTAGGCCTAAGATGTGGCCTGTACTCCTGTGGAGCCTAGCCGCGGTTTGGGGCTCGCCGATGGCGTTCCGTGGCTTCCCTGGGCCTGCCCGGATGCTGCAGTACTCGGCCCCGGGTGATGTACTCCCGGGATGCTGCGTCTCAGGCGGCGGTGCGTGGCGTGGAGCGGCTCGTCAGTAGGCCCCAAGATGGCGCCCGCTGTTGTTTACAGCCTCGCGGCGGCCCGCGGCGGCCCGCGGCTTCAGCACTGTCCCCGCCGCACAAATAACACCCCGATGTGCAGCCCAGAGTTCGCGGCAGCTGCCCCGTGCAGGATGGGTGTTCGTCTGTGTGGAAATAGCTCCGGATGGCAATGGATTGCAATCGCCCTCCTGGAGCTCAGCTTCCACACGTCTGCTCTCCTCCTCGGTTGGACACGCCCCCCATTTTTATTTCTTTATTACCCATTATACATTTATATGTGTTTAATTTTCACATTTATTTTCACTTTTTCATCATAATATTGTGGATGTAAATTATGTAGAAGGATAGCTATGCCCAATCTAATGAGTATTAAATTATACTTTTTATTGAGTCACTATTTATCATCACCTGTCACTTTTTTATTATTTATTATTTATTTATTTTTTTATTTGGATTAAGGTTTTTTGAACAGCGCCAAATTCTTTTTTTTTTTCAAATATAGTTTTTATTCAACTCCAAATAGGGGGAGAAGGTCCTCACAGTACAGAAAAACAAAAGTGCGTAATAACAACATCATAAGTCAGGTACATCTACAACAGAGGCTATGCCTCAAACATATCATTGCCTTCCAGTGCATGGTAAACATTGTGTGGAGATTCAAGCTCACATAAATCTATATCCTCTGAGTCCAATCCACTCCAGGAAGGGGAAGGTGGAGGCCGTCATCCCCAACTTTTCACTTTTACTTTAAGGGGAGAATAATGGGAATAAGAGACAGAAAGGGGGTAGAATAGAAGGGGGGAGGAGAAGGGGAGGGGGGGGAATGAGACATGATGGTAGCTGGATACCATGGATTTAACTGGGTAAATGGGAAGCTTTAAGTCGACAAAAGGCAGCGGCCCTCAAGTGAGTAGATAAAGGCTTTCCATTTGTCTGTTTTTTTTAAAGGTTTCTTGTCTATTTTGTGCTGTGAGGATTAAATCCTCCATCTTCTTTATCTCCTCTAATTTCCTAATCTAATGTGCAAGAGACGGGGGGAGCTTTGTTTCCAATAAAGGGGAATGCAAGACTTTGCTGCATTTAAAAGGTGCTTCAATAGCGATATTTTTTAATACGTCTTAATGGGAATCTGTGAATGGTGTAAGACAGGGATATGCAATTAGCGGACCTCCAGCTGTTGCAGAACTACAAGTCCCATGGGGCATAGCAAGGCTCTGACAGCCACAAGCATGACACGCAGAGGCAGAGGCATGATGGGACTTGTAGTTTTGCAACAGCTGGAGGTCCGCTAATTGCATATCCCTGGTGTAAGAGAAAGAATGCGGCCTCCTCTGTGTTATACGTCGGACCTCTTTCCAGAAGTCCGTCAACCTGGGGCAGGACCAAAAGATATGAATCAGCGTGCCCTCCTCTTCTCCGCAGCGCCAACATCGGTCAGAGGAAGAGGGGAAGCATTTATGTAGTCTAGATAAATGTGTGAGGTACCAGCGGGTGAGAAGCTTAAAATTTGACTCTTGTATTTTGATGCATAGAGAGGTTTTCAGGGCTAAAGTAATAATACGCTGTCTCTGTACAGGAGGAAACATACATTCAAGATCTCTCTCCCAGCTGGCCAAACAGGACAAATGTGGTTGGTGTGTTCAGGAGGGTGTATGTTTGGGATAGGGTGTGGGCCAACGGGCCTGCGCTTGTACAAAGGTCTTCAAACACTGTCTGTTGTCGTTCGATGTCTTGAGGATTGGGAATGGAGTGGAGGAAGTGGTGTAGTTGTACCACCCTCCAGAAAGGTGATTGGAAGGTTCCCGTTGGTTCAGTCAAAGCTAATATGAATGGTCATTTCCCTTCAACTACAAATTTAGCCGCATGGTCTAGATTGGAGTTTCTAAGAGAGGTATATTCTAAAGAATGTATCCCAGGTTCGAAGTTCGGGTGGCCAAGTATGGGGAGCAGAGGAGAGGCAGAGGACTTGAGTGAAGTTTGGTTAGCAATTAGGTGGCTATGTTTCAGTGTGATAACAGCGCCAAATTCTACTTAATCTTTCTTTCATTTATTTACTACACCTAGGTGGAAGTAATTAGTAGAGGCAGCAGTTCCTTTTCACCTATCCCATTTAAACACTCTATTTCCTCTTCCTTTTTTTATCATCTATATATATTTTTTTCATCTATATATTTTTTTGTTTTCATCTATCTATATTTTCCTCCTGCTGGTATTTACTCCTTGAGCGGAATCATTTATATTTATTTTATTAGCCTGCAAAGCGCCCCAGTGTGTGTAAATTGTTAGCTAAGGTAACTGGGGAGCTGTTTTTTATTTGCAAAGTCTCTAGGTAGTTGTTGAGAATGGCACGATAATTTTCCGAAAAACATTTTTCTACTGGGTGCGCACAAGAGTAAAATGCATACCTGTGTTTGTATCTACATGTATGTAGCCATTTACACTGGCTATCATTACACGCAAAACAAACTCCTTTTTTATAAGGCAGGTTAGAATAAGCATTATAAGAAATAGTGAACGTATGTGTCAGGTCACCTGAGACCAGGTGACAGATGCACTCCGTAGGAGTCGGAAGTGCACCGCTAGGTAGTGGACCTTAGGACTGACTGCTGCGGATTGTACCCAGGGAGATTCAGGACACAGGTCTACAGGATCACTAACACAGATCCCAATGGAAGCTGGAGCATAGAATCCCCAGGGCGCAGAGTCTAAGAGCCAGCGGGTGTTCGCCAGAGCCTCCAGTGGTGAGGATGGACTTCACTGCAGTCTGGCTCCAGGTCGCGGCCCCTAGGGTCTCACAGCTCACGCTCACAGTAGACTACAGGAGAAGGAAGCAGCAGGCTGGAACGACAAGGATAATAAGGGGATACGGTAGAGGTCAGGGCAACTAGCAGATAGGAACAACAGAGTACATGCCAAGGGTTCAGGGTCACAGGCAGACAGGGATGGTCAGGGACATGCAAAAGGTCAAGGTCACAAGCAGACAGGAATCGTTGAGAACACGCCAAGGTCGGTAACAGAGTCAAACATAAAGCACACGGCAAGCAGGAACCAGGAAGCCAAACACACAATGAATACACAATGGTTGATCAGCCCCGATGGCTTGCAGTGCACAGGTTAATATAGGGTTCCCTGACAGGGCCTGGGGTGGAGCCATGCTTAGAGGAGAGGTTATAAAAACCACCAGGTGGAAGTGGCTGGCCTCTTAGTCTGAACACATGAGGGGAGGTAAGCAAACACAGGAAGATCACTGCATAACCATGACAGTACCCTCCCTCTTACGAGGCCTCCCCCTCCCTCGCCTGGGTCCAGGCTTAAAGGGAAACTCCAGATGGAACCTCCTTAACAGACAAGGAGCAAAGACCTCAGATGCAGTGATCCAAGACCTCTCCTCAGGGCCAAACCCTTTCCAATGTACGAGGTACTGAAGAATGCCTTTACGGAGCTGAGAATCCAAAACTTGACTAACCTCATATTTTAGATTATCCTCAGAGACCGGAACCGAGGTAGGGAGAGGACGAGAGGGCCCGAGGACTAAAGGCTTTTTAGGAATGGGTAAGGGCATGAGAAGATCAGGAGTCTGAGCAGGATCCCCCAGACCCTTAAAGATGAGCTGGACATCCACCACAGTACCAGCAGACTGGGCAGAGGTCAGTGGATCCCTGAGGTCAGGTTGGTTAGAAGGTGACATGTCACAAGAGTCAAGCTGGATAGCTGAAACACAAACAGAATGCAGAGAGCCCTGAGAAAAAGATTGAAAACCCCACCTGGCCGAATGAGGTATTCTATCCAAAGGATGGATTGAGCCTCTTAAACGGGTTTGTACGGGCATAGTAGCAGTAGGGTGAGGCCAGGTTACAGAAGGTCCTGAGCAAGAAGCAGAAAGCTCATTGGACATGGGCTGAACTGGCACAACTGGAGCAGAGGCCGACTGAATAGTATTGTCAGGTGTAGCGACCATCTCAATCGCATCACAGGGCATAGCGACTGTGGAACTTGCAGACAAGTTAGCCTGGCTGTGCGTCCAAGGGAGATTAGGGACAGGCAAGGGTAAATGGTTATGCAAACTGGAGTGAATGATCGACTCAGGTTCATAGGTGGGCCCCTCATCCAGACTACCACATGACCTAGAGAGTGCACCAGTCCGACTATTGCAGGACACATCCCAGAGATTGCTATATGCAGCGGGAAGAGCAGAAGATACTGGGATGGTGGTAACAGGAAGTTTCTCTTTTGGGGTACCCTTGAGTAGGTAGGAAGAGGAACAGGAGGAACCCCAAGCCAGGATCTGTCCAGCAGACCAATCAACATGTGGCGAATGGAGCCGTAACCAAGGAAGACCTAATATGATAGGAGATGAAGCCTTAGGTAAAACAATGAAGGATATCCACTCCTGGTGGAGTGTCCCTACTGACATCTTAACAGGAAGGGTCTGGAAGCGGATAGGGCCCCCTGGGAGAACAGTGCCATCAATCGCCAAGACCACCAATGGTGTTGTAAGGGGCAAAAGGGTAAGTCTCATGGAGGATGCAGTTTCCCAATCCATGAAATTGGCAGCGGCTCCGGAATCCAGATGTGCTGAGACCGAACGAGAGGAAGCACCAACATGAAGCAACACAGAAAGGAGAAGACGAGAAGGTGAAGGGTCTAATACTCCATCTTCCAGATGTATTAGCCCTGAGCATTTTTCCGGACGAAGAGAACAAATGTCACAGAAATGACCTTTGGCCCCACAATAGAGGCATAGGCCCAGAGTTCTGCGCCTAGCGCGTTCTTCAGGAGATAACTTTGTCCAGCCCAACTGCATAGGTTCCTCAGCAGGCAGGGGGTGCCCTCGGCTCGAAGAGAAGGGACTGGGAGCTCAGGCTGCCTAAAGAACGGGGAGTGCTGGTGTCTTTTTTCCAGGGCCCTCTCCTGAAAAGCTTATATCGATCTGGTTACACAAGGTGATGACACCGTCCAGATCAGCAGGAAGGGATCTTCCTGCTAATTCATCCTTCACTCTATCAGAGAGGCCATGTAAAAAGGTTGCAACTAGGGCCTCATTATTCCAGCTCAATTCAGTTGTGAGGATACGGAACTGAAGAGCATACTGTCCCACAGAAGCGGACTCTTGATGGAGACATAAAAGAGCGCTAGCCGCTGTGGAGACACGACCCGGTTCCTTGAAGATATTCCGAAAAAGTTTCAAGAAATCAGACAGGCTAAAAACCACTGGATCATTCAGTTCCCACAGAGGGGCAGCCCAAGCTAGCGCCTTGCCGGACAGGAGGGATATAATATATGCTACTTTCGCCCGATCGGACAGGAAGTTTTGGGGCTGAAGTTCAAAATGAATTGTGCACTAGCTAAGGAACCCCCTGCAAGCCTTGGAGTCCCCAGAGAAACAGGCCGGAGCTGGAATTTGTAATGAATGTGTGGCTGCGACTGATGCGATAGGTGCAGCGGCAGATAGCGGTTGAGGTTGTTGAACCGGGGTCCTAATGAGGCCTCAACCTGTTCAACACGAGATGCCAAATCCTGAAGGAATTGCATTACCTGGGTCTGGTGCGATTCTTGGGTCTCAAGTCTGCGAACTAAGCCCTGCAATGGATCATCTGCGGGTAGCGGCACATCAGCTGGGTCTATGGCTGATCAAACTGTCAGGTCACCTGAGACTAGGTGACAGATGCACTCCGTAGGAGTCGGAAGTGCACCGCTAGGTAGTGGACCTTAGGACTGACTGCTGCGGATTGTACCCAGGGAGATTCAGGACACAGGTCTACAGGATCACTAACACAGATCCCAATGGAAGCTGGAGCATAGATTCCCCAGGGCGCGGAGTCTAAGAGCCAGCGGGTGTTCGCCAGAGCCTCAAGTGGTGAGGATGGACTTCACTGCAGTCTGGCTCCAGGTCGCAGCCCCTAGGGCAGTGATGGCGAACCTTGGCACCCCAGATGTTTTGGAACTACATTTCCCATGCTGCTCTGGCACTCTGTAGTGTAGTGGAGCATCATGGGAAATGTAGTTTCAAAACATCTGGGGTGCCAAGGTTCGCCATCACTGCCCTAGGGTCTCACAGCTCACGCTCACAGTAGACTACAGGAGAAGGAAGCAGCAGGCTGGAACGACAAGGATAGTAAGGGGATACGGTAGAGGTCAGGGCAACTAGCAGACAGGAACAACAGAGTACACGCCAAGGGTTCAGGGTCACAGGCAGACAGGGATGGTCAGGGACATGCAAAAGGTCAAGGTCACAAGTAGACAGGAATCGTTGAGAACATGCAAAGGTCGGTAACAGAGTCAAACATAGAGCACACGGCAAGCAGGAACCAGGAAGCCAAACACACAATGAATACACAATGGTTGATCAGCCCCGATGGCTTGCAGTGCACAGGTTAATATAGGGTTCCCTGATAGGGCATGGGGTGGAGCCATGCTTAGAGGAGAGGTTATAAAAACCACCAGGTGGAAGTGGCTGGCCTCTTAGTCTGAACACATGAGGGGAGGTAAGCAAACACAGGAAGATCACTGCATAACCATGACAGTATGAGGCGGAATAGGTCTAGGTGGGATCAATAAATTCAACCATAGTCCAACATCCTTTACACCCCATTGTAAGGAAGGGTGAACACTCAGATTA
This sequence comes from Lithobates pipiens, assembly GCF_037356315.1. Lineage (NCBI taxonomy): Eukaryota > Metazoa > Chordata > Amphibia > Anura > Ranidae > Lithobates > Lithobates pipiens. The sequence goes on from NW_027507718.1 coordinate 19,713,714, forward strand.
TATACCTCATCATAAGTAAACCAGGAATACCCTCCAAAATTATGACAAGCCTCCAGAATAATTTCCATATGTTGTAAAAGTCCTGGACTTCTATTTGGAAGAACACTATAAAAAATTTAAAAAGCTTGAAGTCAATTAAAAATGTATTTTGTAATAGGCTTTCTTCGTTCACCCTCAATCTTATCATCCTTTTTTTTCCATTTTAAAAAGGAATTCTTTAGAAGATGGCAATAATGATAACATATCTATGTAATCACCATTCCAAATCTTTAACATCCATAGGTAAATAAAAACTTAACGGTGATAGTATACAGGGCATTACTTCTTTACCATATAAGTCTGACTTGCTCGAAGAGGTGTAATTGAAAATGAAGAACCTATATAATTCTGCAATCTTTGATCCACATCGTTATCTGAAACAACATTGGCAATATTTGGTGGATGCAAAGGTTGCTGAGGAGCATCTATAGAAGACGAAACCACAGCAGCAGGCTCAGAAATACCATCCCATTCAAATCAGTTGCATTATTGGGAACAGCAATACCTGCAATAATATTACTTAATGAGGAAGATAGTTTGGTTAATAATTGTATAGTATAAGACCCAACTCTAAAATTAGATTGTGTCAACACTACAGGAATCTGCTGAGATGAAATTGGGTTGCCTTGTAATGATCCAGTGCCTTCAGATATGCAGCTGGCTGAAGCTGGATGTGAAGAGCCATTCCTAACATAACTCCTAGCAAGCCTGTTAGAAACTCTGCTTGTTACACCACAAGGTGACGGTTGACTGCAATCCTGTAATTCTGATGACACCGCAGCTGGCAGGCCCTCGATTACCTTTTCGAGGAAGCCAGCCCAGCTGATCGGTGTGACGCAGCTACATTTGGGGACGGACTATAGCTTAGTCTCTGAACATACCTCCTCTTCCAGAGACTACCGCTGTTAGTCTCACCTACTGATTCATTCGGCTCCCTCAACATCAATACCTGGTCAGCTGACGTAAGTATTTCACCTATCTCCGGCCTCCGTCCATTTCCAGGATGACGCAGCACAAAAATAGAAGGGGCGGTGATCCTGGAATCGACATCTGAGATCTGCTGAGTAGCTGTACTTGAAGGTAAGGAAAGGCAAGTTTTTAGCCAAGCCATATCTTCGGATCTGGCTCTTTCAAGCAGTTGCTGCATAATAGACCTGACAGTGCCAGAAGAGCCGTTGGAAGTTATCAATACTATGGCTGCAGAAAGGGGTGAGAAAGAAAGCTGTCCTCTTCAATTACTTTTGACAACTGTCAACGGTCTATAACCATTAGCCCATATTTATAGGTGTACCCTGCTACTCTAAATCATTCATTGGTGGAATACATGGCTTAACTGACCTATCCTATACTACATTTAAATTTTTTTTTATTATTATTGCATACATTTTGCTGTCAAATGAAATGATGCAATTTTCAAAACTTTTTGAATAGATTTAAAACAACTGCCGCTGCCTCGGATCCCATACAGAAAGGGGGGGCCTATAAATAGACTTTTTTTGGGTCAAGATATGGAACCCTTTATGTCTGTTCTGTGCTCTAAGCTAATGAAATCTAATAAAGCCATTTAATCTCAGGGCTCCTTATTGTCCATGTTGGGAGGCCTGGGATTAAACAGCAAGATTCATGAAGGCACTACCCTATTAATCCAGTTGGGGGAGCTAGAGGAGACTAAAACAAAACCTGTCAGGGCAGTAGATAATGTCAAGGCTAGACAGGAAGAAAATAAGCAGAAAAGAACAGAGAAGAAATGGAATGTGGTAGAGAAGAAAGGAAGTGAAGAGAAAACCAGGCTAGTTATATATTGTAAACAAATGTGGGTGGGCCTATTAAAGGCAGAAGTACCTAAAGAGGAGATAGATGGGATTTCTACTGTAGAATTGCAGAAGAGGTATAAATATTTAGGGGGGAAAACTGTTAGAGTTAGAAGCCCTACTCCTAGAAGACAACATCAGCTTGATTTAGAGAAAACAGAACAGACCCCTCCTGTTAGCCCCAAACCTATTCCCAAAACTCCACATGAACCCAAGCCTAAATCCCTTTATCCTGGGGAGGAGTTAGAATGAATCAGAAAAGGTGATTGGGAAGTTCCTTATCCTTTTTGAAGGGAAGATGGGTCTCCTGTAATATCAGTATTGACAGTGACAGCATGAGACCGACGCCCATATGCACCTGTCTTTGTATGGTGGGGAACTCATCTTCTCCTATACATGTGATTGCATAGTTGATACTGAAGCTGAAGTTACACTTTTACACACCAGCAGATAGTACACGGGTGAAATTAGCTATTGGCAAGGGACCAGAATTTTGGACAAACGTTCTGGTATCAAAATTACCCGAAAATATTTTTGGGATGGATGTACTTCAAGGTAAGTCAATCCAGATTTGAAAGCGTACATTCACATTCGGGCATTCTGATAAAGCGTATCAGGTTAGGGCAGTGAAGACTGTGGTCAGAGGTCATGTGAAATGGACACCTGTCTACATTCCTCCACCAGAAGAGCCAGTCTGTCCCAAGCAGTACAGGCTTCCTGGAGGTCACAAAGAAATTGGGGAGACTATTCAAGAACTGTTGAGAGTAGGAATGCTTAGACTTGCTGCAAGTCCTTTCTCGTCTTCAGTGTTCCCAGTTAAGAAACCTAATGGGACATATAGAATGACTGTGGATTACAGAGGTCTAAAGAAAGTTTGCTCCTCTATTGACATTAGCTTTACCTGATTTGAACTCAATCTTTGAGAAAATTGCTATAGAGGTAGTAGCATATTATGTTATGATAAACATTAATGATTTTATTTCTATTTTTATAGACCCAGAGTTTCAGAATCAGTTTACCTTTGTGTGGGATGGCCACTAGTACACTTTTACTGTGCTTCCTGAAGACTGTGTTCATTTTCCAACAATTTGTCATAGACTGATTGCCCGAGATCTAAGTACCCTGAATATAAAAAGTCGCTGTGTTTCACTACATCCAGGACATCATGAACTCTGACACAAAAGAAGATGTACCTGAAGCACTGCACCTGCTGATACAACACATGGAGAACAGAGGGTGGGCTATCAACAGAGACAAAGTCCAAGGACCTGCCGCAGAGATCCCTGTGCTGTCATCCACCATTCAAAAGGCTCCACCCTTTGAGTCTCTGTCAGAAGATATGAAAGACTCAGCATGGTTCACTGATGGTTCAGCTATAGTCACCTCATCTGGACATAAATGAACAGCAGCAGCCTACAACCCAGGTAGAGACACAGTCCTGCAGGAGACTGGAATTGGAGGATCCAGTCAGTATGCAGAGTTGAAAGCTATAGTGATGACTCTTCAGGAGGATCCCTCTTCCCATGTCACTATCTACACTGACAGCTGGATGGTCTTTAAAGGACTGACAACTTGGATACTCACGTGGAAGTCCAATGAATGGATGATTTATGCAAAGGTTGTATGGGGAGGCATGGAAGTCTGGGACTACATCTGGAAGGAAGCTCACTTCAGCATCATAAACTTGGAGCATCTTGACGCATATGTGCCCCTGGTCCCAGACTTTGAGAAGTATAAATGAGTGGCAGATGAAATTGCCAAGGTGATTACAGTTTTGCCAATTAAATCCTGTCTTGATGAACTTGGCCAACTGGGCCCACAAGCAATCAGGACATTTGGGACAGAAAGCAACATCTGAATGAGCACAGCAGAGAAGATTGCCCATATTCATGGACATGATGAAGACTGTAACAGGGAACTGTACATTGTGTGGTGAAATGCAACAATAACCATTGCAAAAGTACACCACCAAGTCGATTAAGAGGGGAGAAAGGCCTGCAGAGATTTGACAGATTGACTTCATCGGTCCCCTGCCCAGGGGAAACAATGGACTGAGGTATTGTTGCACTACAGTGGACACCTATTCAGGACTTTTTGTCAGAAACCATGAAATCAGCCCAAGACTAAAGTACAGTTAAATCACACTTGTTTAATAATAAAAGTAAAACAAACAAGCATAGTGTCTGTACCTATCATTGGTATGTCGCAAAGCCTCCTGGACTTGTGCTCAAGTGGAACGAAGACCATGGAGATGCTCCTCTAACGCGGACCAAACGAGTCAGGCAACATGGAAGGTTGGAAACCATAATTCGCCATAAACAGGGACAATCGGGAAGAAGCAGAATTCAAGGCACTGTTGTGAGCAAACTCTGCCCACAGTAATAGGTCTGACCAGTTGTTATGATGGTCAGAAATATAGCAATGTAGGAATTGCTCCAAGGACTGATTGGCTCATTCTGCAGCCCCATTTGACTGCGTGTGATACGCAGAGGAGAAAGCAAGCTGAATTCACAACTGTGCACAAAAGGCTTGCCAGAACCGGGACACAAACTGACTACCCCTGTCCGAGAAAATCACCTTGGGTATGTAAGCGAAAGATCTCCCGAGCAAAAATGGAAGCCAGTTCTTTAGAAGTGGGCAACTTCTTAAGTGGAATACAATGACACATCTTTGAGAACCGATCAACCACCATATGGATAACTGTTGCCCTGGGAGTTGTGTAACTTCACAATGAAATCCATAGACAGGTGGGTCCAGGGCCTCTCTCCATTGAGTATGGGTTGTAGGAGGCCCACTGGAAGGTGTCAGGGGGTCTTACTCTAAGCACACACGGAACAGGCAGCTAGGAAGGCAGTTATATCAGCACGTAGACTAGGCCACCAGAATTGTTGGGAAATGGCCCATAAGAGTTGATTCCTCCCTGGGTGGCCAGCAGCCTTGGGAGAATGGTAAATCTGGTGCACGGCAGTACCGAGACTCTTTGGGACAAAGCAGTGGTCAAAAGGTTTCTTCAGGAGGCGCATGGAACTGAACAGCAAGAATTTTGTCACCCAAAGGAGAAGTGAGACTGGTGCGAACCGTACCCAGAATACGATCAGGAAGAATCACAGGAACCAGAACAGACTCCAACTTGGAAGTGGAGGAAAATTTCATAATTGCACTCCGGAGGTGACAATTTCTTGGAAAAGTAGCCACAAGGATGCATAGCGTTCTTAGAGGTAGGACGTTGAGACAGAAGGGCGCCAACACCAGTCTCAGAAGCATTAACCTCAAGGATAAAAGGTGACATAGGATCAGGATGTGCCAACACAGGAGCAGAAACAAAGGCAGCCTTAAGAATTTCAAAGGCCTTAATGGATGTCCTTTCTGGTCATATTAGTCAGGGGCTTGACCAGAGAAGAGAAGTTACGAATGAACTTCAGATAATAGTTGGCAAAGCCCAGGAAACGCTGTAGAGGATGTAACCCAAGGGCCACTGTAGAACTGCCGAAAGTGTCTCTGGGTCCATCAACAAAACAGCAGTGGAAATTACATAACCCAGGAATTTAACCTGTTCACGATGGAACTCTCACTTCTCCAGTTTACAATACAGATTGTTCTCTCTTCGTTTCTGAAGCACACGACAGACATCTGTGTGGTGGCTCTCCAGGGACTTGGAAAATATGAGGATATCATAAAGATAAACCACCACACATAACTGCAACAAATCTCAGAGGACATTGTTAATACATTTCTGGAAAATTGCAGGGGCGTGAAACCCAAGTGCAAGGGTTCACCTTCACTGACAAGTCGGTCAGTGAAGGTGAACCCTTGAACTTGGGTTTCACATGTCTCTCTGTGGGTGAGAGAGCCTTTAGGAGGAGGGAGAGATTGTGCCTTTATTGTGGCCAGGCAGGTCACTTTTTGAAGTCTTGTCCTACCCATCCAGGGAACGTCCAAACCTTGAGGTCCTGTCATGGACAGACCTTAAGTGGCATTGTTTCATCCCCAGTTATCCAGAAGGATAAGCCTCTGGTTTTGGTCACCCTTTCTTGGGCTGAGTCATCCGTCAAGATACAGGCTACCGGGAGGCATGGGAGGCACGGGTGGGACTGCAAAGCTTGGAGACAAGCGTACAGGAGGTTTCCGCAAGCGTACCTTGAAAGAGAGTCTTTCTCTGAGTCTGGAGTCAATGAGGATGGCAAACATAATCAACTTCTCCAGCTCAGTGGGCATATCTCGGGCTGCTATCTCATCCTTAATGGTATCCAAAAGACCTTGAGAAAAAGCAGCAATGAGGGCCTCATTGTTCCACTCAACCTCTGCTGCCAGAGTACGGAATTCAATGGCATAGTCTGCAACAGTTCTCATACTCTGTTCGACGGACATGAGGCACTTGGCAGCAGAAGCGGAGCATGCAGGAACGTCAAATACCCTTTTAAACGAAGCCACAAACTCAAGGTAGCTCAAGACAACAGGTTTTTGCGTTTGCCCAGGCCAAGGCTCTCTGAGAAAGCAAAGATATCACAAAACCTACTTAGCTTCTGTCTGTGGGAAACGCCTGAGGCAGCATCTCAAAGTATATCTCAACCTGGTTGAGAAAACCTCTGCATTGGACTGAACCATCCCCAAATCACTGGTGAAGAGGAGCAGAATGAGACATGCCTCTTATAGAGGTAATACTCAAGGCGGGTGCCTGCACAGAGACTGGAGCAGCAGCAGGTTTGGCCTGTAACATAGGTTGTACCGGGGCAGCCATAGTGGGAGATTTCAGGTAAGCATTTTAACACCATGGCAAACTGATCCATGCAGTGATCCAGTTCATCCAATCTGGAAAAACTTGTTTAATAATAAAAGTAAAAAAAACACACATAGTCAAAACATAGCCAAAGTTCAGTAACCGGAATAGATAGTCAGCCAAGCCAGAAGTCAGTGATTAATGTATTGGAAAAGCAAGCAGGATCTGGAGCAAGAACGGATGTCAGCAAAGCAAGTCATGAACAGGATCGCAGGAGATTCTGTGACGTGACCAAGGGGAAGGCAGAGCTCCTCTGGACTGGGTGGCTTAAGTAGGCAGGACTGGCAAGCAGGATATCACCAACAGCTGACTAATTGCAGAGAGATAGGAGCTGACAATTAGCCGACAGCTGAGCGGCCAGCTCAGAGAAGGAAGGGCTGAGCCCAGCCCTGACACCTTTGCTTGTTCATCCTTGCAAAAGTGCAGATCAAGCCGCAATGCTTCAACTGCCCAGGAAACTTGTCGCTGTTTATGGTAGTCCCAAACAAGTCCAAAGTAATAACAGTTCACACTTCCCCAGATCAACAGTACAATGGGCAAAAGATTCTGGAGTGTACTGGTTGTGCCACATCCCATACCAGCCACAGGCAGCTGGTTTGATTGAAAGATACAACGGTCTATTGAAGGACCAGATACACAAACTTACACTCACACATACACTATGGGGGTGGGATTAGGTCCTCATACAGGCAGTCATTTTGGTAAATCCCTATCGCTGAAAAGTTTTTCCCCTATGTTAGGGTCACCAGTACGGTATTTGTACATTGAAATCATATCCCCTCTCAAGCGTCTTTTCTTCAGAGAGAATAAGTTCAATGCTTGTAGTATTTTCCCATACAGTAGCTGAGATCCTCCAGTCCTTTTATTATCTTTGTTGCCATTCTCTGGACTCTCTCCAGTTCCAGCACATCCCCCCTGAGGACTGGTACCCAGAAATGGATGGCATGCTCCAGTTGTGGCCGTACCAGAGTCTTGTATAGTGGGAAAATTATTGTTTTATCTCTGGAGTGAATCCCTTTTTAATGTATGCCAGTATTTTGTTGGTTTTGAATGCAGCAGCTTGGCATTGCAAGCCATTGCTGAGCCTGTCATCTACTAGGACCACCAGGTTCTTTTCCATCCCAGATTCCCCCAGAGGTTCTCCCCCTAGCGAGTAAATTGCATTCATATTTTTGGCACCCAAATACATAACTTTACATTTTTTTAACATTAAACCTCATTTTGCCATGTAGTTGTCCACCCCATTAATTTGTCTGAATATTCTTGCAAGGTTTCCACATCCTGCGTAGAAGTTAATGACCTGCTTAGCTTTGTATCTTCCATGAATACTGAGCTGTTTATCCCATCCTCCAAATGCCCACTACAAGCAAGTTAAGGGAACGGCTATGGGGGCAAGGTTTGCCCCTAGCTATGCCAAACTGTTTATGGGATATTGGGAGCTCCAATACAACTGGGCAAATAACCCATATTGGGGCAACCTTGTCCTCTATGCGCGCTACATAGATGACATCCTCATAATCTGGAATGGCACGGATGAGGAGTTGGAAGGTTTCTGGCCCACTAATCCAGTAATCCCTTTGGAATTTCTTTCTCCCACATGGTTAATAAGAAGTCTCTAGTCTTCCTGGATTTGGAACTACGGGCAAATAACGAAGGAGGTATATACTCAAGGACAAACTTTAAACCAAGTGCTGGGAATTCATACCTCTACATGTCTGCAGTCATCACCATCCTAGATGTATTAAGAATATACCATTTGGCTAATTCTTTAGGCTTAGGTGCACTTGTGCCTTTAGGAAAGACTATGAGGAACAAGGACTAGTCCTGATGAATAAGTTCAAGGAAAGGGGCTATAGTTACACACACATCGAAGAAGCCTTACATAAATATCTGCAGCTCTATGATAAGACTTCCCCAGAAGTAGAGAAAGCTGCAACGTATGATGACAACACCAAACGCACACAAGTGAGATTCTGTACTAGGTATAATAATAATAATACATTTCCCATAATACAAAAAATCTTTAGGAAGAACTGGAAAATACTTAGACAGGAACCGGGCTTTAGGAATAGTCTAACATCACACCCAAGTCTGATTTTCAGGAGATTTTCAAAGACCTTAGAAGAATGATTTCTCTAAGTAGAGTGAAAAAAACTTGAACAAAAGGTCTCAATGAGGTCTGGACCACCGTCTTCGACCAAAAAGGCAGCTATAAATGTGGCCCATCGCTTTCTGAATGGTCCCATCTTCTTCTGGGACACACATAGGTCCCAGAAGGTGACGGGGAAGGAAGAGGGCCTGGATAAAACCGCAGCAATGACAAACCCCGTTGCTGCACCATGGGATGGAAGTCCTGAAGAAAATAAGCAAAAAGGTATAAAAAAATAAAAATCAAATCTCTCAAAACCAAAGGGAGTGGGGAGTGCTTATGTTTTTAAAGGAGTTCAATTTTTGTCTAGACCTCTGCTTTAAGTATGTAAAGCCAAAACGTAAAGGACTGTTACATTACAATATTACTCTGATCTGTGTTTTGGGACTGTCATATTCCTTATGTGTCATTGTAGTTCTGAGAGCAGGCATTATTGCAGGACTGCCTATAACTTATAATGGACTTGCTATGCCAGCAAACTGTCCATGTATGATCCACCTGTACAAAGCCTACACATTCATTGTCATTGTCTCCAGTCTGTAAAATTTGTACTGTCAAGTCTGTATCTGAAAGTTATTCTTGGAAAAAGGGACACCAGATACATCAACTCACACTGTCAGTGGACTGATGCACATTTGTCCTAGTCACCTGGGAATCTGGTTATTACATGAACATCATTTTCTAATGTAGCTATAACATTGCATCCTTTTATGGTATAAAAAAAAAAATTTCTTACATTTTTTATGATAGTGCATAAAGGCAGCGTCTGCAGCATCCAGGTATCATAAGAACACAGGACCTGGTTTGCATGCCTGTATGTTCAGCTAGTGACTTAAAGTGTTTTTACCCCAATATTTCATATTCCCGATATGTGCCTGGTGTACCATGTACTTGTATGAGAAAGTATTCTGTTATCTTTGTATTGTTTTCTGTGAAATCCCTGGTGTCCCTGTCAGTCCCATTGCTTTCCTATTAAAAACTGACCACACTAAGCAGGAAAGCACATAATGGTCAGTTTTATAATTATGCTGCAAACTCAGTGTACTCTCCTCCAATGATCAGACTTGTCCTGACATGCTTCTGCTGCACAGCCATTCACTGGGAAGCTCAGTGTGCTACTTCACCTCCCCCCAGCTCCTATACAGCTGAAAACAGAGAAAATTAGATTTTTTTTATATTTATACAAAAATGTTTTGTGTTTCATCTCTATTTTAGAGATGAAATGGGTTGTTTGGGACAACTGAATGGGTTGTTTTACAAGGTGATCATTTACAACCACTTTAAGTAATAAAAAAGACTGGAGTGCATATGAAAGGGCAGCAGTCTTATACCACCAAATAGTTGTTAAGTTAGAGTCCAGAGGTCTAAATAAAGGTTCCAAAGCTTTTCAAGTTTGTAGAGCAACATACACTGCATTACCAAAAGTATTGGTACACCTGCCTTTACACGCACATAAACTTAAATGACATCACAGTCATCCTTTGCAGTTTTCTTAAGACTAAAGTAGGGACAAAGATTTAAACAGTTTGAAAGAGATACAAGAAATGGGGCTGGCAGGGTAAAACTATTTTAAGTATATTTATTCTACCTAGCGAAGAAAATGTTTTTCTGGTCATAGCCATAACTACTTCTTTTGAAGGGTTTAAAACCAGCTCACAGCTCCAGCAGCAGTCATAAAATTGTTACTGTTTTCTTCAGCCACCTCCTGGCTGAAATATAAAAGTTACCCAGATGGCTGTAGAGCCACCTGATCACTTTTATGCCGCGTACACACGATTGGAAATTCGGCCAGCAAAAGACCGATTAGAGCTTTTGGTTGGAAAATGCGACCGTGTGTATGCTCCATTGGACTTTTTCTGGCCAAATTTCGGCCAGCAAAAGATTGAGAACATGTTCTCAATTTTTCGGTCGGAAAAAGTTCCTATCCGAAAATCCATTCGTGTGTATGCAATTCCGATGTGCAAAAACTCACGCATGCTCAGATTCAACTACCAGACGGAAGCTATTAGCTACTGGGTATTGAACTTCCTTTTTTTACAGTGCTTGTGGTGTGCCATTCCCCCACCCCAGTAAATCTCCCCCTGTGATTACTGGGCTCCCCAGTTTTTCCTTGTAAACCTAGGACCACAACAAGTGACTTCAGGATGGCAAGTGGGGGAAGATCAGGGAACAGATGTTCCCTTTACTTCCTTTGCTGTGTATGAAGCTGGAATCATCTCTGAGTTTTTCCAGCTTCAAAGCTGTCAGAATCCCTGCTCAAATGTAGGGTGCACAGCTGAGCTATGTTATAGCCAAAAATGCAGATTTTAACATACACTATAATAGCATCACAGTTTTATGCCGCGTACACACGACCAGACTTTTCAACAGCAAAGGTTCGATCGTGTGTGGGCTCCAAAGGATCTTTGCTGTCCAAAAATCTGACGGACTTTAGAAATTGAACATGTTTCAATTTTTCCACCGGACCCAGTTCCTATGGAGAAATCCACTTATTTGTTTGCTAGTCCGACGGATGAAAAACGATGCCAAGGCAGCTATTGGCTACTGGCTATGAACTTCCTTATTCTAGTCCAGTCGTTCCTCATCACGTTCGAATCCGTTGAACTTTGGTGTGATTGTGTGTGCCAAGTCTGTTCATTCTGTAAAAATCCATCGGAACTCCGACAAAAGTCAGTCGGGAAGACCGTCGGACCTAGTCTGCCGGAAAGTCCAGTCGTGTGTATGCGGCATAAGTCCGTAGGGTTCAATATTGGGTTCAATATTGAGTTTGCCCACCCTTTGCAGCTATAACAGTTTAAACTCTTCTGGGAATGCTATCCACAAGGTTTAGAAGTGTGTCTATGGGAATATTTGACCATTCTTCCAGAAGCATATTTGTGTGGTCAGGTACTGATATGGACAAGAAGGCTCGCAGTCTCCGCTCTAATTTATCCCAAAGGTATTCTTTGGGTTGAGGTCAGGTCTCTACAGGCCAGTCACGTTCTTCCACTGCAAACTCACTTATCCATGTCTTTATGGATCTTGCTTTGTGCACTGGTGCACAGTCACATTGGAACAGGAAGGGGCCATCCCCAAACTGTTCCCGCAAAGTTGGGAGCATAAAATTGGAAAAAATGTCTTGGTATGCTGACACTTTAAGAGTTCCCTTCACTAGAAATAAGAGGCCAGGGCCAACCCCTGAAAAACAACCCCACACTAAAATCACCCCTCCACCAAATGATTTGGACTGGTGCACAAAGCAAGGTTCATAAAGTTTTGGGGTGGAGGAACTTGACCTCAATCCGATAGAACATCTTTGGGATAATTTAGAGCGGAGACTGCAAGCCAGGCCTTCTCGTCCACATCAGTGCCTGACCTGACAAACGCATTTCTGGAAGAATGGTCAAACATTCCCATAGGCACACTCCTCAACCTTGTGGACAGCCTTACCAGAAGAGTTGAAGCTGGTATAGCTGCATAGGGTGGGCCAACTCAATATTGAACCCTACAGACTAAGACTAGGATGCCATTAAATTTCATGTGTGTAAAGACAGGGGTCCCAATACTCTTGGTAATATCGTGTATATCTGCCCAATAATGGATTTCCATCCATAAGTCAGCAATATTGCTAAATTATTCAAAGAAATTCATAGAATTTCAACATAAACATGTAAGCAGCAAATGGAAGCATTTTACATTTTGACCTGGATAAAGATCTAAAAATGCATATGTCAGTGATATAAGCTGAGGTATTTGCCAAACACAAACGTACAAAAAAGTTTTTAATTTGTCCAGCGCAACATATTTGCAAAGTCGCGGTGAAATTTCCCAATCACAATGACAGCAGTTAAAGCTGCATTTCAGTACACTGCCTAGAAGTGTGAATGTGTGCTTAGGGCTTCAGTCATGCTTTGCAAATTGTATGGAATTCTAGCATATGCTTCAATAAGCAAGAGTCCTAGAGTATTTCAGAGGGTGCCAGAGGCATTGTGCCACTTGCAGAGGGAGAGCTTGCTGCTACTGTTGTAGTGGTCTGGTACTTTCACAGGTCACTTTCAGTGACTGGGATGCCAAAGTAAGCAAGCAGAGAGGAGAATACAGATTTTCACAAATCACATACCCTTAAAGCAGTAATAAATCTTACCAAGCACTACATACCAAGAATGGGAGGTCTGCTTGCAGGGCTGGACTGGGACAAAAATTTGGCCCTGGGCTTCATCCAGACCGGCCCACTCCAATTTTGAAAACACGCACAAAAACAGTATGCTGCGCACTTGCACGAGAGTGACGTCATCACGACCCGGCTAGCCACATAGCAGGAGTATGCAAACCCAGAAGCAAGACCAGGTGAAGGGGGAACCCCCGGCAGCAGTGACAGCGCACTACTGAAGGGCTTTGCTTCAAAGGTAAGTTTGTCACGTGACAATAAAATCGTGCCCACACTGTAAGGGCTTGTTTAGGTCCAGGCAGCATGAAAAAGGAAGATTTGCTTACTTGATCCTCCATCCTGTTAGACTGGTCCTCAGAGTCTTCTCCCCCCATGCTCCAAGGTCTTCTGATGTCATCAAGACTGATGTAGAAACCATAACACCAATTTTTCCCATTGGGCCCCCTTCATTCTATAGGGTCCTTCTTCTAGGCCCCTACATACCATACACCCCCTACATTCCATGGGGTCCTTCTTCCCATTGGGGGCCCCCTTCATTCCATAGGGTGCTTCTGATAGGGCCTCTACATCTCAAGTCTTCATTCCTTAGGACCCCTTCTTCCCACAAAAGCCTCTTCATTCCATGGGTCCCCTGGTGATCTTTTATTTTTCAGCCCCCCTCTACCCCCTGGCGTCCCCCTGTCACCTGCCCAAAGCCTGGTTCTGCATTATATATTTTAAAATAAAAAACGAATGCACACACCTATTTTTGATCAACCGCAGTAGTGAGAAGCTGCCAACATCAAACAGGTTAACACAAACCCACAGATAAATTGAATATATAGCAAAGGATGTGACGCTAACCAGAATAACATCAAAAATCCATTTGGTGCAAATAATGATTGAAATAATATGCAAAATCCAACATAGCTAAAAGTACATCAAAAGTGTCAATTAATATTGAAATGTGCATAAAAAAATTTCAGCAAAAAATTCATATATAAACCATTCATTAGAAAACCATTATATCCATTGCATATAATAGTTTAATAATTAAACCCATTATATCAAAACTATGTGCTTGTTATTAAAGCGCAAAAAGAATTCCAAAAAAAAAAAAAGAAGGGGGTTTCAGATATAAGCATGGTTTATGTATGAATTTTTTGCAGAAAATATTTTTATGCACATTTTAATATTAATTGACAGTTTTGGTGAACTTTTAGCTACCGTATGTTGGATTTTGCATATTATTTTAATCATTATTTTCACCAAATTGATTTTTTATGTTATTTTATTTAGCGCCACATCCTTTGCTATATATATATATATATATATATATATATGTATACAGCCATATTCTATATACAGCTATATGCTATATACAGTATATATATATATATATATATATATATATATATATATATATATATATATATATATATATATATATATATGCAGTGTATATGTATATATATATATATATATATATATATATATATATATATATATATATATATATACAGTATATATACAGTATATATATACACAGCCATATTCTACAGTATATACAGCTATACAGTATATATATATGTATATATATATATATATATAGCAATATGCAGTGTGTATGTATATATATATATATATATACAGTATATATATATATATATATATATATATAGCTATATACAGTATATATATATATATATATATATATATATATATATATATATATACAGCCATATTCTACAGTATATACAGCTATACAGTATATATATATATATATATATATATATACAGCCATGTGCTATATATAGTATTCAATGGCTGTGCTGGGCCGGCCGGTTACCTGGACGGGTTCCAGCAGCACCACCATCCTCCAGCCTCCCTCGTCTGCCAGGGACTTCTCTGCCTGTCGGCTGCTCTCAGGACATCACACGGTGGCCCCGGCTCATTTAAACTCACAGCGTCCGTTACCGCGGGGGCCGCCGGAGATAGCCGAGTTTTCTTAGCTGAAGCTGAAGAGCTGTCAGAGAGGAGGGGGGCGTGGGAAGCCGAGCGGTGACGGAAAAGGACGACTGTGGGCCGGAGGTGGCCGAAGATCTGTGCAGTGCCAGTGTTCTGAGAGGGCCGAGTGGGGGCGGAAAGAGCCGAAGTGCGCCGCGCTGCGCTCGGAAGTACAGCGGTGCTCAAATTAATGGCTGTGCGAGCAGCGCAGCCATTAATTTGGCAGGCTGTCACTGAAACCGGCCCACTCAGCCATCGGCCCACCGGGAAACTCCCGGTAGTCCCGATGGCCAGTACATGCCTGTCTGCTTGTAATAACTAGCAATCTGAGCACTTGGCATCCGTCACTTCCTAGGACTTTGAAAAAACATAGTCACTAAAACAGAAAGTTTGCATGGTGTATACTACTCACCAGATGCATACATGGGGTTGATTTACTAAAGGCATATTGGCTGATTGCTTTGAATGGGAATTTCCCCCAGAGCTTAGTGAATGTATTGAAATTTCACTTGGCAAATAATACAGTACTTAATCACAAGCAAGGAAAAGCTACAGTCCAGGCTACAGATATATGTACTAACAATTTCTATGCAAATACTTATAATAAAAGATAGTAGAAATGCATTGTTTATTGGGTATGTTATGATCAGAAAGCGTGCAAAAAGGCTGGGCTGGAGGCTGCTGGGAAGAAGAAAAAGAGAGCCTGTCTGAGCTGGATTGAAAGAAAGAAAAACAGCCACTTCTGTCCCTATCTACATTGGACTTGACTTTTACTGGATCAGAGCATGTGTCCAGAGACCTAGAGGAGGGCACCCTGGGTCTGGTAATAGACTAACATTACACAAACCTGTTGTCCACAGGGAACTGTTGTGCTTTCTTCAAAGACCCCAACTTTTTGTTTTCCATCATTCACTGCCCAGTATGACAAAACAAACTGAATTTGTATTCAGTTATGAAGAAGGCAAAAAAACTCCAGAAAATTATAGACAATTTGGCGTCAGTGGGGAAACATTTCTTCCTAACCTCACAAGAGCTCCTTTTGATACATTGCTAATTTAGCAATTATTAGTTTGGATAAGGCTATGTTTTTGTATTAGTGTTCAATTTTCATCTAGTATTTTTGCATTTTTCTCACATAAATAGCACATAAATCAAAAATGTTTTATTTTGAACAGTTGTAGTGGTAAAGGTAATTCAACTATAAATTAAATGACAACCACAATAATGTGGGGATTCTCAATATCCTACATCTTTGCTGTACTGACCATTAAAAAAGAAATGGGCATTGTTTACATTTTGTTAACTATGAAGAGACTTCGAATGCCCCATACACACGGTAAGAAATTCCGACAAAACAAAATCTGATTGGACTTTTTCCGATCGTCTGTAGAGAATTCCGACGCACAAATTGCCAGAGAATGCCAGTGAATGCTCAGTAAAAAATTGGAGACAAAAGCTATTGGCTATTGGCCTCTACGTAGTCCCGTCATAAGTTTTGTGCGTCACCTCATTCTGAACGACTGGATTTTCCGACAACTTTGTGAGACCGTGTGTATGCAAGACAAGTTTCGGACCAAAGCTGTCTGGAAAAAATCTGACGGTTTTTGTGGTCGGAATGTCCGACCGTGTGTATGGGGCAGAACCCCTCTAAACAGCCTCTGCACCTATTCCTTCCTACAGGTCTCTTGCTAAACTAAGGCACAAACGTCCAGAAGAGGTAAATAAGTTAAAATTGGATAGATGTTTGTATATATGCTTATCAATCTGAACATAAGCTTTAACCACTTGAGCTCCGAAAGGTTTTACCCCCTTCCTGACCGGGTAATTTTTTTCGATACGGCACTGCATTGCTTTAACTGAGAATTGCACATCCGTGCAATGCTGTACCCAAATAAAATTGATGTCCTTTTTTACCACAAATAGAGATTTATTTTGGTTGTTTTTGATCTGCGGTTTTTATTTTTTTGCATTATAAACTAAAAAAGACCGGCATTTTTGAAAAAAAAACAACAATATGTTTTACTTTCTGCTATAAAACATATCCAATAAAAACATTTTAAAAATCTAATTTCTTCATAAATTTAGGCCAATATGTATTCTGCTACATATTTTTGATAAACAAAATCCCAATAAGCGTATATTGATTGGTTTTGCGCAAATATTATAGAGTCCATAAACAATGGAATTTTTATATTTTTTATATTTTTTACTAGTAATGTTGGTGATTAGCAATTTTTAGCTGGACTGTGACATTGCGGTGGACAAATCTGACACGATGTGACACTTTTTGGGGACCAGTGACACCAATAGAGTGATCAGTGCTAAACAAAAATGCACTGTTACTGTATAAATGACACTGGCAGGGAAGGAGGTTAACATCAGCACAATCAAAGAGGGTTAAATGGGTTCCCTATGTGTGCTTTCTAACTGTAGGGGGAGTGTTTTGGCCAAAGGAAAACAGAGATCTGTGTTTCTGCTTAGCAGTAACATGAGATATCCATTTTCTTCTCAGGAGAACGGCAATCTGCCTTTTTTACATAGTTCTGTCTCTGTACAAATGATCGCCGGACATCGCATCCGCCGCACCCACTGATTGGCTCCTGGTATGTCACAGCAGAAGCCAGGATCAGGAAGCGTGCAAAGCCGGCGAAGCTGATCACGTACGGGTAATTGATTTTGCGTTTAAGGGCCACCCTGCCACAGTACATGTACGTGGGGCGGTCCTTAAGTGGTTAAACTATGCCCTCACTGACCTCTGTAGTTCCAGGCACTGCGGAGGAAATAATTCGCAAATTTTACAGCAGAAGCACTAGAGTCACTTAAAGTATAACTAAAGGCTCCTGTATGAAACCCTAAACACTTTGCATTCCTGTTCTGGACAAATGTCCAAAAGAGGTACAGAAAGAAAATTAAAATTACATTAAATAGATATTTAACCACTTCAATAAATAGATGTTTAACCACTTCAATACTTTAACCCCTTCCTGCCCAGACCAATTTTCAGCTTTCAGCGCTGTTGCATTTTAAATGACAATTGCACGGTCATACAACACTACACCCAAACTAAATTTGTATCATTTTTTTCTTGCAAATAGAGCTGTCTTTTGGTGGCATTTGATCACCACTGGGGTTTTAATTTTTTGCGCTACAAATAAAAAAAGACAGAAAATTTTGAAATAAAAAGGTTTTCTTTGTTTCTGTTACAAAACCTTGTAAATAAGTACGTTTTCTCCTTCACTGATGGGCATTGATGAGGCTGCACTGCTGGGCACTGATGAGGTTGAACTATGTTCCTTTTGACTTCCTCTCCAACTGCAGTGCTACTGCAAAGAGGGCAATCTTCAGTGGAGAAAGTAGACTGCCCTGCCTACAAGCACAGCAAACATGGTGCTACATCATTACAGGAATCTGCATCAGGTGGACTTCACTAGCAGGATCAATGGGTATTTGATGGACTTTGCAGAGGGACTAAGATAAAACTACAAATGTACTCATAAGTAAGTGCTTCAACTGATATATTTTTAAAGCGAAGCCATAGCTCTACTTTCTATCATTTTCTCAGTAGATCAACTCACCTTTCCCCCCCTTAACGCAGTGACTTAGCAGCCTTTCAGCCTCCTAATCTCTAATGTAAACACAGTGCAGAAGTACGAAAAGACGAGAGCAGGGGATGTTGAATTGGTAAGAGAGCTGACTTGAACCACTTCGATGCTTCTACTGCAGAATTTGACCATGAATTACTCCAAAGTGTCTGCAGGCACATAGGACAGTAAAGGTTAATGTTCATTGACTGCTTTTAAAGAATCTGTAAATACTTCAATGCCTGTAACCTGGCCACAAGTTACATTTAGGGAAAATGTTATGATGGTAAAGGACTTTGTGTGCAAGTTATAGCCAATATTGCCAACAATATGCAGCAGGCTAGCATAGAATAAGTAACAACTGTTTCCACCTCATAGGAATCACCATAACACAATAATTCCTGTTAGTAATATTGATTCTCTCCTTGTACTGCGATATTGAGCAGAGCACACAAGCTACAAAAGAGTAGCCATTTGACAATACAATAGATGGGAACATTAAAATTTTAATAACCTCCAATGCAGCATTTCTCTCTGCTGGATACACCTCCACTTCATAACCTGTGTCGAAGGTCTTTTACTGTATTTCTCAGAGAGTCTTCTAAGTAGCAAACAAACCAGTTATTATGAAACCCTTACTATGTCTTATTACTAGGATTAACCCCTGACCTATAAGCCCTTTGTATAGAAAAGAATAGCACAACCGTAGGTGGCCTAGTACCGATTTAACAAAACAAATGGAAAAAGCAATAGAGATCTAGCTCCTGTGGTTCAGTTACTGGATTAGTGACTGCATTAGGTAGACTTAGGCTAGTGACATTATTGCTTTCTAGCTTCAATACCAGAGATTACATGTCACACTGCACAGTCTGCATTGTTGCACTATGAAACGTCTGTGGATAGTAAATAAAATGCTCTTCTACAATGTATTCTTCTGCAGAAGTATAGTTAATAATATCCACAGTGAAGATGTGCTGGTTCATCCCAGTCAGTTTACATCACCACGCCACTGAAACATTCCACTTTTTGTCTTGCAATTGGGAGAAAATATTGTATATGAACAAAAATTTAATTTATTGCAGCCTACCAGTCCTTGGATGTGGTGACTGCATTTGTTTTCTATTTTCAGGCATTTTTCTCCTTTATTTTCACCTGGTTATTCTCTGTAACACATTTCCTGTACTAGATTGACAGCAATCTCTCTATATATCTATGGAACTGTGTCACCCAAGGAGAGCACTTTACACCCAAGGAGAGCACTTTAGAACACCTCTCCCCTCTCCTTATCTCTATATCATAAGTGGGAGATCTTCTTTAGTCTATGGAGGTGAACAGGTAGGGGCTAAACAAAACAGTTTTAGATCACAGATGGTTCACAAGTATACACAGAGTTCTGTGAATGGACAAGGGCAGAGGGAGGCAGATATACAACACTATTGCTTCTCTGTATGAGAGTTGCACCAGGCCTTAAGTAATCACTGATATATTCAGCATAAACAAAAGTAGTAATTTTGAAGTACTAAAAAATTTGAAGGACACAGTAGTGACTAAGCAATAGGGTACACCTTAAAGGCCCATACACACATTCAGAAAATCTGAAGATAAACTTCATCCGATGAACGATCTGCCAATTTTCTGATCGTTAGTATGCTTCTTTTGACAGCCAATTACGAATTTTCGGCAGACAAAAACTGGATGTGCAGGCTTAAAAATTTTTGTCTGATGTGACCACAACATCCGATTTTCTTTTCATTAGTACGGTTTTCTGAAAAAAATCAGAAGCACAAGAATAGGCATGCTCAGAAATGAAAGAACACATACAAAACAATTCAACACATTACATCACTTCTGACGTTGAATTCTGTCATCGGAAAATTTTCTGATGGTGAGTACCCTCTTTACTTTCAATTTGAGACTAGCATCAAACAAAAAACTGATAACAAATCGTCCAATAATCTGACCATGTGTACAAGGCTTAAGAGATGTAACTTTTGTATATACACCTAATATCTAAAAAAAAAAATAATAATAATAGTGCCTGGATTTCTGCTACACTATACATAGAATGAAATGAATTGACTGATTGATTGAACATGGTAAGTATAAATTAAACATTGTTCTTTGCGATGCAATGGATAAGCCCAACTGTGTAGTCAAACGGTATGCATATACAGGAATCATGTAAGTTGCAGGTTAGGTAAACTATTTTAGCTTCAATTTCCATACTTTCGGTGCTTAAAATTTGAAAGTTATTCAGTGAATAATATGAACAATGTAGTTTATATGGGTATGTAATTGCTCCTTATAAGAAATAGCTATTTCCATCTAAGTCTAGCAATATTATTATATTATGTGTCATGCTGTTACTTGTTATTCGTCTTTCTTTTTTAATATAACACTATAGATACATTCACTGTTAGGAAAACTAATTATGCTTGCAAAGATTTTTGTCACATTAATTAACGTTTAAAAAAAAAATCTTTCCTTAAAATGTATTAGTTTTGCATGCTGCTTGAGGGTATATGAAAAACTCTGATTAAATTTCCCTTTCAGAATTCTGCTTGCAGCCTTGCCAATTCAGATGTAAGTGAGAAGTTTTCTAGCTAAGATTATAAGGAATATGAAGCAAGTGGCAAGATGCAAGAATGATGATAAGTAGAGATTTTAGTATTTACTTGACTGCTAAAGTACAAAACTGTATAACGGTCCTCAAAAAATTTGATTTTTTCTTCATACTTACCTGCAAAATCCATTTCTTTGAGTACATCACGGGACACAGAGCAGCCATATGCATTACTACCTGGGTTATGCGCCACCTATAGGTGAATGGACACTGATAGAATAACCAAAACCAGGAAATTATCCCTTATATAACCCCTCACATACAGGAAGTAATCCAGTGTTGTAGCAAGCAATGAACACCCAAAAAGAGAGGGGAGGGGCCTCTGTGTCCCGAGATGTACTCAAAGAAATGTATTTTACAGATAAGTATGAAGTAAAAATCCAATTTTCTTTCTCATACATCACCGGACACAGGGCAGCCATATAGGTTACTATCTGGGACATCCCAGAGCAATAGCCTTGAGGGGAGGGAGACACACTGTATGAAAACAGCATCAGATTTATACACAGCAGCCCGCTAGACACTACAGCCAAAAGTCCTCTGCTGCTTTAACATCCACAGATAAAATCTTGTGAACATATGTACGGAAGACCAGCGGCCTTGCAAATCTGCGCCACTGACGCCTGATGGCGAAAAGCCTAGAAGGTTCATTTAATTGTTTTCAAGGATAATCTTTTATCTAAGCTTGACTGAAGAAAAGAGAGAATTCTCTCTACCAAATATCTGCAAGGATGCCAACTTCTGGCCTCACACCACGCAATGTAAGCTTTCCAAACCCTGTGATAAACCTTCCTGGTGACCACCTTCCTGGCATTCACCAATGTAGTTACCACTGGTCCTGAGATACCATGATCTTCTATTACCCTGGCTTCAATAGCCACACTGTCAAATTCAGCGAATGTAAATTCGGGTGGAATATAAACCCCTGTGACAGAAAACCAGCTAGCATCCTCTTACATGGGAGCTCTGCTGACCAGCTTTTTAGCCATAAAATTCTGCGCATGTGCACAGAAAAAAGAGCCATTCGGGAGATCTGCTGCATGGAGTCTTTAAGGCCATCTATAGCAAAGCAAAGAGCCTGAGGCAGATCTGCTCCGTCCTGAACAGACTCCTCTGGTCTATTGGGCCATCTAGCATGATCATTCAAGGCTTGACAGACCCCAGTTGCTGCTACTGTGGGTTGAATAGCGGAACCTGCCAGGGCGAGGGATGCCTTTAACAAGGCTTCTAGCTTCTTATCTACACGATCCTTAAAGACCTGTGTATTATCCACTGGACAAGTTAAGATCTTGCTCAGGGAGGAAACCTGCTGCATCCAAAACCGGTATGCTCCTCTTCTTCATAGGATATAACAGAAAAAATCTCCTTGGATACACAAATATCCTGTCTGGGTGCTCCCAGTTGGAATATACCACTTGCTTCAAGAGTGGGTGAAAAGGAAATGCCTGTGTACGTACCCTGCTGTGGTTTAAAATAATCCAGGAACAAGATGTTTCAGGGACCTCCACTGGAGGTAAATTAAAAGCTGTATGGACCATCTGTACAAAGAATGGATGAGAAGCTTTTGTGATTGAGAGGCTACTATAATCTAAGCCTCTTCAGGCTCTGAATCATTTGAGGGAGATTCCTCTATCTGGATATCAATTGCCTGACCCGCCATTACCTACTCTACCTTGTCAACCCAGTTTTGTTCCAATATAGGAGGAAAAGGGGAAGGGGACCTGTCACGCTTCCTGACACTTTTTGTGACAGAAGCAATCATTCCAGCAATTTTGCCCTTTAAACCAGCCAAAGCTGATGCTAGGTCCTCTTTAGTAATAAACTCTGAGGTAGAAGCATTGGTAGCAGGCACAACGCCGCATAGACGCAGTGGCTCAGATTGCTCGGTGTCATCTGGTCTTTCAATTGAGGTTATTGCAGCAGAGTTCCATTTAGCCTCCATAGGGGCCACTGATGGAACAAATGCGCCCTTTGCTGCAGCACTCCCCCCCAGGTCGCTTCCTAGAAGACATGGCTTGCTGAAGCAGTGGTAACTGGCTTTGGGATACAAATACACAAGTTCCTCAGTCCCACAATTTCCCCTTGGAAGAATGTTATACAATGAACTGTTCTTCCAGCTACTGCAACATAATTAGGCTGTGTCTGTCATCACCGATAGGACTCACGTGTCACCCAGGACAGACTGCTCTGTGTCCCCTCCACCAGCCAGCAACTAACTGTGCTTTAAGCCTTTAAAAAAGCTTCCCTCAGGGCCACATGCATGAGCCCGTGCTCGCCCCCGTCGAGGAGAACACACAGAGCAGCACACCTATTGCAAGCAAAACTTTTTTTTTTCAAAAGCTTTCCTTCAAGGACTGGGTACCCTTTTAGCATGAGGGTCCACTCCATTGGACCTTTACAGCACCCTGCAGGAATATCTTAGCGTCTTGGTGTCCAGGATTCCACCAGCACCCGAAGGTTGCATTACAGGCAAAACCTTGTTGTTGATCCTTTAATCTTCTTTATCTGGCTCGGGTACCATTTATCTTAGCATAGTAGCTTTTTTAAATGGATCTAGAAATGCTGTCCCTTGATTTTTAAGAACCTGTGCAGGATACAGCATAGAAACTCACAAAGAGCTCAACAAATGACCATCCACCATTTTAGACACTGACGAAAAAACTGGATTACTTCCTGAATGTGAAGGGTTATATAGGGAATCGCTTCCTGTTTTTGGTTATTCTACCAGTGTCCATTCACCTGGGTGGTGCATAACCCAGGTAGTAATGTATATGGCTGCCCTGTGTCCCGTGGTGTATGAGAAAGAAATAATATATAATAACAGGTGAAGTATAATATCCACAAGAAAAGCAACAGTAGGTCACAAGCTATGAACTGTATGAGAGCAGAAAAGGTGTGCCAATCTAAGTGTAGCAGTATAAACATACAGGGCTTTCTTGAACAGCCAAATGGCTACTCACATGACAATAGGGATCAACAGGCATGTTTATCATTATTGTCATGTGAGTAGTCATTTAACTGTTCAATTAAGCCCTGTATGTTTACACTGCTACACCTAGATTGGCGCACCTTTTCTGCTTTCATATCAGTCTTCCAGAGACAGCCCCAAAGGGAGCTGCCCTAAGTGTTGTTTTTTCAACAAACCTGTGGACTTTATTGAACTTTGTGAACTTCATTACTATATGAACTTTATTACTGATGATGCACCAAATACTGTTCTTATATCGTATATTGTGCCATGTGATGTGTTTTGGACCTCTTTTAGCGCCATTCCATTTATTTTTTTATTTTTATTTTTTTTTACAAACTGCGATCTACCTGCCTGTGGACTACATCTTCTGACATGGCTCTCTGAAATGAAGGAGGAATGTGAGTGGTGATAGTGGTAGTGTTAGTTCTGGTAATCATCATGGGAGGTAAATTAGGCAGGTTGTAGCACCCCAGGCAGTGAGTTTTTAAGCCAGCTCTCATGCCAGCACCGACTGTAAATTTTGCAGAAAGGTACTTTTCCTATTGCTCTGATTCACGCTTCTTAGCTTACAGGCCTCATCAGGAAACTCATACTTGTCACAACAAGTATGGGTTATCCAGATTCCATGATTACAGACCAGGTCTGACAACAGGGGTCCTGCCAAAGACACAACACAAGAAAATAAGGGTAGCAGGCTAAATGCCAGTGGTCCAGATGAGGAATTTGTCATCACTGCCAGGCTGGCTGACCATTCTTCTCCTGACCCCCACCAGGGGTTACAGGCTTACCCTTACTATGACTTCCTAAGCCTTACCTTTTCTAAGTTTTAACCTTAGTCCCATAGGAATAAAAAGGGATTCCGCATCCTTCTGCAACTCTTCTTTACAGTGCAAAAATGTCATTATTAACAGTCTATAGATAACATGGTTCCATAGTATATGAGTCCAGATTCCTTTTCCACATAAAGGAAATTTCTTTATCAGTAACAACTTCCAGCTATCATGGTGGTGGCCACTCTAGAGGATGGTCCAGTTTTCCTCTAAAGGGAAAGTTACAAAATCTGTTCACTCCCATGGTCTTTCTTAGGTACCCTTCTATTACTATCAGCAACACTCCCAGGGCTCATCGCACCTTAACCTCCCTGGCGGTATGATTCAGTCTGGTTTTAGGTGCTGAAAGCGGTACAATTATTTTGCATGGAAATTTGGCGTTTTATATTGTAGTCCTGTAATTCTTAGGAATAACTCTCCTAAATCTGTTCAAACCAGAGTCTAGTAGACATCCTGGGTATGATAAAGTTTATAATATAATAAATAATAATAAAAATTATTCAATAATGTAATCAAATCCTAAAACACTGAAAAAGGGACACTTTTTGGTTGCTATGGACAATCTCCAAATTTCAGGCAGAAAAAACAGTATTTATAATATAAAAGTGCATTCAGGGTACTGCACAGACCACTAGGGACAAAGGGGGTGTGTAATTTTTAATACAGTACTGTAATCTGTAAGATTACAGTGCTGTGTGTGTTTTGTGTCTTTTTACTTTTTTGAATTTGCCGCCGTTCTCCGCTCCCATGCGCCGTAATGTCGCAGGGAACATTCGGCACTGTGAATCGAGCGGGGGACAGCTCGATCACACAGCGCGGAGGACATCGATGGATCCAGGGGACAAGGTAAGTAACTCTCTATGTGTCCTCCCTGCATCCAGCGATGCAATCCCGAGTCTGGCTCGGGGTTACCGCTCCTGTTAGTAAAAATCCCAACCCAAGCCAGACTAGGGATTACTGCCAGGGAGGTTAATACTTATACTACTTAGTAAACAACTAAGTAGTGGGACTACCTCATAAACCGCAATCTAAAAAACATGTACAGAAATATGGGGTCCTCTAGTTTCAGCAATAAATATTACACTTTAACCCACACTAGGAAAGTACAAGTGGACACAATTGCGTCATTATGTTGACGTTTGCTGATTAGGCATACAAGGGGGTTGGCTAACACCAGTTTAGTGTCATACTGTAGGCTAATAGTGCTAATCACTCTAAAAGAAACTAGTAGATCTCTAGCCAATTTGTTTAGCTTTGGATTGTGTGTGGAAGGGTTAGAATCTCTGACAGGTTTAATTTGCTGTCTCTGCCCTATTGGAGAAGTTTCCTTGCACTTAACCTGGGAATGAGACATGAAGCGAGTTTAAATCTGGCCAAAATGAGGAGCAATGCAACCAGGGTGATGCCCTCCAGAAGAGATATTGGGGTTGATTCATTAACGGTAAATAGACTGTTCACTTTGCAAGGGAGGTTTATCCAGAGCTTAGTAAATTAGATAAATCGGCAAAAATGAGTGTAGCGCTAGTAAATCAATTAGTGTAAGACTCTAAAGCTATGTTTAGAAAGATGGTAATGAAACCAATACTATAAGACACATGTGGAGTAATGTGCAAAGGTGAGTAAAAAGTAATAATATAGAACAAAAATAAGTGAAATTGATCATTCACTAAGTATATGGATGCAATATATAAATGCACACAAATCCTAATGAGTATCAGCAACTGAAATGTGAATCCCAGTGAACAGTCCACATGTATTAGGTGGTGGAGAATATCAATGTTGATCTTCCCAGCAATAGAATAAACGACCACACAATTCAACCCGGAACAACGGCTTGTCTGGAGTAGTATCGATTAGAGAGAATTGAATACTCTTACCAGAGGAATTGGACACATCTGTCATATGACAGTGGGTCAAAAGCGCTTGAAATCCTGGGTGGTATCAATCAGGTATTGTGCGTCGTTGGCAGGTCCCCGTTGACAAGTTGCGCTACAGAAAATAACTGATCTAAGAAAATATACCCATGTGAAACAACTCACAAAAAAGTTTGAACTTAGTGGTGTATTTGTCGCATACTAAAGAGGGATTAGAATGCGACAAAAAATAGACTATCTAATAAAGATAGAAAATGCTAAGTCAGTAAAAATAGCAGATACTTCTTATTGTGGTTATACAAAGAATACCCTTAATAGGAGTGAATAATCAAATGAATGTGGAATAATGCAAGCAAAACTCTGCTAACAAAACCCAAACGCATAAAAATAAATAGAAAAAATATATTACACCAATGATACCTAAAGATTGAAATCGTATTGGGTATCAGAAAATATATGTAGTGAAAATAAAAAATAAAAAACACCTTAAATAATGTTCATATAAAGTGAACCTGCAAAAAAAACAATATAACATCCAAAGGTCTGTTGTCTTAGAACAATAGTGAAACAATGTAACATCCAATGGTCCGTTATCTTATAACATTAGTGAAACATGAATATGGAAATTGTTTGAGAACATAATGAGAATAGAGTAATGTTCAAAAAGTCCATATACAGTCTCTATTTGCAAGGTTTCCCACAGTGAAGTAGTGACAGTAGAAATATCCAACACGAACGTGACTTGTGCTCAGCCTCCACCAATGATATTATTGCCGCTTACCAGAAACAAATGGTTCCTTATTACAGAGAACCATGTAGAGCAGTTGACTGATTCCCCCAGTCCAGGGTCTACACGAATGAAATGTAAGGGACTTCAGAGCCCGCTCGTCTCTCGATACACTCCCGTTCGTGGGTTTACATAAAAGGCAATGAGACTCACAATAGTGTAAAACCCAAATATAACTTTAATCGAACGTAAAAGACAAATGCGCACTTACAGAAATGAAGATTAAAACGATCGTTACAGCAAAACCGAGCCGGCCGGTCTCGGTTAGCGCCCGTTACACCGAAAACATACAACACGAGATGGTGGCGTCAGGACGTCGCTCCTCCTCCCTACGCGTTTCGTCACTATGGGACGTGGTCACGGGGTACGGGCGGCGTCCTGACGCACCGCTTAAATAAAACAAGCAATAAACCAAGCCTCGGTTTGACCCCGAAATCGAAACGAAAAACGCCATGTTGGTTTAGGGAAATTGGCAATAATGCTGCCAGAAAACAGCCTCTATATTGATTAAATAAATCCAGCACATATAAACCTTTGAAAAATTAAAATGTGAATGTAAATATCTATATACTTCGACAGAGAATATACATTCAATAAAGAGAATGAATAAAAAATAAAAATAAATATAAATAAAAACAATATATACTATTTGCCCATAAAGGGATAAATAATATGCAACAAGGATAATTTGATTATCGATGTGGTCATCTTAAAGGGCCCCCGGAAAGGATTTTTTTTATAAGAAAAGATCAAACAGTGGGCACCATTTGAAACTAGATAAATAGAATGAACAATCTAAATAAATTAACCACATGTATGATCCACTCGATTCCAAGGGTCAAACCATGCCTGCATGGCTCATATAGGACAATTTTAATCTCAAAAAAATATATCCATAATAGACATATAAAAAAATATATATATATAAACATAATACAACCTTAATTATAACCTAATGACAGAACCGTAAATATGTATGTGGACAGTAAAGACATACATAACCACCAAAAATATGAAGACCTAAATGTACTCCTTAAACCAAATTTAGCCACGTATATATTCCTAACATTAAGTTCGAACTGTAAATAACTATTCTGTTCAATAAATGACCACAACAAAGTTAAGATGAGGTAACATTATATCGATAATTACATCGGGGGTCAAATAAAAAAAATGCCATACTGCGCCAAGAGGCTTGAAAATGTATAGAGCATGGAGCCATAGGTGACTTAAAAAATAATAACTAAATATAGAAAATAAAAAGTGGAGATAAAAAAGATGTGATTCAAATATCATATTGATATAAGAATATACAGTAATCAAGAGTTATCAATAAAACAATTGACGTCAACGTCAATGTTCAACCCGAAAGGGGTGTAGCTTTTTAATTTGTGTACCCAGGCCATCTCCAACCTGGAGATACTACGAACCAAGCAACTACCTCTCCAATTTGGCCTATATTTGTCTATGCCAAGAAAAAGAGTATCCGAAGGGTCCCTATTGTGAACAGATAAATAGTGCTTGGAAACGGAATGTTTGGTAAAACCTTTCCTGATGTTGCTTATGTGCTCATTGATCCGGACCTTAAGGGGTCTTTTTGTCCGGCCCACATATTGCAGGCCGCACGGACATTGGAGTAAATAAACAACACCTGTGGTAGAGCAAGTGATAAAGGAATCGATAGGAAAGGTTTTAGAAGTGCAGGTAGACGAAAAACTAGTAGTCCTTCTCGTGGTGCATCGGTTAAGCTGGCACACCCGACATCTTCTACATTGATAATATCCCTTTAGTTCCGAGAACAGATTTGTTTTCTCCCTAGGGGGATTCACAACGTTAGGGGCCAGTTTGTCTCTGAGGTTGGGTACACCTTTAAAGACTACCTTAGGTTTATCAGGTAGAATGGCACCTAAAACTCTATCATTCTTTAAGATGTGCCAATATTTATTCATAATGTTCTTCACATTAAAATGTTGGCGTGAAAAGGTGGTAGTAAAAGTACATCTATAAGAACTGACCTCCCCCTCATTCTTCATTCTGGCCTTCAATAGATCCCCTCGATTGGTGCCAATAACCTGATCTAGGGCGTCCTTAAGGAATTTCGGGACTATACCCCTTATCTAGGAACCTCTTCGTGAGGACATCCGCCTGTGTCAAGAAGGCACCATCCTCTGAACAGTTGCGTTTAATCCTGAGGTATTGGCTCTTTGGAATTGAGTTCAGCCATGATTTGTGATGGCAGCTGTCTCGGGGTATGTAGGCATTTTTATCTGTAGGTTTGAAGTAGGTAGAAGTGATAAACCTATCTTCCTTAACAGAAATAACCAAGTCCAAAAAATGAATTTGTTCTAAACTCGCTTCATAACTAAAATGTATCCCTCTGTCATTGGTATTCAGAAAGTCCATATATTCAGAAAGAGCCGGTAGGTCGCCATCCCAAAGGAGGAAGACGTCATCTATATACCGGACCCAGAGGATAACCTCTGTCCTGGGTTCCGCATAGATGACGTCCTCCTCCCACTTGGCCATGAAAAGGTTAGCCAGGCTGGGGGCGTATTTAGCCCCCATGGCGACTCCCCTATCCTGGCGGTAAAAAAGGCCGTCAAACCAAAAAAAATGATGTGTTGCTGCATAATTTAAAAGAACCATAATAAAATCAATCTGCTCTTGTGGGAGATTAGACTCCCTCTCAAGAAAGCAACGAACGGCCTCTAGGCCCAAATTGTGAGGAATCACGGTATAGAGTGAGGTGACGTCGGCTGTTACCAGCCACATCCCAGTTTTTGGTTTATACTGAGACAGAAGATTAATGACATCCCTTGTGTCTTTTAAATAGGAAGGAATAGAACGTACCAAAGGTTGAAGATAAAAGTCAATGTACTTGCCCACCCGGGACGTGACTGAATCTATTCCACTCACAATAGGACGACCCGGGGGGCAAGAAACATTTTTATGTATCTTTGGTAGGTAATACATAATCGGTACTCTAGGTGCTCGAGGTACCAAAAACGCTTTTTCCTTCCTATTCAAAATTGAATTAGCAAAACCCATACTGACAATATGTTCCAACTCCTTCTTATATTTATCATTAGGATTATAAAGTAGTGGAGTATAAGTGGTGGTGTCAGCTAAGATACGGCGCATCTCCTTCATATAGTCATCCTTATTTAAAACGACAATCCCCCCTCCCTTGTCCGCTGGACGAATAACTAAATTATGATTGGTACAGAGGGATTCGATGCCCTTATCTATACTCTCTTTATTTTTCACCTGTCGGACCTGCATGGCCTCTAAGTCCTTAAGAGCCAAATCCCTAAACACTTTTAGGGATGGGGCTAATTGTCCTGGCGGGTTGAATAAAGAAGCGTTGGCTAGGCCAGAATGTGTAAAGGTAGATAACAAGGCTCTAGGTGGATTATACGAATTGGAGGCCATGTACCGCTGTACATTGAGTTTGCGTACATATTTTTGCAAATCCATGTAAGTTTGGAATTTGTTAATGTTATGAACAGGGGCAAATTTTAGGCCCCTATCCAGAACATCCACTTCCAAATCCGTTAGCACATGGGAGCTCAGATTAAAAATACCTGTGCCTGCTAGATCCTTGCTCTTTTTGGACTTCCTACGCCTCCCCCCTCTAGTTCCTCTCGGAGCTCGACTATTCTTTTTATTCCTTGACCGGTTTTGGGAAAACCCCAACTTTGTTGTGGGTATACCATGGTGTTTCTTGGGTCCTGATGACCCATCTGTTCAAGACCGGAATGACCACTATTCATATGAGCATTATTTTGTAGTCCCAAAGGAGGGTCACAGAAACTCTCGTTGAAATCCATATGATCTCTCAATGGAAGATACTGGTTGTATACTGGAATATTATAGTCCGGTGTCACATTACTATCATAATGCATCACCCGTTGGTCATTAAAGTGACCAGATGGGCCATAATTATAAGCAAAAGGCTGTGTTGGACCATAGCCTTGACCAGAGGGATAATTATACCCTGATGTAAAGTTATCCGCATGTCTCAAATTCGTGTTAGAGACTTGTCCCCTAGGGGTACCTTGACTACGCCCTCGACCTCGATTATTTTGGGGACCTCTCGGTTGACCTTGTCCAGAAGGCTTACCCTTCGAAGTCCCATTATGAGGGCCTGCTGATCCCCTATTCTGATTGTGGTAAGGCAGGGGACCACCCCCTCCCCTACCAGCATTTGGAAAAGGAGGAGGGCGAGCACCCCTTCCCCTCTGATTGGATGGTCGTGTGGCACCGTTTGGAGAGTAATTTAGACCCCCCCCTGAAACAATTGGAAGGTAAGGTGGGCCCAAATATTGATTAGCTCCAAGGTTGGAACCAGATGGTGCCACTTCCATGGCAACATTGGTTCCATCCTCCTTTTCTGCCAATAGTTTCTTTTGCCATTCGAAAACCAATAAAGACTCGTAATCGCCCAGATCTCTATTATATTTCTTTTTCTTTTAGATTTTTTGATCCTTTTCTTCCTTTTCTAAAATTTTAAGTAAATTTTTAGATCTCTCTACATATTCATCTCCAGCACTAAATGGAGTCAGTTTGTCCTTAATAGACTTAATCTCATCGTCCAATCTAGTTAGTTTGAATTGTTTCCTATCCATCAGGAATCTGAGTAAGTTAATCCCTGCTTCATTGAAATATTTGTACCAACCCTCAAGGTCTACTTCCCCTTTTTGGGGGCTTACTTCCCAACGTAAACTGCGTGGTACCATATGATTTTTTATATATGTCTCCAGAAAGACTATATCCCATTTGGTGTGTATTTCTGAGACAATCAGATTTTTTAGTCTCATAAATAAGCCACCTAAATCGTTATCACCATTTTTAAAAGGTTCAAAAACACCATCGGAGTCAAAGACTCTCGTGGCTCTAAATTCAAAAACATCCATGTGATCCCTTAGGGAAGGCTAAATCAGCAGCAGCAATCAGTATAAGAACAGTAATGGAAAACAGAGGAACGCTGCGCTTAACAAAAGAAATTAAACAAAAAAACTAAAAAGAGAAGCAGCAACCCAAATGTTATACTACATTTGGCATAAGAGAAAAAAAGAGTGGGTTGCGCTACAGAAAATAACTGAACTAAGAAAATATACCCATGTGAAACAACTCACAAAAAAGTTTGAACTTAGTGGTGTATTTGTCGCATACTAAAGAGGGATTAGAATGCGACAAAAAATAGACTATCTAATAAAGATAGAAAATGCTAAGTCAGTAAAATTTTATTTTACTACATATATTTTCTGATACCCAATACGATTTCAATCTTTAGGTATCATTGGTGTAATATATTTTTTCTATTTATTTTTATGCGTTTGGGTTTTGTTAGCAGAGTTTTGCTTGCATTATTCCACATTCATTTGATTATTCACTCCTATTAAGGGTATTCTTTGTATAACCACAATAAGAAGTATCTGCTATTTTTACTGACTTAGCATTTTCTATCTTTATTAGATAGTCTATTTTTTGTCGCA